>NC_091093.1:2400000-3600000 GCF_024713975.1 Paralichthys olivaceus | reverse complement strand
CTAGTCTTGAGGGGCATTTTTGCCATTCACACACATTCATACAGTGCATCTATGTGCAGCACCTTCTCTATCTAACTTCACACTTACACTGTCATCACATCCGTCAAGGGTTATGTGGGGTTTAGTATTTTGCCAGAGGACACTTTGGCATCCGAATTGGTGGAGACAGGAATGTAACGGCAATACCCGTGAACTCTGGTATGTGTTTGTTAGGACATGTATTTACCTCCTGCAGTATAAATATAGTGAACAATTACAGCCTGATAAATCCAGACTGACAAAACGGAGCAAAATAATGACAAAGAGAAAGGGGGAAAGCAGTTCATTTCAATTTAACTTCACCCTAAGAGGGGCACATACAACTCTACTGTATTTTTACATATTTATATTGTTACTTACTTTCTTACTGTTCATTAAACATTTCCCAACTTTATACAAAATATTATTCCTTCATTAATTAACTGAGGCACAAATACATCATTCTTGAGCAAGTTGTTGGTGATGGCTTTTCACAAGCGCGCAAACACACACACATTGGGTAACTGTGGCTCAGGAGGTCGGTGGTTTGATCCCTGCTTCCCCGTTCTGAGTGCCAAAGTCTCCTTGGGCAAGATACTGAACCCCAAATTACCCCTGACGGTTGTGTGAGCAGTGTGTGAGTAATGTGCTCAAGAGACAGTGCTGCACTGTATGAATCTGTGTGTATGTGAATGGGTGAAAAGAAAAACTGTGAAAAGCTTGGAACAGACCCTTTAGACCATTACACACACGCAGTGTATGTGTGTTTGAAGGAGTTAGGATAAACTTGATTATTCAATATTCTCTGTTTTTTAAAACTCCAGTTGTCAGCATCCTAATGTTTCACAATGTGGCAATGAGGGAAAATTCAAATGGACAAATGTTTGAAAGCAAATAGCTTCTCAAGGCTTTGAAATGAAGGCCCTCTCTTCCACAGAGGACCTGACACTGACGAACGGACACCTGTCAACAACAACATGATCACAGAGACTGGGTTTGTTACAGGACTTCTGTCATACATTAAAATGAGCATGTACAATAGTTTGTCCTGCTCTCTCTGTGTTATTAGTGCCTGGAAGAGAAATCTGTGCTGTGATAACACTCATTTGGAAACTGAATAAACTGAGCGTCAGTGTTTCACTGCTGAACATGAAAACAGCAGTTAACAGCTCAGTGGACAGTTCAAGGTCTGCTCAGTCGCTGCAGCTGGTCAGTATTTATGAACAAGTGAAATCTAACATCACGGGGGGATTCCTGTCGACAATAATAATCAAGTCTGTAATAAACATATGATGTAATCATGTAATCAATCAAACAGCATCCCAAGCATAACATGGGTCTCTGAATACAGCAAACCAATAACAGTGTTCTCACTCTCTCTGCCATACACACACACACACACACACACACACACACACACACACACACACACACACACACACACACATACACACACACACACTAAATGACTGTTTGTTTGTACTGGTATTGAAGATTGAGGTAAGAGTAAACAGGCTTCGGCATGTTGTTCTGTTGTCTGCATACCTTATCTAACATGAGTGAGGATGATGATGATGATGATGATGATGATGATGATGATGATGATGATGATGTGGTTCACAGAGACACACAGTCACACATTCTATTCTTACAATGCTATCATTTTGGCCAGGATAGATGTGACACATTCTAAAATAATAAAAGAAATACATCCCTATCAGACACTAATAAAGCTTTCTAGTCCAAACAATCACTTGAAGTAGGCTACTTGACATTACTGGTCACATTCACCACATCATATCTTATTCAGCTCTTCTAAGGGATTCTCTGACAATCATACATTCATGTTCAGCACAATTTGAGCCCCAGTTTCCTGCTCAAGGACACTTCAATATGCAGACGGGAGAAGCAGGGGATCGAACCACCAACTCCACCTCCTGAGCCACAGCCTCTCACGAAGACCAATCCATGTGGTCTGCTGCGCAGTGAACGGGTGATCATGTCATGTCAAAGAGTGATTTCTAAAGCCTGTGTGAACAGTGAAGATATTCACAGATGTTTGTTTAATAGCTGCAGAACTGCAGCTCTGGTTGAATAGCTCCAGATTCCAGCCAGGAGAGCCTTTTTCTACAACACTTAAGTAGGCAGAGCAGAGCACAGAGAGAACACAGTGGGGGGTCGAAACGAGAGCAGAAACCCTGGTTTTATCTGCATCTCTGATCAGACTGATGGGAGCCAGATGAGACCACAGAGGACTCCACTGCAGCTGCCTGCTGTGCAACTACATCTCTAACAAGAGCTTCATCTTTTATTTCATTATCCATGGATGGTTACACACACACACACACATACACACTGCTTTAAAGGAGTTACTTAGGAATGGCTTTCTGTGTGCAGTGTTTGACAGAGGTTTACTGTTCTGTCTTGATTTTGATCTTCTTATGTGACTTAGAGGATTTACTTTAGAGACACCTGAACATCAACGTCATGTCTTCACTTGGAGTCCTCTCTTATGCTTAATCTGCTCTGAAAACTGCTTTTTCATGCTCCAACCCTTACTCTAGCTCTGCAGGCTCCAGCGTCAGTCTGTGTTAATGTCCCACCACATTAAACAGCAGACCAGGCTGACAGTATGTGAGAGTCTGTCCACCAGAACTAAAGAGATGATGTGTGAAGCATGCATGAACATAGTTGTATCAACATATTGGTATCATTTTCATCTCCAATGGTTTTTGAGACCAGTTTATTTTGCCACATTTCTGCCTAAAGTACCTGAAACTTTTACAATCAGGAGGGAAGGTTCCTTCGCAACAGCACTTGCCTATGTTCCTACCACAGACCAAAGCAGATCACAAACATTAAGTCTGCTCTTGTGTGAAAACAGTTACAAGCTCTTCCAATGGTGAATTGGGACACAGCTTGAATCTAGAAAACCATGGTTTGTGGTGGAAACAACTTCCTCCAAAGATTCCTAGAGAACATTCCTGTGATCATTTACTTCTCTCAAACCATCAAATATTTCAAGTAGGAATAATGGTGGAAATGTAGTTCCTCTGGTACTTGGTACTGTGGCCACAGATCCTGTTCCAGCTCATATATAGTTAAGATTCAGGTTCACTTGTTAATAGCACAACAACAAAGGGCTGTAACTTCCTTTAATGATCTACATAATATACATAGGAGTGATTAGGTTTTTGTTCGTTCATTTAACATGATGGAAACCCAGCCATAAGAGTGAGGAATAATGCCAAATAATGACTTTATTCTCATAATATTATGACTTTATTATCAAAATGTCAAGAGAAAAACAGTTTAATATGGCCCTAATACGCCGTCGTACTTTGATTGACTGCTTGTAGGAAAGGGCTGTGCAGTCCCTGCTCCATCAGGGAGATCTCAGACACTCAAAGCAGCAAAGAGGATTCTGCTGAGGAACTACAGCCTCCTCCGCAAACGGTAACAAAGACTGAAGCACATTTGGAGACTGGAGCGGTGGAGAGACCTGCAGCAGCAGACAGCTCCAGTGTGAACATGCAGCAGAGTAATAGTGAGAAGTGCCAGCTTATAAAATGCACTGCACACTAGCATGAACACGATGGGATGTCACCGGCTGGCAGCAAAGCAGCTGACACATCAGTGCTGTGCTGCAACTAATGTTACAGAGGGCCTGCTGGCCATCGCTGGCTGAGAGCTGGTATGAAAATCAGATTTGACCTTTGAGAGTTCAATTCATTATCAGCCTAACAACCCAACATCTGTCACATACTCCTAAAGGCCACTTGTGTCACACAGGCTGTTAGCATCTCTAATAGAAGATGAGATGGAACTGAATAACAAAATGGATTCAGGTCAGCACAGAGAGAGTTGTGGCGACTGGACTTCATCAATGTGAAGCATTGAGATCCACTTAAATACTTACTGAGGAGATATAAATAGCACATATTCACACATGGTGCAGAAAAAAATCAAACTGTTTTCAATGACAGCGATAGCGAGACATGATAATGGAGCAGTTTATAAGGAGGTAAAAGGGGCACAGAGGGAGAGAATGGTAGAGCTGAAGAGATGCTGCTGAGCTGTGAAGGCTAGAGGTCATTGAAGGCCAGAGGAGAGAGACTGATGTTAGTGTGATGAAGGTTAGAAGCTGTCAAAGGCCTGAGGAGAAAGAGAGACAGATGTCTGCATGCTACGGAAGTTAGAGGCCGAGAACACAATAAATCCTGCAGAATCAATGTGTGTGTGTGTGTGTGTGTGTGTGTGTGTGTGTGTGTTTGTACTGGAATATTTTGCCATTTGATTAATGCAAAACAAAAGACAAAGGAAAAGTGAAAGAGACCTTCAAACATAATCTCCTGATATTCTAAGGAGGGGCTGTATGTGTGAATGCAAATGAGTGAGAGGCTCTGGACCATCTCAGGAGTTTCTCTGGTTTCTCCGGTCTTAATCACCATACATTTTGCACCCCACCTCTAGGGGGAGCCTGAGTATAGCCGAGTGAACCTTGCATTGTGTTGCTTTAATGTTGAATAAGCATTTGCCATCATACGTCTTTATCAAGGGAGGGGCTGACAAGGACTACGCGAGAGGTGCTGTAGTCCCTGAGGCCCGCTGGCCAGCACCTTGAAAGATGTCAGAGCAATGTCTTGAAGGGATGTTCACAGTCTGTGAGTCAGAAGAACAAGCACCAGAGCAGACATGGTACAAGCCAGAGAAAAATATGACAAGGAGAGCGCCAAGGCTGAGTGCTCTCTGTTCATGTTGTCAGGCTTCAACTGACAGCGTGAGATCCTTGAACTCGAGACCAGATCTGGATCTATGTTTAGAGCTGATTTACAGGGCGCCTGGGGGCAACATGACCCTAGATACCACTGTCTCAAATTTTTTTTTTGACATTTCACACTATTTGTGGCTTAGGCCTTCACACTCATCAAGCTGCCAATGTACCCTGGTGGCATCTCTGTTCTTCTTTGCCTGCTGTTCTGCCCAAGTGAGTCCATTTTACTGAAAATAAAGGCGCTAACCCCAAACTCCTGAGTGGACTCAGTCTCTCTTTGCCTCCTACCTCATCACCTAACTCACAGGTACGCTTATATATATATTTTCTATCCCAACTCAAACCTGTGTTGTAACAATCACAATCAAATGAATACCCTTGCCTTCCTCCTAGTTTTCTAATGCTTGGTTTGTCTTTTCTGAGCTACTGTAGAAACATGGCGGAGCCACATGGCGGAGTCACCAGAAGAGGATCCGCTCTTGATGTAGATAGGACTCATTCCATTCATTATGCACTAATGAAAACATCATGGTGAATATTATATTCCATTTCTGCTGATAGATTTCTCTAAATCCTACACACTGGTCCTTTAACTTTGAGGTAGTTTGTTTAAACTTGCTCTCCACCTGACTTGGTACAACCCACTGCTCTGGTTCTGCCCTGGTTCTGCCAATCCCTATCATTTGGGGGAAATAAAGACGTAATGCAAAGTACTGATCTCCTGATCTCAGATCAGAGGATTTCTTCCAACTAACCTGCAGGGCAGAGAAAGACTTCCAGCATCTGGAGGACAACCCCTCACTCACTAACTCAGTGTTGTGAACAGGAGCAGTTTTCAGGTATCAGGACTTTACAAGTTTTACTTGAATCCTTTCTCATAGAGAAATCAGTCATTCTAACTATAGATGTCATTTGTTGTGTTGTGTTGAAACAACCCCTCAGATTCACCATGGGGGGGCTGAATACACGGTTGGTAACCACTTAAAATTGACATTGAATAATGCAATAAATCTGTATGAGTGTTTGTTGTTAAATCTTTCACTTGTGTGTGTGTGCAGTAGACAACAATGAATGTTTGAGAGTTGTAGCGTCACTGAACAGGATCACAGAGCGAGGATGGGAGACAGACCTGGGGGGTTGTTGTGCTGGTTGGTAGTGTTATGAAATGAATAACACCCCCTCTGAGCAGGACAATGCCTCTCTTGTTTACCACATTTGCTTCTTGTTCAGTGTTTCAAGGAGATTTGGCTCACTCAGAAGAATAGCCTTAGCATAATACACTGTGTGTGTGTGTGTGTGTATGTGTGTGTGTGTGTGTGCCGCGTGTGCCGTGTGTGCCGTGTGTGCCGTGTGAGCAATATTGCTCCAGTGTTAAATAATGATTTTATTATTTCAAAGTTGAAGTGTAGGTTGTTTCATCTTTGGCCATTAAAATAATTGGTTCAATTGGTAATTATGAGTCTGGGTAAACACAAATCACATGAGGAGTTCCTCAAGGGGCCATTCTTGGGTCTCCTCAACATCCACATGCCCCCCACCCATCTGCTCAAATGACTGACTTTTATAACATTGCCTATCATAATTATGCAGATGACACACAAGTCTACATAACATTGTCACCAGGTAGCGGGACTGTCCATTACATGCACTGGGTAAGTGAGCTGTACAACAACTGAAATAATACTATTTCGCCCCAAGAACAAGAGTCAGAGCTTAGCTTGAATCCATGACACAAAAATCTCCAGGTCAAACCAAAATATGTTGGTTTAAAGATGCTAAAATGTAAAAACTAAAGTGGCACATGATAGAGTTGTCCTTAAATCACTTTACTATATAAATAAATAGGCTTCAAATATCTACAGTCTGCTAAAACTGCCTTAAATCACTATTGCTGTTTTTATCTTTAACAATCTTTGCTTGTTTGTATTTCCTTTTTATGATGTAATATTAATGTCTTCTTATTGTTTCATTCGCAAAGTTTTTAATTATCTATGTCTCTGCAAAGCACTTTGAAATGTGTTGTATTATCTTTCAAATGTAATTCATTGTCTTCTTTATCTTTTCTTGGTAATTTATTGGAATGTTTTTGTAAAGCACTTTGAATAGCTTTGTGTCTGAATGGTGCTACATAAATACCACTGGCCATAATTAAAAACAAACACATTGCATAAGGCCCCAAAGTAGAACCTGATTGAAACAGAATGATTTGATCCTTGGAAAGGTTTTAAAATAACGTGTAAAGACCACAGCTTCTGTAATTTTGTGTTTCCTGACACCGTGGCTCCACATGGCTAAGTAGTAAGAGTGAGAACATCTGTAGGCCACTGAACATTAAGTGAAACACAGCAGCAGCAGTGGTTAGGAGGAATAGGAATAATTCTTATAATAGAAGGGGGAGGAACCGTCCTCGAAGAATGACTCCATGCATGATTCAGAATTTAAAAAACCTTTGATAGAAAAAACAGAGGAGTGATTATTTCGGACTTGGAGCAGGAACTATCTGTTTCAGTCACTGATCACAGTGAAGGACACGGCATGGAGTCAAACAATGATCCTTAGACAGCAAAAAGAGCTTTCACAAGAAACTGATGAATTCTGGCAGCACATTGTTTGGTCACATGAAACCAAAATACATTTGTTTGGATCAGATGAGGTCCAGCATGTTTGGCTTGGAATCTTGGTAGAATGTTTCAAACACAATGATGACAGAGCTCCAAAACACACTGAAGGAAAACACAGAGACATTGATTTACATTATTTCTGGAGACGTACAACCTTGACATTAGATTCTTGCCTAGCCCTAATCCCAAACATAACCTAAATCTAACATTGAAACATTCCTTCACATTAGAATTCAATGATTCACATTATGGGGACTTTCTTTTTGTCCCCATAATGTGACTGTGTTAACAGATATATGTCCCCACAACAAAGGGTAATACATAGACAGCAAGCAAGATAGGAGGTGATAGGCAACTAAGTTTAGTGAGTAGACACCTGCTACTGATCCGTCACTCTCTATAATTGGAGAAAGAGGAAGGAACTCGTCCAACATTATCATATCTGTTCACTTCCTGTTGATTGTCTTCCTGTCCTAGATCGAGCCGTGAGAAAGCTGATAGGCTGTTCAGATAGCTATCCTGTCTGGGGATGTGTGCACGTCTCAGAGGCCTCATGGACTCAGTGGGTCTGCAGCTTTATCAGCATTCTGGGGCAGTGAGGTCACTTTTCAGGTGTCACCATCCACTGACAGTGAGAGAGACTGAGACAGTTCAACCGCACAGCAAACGAGAAAACACACAAGTCTGTTTGTGTTGCTGTAAACAACAACAAGAGGATTTTAAGGGTCTGCCCACTGGTCATCAGGGTTATGTTAAGTTGGGTTTATAACAGAATGGCTGCTTTATATGCAGTTGGGTGCAGTATGGGAAATGTAAACTCATTTTAAAGGTGTCTCATGAGAGTGCTAGATAAATGGAAGGTTGAACAGTAAAACAGCTGGAGTAAACCTGCAACTCTGGATAAAAGAGAAAACAAACCAACAAAACATCAGCGTTTGACTCACATGTATTCACGTCTCCTATTATAACACAAAAATGTCATGATAACACTGTTCATGACTTAGAGGAAGAATATATTTATCACAGACCTTCTCTCACCTCCTTTTCACTCATGTCCCCACTCCTCCCAGTTTTACTCCCCTCACCCCAACCGGTCGAGGCAGATGGCTGCACACGTTGAGTCTGGTTCTAGAGGTCATTGAGGGAGTTTTTCTATCCACGGTCACCAAAGTGCTGCTCATTGTGGGAACTGTTGGGTTTCTCTATCATTTTGAAGGTCTTGACCTTCTATGTAATGTGCCTTGAGATAATGTATATTATAGATGGCGCTATACGAGTAAAACTGAATTGAATAATGAGAAAGATAAAGTCACAGAACTGAAGAGGAAAAGCGAAACGCTCCAGAACAGTGACAGCAGCAATGAAACCACGAGCCAGCAGGTCTTCTCTCTACTGCCCTCTGCTGTCTGACGGTCTGAGGACAAACCCACATGCACGACCATGAACCATTCATCCATGTGACAAGCGTAAAATGGGTTTTCCCTCAGTAACACAGAGATGACTACATCCTGTGTGTGTTACAGATGCAGTTGGCCGGCAGTGATAATAATGGATGTGACCCTGGCCTGAGCAGAACTGGTGCAGTGTGAGCAGCTGCTGGTCAGGGTGCGAGGCCTGGGCCCCGCTGTGGGAATTCTGGCCTGAGCAGAGGTTAAACGGGAGCAGCCGCAGACTGAGCATGATTTATTCATATCAGTCCGACTGAGGGCCAAGTCTTCCTAAATGACAAGAGCGTCATTCATGATATTTGCAGTGCCACCATGTTGGCTGCTGAGTAAACCCCTGGCACCGGCCCTGTCATCTTATTTACAGCAGGGCCTGTATGTACATCCACGAAGATTTCTGTGGCTTTTTGTCTTCTCAGGATCCAGGATCACTTAAGGTCTCACAGAGTTAAAGCTAAGATTAGTCCGTTTAAAACTCCTCATGATAAAATTAGCTCAAAATGGTTGCGTTCACATACGTACACCATTCCTACTGTAAATACAAGAAACCAGTGAAAACAGTTTACATGCAACTGGTTATTGATTGGATTTCTGTCTTACAGAGCCATTGTCACTGTGGCACTGTTCTTGATACCATGGAAACACACTTATTTTAAAACTGTGTCTAGCCATGGTTAGCTATTCCACCCCTAATGATGTCATTAGGGTTAAAGCATCACTGAAACCAGCGACCTGAGTGTGTCTGATAAACAGAGACAACAGGTTTTTCTCTCTGTCTCTGAGTGTGTGACTTTAGTTAAGGGTTGCACTGGTTTGATTCAAGCACACCCCTGGATATGAGCTTTGAGATGACACACTTGTATAAGTCTTGATACAGACTGGAGGAGTGGAGGAGAAGGCCAGACTCTGTCCCCAGGGTCGTCTGTTCAATTGAACCTGAGGAAAATTCTAGTTAATGTGTTGTTAATAAAAAAAGTGTGATAAAAGATTATCTGTCAAAAATGTTTTTCATGTGACAAAGATGTTGATATTAACAATGACATAATCCAAATATTCTCTCATCAGACTAATCTTCATTGACCTTACATAGTTACCATGAACACACCAGCAACTGAATGCGTCTGGTTGATCACATGAGCTCTGCTGTTAAGGCTGTATATAATAACTGACTGAGCTGAATCACAGCCCAGTACTTCTCATGATCCTCACGCTCCTGAGCTGGAAGTGCTGTGGCTGTAACACACACACCAAACTCACAGAATCCTACATGTTTTAAGAGTTCACCGTAAATCTGCTGGAGCTGATTCAGGCACTTTGACATGTTAACTATCACTCAGCACTTCATGTGTGAGATGTTACATACTGTGAGAACAGGTGTTCCAGGCAGAGTGGGAATGGAGGCACCATTCTCCCCACTGCAAGTCAGTGTAGTATATGATAGTCATATGAGCTCAGTGTAGTCTCCTTTAAACGTGTAGTACCATGATATGTATGAGGCAGGCTTAGAATAAACCCTGCTTGACAGTAGCCAGCAGTGTAGACTATAGTGTAAAACCTGTATTATATTAAACATATGAACAGGGGGATTTTATTCACCTTTCTGACTAAGCTGACCGTTATAATAGATGCTTGCTGCAGGTCTGTTGTACACAGATGTTTTCAGTTGTGTAGTTTTTCTGTTTATCTGCAGAAAGTTAAGATCACACGTCACATAACTCGTTTTATAAGAGCTGGCTTATAGCTGTATTGGATTTGATTCATTGTGTTCTCCTCTTTCATGTCTGAGTGAATTGCTGAAATAAATTTCTTCAGTGGATACACGCTGAACATGAGACTCTTCCAGTCATCGGGGAGAAAGCTTGGCCAAGTTTCAGTGCAGGAGGCAGCCCCTTATGTTGCTCATACCAAGCAGGAGCCATGTTATCAGCTTCCTTCTCCCATCTGTCATCATCCCTCCATCAGAGGAGGCGTCTCTCTCTCTCTCTCTGTGTGTACAGTCCATGAACGCAGACGAGCGTTCAAACAGGGAACTTTTAAAAATGTAACAGATTTATAATAAGAACTTTATTCAGTACTAAATTGTACAGTGATGCGTTACAACTCCCATATTAACATACTTCATTATACATTCTGATAAATAAATAATGTCTGCCTCACTCTGAGGCTGGTATGGACTATATACACTTCTTCACGGGCCACTGTAGAACTGTAAATGTTCAATCACTTGTCATCAAAACTATATGGCTGAAAAAACCCAAATCATTTAAATACATAAAAACCATGTGGGGAGTAATGATCTGCTACAGTGGTGCTCAGATGTTCACACTGGAACCACACAATTCAAACAACAACAAATAGTTCACCCAAAGTTAAAAAAAATACAATTTTAAAATATATAAAATAAAATATTTCACCAAACAGACCTCATCTGATAAAATTTGCATTAGTTCCGTGTGACTCAGTACTTCACTCTTTCAGGTTCATTTCCCCTCCTCCTGTCTTCCTGTCTTTTTCCTTGTTTCTCTTGCAGACAGAGCTGCTGCAGGCAATAGCTCCGCAACACTCTTCTGTCACAGCATCTTATGCGTTAGTCATTTTTGGTGATAATCCAGATGTTTTGATTTGTTTAACTGAAGGATTCCATGTCATCAGATGTGGTGTTATATTCTGTTTGAGCCTGGTTCAGCTAAAGACATCGTTATCAGCTAGCCATTAAGTGTCCCCCTGTTGTGACAGACTCTTTTTCACTAACATCTATAACTCAGTGGGTTTTTTCTACAGCAGGTTTCTTTCATTAAAGTTTCTGAAAAGCCCAGATGTTCCATACTGGTATAATCTGATGCTAAACCATGTCATGCATGAATTTTGGGGAATTCAACATCAAAATGATAATCTACAAACACTGATGGCTGCTGTAAATTGAAGTCATGCTGATTGTTGTGGTTGATTTGTTGACGCTTGTGGTTCCTAGTGGTGACAGTGTATTTTTTTTATTCATTTGATTGAATTGACCGCTGAGGGTGGCCGACACCTCCTGGTCAGTTAGTCTGGCAGAAATATATCAGAATCGGAACAACTGGTGCATCTGTTCATAGCAAAACAAATCAACCACAGCATATTGTTTTAATAAAGAAGAACAGTTCAACATGGCTTCACTGAGCTAGTGTTATTTTCTGTAAAATGCACAAGCCTCTTGTCCAGTGGGTGCTGCATCTTTTCCTGTGCATGTGAGGGTGATGTGAAGGCAAACCAGGAATACTGAAAACTAATATTTAATAGAGGGACATTTTAGGGAATGGTTCTCCACTAAATACGATGCCAAAGGAAGAGAGGGACACACTGCAGTCTGATGACAACATGCAGCTTTGTTTTAAAGAAAGGGTTGAACCTGATAAAAGCTGAGAACGACTGGTGTGTTGCATCATGTTGCACAGAATCCAGATGTGATTTTTCTGCTCGGAGGCCACTCTGGAGACAGTGGGAGCTGTGGCTGGCATGCAGATTCACATGGAATGGTTTAAGGCTAAAATATACTGGAAAAGAGAGGAACATTGTGTTCTGATTGTGTGAGTGTCGTCCACACATCGACAAACTGCTGTCTGTTTCTACTACACAGCTGTTTACCAGCAGCTTAATCCCAGCTCATTATAAAACAGAGTCCTTGTCCCATAAGAATGTCCCCGACATCCGGTGTCCATGCAAAGGACATAACGCTGTGGACTAGAGCAGTTAAAAGAAGAAAGACTGAAATAGACACAAAGAATGAAGAACAGAGCTGCTGCAGCTGGAACAAGACTCAAACAGTCCAACACATGTTCAACTGAAATCATAGTCATATAGCCAGAGAGCAAATACATCTCTAAACATGACAATGCAGCATTAAAACCACTGTGATGAAGTAAAGTCTCTCAGCATGTAGGTTTTGTTCTGTGACTCAGCTTTGTGGTCTCTCACGTGTGCTCGGAGATGACTGATCTTTCCTAATATATTACTGGTGCTGAGGTATGTAGTGAGAGGATATAACCACTGTGCACAGCTTGAGGCTCAGCCCTTACAGCAGACCTCCACCTCCTCCTGCGTTGCACTGATGTCAGCATTCGGCCACCCCCCCTGCTCTGAACACTGGCAGTCTGTCGGCGTGTATTCCCCTCAGCTCCCCCTTCATACAGAGCTGCGATTCTGTGCCTTGCAGCCGCAGCACAACAGCTACCTTCTTTTCCTCATGCTGGTCTCCAAGCGGCCCAGTTCCTCGTAGGACTGGTAGAAGACTTCGAGCTCGTGGCAGCCCCAGCCCCTCCAGACACACAGGCACCACTCCATGTTTTCCTTATGAAAGCCACATACAACTGTGTCCTTTGCCACTACTGCTGCCTCCTCCAGGATCCTGAGAGAAAGGGAGAGTAGAGGGAGGGAGTGAGGGACGCGAAAAAAGAGATCGATCTGCGCGGAGAAAGGGAGAGTGATGCAGAGCGGAGAGGGAGCTAAAGTTGGTGGGACATCTCCCTGCACTGTAATTAGCTTTTCCTGGAAACTGGAGGGCAGTTCAAGGAAGCGGCTTGTTGGAAAGCCACGGAGGATTCTGAATATACTGTCGGCACTGAAGTTACTGTTTGTTTAAGAGCTGGTTAAGAAATAAACTCCTGCACTTTTCTGCTCAAACGGTCAAAGAACAAGGTTATACACTGTACATGGGACAAGTCTTCTTTTGAACTCAGTCTAATTTATGAAGGATGTGACACAAAGCATTCTGGGAGGAAGAAAGGTCTGGTGACCCTGTATCCTGAGCTCAGCCACCCATGTATCATTCAGAACAACCCTGAATTATGTTCTTCCATTGTTGTTTCATCTTTCTGAGGTGTATCATTATCCTCTTCAGTTCTGTGATATACAGCCACGTGATCACCGCCACAGGCCGGCGAGGCTGCTCTCCGTGACGACACAGAGAGCTCGAGGAGATGTCAAGGCCACAAGTACTCTGACAAACACATTAAACGATGATGCCACATTTGTGTTGGGGTAACACAGCCCAGTCAGAGTGGTCGGGCAGCGTGATGTCAGAACAACATCAGCAGGTATGAACTATAAAAGAAGGCCCGCAGGCCTCACGACCCCTCCATTGACCCCTGCTATGACCTCCCAACATGTCGCCACTGTTACAGGTGCACCATGTAATAACTGCTTATTAGGGTCCCATTTTAGGTGGCCCTTTTATTGCCTGTTGCTAAAAGGCCAGGCCCCTTTGTTGAGGCTCACACAGAAGTCCTTTCTGCACAGGACCAGCTGCTGGCTGCTTTACAGGAATAATTACAGGCCCAGCGAAGCAACATAAGTACATGATGAAGGATCTTTCTACGCTATGCTTTATTGAGGCTGCATCAGTAAGTTGACATATAGCTCTTTGGCCGTCCTCCCCCAGGGGTGAAGGGCTTCGAGCAGAGCTCTAAGTGGGCTCCATGCAGGTGAAGGGAAGCACTCACTCACCTTTAATATGAATACAGAAATAACATGAAGCCTTATAACTACACACAACAAAACACAGTTCCTAATGTTAATTGGACATAAAATATATTCTTAAGAAATCAAATCCATCTCATCTCAAGCAGAAGAAAACAAAATATATAAAAAAACATGAAGAGGGAGAGTGCAGCACCACTGGGGGTCTAATTCATTTATTAATTTAAAGAGTCAAATCAAGACAGAGATATTGGAAGAATTTATTCTTATATAGATTGAGACAAGAGTACTTACTAAGTCTGTGCAAAAATAAAATCCAATTCACTCAAATCCCACGTCACGTTTGGTGAAGAGCGCTGCTCTGAACCCCTGAACAGGAAATGAACTCACCCTAAAGAGGAACATCCAGGAGGACTGAGGACTGCGATGACACGCCCCATCAGCTGATCGCCATGTGACTGCATCTCGATGACAATCACGTCACCTCCACGCCTGGTGGACAACAAAACACACAGCACTGTGCTGAACATACAACTTTTTATTGCATATAAGAAACAGTGAGTTAAAGGACTGGAAGAGGCTGCAACAGCAGTTTGATGAATTCAAGTTAATGTGTCAGGGGCATGCGACTGTTAAGTATCTTAGTTGAATAAAGCTTCTTTTAGTTTTTATTTTAGTGATGTTGTTAATGTTCTAACTTGGTTTATGAGATTTTTATGTTGATGTTCAGGATAGTTTTAAATTAGGCTTCATTTTTACTGGTTATGTAGCAACAGTGACTGTTGGGTATGGTGGGTTTGAGAGGGTCTGGTCATTGTTCATGTGAAAGGTCAACTTGGAAGCTAATTAAATCTGACCATCTATAGTTGTGCAGCGTCTAAATATATATATATATATATATATAGACGGTCAGCTCAAATGTCTCAAAACCTTATCTCTAAAAGTTTAGTTACAGCTCGTGCAGTGCAGTGACTTCCTATTAATAGTAATTATTGGTTTTGATTAAGTGGAATCGACAAATGATTTCTATCAAGCGACTGACACGTTGGAAAAGGGTTTAAAGGCCCAAAAAATCCTCAGGTTTTAATGGTGCAAGAACCGGAATGTTTATCTCTCTGTTTATCAGCTTATGTCAATTATATCCAGTAAACACAGAAAATGTATTTTGTCTTAAAGATTTATGTGTTAATAATAAATATATATTTATTTTTTCAGTATGTGTTTATGCATTTATCTCTCTACTAACACTGTGTAAAAGGTCCAGTCTGATACTTGTTTACCAAGCTTTTAAAACTCTGATGCTGCAGATGTGTGGTATTAATACCTTTATTTACTCTGTCCTCATTTACGCTGCATCATATTCACTTGCTGCTGTAACTCTAAATCATAGCTGCTGTCTGTGTGGTGTTTATTAGGTGTTGACTGTTTGTACCTGGGGATCCACAGAGTCCCATTGACAGGCAGCACACTGAAGGCTTGCAGCTGAGGCACTGTGGGGTTCACGATCTCTGCTGAGTCCGGATCAGGATTGGTGGATGCCTGCTGGTCCTTGGCACTGCCTGTCTCTTCCTGGTCAGCCGATGATGCCACGTGGCTGTGGGTGGCTGACGAGCCGAGGTCGACATCGCTGGAACAGTCCGAACGCGGTGGCTCCAGGGAGCAGTTGGATAATATGGAACAGTAGTCTGTCAGAGAGTCCTGGTGCTGGATGATCTGAGTGCCCGCCTCCTCACTGTAGATCAATGTCACTTCTCCAGTAGTCCATTCCACATTATCTTCTTGGTTCGTGGTCTTGAGGTCAGTGGCCATCACCGGGGTAACCCCTGCAGGACGCTGCACAGTGAAGACATCTCGGAGAGGAGTGTTGTCGCTGCAGCTGAAACGTGATATGAACAAAAAAACAGCTGATTGAACGTAGCTCATCTCAAACTATAAGAAACTGTTAAATCCAGAAAGCTTTTTTCTCTGCAGCTAAAAGTTTGGATATTCTGTCGCCACTGAAATCTCTGGTTTCTTAGCTTGTCCTCTTACAACCTCATGGTGACGATAAGTTTATGACATTTACACTTTATCTCCTCTAATAATGTGGATCCATGCAGCGCTCACAAACCAGCAAACACACTCTCTAGAACAATGGCTGTGCTGATTGACCAAAGTCTGTCTCCTCTCTCACACAGTCTCTTTTATATGTGGCATTTTTGAAAAACAGTCATCAGTCGGGTTGGTCAGTGCTTCAGCTCTGTACATTACAAAGGTTGTGCACGTTGTCGGGTAAGACTTCCATAGATAATACAGCTAATTGATTCAACCAACTTAAAAGGAAGCATCTGAAGGGAAAGTCATATTCAGTGTTACAACCTGAATCATCTGTATTTCACGAGGTCAAGAAAAAAATAATATTAAATAAGCAAATGATGCATACTGAGGCAGTTCATTCTGACTAGCTGTGGACACAGGGCTGTTTAAAACTGACAACAACATGGGATTTAAGACACTGATGCACATTTTAGTTGCATGGTAATCTGCCAGTGTCTTTAATGTAATATTGTGCTTTGAACAGTGCAAACAGATTACTGCACAGACTGGTTATAGTCTGGATACTTCAAATTAGGGAGGAAGGATCGCAGCTCTAATCCTGAATCATGATTGTGTGTTTAAAAAGATTACAATCATCAATATGTGCAGCCCTCAATTACTACTTGGAGTAAAAACAAGTATCTGCCAACTCTGAACTCACATACTGTATATTGTAAACTAATCCTTATATATCTGTGATACACCAACATCAGACAATTATATCCACCCACTTCATGTTGGTGCGGCAGAAATGATTGTAAATGACTCCAGGGATTCACTCGTTTCCAGGTAATGATCTTTATAAAGTCTTCATTTCATTTGATTTTCCATCTCAGAACCTGCACCAGTTGATGTGGCAGCCCTGTACGTTAAAGCTCCACTCACCAGTACTTGGCACAGAGCTCATAGGAGGCAGCGTGGTAGAGCAGCAGGGAGTTTATGTGGTCGTCCAGGGTCCACACGGCCTCCTCTCCCCAAAGACTGAAGCTGGTTGCCATGGATACGATGGAAGACGGTGGGTCGTAGGGCTCCAGCCTTTGAACTGCCTGAAGACTCAGACAGTCGATGACCAGCAAACCAGGACCATTGGAAAACCATAACTGATAAACACACAGACAGAGACGGGAACAACAGTTTATTAAGCAACTTGTTGGTGACTTATCAAACATGATGTGACGCTGAAAAGATTCCTCAGTGAAAACGTGCTCACCTGGGAGCCACGGCTGACCAGAGCCATGCTCCTGACTGGGTAGGGTCTCTGCCTGGGATCTGAGTCCTTCAGACCAAACGTGGTTTTGTTGATGGTGTGTGAACACAGGTAGGTTTCCCCCTCCAGAGGAAGGTCCTCCACCAGGCTGTACACTGCCACCAGGCCGTCAGACATCCCAGCAAACATTCTGCCCAGGCTCTGAACAGGTGAGGCACAAATCTATTTACATGGACATTTTACTATTGTTTTGCCCTTCATTACTCTTGTCAGGGACAGAAGATGTCACACCTTGTTAAGCCCTATGAGTTAAATTGTGATTTGTGAATATGGGCTATACAAGTAAAATGTGATTGCTTGATTGAATAATCAGCTCAAAGTCCAGGATTCTCACAATAGAATGATGTTTGCCTCATGTCTACATGTTGGTTCAGAGGGCTGTTCACTTTTGAGACGTTGTGCTGCATAACAAGACATGTGACTTTATTTGGTGTTTTTTGCCGAGTCAGGAGAAAACAGTAACACCGATGAGGATCATCTGCACAAAATTCTAAATCATCATTTAGATGATTAGAAGCTTCAGTGGTTTTTATTTTTTGACAGTCGAACAAAACGCTCAGTTAACAGTGTTTATTTGTTGTGATGTGGGGAACAGGTGGGTCCTAGTATTTATACTTGCAACTAACAGACATGATACTACCAAGACAAATATTCCTATTAGATTTGTTCAAGTCAAGCCTTAATATTGACTTCAACCAAACTTCAGTAGAGATTTTGAATAGCAGAGAATTGCAGATGCACTGCCAGAATCATTATTTACACACATGCATGTATAGTGTCTATTTACACACTGCACAAATGTTCAAAGTATATTTAACTGAGCTTTTGTTAAAGCATTAACCTGATTTCCTTCTTCTTTAAACTAATTGCTGTCTTAATGTGACATGTAAATTCCACCTAAATACACTGCAATGTGAAAAATGAATATACAGTATAAATTTTGCTAATCAATCTAAAGATGTTATTACATTTCATTACTGTTTGGCTCATTAAAATTAACTTCAAGGTATCAATCAATCGTACACATTTCATTGCACTCATCGATACCAGTCATTACACTTCGGACAGTTGAGCCCCTCTAGCACCACCCGCCCCGATAACACCTGGATTCAATCTCGTACACTTCAAAAGGTAACCAGGGTGCAGCAGTAGCGACCGGTAGCAGGACTGCAGGTCAGAGGTCAGAGGGGGGCGCGGCCGCACAGACCATAAAACAACTTTTCCCACAAAAGTATTTTGTGGTGTCTCGCACTCACAGTCGTTGTGTCGCTGCTCCTGGCAGTGAGTTGTTTTAGGGTAATTATGAGAGACAGGGAAGCTTTCACCTCTCAGGGCGGGTGGGAGGAGTGTGAGTGGTGGGGTGGGGGGAGGGTAGTGGTGCTCTGATATGGATGCACGAGTTTACAAGGTTGCCTTTTTTGTAGATTGATCTGACAGTAAAAAAAGAAAACAACCTAAAACTCATCAACCTAAATAACTCACCCAATGGTTTGATGAAGTGATTTCATTTCTTTGGTTCATCACAGATGAATTCATTGATAAATTAGTAGAAAAGTTGCATTTAATGTCTTGATTGATTGAACCCTGTGCTGCTGAGGTCTCCATGTAAACCTGACAGTGTTCAGTTCTGCCCTGTGCTAAGCTAGAGGAGTTACAGAAATGGGGACTGAGCTATTCCGGAAATTTGGGAATTTTGATTTTATTCAGGCCGACATGTATAATCACAGCCCGACAGTGCAAAGCAGCATCTCATCACTGCTGACAATTGAGATGCAGTAATTCTGCAGCACAAAAAAAACGACATGTGTTTTGGATGATAAAATGATTCATTTGAGGCAAAAACTTGGATTACTTATTTATGTGCACAAACAGCAAACGACACAAGTGTGAGTGTGTGAGCAGCTGTACCTGTTCTCCTGCTGGAACAGGGAACAAGCAGGTGATGATGGCAGGACAGGAGAAGTGTTTCTGGGGTTGACTGAGCGGACACATGTCCTTCAGACTGTAGATGAAAACCTCCTGCTCCTGTGGTAAAAAAACACATGCAAGAGGACAATAATAAAACACTTGTGTAGGGTAATTATGTTTTTATTTATTTTGTGAACGTTCCTAAAATCTGAGTGTAACATTCTCTGCCATCAAAATCAATCAGATAATCTGAGAACCTTTGTATTGAATCTTTATAAAAGTTCTGGGTTACCTGTTGTAGGAGGACAACATGGGCATAAAGAAACTTTTGTGCTGAGATCTGAGTGAGTCATTGTGTTTTTATTGAACCCTGTGCTACTCCTTATAGAAAATAAATGCGCACATCCTGATTCCTGCTGTGAGGAGTGTTCTTCAGCCTGCGAGCAATGTTTCTGCAGCTGCTACACATGCACTACAGAACCAGTCTGACTCCAGGGCTCTTTTTTAATCAGCTCCCATCTGGTTCAAAGTTGTTGTTTTTTTTTTAAATCTCCTAAAAGAAGAAGTAGTTCTCAACAAATCAGACTTTTTAAGTGTGTTCATGTGATTTTCACTGTATCACATACTGGTCATCATCCAGCCGTTTGTGGATAGAAAAAACACTGGGCTGGCTTCCGCACAGTTCATAGAACAACTGGCTGCCATATGAATAGACAGACAAGTATTTTCAACAATATTACTATGAAATCGGTACATTTCCTGGGAAGCTAAATTAAAAGGTATAGTGTTCCTGGTATAGTGGATTTTCTGCAGCAGTCTAAGTTTGAGAAGAACAAGAATTTGTTCCACGACATGGTGTGTACCTCAGTGGCCATCCACAGTGTGTTGCACATCTTCATCTGACAGCTGATTCGGCCACCTGGGCACGACATCCTCTTTACCTCCAGCTGACCCTTCTCCACGTTCACCACACTGTAGTTCCTGCTCAGCGCACACAGCAATACACGGAGAAGACACAGTCACATGACACGATCAGACACTGGTTTCGGTTTCTTCAAACTGTTGATCTCTTTGGATTTTCACAAACAACCGTTTCAAGTGTTTATACTCAGAATCAAAGCAACAAAAACCAGGAAACAAGTCGGTTCTGCAGATTAAACATGTCAGGGCATTTGTTTACTGTTTGCTTCAACCAAAGTTGAGATGTGTCCAGAACTCATGCCTTGTTGGTGAGAGAGGTCAGAGGGGAAAGATCAGACTGGTTGGAGCTGACAAAAAGGGCGACAGTCACTCAAATAACCACGACACCGGACAGCTGACAAACGAAGCCTGGTTGGATGAGTCTGGATTTGGGCTTCAGATGATAGAGACACTATCTGGAGTCAACAGCAAGAATCCATAGAGACAAACAGCCACTTGTTAAAAGTCTAGGCTGCTGGTGGTAGAGTAATGAATGTATTTCATATCACACTCTGTCTTCAACATCAATCTCTGTTTAAATTTACAGTTCATCTGATTGCTCATCCCTTAGTAGCCACCATTTATCATCTTGTGATGGTTACTTTCAGCAGGTAAATGCTCCATGTCACAAAGTCTCAAACTCATTTCATGAACATGACTTGTTCAGTGAACGGGGGGGAGTCTTCGCAGAGGAGGTCCAAGTAAAGTGCAGTTATCCTCATCCCAGTTAATGAGCTGGAGCGAGAGGCTGAGCTGAGGGTTAACGCTCAGAGGGAACAGGACTGAAGGAATGGATGAGTGTGTATGATGTGTTCATGCAGCTAAAATTCATCTAGAGTTTTCACCACTGTCATGCTCATATACAGCATCCAGTAAATCAATCACCAGGTCACCAGAAAGACCTGTAGTGACACTCGGCCATCAGAAGATTTAATAAATAAGCTTCGATCCATTTGCATCAAGTCAGACTCAATACAGCAAATTAAATTTTTTATGGAAGTATCAGTTAGTATGAGAGTGAATCTAGACCTCTCAAGCCAATTGTTTTATTTGTTTCCATTTCAGTGACATTTCTTCAATGGACCACACATTCAAAGTGCTCAGGTCGGGCACAAACTGCCTTTTCAGCATTCAGTTAATATCGGTCCAACACCAACTATGCTTCTCAAAAGAATGTTTACAAGAAACCACAGCAGTAAAGAATGGATCTGAGAAGATAGAGTACAGACATTGATGCAAACAATGAAAGTGGGACATCCCTATATTTTAAAATGCATCTTTTCTATAGCAAATTTGCAGATAAAATGTTCCATATTAACACTAAGTTAAATGTGTGAAAAGTGGGACAGGTCTGTGAAGGGAAAAATATATGTCAGTCTGTTATTCATAGTTTAAACTGAATTAAAAACATTAGGTATTAGCATTTACAGTAGGTACTTGAGACAAACCTGTCATCCTTTTCTCCGCACCAGAACACAGCGCTGTGTCCCTGCTGCTGGGACAGGAAGAGCTGCGATTGGCTGTCACAGGACAACATAAACCTGAGGCAGGGGAAGCTGGGCTCCTGCATCTGCCTCACACACTGCATGGCCACCGGCCTCTGCGCACAAACACACACAAACACACACGTAAGAATCCAAATTTGAACAACTCCTAATGCCATTGCTATGATCAAGGCACCATTTCTGTTACTTGTGGAAGCTACCAACAGCTGAAGGGGAACATTTAAGAGCCCATCGTAATTTCTGCTACAAATCAAGCTTTTTATCTTCCTCAAAGTCTTACACCTGAGGAGCAGAGAACACTGCATGATTAAAAAAAGCTTACAGGGGACTAATATAGGCCAGTGGCTATAGTAATTACATTGTGCAATAAATATTTACTTCATAATGATGAGCAGCAATTGTATTGCTGTTGTGAAGGGCTGCAGACAGAACCGCTCCCTTTCTTGTATTGGAAGCATCTTTGCCAGTGAATAGGGAGGAGTTACTGCAGGGCACTTCACAATAAGACTCATTATCATTTTATTAGACAATATTTTTTTTTCACAATAAGTAATGACCCTGCGTCCTTGTGCTGGTGAATGATAATTATTCAAGTATGTTTCTTAATGGCTTTTCATGGGTTTCTGGCTTCACCGCTATCCTTACAGCACAGTGCCCAAAGACTGATTGATTAGTGTCCACAAAAAAACAAAAAAAAGGCCGGGAGACTCACTTTCTCGGGCTTGGTGTCCCAGCATTCAGTCAGCAGGCTGTGGAGACAGTGGAACTGAACCTCCTCTGGACTGCCCAGCACTGGCCGTATGCCCTTAGAGAGCTTCTTAGCTATCTGAAGCTGGTGCTGGCCCAGTGCCGGCCTTCGTCCTGACAGCAGCTCATACAGCACCATGCCATAGGAGAACATGTCCACCTTGAGACAGCCATGATGATGATGAGAGAAAAAAAAAAAAGGAACAACGAGGTTGGGTTACAGAAGTACATCAGAGGAGGTCGGTCAGACCTCCAGTCAGATATGTATGCAATGTTTTCACACATGAAACAGCCTTGGGTTGAAATGAATGTGTGGCTTGGGGCATGTTAACACATGTCAGGAATGTTGATGTGAAACTGATATAATCCATGTGGCGGCATTGGAGCAAAGAAGAAGTAAACATGAATATGAGGAATACAGTAAGAGAAGGGTTTGTAAACAAATTGCAACACTGCATCGTCAAATCCCATGTAAAAATACAGTCTACTGTATTTATATGCCAGAAGACCGGGGGACTATGATACTCCACTAATCAGCAGTTGAATACATGGCAGTGGAGACATTGATTGACAAATACCCAACAGCAACACAACTCTGTCTTATCCCCCTCAATCTTTGACATTTTTCTTGGACCTTGGCTTTTTCCTTTTGTTTGCAGTGGCTCTTGACTCAAATACAAAATGTTTGTTTATAAAGCAAAGATTAACTTTCCTCATTCATCTCATCCTGGGAACTT
The DNA here is from genome assembly GCF_024713975.1 of Paralichthys olivaceus. Classification (NCBI taxonomy): domain Eukaryota; kingdom Metazoa; phylum Chordata; class Actinopteri; order Pleuronectiformes; family Paralichthyidae; genus Paralichthys; species Paralichthys olivaceus. The sequence continues at coordinate 3,576,488 of NC_091093.1, read as the reverse complement.
ATTATCTGAGGACTGAAATACCCCAGTGGATTCCTGCTCTGAGTGGTCATAGATAGTGACTGGGGGAGTCAGCTTCTCTGGGAATTCCCAGAATAACTGTAGAGGTAAACAGTCGTGCAACGCCAAAAATTGCTACTTTTGAGGTGATATCACTTGGTCATGGCTCCAGATACACTTGAGGTCTGTGGTATGGTATGGCGTCGCAGGGGCTATGGAAAACAATGACATAGTCATAAAAGGATGTTCTCCTGACCTTAGTTTGATTAGTCTCGAATCTTTTCACCCTTCGTTTTGCAGACAGTTTGAAATGTCGCTACATAGACTCGAGGTTCTTTAACAATATATCTGAAATTCCAGTGCTACATAACCTGCATATTTTCTTCAGACTCTGATTTAGATATAGACTTATTAAATTATGTGGCATGACAACCCAGTGTATTATACACAGTCAGGGGACAAATCAAAGACAGAAGCCGAGGAGTGGAGTAGATAAACACCACTGGAACAGAATAATGAGAACACTGCTGACAACATTCACAGACCACAATAGTCACGAGGCAACAATGGTTGCCTTATTCAACAAGGAAAATGAATCCATTCATTTAGATGGACCTTTCTACTAAAGACTATTAGGGACAGTCCACGTCAAACTCAATTTCAATCACGTCCAATAATCCAAGGGTCTCCTTCAGATTGAGCCTCTTTTTGTGAAAATATTTGATGCATGTAAAGATGTAAAGAGCCATCTACTCATGGCCAGAACAGACATAAGGAGTTCATGCAGAGATCAATAATTATTTTGACATACATATGGTATGTGAGGATTAATATAAACTTGGATCAGAAACACTGTAATGTCTCCTAGCCATATTGCCATGTCTGCCAAACATTAGCCAATCATAAAGGTGCTGGTTCATTTACTATCATGTGGCTTTTTTTCACAATAAGAGAATGTGAAGAGTTCCGATATTGAGATTGAGATTATTTTGATAAACATTAAAAGTCCTTGATGCATTTTAAGACCAAAGATATCGGGATGATAAGTGTGAGGATTGTTTGAGCTGGATGACATATGTCAATCTTAATTTGTTAAAGCAGGTCTGATGAATGGAGCCCTGGCTGCATGTAAAGGTTTTCACCTTGAACTCAAAATGGTTGTTAAATGTTGCTAAATATTCTTTTCAATTATTTCCAGACCACACACTTCATTACATTCAAACTATGACAAACAATTCATGTTTTGGATTTTCTAACCTGCACATTGTCAAGATAAAGATCAACGGACAAATACATTTCTTCCCCAGACGTTCACAGCTGGTTGGCAAGTTATCAGCCATAAAGCTGCTTTTCATTTATTCCTCTTTTATTCTCTTCACTTCTTTCCTGCTTGCTCCATCATTTATTCTCTCTTCAGCCTTGTCAGCTTCTCATTAAAATAGTAAAACCTCATCAAAAAGTGAAATTAACGCTCAGGAGAGGAGGGAGGGTGTTTGAATGGCTGAGGTCAGCCGACTCTGTGAGAGAGGGGCTGATGAATAGAGGAGGAAGCTCCGTTTTGTCCGCTCTGTGAAAGCTTCCTCTCCAGAGGCAGGCAGCAGTGAAACTGTAAACCCCAGTAAAGCTAACTACCCTGGGGAGAGGGGAAGCTAAGGGCAGCCAGGGTCATCCATGTCACCCAACAATGCCCATAATCTGAGTTTGTTACATTGAATTCAGCTCAAAACATTTACTTGATCAAATTTTTGTTATTCACTATTAAAGATATTTAAGAAAACTTAAACAATGTATAACATTATTTTGCTTCTTCCTCTCCAATGTGGTTATTTATTTTGATTTTTAATGATTGCAAACCAGATACGTTTAGATTTGTATAACCAAGATTTAAAAATCTAAAAAACTAGACATTACAAGATTTTTGGGGCTCTTGTCATAGTTATAGATTGACTGACTGAAAACCGAAAAACTTCTACTTATGAATCACTGATTAGTCTGATTGGTCAGATTAATCAATGTGCAGCTAGCCATGCTAGACATTGCCTACACTGGGTTGAATAATGAACCTCAGAACAGTGTGGCAGAATGACAGTACCAATGTGTTTTTAGAATTTGCTCGTAGATAATTAAAAATAAAACTGAAAGCTAGCATCATATCGCAGATTTTTCTTTGCTCAGATATTGGTTGGAGGAAAACCTTTAGCAGATGAGAGCTCTGGCTTCTGTGCCATATGAAAAAAAAGGTTCAGCATAAAAAGACTGTAATGGGACAGCAGCCATAGTAAAACCTGCAGGAGTCTATGGTTTGTCTTCTTCCTTTGCCATTAAAGCAGACATGTGGTACTAATCAGACAGTAAGGCAACATGATGCAGGGAGGAAGCAGCCGGTCAAAACAATCATCCCACTAACTGTAAATCCTCTGGCGTGATAATTACCATACACACTGAAACTGTTTCAATCCTCACACCTTCACCACAACACTGCACATCAACAGATCACAGTCCAGACACATTCCTGCTGCACATGCTGTACATACACTGCAGTGAGTGGATCAAACTAATTTGACCATTTCAAAGATCACTGTCCATTATTAATTATTAATTCTACATGTGCCCTACGTTAGGATCAAGTGTCTCTATAAAGACTTTCACATGTGACAGAGGTAAAGGAAAAGTCAAACAGAGCGAGCGGCCGGACGGAGGCTGCGATGAGTGATGCCCTTTGGAATAAACCCCAGTCGAGTTTGTTTTGAGTTAATCCTCCTGTCTTCAGTTTGGAATGCAGACCATGTGAGGCATGGACATAATATAAATACAACGTCTCATGGAGAACAGGGACATTATCAACACTGTCACAAGCAAAGTGCCCAAGTGCCAAGGGTTGAAAAGTAAGTGGACACTTGGCTGCTAAATGTTGCTCTGTGTTGTTTCAACATCAGAGCTGACTGAGAGTTTCCATCTAGATTATGGTGTCTTCTCTCAGTATGAGGAGTGAGAAGGTGACCATGCAAGTGAAGATGATAATGATGATTTTAAATGATTTTTTTTTTTCAAAGACAATTTCTCCATAAAAGGACATCTGTTTTGTGTCTCATGAAGAGAGAGTGCTTAACAGAGAAGTCGAATTTATAAGAGATGGCCCCAAAAGGTGAAAAACTGAAGACTTTCACAACAGCAGAAATTGAAACAATTGTGTCGGAGGTGGAAGCCAGAAAAGACACACTTTTCTTAAGTCTCCAAAACAACCAGAGGTGACGGAGGCTGCAGTGAAACTCTGGGAGAGAATCACCAAAAGGAGAAAAAGTGTCTGCTGATGTCTGTGAAAACTTCAGACTGATATCGCCTGCAAAAATGTTTTCACAAAATATTAGATACGATGATTTTGTTTGACTCTATGTGTATCCGTCTGTGTATCAATTTGCATCGGCACTGTGTGTTTAAAGGGATGTGTGTCCACACACAGTTCTTCCTATAATGACATAAATTTAGGCAAATTTAAGAACATAGTTTTATGTTGTATGCATTATTTTATTTCAGAGACATAAAAACTCAGGCATATTACAGAGGCCGATAAGAGTGTGTCATTGGTTCCAATTTGACTGATTTACAGGCTCAACAAAGACATAAAATTGATGTAGCACCTGTCAAATAACATTGGTTAGTAGGGTCAGTACCTTCTCGTCGTACACAATGCCTGGTCGGATCTCAGGAGCCTGGTAGCCTGGAGTGCCCTCAACGCCCAGAGCCCCCTCATGGAAAGATTGTCGAGAAATACCATAGTCAGATAGTTTAATGTTGATTGGATCCCGCACCTAGAGGAGGACACAGGAATGAATTAAAACCAAAACTGATAGAAACAAAGTCTATGTGCTTCTTAAAAAAAAATCTTCTTTGTTCATAGGATTCACTTTCACATTTCAAATGTCTGTCTTGATTATGTAAAAACAGGGGAAGCAAATCAAATAAGTTCAGGGTTCTACTGTTCTACTCCTGACCAAGTCTGACATGTTATGTATATACTGTACATCTGAACATTCATAATAAACTAAAATGGTTTTCTTATATAATTCACATACAGACCTGCAGAGACCACACCAGGATGTTGTCAGATTTAAGGTCACAGAAGATGATGCTCTTCCTGTGAAGGTACGCCAGTCCTGCTGCAATCTGATACGCCACTCTGAAGGTTAGCATGTGACCAAGGGGCATGTACTTGGAGCCTACAAATTAAAAAACAAATGTTGCATCGACATAGAAACAGGCAAACCTCCAGAGGGAAACCACATGGTGAATATCCCTGCACGTACCATTGCCTCTGTGCTTCTCCTCCAGCACAGTGTTGAGGCTGCCCAGAGGGGCTAACTGCAGGGCAAAGCAGAGCGGATGGATGCTGATGCCCACCAGGGAAACGATGCAGGGATGCTGAAGAGAGTGTAACATACTGGCCTCCTGGCGAAATTCAGAGAAGCTCCGGCAGACATCTGCAGACTGCAGGTGTTTCACCATGGTGTCTAACACAATGAAAAAGGATTTTAACAGTTATAAAAAAGGATAAAAACTACTGGAGGAGACAGAAACCAAATACATCTGAAGCCAGGTGGACCTCTCTCATGATGAAAAGTCCAACAGCAAGATATGTACTTTTCTTTACTCCGTCTGGTGTTATCTGTTTTCCCTCCAATCCAAGAGGCTTCATCAGATCTAAACTGAGGCTGTAGCAATGAACAGTACTAACACATAATAGAACCGCTGTCCTCGCTATTAGTTACACAGGTGTCAAAATAAATATTCTGGGTCTGAAGGCAGACTAATATGAATTCCTATGATTTCTGTTTGTCATGGATATTATTGCAAATTGCAGTTTGAACAGTGAGTAGAATTTAGTGATAGCTAGTGTTGAAGTTGCATGTTGCAGCTGAACACCCCTCACCTCAGCCTCTCCTTCCAAACATGAAAAAGAACCTGTGGTAGCTTCAGTTGTCATAAAAACTCAAAAGGTGTTTAGTTTGTTCAGTCTGGACTAATGTAAAAAACATGGCGGCCTCTGTAGAGAGGGTCCCCTCCATGTAAATATAAAGTATTTAAATATAAAGGGTCTTTTCTGGGGTAAAGAAAACTACAATTCATACAATTTATATGAAATGAACTAGTGAAAACATCATGAGGATTATTCTACATAAAATTTCTGCCAATAGTTCCCTCTCACCTAAATCTTACACACTGGACCTTTAATATAAAAGCAGGTAGAGTACAGACATAAGGTAGAGTAAACCCGACATGCTCTGTGAGGTGTTTTTTGAGCTAAATGTTTTTTAGGTTTGTTTACCAAGCTCACCTTGTTAATGCAGTGTTAGCATGCTAAAATTTGCCAATAGGCACTAGAAGGAAAGTTCAGTTGAAGTTAATGTGATCATTATTTGTTTTACAAGTATTTCATTATTATTATTATTATGTTTTATTGTAGTATTTACTAAGAGCTAGGGTTGGTAATGCTGGAAAAACTAGCAAGAGCAGGCCAGACCTTGAAAGAAATCATTTCATTCAGTTCATGACATTGTTTTTCTCTCCAGATGACTTTATTTATTGATGGCTATCAGGACGTGATGAAGTGTTTCAATGCTTAAATGTTGATCAATTATGTTTATGACACAATGAAAAAAAACACTGCAACCTCCATCCAACACACTTTTGTTTTCATGAGATTCCTAACCTGAAATATTTAGATTATAAACTTAAATTATTAAAAAGATGGCTAAAGACTCTAATTATTATAATTAATAATACAATAATTACTTACTAAAAGATTAACTAGGAGTGAGTAACTACTGAAACAAAAGAAACGATCTGCTTGAGGCAAAGACAGCAGGACACATGATATCTGTACAATGGATACTTGCACCAAATATATTATCAAGTCAGAAATATTCATTCTCTGGTGAACATAAAGGTCTGTACAAAATTTCTTAAAAATGCATGTTCTGACTGTTTGACAGGTGTCCTATGGGAAACTCTTTGTACCTGTGTCGCTGCTGATCGTCTGCTGTCGACACCTCTTGAAGTGGAAGCGTTTGATGGCCACTGGCTGGTCACAATATCTGGCTCGGTAGATGATCGTCCCACTGCCCCCCTGGCCGAGGATGTTGCTCTCCTCCTCAGAGTACTCCAGCTGGGCCTTCTCCAGAAAAAGCCTGAGACAGACACAGACACACACACACGAAAAAGAAAGTGAATCCTTTGGAAGTAAACTTGTCTTAAAATATACAAGAAGTTACAATAACCAACAAACACAAGAACCACAAGTAAGTGCCCAGCTAAGACGATCATTGAGGTAAGAACAGATAAAGGCTTAAAGGAATTATTTGACCTAGTTAACAGAAGTCACTGATCTCCAAAAACCATCAATGTGCACCGAAAGTTTAACAGTGTACCTTGATATTCCACAATGCTCTGGATTGTTTAAGGAAGAACGGAGCATGTGGCATAATATAATGGTGATGGTGAAGTTCTAAGGAAGAGGTATCATGGGAAAATCTTTTTGTCATGGAGATATAAAAGGTATTTAAACAACTTGAGATATAATTAATTTTATCAAATAATATGCTTGCAGTTAACATTTTGTCCTTTGTTTTGGATAAAACAGGAGGATGAAACCAAGCTATGTGTGTCATTGCTGACAAGTATCTATCAAGAGAAGAACTATGGACAATGTTGTGCTCATTTTTCAGTTGAAGTAAAAGTGTATGTGTCTAGTTGGTGTGGAAGTGCTCACAGTGATGAAAAAGAACAGTCTCAGTGCATCACAACTGGAAACATGGAGCTGCACTGGATGAGTTACAAGGACAAATGCTGACACTCGATGCCCGACAAGCAGCTTTCACGAGAAAGTCTGACAGAGACAATGTTACCATGCTGAGTTGAGTGAGCAAATAATTAAGAAGTTGAAGACTAATTCAGAAAGACTGTGTTTACACTGTGGAGCTGCTGAAACCAGTAAAAGTAACATTGTTCCACGGAACTGCGACAGAGCATGTTGTTGATAGATAGTGAAAAAACACTTGAGGACATTTGCAATTGCACTTGCGCAAATATTTGGAGGAGCTGTTTAACTGTAAAATAGCACAGGCCCATGGAAACGTTTGCTGCGACAGAGAGGGATGTGCTTGCGCAACTGGCCACCCAGCCAACAACCCCCACCCCTAACCCCATGTCGGTGTTTCAGCGTGCTTCATCGTGTGTGTGCATGCGTGTGTGTGCATGCGTGCGTGCGTGCGTGTGTGTGTGTGTGTGTGTGTGTGTAGGACACAAAGGCAGACACAATGTTGATTCCAATAGTTTAAGGAGTGCTGGTTACCCTTGAGCCCTGACAATACATCAACAGATGCTGTAACTGGCAACAAATCAGCCGAAACTCATTATACAGCTAAAGTCCTGGAAAGCTGCTGGCTGTCACTCTGTGCTTGTTGTGTGTCTGTGTGTGTGAGTGCATGTGTGAGACAGAAAGAGATAGTGTGGAGAGGTTATGTTGTATATACAGCGTGAATCATCCAGCTTCTTTGGAATGTGTCTGGTGGAAAGACCAACACGTCTGTCAAAGCTCTGAGATCCAGTAAGTGGCTGTGACAGTCCTCCCCACACTGACTATCACATGTGTCATCAAAGGAAAATAATAAACTGCATGTAAGCCTTTCCTCCTCTTTTCAAAATAAATGACTGTTTCACAAGTGTATGTGGACCCCAAATAGTTCAAACAGTTACTGTATGTAAGATGTATGTCATTTATAGACACACAGTTTACCAATATATAATATAACATTATAAAAAGGCATGGAGTGTGTATCTAGCAACCCCAGATGAACATAGTGCTAAGCTCAGGCCTTTTTCTTCCATAAGCTGGAGCCTTGAAGCCCTGAAGCCTGAACAGGGTTACAGATACAGTACACACAACGGTATGTGTGTTAAACTGAATGGTACACGTAGGACATTGTGTACAGTTTAATTAGATTAGAGTATTTGCCTACCATCACACCACAATTTCATCTGGATCCTCTCAGTTAATTTTGGATTTCCAGGGGATGTTATTAACAGCAGCCCAACAGACCACCAGCCAATTAGAGCAACTAAATGTGCAATGTAGCACATAGTTGTAGAAAAATGCAAACACACTACAGTGTGCAGCAGTTTCTGTTCTTCTTTTACAAAAAAAATAAAGCATTCTGTTATTTCAATATCATCTTCACAGTAACCGAAAGTGCTTTGGTAGCTTCCTCTTCCTCATCACACTAAACCTGCTCCACTTTAAATGGTAGTGAAAGCCCCGACCAGTCTCAGGATGGATGAACATGGTCTTAATGGAAGAGGTGCCAGACCCATCCAGGAGAGTGTATAAACATTATCTCATAGATTTTCATAGAGACTATATATAAAAACATGCATTGAAAACCAGTTGGGTTATAAATTCTGACTTGGCACAAGTGGGGTGTATTGGGAAAAAACCCTGATGAGTTCTGGCAGCACATTCTTTGGTTGAAACCCAAATACATTTTTTGGGATGAGATTGAGTCGAGCATGTTTGCAGAGTTCATACTGTGAAATGTACAGTAGGTGAAGCAGAGCTGACATTTATAAATAGTTCTATCAAAGCAAGTCTTTTACCCAAATACTGAATAAAGAAAGTAGTAAGATGCTTGGCACAGGGATTTTCCAACATAGACAATATTGGAACACACTTGGGGAAAAAAAATATCATACAAGAATGTGTTAAGAAGAAAAAAGCAAAACTATGACCATGAATAGTTTAAAAAAATCAAAAAAAGATTCAAAGTAGAGGAACGAGCAACAAAGACTCAGCAAAGAGCAGCAGAAAAGAATCCTCTGTGAAAAATGACAGAACATTTCTCCACACATTTTTACAAGACTGCTGTCATCATGTCCTGAAGGGTGAAATCTGTTGCCAAAATAATAAGCAGACATACAGAATGTAATCTGACTAATGAGGGGTGTGCTGACTTTTGTTGCAGTTAGTTTTTAAAGAGAGACCTTTGGATGGATGGATCCAACAGATTACAGGTATTATCTCAGGGTCCACAGTGTTTTCATAACCGATAGGAATGATTGTCAGAACCATTAGAATTAAGTCGTACTGAACCCCAATTATCCTCAGAGGGTGCAGCCCTGAAAACAAAAACAAAAGGGTCCATTAAAGATTGAGATGTTACCGTGCAGGGAAGTCGGTCATGAAAAGTTCTGGGACCAGCTCCTGCAGTGGGACTGGCTGATCAGGATGCTGAGGACAGATGATGTGCTCCTTCTCCAATGCAGCCAGCACACAGTCCTCCATGTTGAAGTAATGAACCTCTGATTGGCTTCCTCCTTCTCCATTATCTCCTCCACGATCTCCTCTCTCTCTGACGTTGCTGGGCCGGCTGGCCGGGAGCTTGGCCTGGTTCTGTTGGCCCAGTAAGGCACAGAGAGGACAGGGGGCGTACTGCTCTATGAGGAAGGTGCCGTCACTCTCGCTGGCAGTCAAAGCTACAAGTCACAACAAAGAGAAAAAAAACATGATTTGGGTTTGCTCCATGATAGGCTGAGCCAGTATCAAGATTACTACCATAATTACAAGGGAGTTGCCTTTTCAGGCTATTATACAACAAAACATTTCTAGTTTTGCACTTTCTTTGTTGTCCAGATGTTGTGTTGTGATGGAACAGAGAAATAACTGTTTCTAAATTGCACAAGACTTGGTACATGCGGTTTGACCTGCCAATTTACAATGCATTTCCTTGGTGTAAATTACTCCACAGGGCGCGCTGTAACATGTTGTTTATTAACTCATCACAATATATTTCAAATTTCTCAATAACTGCGTGGGGGGGCTTGGTTCGGACACTCAGCTTTAGGAGAGAGGAGGTGTGGAGCTGGCTCAGCAGCAGCAGCAACAGCTGAGTTGGGACAGCAGCATTGAGCTGTCTAACCACGCTCTCCATTAAATGCAGTAGCAGCAGGACTGAGGGGACGCTGAAGTCAGAAGCTGACTGACACCTACAGATCACGGAGCAGCAGCAAATCGGAAAAACTAGATCTCCGCAAATCGATGGAGATGGCGAGAGAGAGACTTTGAAATAAGAAGCTGGGCAGTAAAGCGCAATAAACATTTAGAATCAACGCATCCAGTGTGCCTGGTGCTGAGGAAGACCCACGATAGTAACCATCAGGTGTTACAAACTGGTACGTGCTCTGGATTTATTAAACTAGCCAAAAGGTATATTAAGCAGAAATTAATTTAAAAATAGTACTCTCCACTGTGGTGGGGTGGTTAGCACTGTCACCTCATAGCTAGAAAGGTTCCCCGGACTGGGATTCGACCGGGGCATGTTCCCCCTGTGTCTACATGGGTTTCCTCTGGGTACTGCAGCTTCCTCCCACAGTCCAACGACATGCAGCTTGGGGTTAGATTAACCGGAGACTCTAAATTGACGGTAGTTGTGAATGTGAGAGTGAATGGTTGTTTGAATATTGGTCCAGTGATCGGCTAGTCACCTATTGTATCCTGCCTCTCACCTACTGTCAGCTGAGACTGGCAGCTCCTCTCATGACCCTCCAAGGATGAGCGGTACAGATTATAGATGGATGGACAGTGACATTCAAAATGACATAAGTGCTGTGTTGCTTTCCTCTGTTGGGCTGACGGTCATGTCAGCACAGAACTGAGAACATGCCTTCATTTCACTTTTATATGACAATGGGACCTATGTTAGACTTACAATATAATCCTTGTTGACATGAAATCAAACAAAGTATTGTGTACTAAAAATACCTCTAACCTGCTTCTCAAGTGGTGACTCTGTTTCATATGCAGGGAGGCAGCCATCTTCCTTTGCATTTAAAATTTTTAAAAAATTCTACTGAATTTGATAACAAATGGCAAGTTATGATCCTGATGTAATGATACTCACTGGGGGGATTTCTGAGAAGATGATTGGACTCAATAACCTCCACAAAGTGAGAGTCTTTGCAGATACAGGTACTACACCAGAGAAAAGTATTGCACCTCAAAAGACTTGTCTTACGTTGAGGTGCCAATCAGTCCTGTTGATCTGGGGATCACCTGTAGTTCCTGGTGTTTACAGCAAAAGTGGCTTATCACCAAAAGCCACAGAACTCTTGGGGCAGCAAGACAAACTGTTGTTTTAGTACAGTAGTCCGGTACCTGACCTTTCTATCATTCTCTGAGCAGTTGTTATGCTGCACATGGCAGGTGTCTGCAAACAGCACGACACAGTGACAGGAGCAGGATACCTGGCTGAGAAGTTGGAGACCTGCTCTTCATTCTTCAACAAATCACGGAGGTCCACCTGACTCTTCTACAACTCTGTGCTTTTTCAAACTAAGCTGCTGTTTAAAAAAGGGGACTTGTTTTACATAGATATTTTTGATGATTGATGCTGGTAATGGCTGAGCTCACTGGCAGACACCAGACTATGAGAAAAACATTTTTCAGATTCTCTCCTCAGTTGAATAATTTGAATGCTAATTCACATTAGGACTTTTTTTCCCCAGAAACGTCGACACCCAGTTATTTATAAATATTGCAATACTTCATTGAGCACAAGGCCCATCACTGAGCCACAGACTCAACCATTCAGTGATACTTAATATGTATTTAAAGCTAAATTTAAGACCATATTAACAGTTTTTTGCTGATTCAAAAAAAATTATGTTACAGCGCTTCCTGTCTTTGGACTCACAGCAAATGTTGTGATCAGCAGATATTCAAATTTAATCACTGAAATATTCGTACGCAATATGGAGCTATCTGTAAGCTACAGAGTCATTCTTAAGACAAAAGTAGAAAGAAATTGAGCCCAAGTGAAAACCCAATAATGTTTGAAAGAAATATTGACTTGTGGGTTGCAGAGAATATTTTTTTTCACAAAACCACAGGCTGGTATGTTAAGTTGCCAGGTTATAAAAACACTCATTTCTCCCTAGAGGCCTTTAAAAGCAGTGACATTCTTCATGAGTTTCCTTTGTGCTTGTTGCTACACGGCAGAGCTGGATGTGGTGATGCTGATATGGGGCGAGTTAAAAATATCCCTAGTTCTCTACTTTAATTTGCAGTGGCTCTGGACAGGATGCACAGGCTGACAATTCCCACATTATTACTCTGAAACCCTGTGAGAAAAATATCATTTCACTGCTGAGTGGCTGCAACAGAATATACAACTTAGAGCTAGAACAGGAGGAATAATATAAATATGATGATAGAGAAATATATCAAGTTAGAAATATATTTAAAAATATCATAGTGACATAAAAATATGTATCTGTTGTTCCCTGCAGCTCACTGTGAGTCAGTGCAGCTTCTTGATTTCATCCAGCCTCTGACAGAGATGCAATAAGAAAATTAAACTGAGGTTGTAATGAAAACTTAAGTAGACAAGAGCTCAGAGGAGAAGGGAGAGAAACAAATGTTGAAATATTTGTGGTAATTACAAGTTACTCAAGTCAAGAAATAATATCAGGGGTCCTTTATTGCTCTGATTAGAGCAAGACATTTTGCTCAGTGGAGCCTGATGAAGTGATATTATCTATGTAGATATATTGTTCCTTAGTGTTGGAGCCAGACAATTTTCAAAGGGTCAACCAGGTCGAGGATCTTTTTGGGGTGGAACAGAAATTACAGTCTTGTTAATTGTTTTTCTTAATTGTATGGGACTTAAAAGAGGTTAGATCGCATCTAAAATTTGTGTTGTAGATGATTAGTGAACGATGTCACATTAACAGGATCAAAACTCTTTGAGAATGTAGAGGATGGGAAAAGTTATAGAAGTCAATCACAATAAGGCTGGGGTGTGTGAGGAAATGAATTCTAACGGTCGTCAAGGAAGGAAACCAGGGCTGCTGATCAAATAGGGCAACATTTTCATCAAAGACAAACATGAATCACAAGTGCAACTTTAATCTCAGAACTTTTTTCTTGCAGGTAAAAAAAAGGAAAAAGTATTATCACAGAGAATAATGTTTTTTTTTACTGTATATTTTTTTTCTCTTAAATTTGTGACTTACGCTGCTACATATTTTCTATTTATTCTTTTTAAAATCAAAAGTAAACTAACATGTCGTTGCACTAACAAGACAATACTGAGAGCAGACCTTGAGCTGCCAGCAGCTGGGTTACTATGTCCACATAAACAGAGATCAGTGCACTGACCCGGGAACCACTGCTCGATCAGAGAGTTGACGTGGTCTGTGATGAAGGCCATGGCTGAGAAATCCCTCATCTCTGACTGGCAGATGATCTTTATGCCTCCACTCTTCTTCCTCTTCCAGTTGACGTCTGAAGACTCCACACTGCAGAGACACAAACACACGTCACCACCTCGATTCCCTGGAAGATTAATCTGCTGTGACCATGTCTCAGTTCAGCCTGTTCACAGCAGCAGGAAACTCTTTACACTGGCCGAGGCAGCTCAACATTAATGTTATATATCTCCCCATCAGTGTTTACAATAAATGAACTTGATTGTAACAGATGTAGGAGATGGGCATTACAGGATAATAATTCCTCTCTTTGCACTAAAGGTATTTCAACTTTCTGTGAGGAAAACACTGAAAAACTGAAACTTTTATCATCAAATAAATAAACTAAAGCTTAAAGATGAAGGACTAGCGTTCTTAAACTATTAAAACACATACCACCATGTTTGGTGCATAGATTACTTTGACTCAACTTTGCTTATCCCAAGAGCAGGCTCCTTTAATTACCACCCACATGTTTCAGTCCGAGCTTTGTCCATACCTGAGATATCCTCCATCAAAAGTGACCAGCAGCCCCTCCTTCCAGTAGATGGTCTGGCTGCGTCGCACCCTGAATGTGCTGCAGCGGCTCCTCGGCTGGGTTGCGGCAAAGCTGTAGATCACGGAATTCCTGTTGCGCTGGCCCTTGGTGTTTCTTTTGGGCTCAAATGACTGCGCAAACAAAACATTTCATGCCATGAATGAAAAGTGCATAACAGGTGAACGATGAGAATCTGCTGGTTTCAGTACCTGCAGGTCCATCTCTGTGAGGCTGATGAGCATCCTGGCGATGAAGCGCTCCCAAAATCCTGCTGGAACGAAGCTCATCTTGAAGAGGCGTTGTATGGTGTTGTTGACCTGCTGGCGGAACCCGTGGATGTCCATGCCTGGCTTGGGGGGAAGGAGGTGTGGCAGCAGATAGCTACAGAAAGAGAAGGAAATGATAACAGATACATATTTACAAAAACTTGGGTATGCTCTCTGCCTGATGATCATGCCAGATTTTTAAAAAGATGCTTGAAGTAATTTAGAAATGGTGAAAATAGATGAATATGATTATCTCAAACTATGAAAATGTTTTGCCACTTGCTTATTTTCATTTGTAGTCCCTGGGCTGTATTCCATTATATTGTGTGAAAAGGCAGAAAAGGCCAAAATGCAGGGGGAATCATCATTTGTATAAACTGGGAATCACTTCGTTAGGACAATAATCTACCTGTTGTTGGCGACAGGCAGAGCAATCTCAAACTTGGCTAAAAACTGGAAATACTGTTCCTCTGTCTTCTGGGTGAAGCCGGTTCCTACCAACAGCATCTGCACAACAGATTTGATTAGAGTAGAAGAGGAAGTCAGGGATCATTAAATTGTTAACAGAATAACAACTGACAATCTTATGATATTTTAAAAGCATTTTCTAAAAGTTTTCCATTCTCTCTCCATTCCTTTGATGCTCACCCTGAGGTGTTCAGCTTGGATCACTCCATTCCTGGCTACAGAGCGAGAGGACCTGAGGTGTACGATCCTCTCCAGACACTCAGACAGCCACACTGGACACAGGAAATAGAGAGTGCACAGCCCGTGGCTGGTGTCGGGGAAGTGGAGCAGGGTCCCCGTCTCTATCAAGAAGCTGATGGCTGAATGTGGACAAGCAAAAAGAGAAGGGTCATGCACATAATGTTTCTTAGTAGATAATGGACAGTGTTACTGAGCTGGGAAATATTCCGACGCAGCATCAGTTCCGTGCAACAAAAGGTTTTGAAACAAATCTGACGATATGAGTAGTCAACAGTGTTAACAGAAATCCATTACTGCCAGTGATGTCACAACGCTTTCAGTCATAGGTATTATAAGGGACAACATTAGAAATTGATTATTAAACATCACAGTATGTCAGTAACCCTATGTTACTTTGATATTTGGCAGTTAGCTCATTTTTCGACTCACTGGAAATTAGATTCATATTTTAGTTTGTTCTCTGTGTGTTCAATTGACGGACTGGTCAGGTGGTGGGTGCAGTAGTTTGAGGTGGGGGAGGCAGGTACCATCTACCAAAGTTTACTTATTTTATTAGATGTTTTGTGTCTTTGTCTCACTTGCTCATGTTTGTCAGTAATGACAGTAATGCTGCAACATAAGGGTGCCGATGGTGTGCATTTGTTTAAAGGCCCCTTTGATGGAGCTGGTAACTGAATGTTGAAAGTCAGGAGTAATGCAATGCATCACTTTTGTAGCTAATTTCAAATGAATTTAATCATAATTTGTAACATTATTTTGTACCTCTCTCGTAATAGAGAATTGGGTGGGAGGGGGTCAGGGATAAAAAAATGTCCCTCCATTTTTTTAAATATGGAGGGACATTTCTTTTCTAAATCATCTTTATTTGTGCCACAGTTGAGGATGTCAAACCCGGTCAAGGACAAACACAGGGCTGTGTTTTTGTGGCTGCTCACCAAAGTTAATGCGAGGCTTTCTCACATGAATACTGTAAAGAGACTTGTACAAGTACATGGTTCTCAGTAGTTTCAGTCGTCAAACTAATGATTTGCTGAACAAGTAACATTACCTGTCTGTAGGTCCTCATAGTCTCTGATGTCACTTCCTGGGTTCTGTTCGATGATGTGGTCCAGCTGGGCATCAGTTAGATACTGGACATCTCCCTCATCATCTCGCCTCTGCTTCTCCGCCCTCACGGTTTCCTGAAGTGTCAGGTAACTCCTGGGGATCTATAGCAGAAGAGACAATGATAAACATCAGCTTCTGATGATGTTGTTGTTACAGGAACTGATGTAAAGAATTACTGCAAAAGTGTATTCAGTGCAAACCACATCACACAACTGCATCAGTAAGCCAGTGGAGATTAAAAATTCCAACAGCACAGTGTTGAAGGTGTCAAAGTTGTCTCACTCACCAGTCTGCCCAGCAGTTTACTGCCACAGGCTGAGCTGCTGTTGTCTTTCATGGTGAGAGCCACCTGGTAGATCAGCTTCTTCAGCCCCTCCAGCCCCTCCAGCGTCTTACAGGACACTTCACTGAGTACAAAGACACGCAGACACACACTTGAACACACTGACAGACTCAAATGAAGAATATGCACACAGCACTGCTGCTTTTTAATAAGTACAAACAGGTGTGCTTACTGCAGGTGTTGCCAGGTGATGTCAGGGTAGCCGGTGGCTCGAGCCCCTGACGGCGATCGGCACAGAGCCAGAATGTAAGCTCTCAGGGTGGCCACTCTCTCAGTGCGAAACTTGGTGTCGATGAGATCTAAATGTGTTCCCACCACCACCACTGCAGAGCTGGGTGCTCGTGCCTGTGGAGCAGAGCAACTAATGATTACTGCGTGCATATTTGAAGAATCTTTTTAAAATAAAATTAGGAAAAATAGATTAAAATAAATTACTATATTATTTTTAAATCACAGTACAAGGTATTTGATCTTATGAATAATCGAAAAAACAAAATCATGGTAACCGTGGCCACAGCAACAACAGTGTTTGTTGTTTGTGTTTAATGCAAAATGGGTAAGGAACTTACTTCATAAGACTTCAACAATAGGCAGCTGACTACAAACTTAAAAACAGGAGCAGCAGAAGTTTGGAGGAACAGAAAGAGACATACTACCAATAAAAGAAGGGGCAGTGCTCATCCAGAAAAACACGCCATTTCTTCTCAATTTATGCAAATACATATATATATATATAAAGAAAGATGAAGAATAACATTAATAGGATTTGGGGTAAATCCCTGCATCTGACTTGCTATTCCTCTGAGCACATATGTGTAAGCACACATGTGCTGTGTTGTGTTACACTTCACTGTCTGTGAAATATCTTTTTACATGGAGGGAAGTTTACTTCTAGAGTGACTCTTTGCAACATCTTCGAGTGTAATGTCTCAGGACACAGGCCCTGATCAGCCCTCTGCAGGTGATGTGGGTCAAAAGTAGAAAGTCAAGATAAAAATCAGACTGGATCATGTCAAACAGGATATGACACAACTCGAAGGACAAAGTTCTGTCTGAAACACATCCAGGCATAATTATACAGTAAAGTAACCACACTAATCAGAAGGAAGCAAAGTGAAGGCATTACTAAATATCAGTTAGTAATTATGATTCTATGAAATGATGCGTTCGGTGAAACGATGCAAGCAGTTTCAACGTCATCCACGTTTCCATGCCTTCATTAAATTACAATGAACGGACTGTGGCTGGTTTATGTGGTCAGACAAATAAATTGTTTCCCATAAATCAGATCCCTCCTCACTCCCTCTAGAAACGCATAAAAACCATGTCATTGTTCAGCACTGACGACAGAGACACACCCTTCATCCTCTGACCCACTCAAACTGAAGAACAGCTGGAACCAGGGCCTCAGTGTGAGTGTGTGTGTGCGTGAGTGTGTGTGTGTGCGTTTGTAGGGTGGGGTGTATTTCACCTCAATGTTGAGCAGCCATGTCTGCAGGCTGGACACAGCTTCCTCTCCGAGAGCCAGGTTCCAGATCACCACATACAGGGCCTTATCAGTGAAGAAACACTGGTTCACAGTGGACATGCTGGCCTGACCACCAATGTCCCACACGTTGAATGCCACCGAGTCTTTCTGTGTGTATCAAGATGACATTGTCGAGAATTAGGGAACATGCATTGAGTCAGCAAAAAGGAAAAAGTCCGCCTGAGGTGACTCAGCCTTTAGAAAAAGATGAATAAGTTATTATTGAAGATCCACTCCCTGTTTCTGTTGTAGTTTCCAAAAGACAAATCCACAGTCTTCACTGAGTAATTTTTTATTGGAGCCACTTTATGAGTAAGAAATCCCTACCAAACAGACTGAATGATTATTCACAGCAACATGGACACGGTTACTGGAAGGAGGACATTAATAAAAACACACTTAGAGCATCTCGACTGTGTCGAAATCTGTGTGTGTGAAATCTGGATATTCATCCGTCTATTATCGATACTGCTTATCCTGTGAGCGTCGCATGGGGCTGGAGCCAATCACAGCGGACATTGGGTAAGAGGTGGGGTGCACCCTGGACATGATGCCAGTTCATCACAGGGTGACAGGGATGACCGCTGCACCACCATGATTCATGTCTAGACCTGAATATATAAAACCAAACTATATAGACACCATTAAAGTTAGTCTAGGCTTTCAGGGTAGGAACTGTTTTCTGCTGTTTTGTATTTTAGCATTTTTCAGGTTCATCCGACTGTATATTTTATTTGTCATATTTTCATATTGATAGAAACAGTGTAGACGTACCGCCTGTGTTTTTCTCCCGTTGTTTTTGCCACCCTGGGGTTTTTCAAGCTCCAACATGGAAGTGGAGATGCTGCATTCTGTAGGGGTGAAGACAGATGCCCTGCCGGACTGTAGAGCCTCAAGAAGGGTTGTTTTGCCCTGCCTTGGTGGACCAATTATGAGCATCTTCAGCAGTCTACAAGGCTCTGCCTTTCGAAGGTGTGCACGGAGGAAAGCCAGGACAGATGCAGGACCTGACAGAACCAGAGAGATCAAGATGTTATTTTCAGAGTGTGGGAGTTACATTCACAATGACCGAGAAACTAGAGACATATGCCACCACTGACACAAACCAAGTACATGGTCACCTTTCCTCAGGGATCAAGCTTTACATACATTTCCATTTCGTACTTGCATATGTATGTAACTGCTGTAATATTTTTATAATATATATGTGTATGTTTTAAAATATCTTATATCTAATTGTAACAGTCCTCCTGGTTGGACACACATTGATTTGGAAGAAAGATATGAAGATGAACAATACAATTATTTTGCAGACTGTACAATGTATATTGTCCTTTACATTTTGCAGAGCAACTTTCTAATTCAAATCTGACCAACTGTAGTTCAGCTCACAATTTAGTTTGATCTCCAAATTTGTTCGACCTTGAAACTGTTTCTTAATTTATGCTTTTTCATGGTTGTCACCATGCTCCGAGGCCTCAGAGCAGTTCAATCATAACTGATACAAAAATAAATCCCTGTTGTAGGCTGTAAACTAGTTTCGCCTCACACTCATCAGGGCTCCTCGTTAACACTGAGCAGTGGTTCTTGCTGTAAACATCCCGTCTGATAACAGGCTTCCAATGTAAGTTCATCCAAGGGTCCAGCAGTCTGAGTTAGACGGATTAATTGGTTTCATATCTCAGTTACATTTAAGATTTTCCCTCTTTGTGTTACGGCTTCTCCAATTTAGCTCACCATGGAAACACTATCCAACTCTGCACAGATCAAAGACTGTGAAAAATCCATCACTTACAATGGAAGCTCATTGGTAAGGGATCATTAACAGCCTGAATGAATAGGAAGAATGATTAGAGCCGGCAGAAACAGTTTCAATGCAAACTTGATCTTTTAAGAGACACTTTAAATATTGTGAACTTATTTCTTAAGGGTTATAACTTTAGGCAAAAGATTTCTTTCCAGCCAAGATTCTTTTATAAAACTCCTTTTTTAGAAAGTACCTTCTTTTCTCACTTCCTGGGGAACGTTAGTGATGTTGAGGTCTTCTGTGTCCAGCTGCCACAGGTTGGAGAGCTGGCCGAGCTCCATTGGAAGCTCCCGGATTCCAGGATTACTGTTCCCAGAGCAGGTGAAATAATAAGGGACAAAGATTCACATTAATAGAGGTTCTTTCAAACCTACCTACCCTCCAAATGCAGGTGCCAGTTTTGAATCATTTCCTTTAATTAATGACTTCAATCATCATTAGTTTCATGGAGCCCTTTACTGACAGAGACAATCAGGGTCCCAAAGCCTCTTTCTAAGAAACAGTCGAAGATGGATTTACTGCCAAAGTCGTTTTCTGGCAGTAACACGAAATGTAGATCCATGACTTCCCAAACAATTCAATCATTCTGGGCAGAGTGTGAGAGCAGAGCAATGTGCTGTTTGTATAAAACAGCTGCAAACAGCTGTAGTAGGACCGGACTCACACTGACATCATACCAAACAGCAGTTCCCAGTGTCTAAACTGATATCAGTGGGGAACCCAGGCAGATGTGTAATTTGTTACTTACTGATCTTTTCAAATGTTCACTCGACTTTCACCATTTAACTTTTTATGGTAACGTAACATCAGAACGTTTTCTACAGTGTCAAACCCCCCACCCCACCCCCCAAAATAAATAAAGTATATATTGAGGATGTATTGAATCGGTATATGCAGAATGTGTCTATATATGAAGCCTGCTGTCTGCTGCAGTGAATCTTAGATGTTAGGAAACTTTTTCAAGCACCCAGATGTTCTTATTTCTTATATACGGCACTGAGAGAGACAAGAGTGCCCTCTAGAGGAACAGCAGACTAACAGCAACGTCTGTGGCCTGCACCTCCCAGGTATCTTTTGTCAGTGACAGGAGAGATAATAAAAAAACACACAGATCTAGAGACAGTAGTTCAACCATCTTGACACCAGCATTATCAGTGTGACAGAGGGAGGACAGTTAGGGAGAGCATGCAGGTGAAGGTTGACACAGAGACAAAGGGACTCACTTGGACAGGTAGAGCTCAGAGAGGCTGTGCAGACCACACACTGACTGGGGAACACACTCCAGCTGGTTGTCGTTCAGATAAAGCACTTCCAGTGAATCCCGCAGAATCATGGGAAACTCTATGGGACACACTGCCAAGACAGAGCCGTGCAGGGGGTCACAGCATGCATGCACAAACACACACCACATGGTTTAATCCGACTGCATCATTTCTGTGATATCAGAGAGTTGGATAGCATGTTCGATTGAGGTAAAGTCTCAGAGACTATTTAGTTCACATAGGAGGGTAGAAGTATTCATTCTAATTTTGTAATTTTTAAAAATATATTATAAATATGTTTTTACAAGAGATAAGTATATCACCAAAAACCTAATTGACTCTAAAGGAAAGAGACATTCTTCATGTTGTGTTTTTTTTTAATCATAAAAAACAATGATAAAGTAATTATATCAAGAGAAAGCATCAAGACTGGACATAAAACAATGAGGAAAATAGGCAAATACTGTCCAAAATGTTATAGTCGATACAGTTAGTAAAAATATCAAGGGTATGATGCAAATCATTTCAAAGAGATCACTAAATAGTAAACATGTTCAGTCTGTGAAACAATTGTGAGGACAGAAAGAAATGCTGGGACATTATTGAATTTATCTACATTATTGCATTTAAAAGATCTTATCAACTCAGAGACTGAAGAACAATATTTTAGCCAGATCCTACAATCCTGACTTCGTCTCCAAGGTCCACATTGTCAGTAGCAAAGAGGAACAATGTCATCACAGCTTTATGTTGAATTGTACTGAGGTTCAAATGATCAGATCTACCTGGGTCTGGGTCTCTCCTGTTCCATGTAGTCAGGAAGGACAGCCTGCTGGATTTAGGCCCTTCCTCGGTTCTAAAAAAAAAATTTGAATTACTGACTGATGTCAAATATGATAAAAATAATCAGGTCAACAGCCCAAAACCTGCAAAGTGTGATGAAAACATATTGTATGAAATGTAACTACATAAGCTTTAGTTGTCAGTTTTCCTGATTATATTGAGCACAAGAGACAAATGTGATATATATAAATACTTTAAGCATAGTATGATTTATTAAATACACACACACGATCACTTTACTACGAACACCTGTAAACATGTTTATTCATGAAATTATCCAACCAGCCAATTAGGTGGCAGCGGTGCAGTGTCTGCAGATACAGGTCAGGAGCTTCGGTTAATGTTCATGATCTCAGTGACTTTGATGGTATTATGATTGTTGGTATGGGTTTTTCTGAGACTGCTGAGATTATCGCACAAGGCAGTCATTATACAGTTTTTTTTTCTCAGAATGGAGCCACAACAAAACCACCCAGTGAGCAGCAGCTCTGTTGATGAGGGGAACTCTGAGGAGAAAGCTACTGTCTTAGTACTGTTGCTGACCATGCTATTCCTCTAACAGTCTTTCAAACATCTTCTAATGGATACTTCAAGCAGGATAGTAAAGTCAAGTAAAAGTCTCCAGCTGGTTTCATGACCATGCTATTCATTTAACAGTTTACTTTCTTCTAAAGGATACTTCAAGCACGATAGTAAAGTAAAGTTAAAGTTTTCAACTGGTTTCATGACGATGACAATATGGTGTTCCTAATAAAATACTTGGTGAGCATAGTGATTAGTACAAACTTGCATATATTCTATGAAAAACACTGTAAGCTTCATTGCAATATCTGATTCCAAATCTTTATCAGTAAAAAGAATCTAAAAAAGAATCAAACTGCAGCTTCTCACTTTTGCTGGTTGAAAAGACAAAATGTGCTGATGAATTGATTTTCAAATATGTCATGCATGAAAGAGCCACAGCTTTCAAGTAGACAATCATTCTGTTGATTTGTGAACCTATAGTGGATCCACATTATTAGGGTAGACCAAGTGTAAAAGTTATAAAATGTTAGTCACTAAAAGTCTTCAAGCTCTATCAAAATAGATTACAGTCCAATACTACTCTATACTGAATCTGTTTCTATCTTAATAGCAACATTTTTCAAAGCTGATGTGTAGGATTGTTTTTTACTGACATCCATACAGTTGTTCAGTAACAGCTGACCCCAGCTGACAGTGTGTACATAAAGAAAGTATCAGTGTGTGTATGTTTATGTGTTTGGACCTACTTGCCAAGCTGGTTCCTAGAAAGATCAAGGGTCCTGAGCTGACTGCATTTCCACTTACTGGGGTTTGGGAGTGTGGCGATATGATTCCCACACAGTCTCAGTGAGACCACGGCCTGTTGACAACAGAGGTGAGATACAGTCAAACATCTGCATTTTCATTTCCAGGACAGCCAGCTGGCACAATGTACCGTGGGTCAAAATTCCAGTGACGTAATGAGAACATAAGCAATCATAATCCTACTTACTGTTCTGTTATGTTTGGTGCTCCAACCTTATTATAATGCTATAGCACTGTCGTATTGTCTCTTGTTCTAGAGCCAAATAATCTGAATACGATGAAGCAGCCTTTATGATACTGTTGAAGCAGCAGTAGCTGGCATAAGAAATGTGTAACTCAACGTAACTGAGCTTTCTAAGTCTGTGGAGGAACAGGATACAGATTCACCACCAAATACTTTTGATTTTGCTTATCAGAAAAAACCATCAGGAAAAGGTGTTTTAATTATTTATTCTTTCACTCCCCTTTATTTCATCTTCTAATGGTTGCTATTTGGTTGTAAGACTAGTGACTAATTCATAAGAGAAGGAGATTTCAGTCTTAAGGAGCACTTTTCATCAATACATCAGTCAATCTCATAACACTAATGAGATTGACCGAAAAAGTCAGATAATAGCACTACAGCTCATCAGAGTCAGCAAAACGGTAACTACAATAGTAGGTAATCAACGGTATGCGACAGTATACATTTTATTACTGGTGATCTCACATGGTCAGAATGTTTACGAGAACATTTTCCTGGAAATCAGCAAGCAAACCTCTGTAAACAGGCAGCCTTGATATACACCACACTAATTCAGTGAACATAACAGAAATGATTTACGTGTTCGATTTATTATTTTAAATAACAAATTCAAATTACCGCATTACAACTGAAACATGTTTTAGGCCATGGAGAAAGCGGACAACACTTCTGTACCACTCATTCTTTCATTAATGTCTCTACAAAAATGATAAAGATGAGAAAATACACTGACATGAAAAAAAAAAATTCTCTGACATAAAAGAATGAAATGCTTCTTGCATGACTCCCTCTTAGTTGATCCCTTTTTAAAATGTGATGTTGCATCTCTCAGCTTGTGTTGTTTGATTCATTTGCCTTTCTATTAAAGTGCCAATTCCAAAATGAACCATGTGTTAAAAACGTGAGCAGAATATTTCTGCATGTAGTTGTTTCCTACCTTCGGGTGCTTCTGAGCTGCAGAACCCGAACATGAAGTCACTGAGTGGAACCTGGAGCCATCCACAGAGCAGCAGCGCCATCTGGAGGCTTGTTAGTGTGACTACCATGTGTGATCGCTAACATTTCCTCTTATTAGTTACTCTCAACATTTCCGTTTGGAACGGGCTGTTTTCTTGTCCCGTGTCAATGCTCTTCAGCTACTTCAGAATTATTCCTTGTCATTAGTGAGTTTTAAAACAGTTCTACAACATACCGTCACTTTGTATTGTGTGTGTCCTGGACATTGTGTGTAGAGCAACAGTCTATAGTGTAGAGTGAAGTTAGAAACCTTTGTGCTTATCCTACCTACTGTAGTCAGTTTGTTCATCAAAAGAAACTGAATTTGCTTTATTTCTCTTCATGTGCGTGTTCTGTTATCGTTTCATACATTGCATCTCTGCTCTTTCAGAAGTTTGTTAAACAATCAACACAATCTTCAGACCCAAGTTCACAACCTTTCAATATAAAAATTCTGTAAGTCAGCTCGATATGAAGTGCTACAGCAATGAACATTATGCTTTTACGTTGAAGACAAATTGCTGAAGAGGATTCTATGATGGCCGTTGCCATGATGAAGATGAGCAAGTGAATGTCTTGGTCCAATATGATGAAAAGAATAAAACATTTGATTAAATATGAAATTTGACCCATTTGTTGACTGCTGCTGTAGTTTTGCCAAGGAAATAGAGGAACATACATGTTCAACACAGTCCACAGACTGACAGTTAAGGCATGCCCTGCACCTAGTCGCATAGCTTTTAGCATTTTATTATTTCATATTTATGTGCATTTGTTGTTTCTTCATTTTCAATTGTTTGTTGAGATTTACGCAGTGTTTCTTGGGTGGGGTTTTTATTGTTTTCATTGCTTTTATTCTGTTAAGTACTTTGTGCGATCGTTTGATTGATATTCAGACACGTGGGAACAGATCCAGATGGTTCTTACCTCCAGTTCAAAGATGTATGAGGGCAGTTCCTTCAGGCTGTTGTCAGAGAAGTCCACCTCCTGCAGCTTAGTCCTCCAGAAGATGGAGATGGTGTTTGGAAGACTCTCAATCTCATTGTAGGAAGCTTTGCATTGTTTCTGCAGAGAAAGAGACAGAGGAATTCTATTATGCTATCATGTAAAAACAATTCATATATAATAATATATAATTTACTGACACGTTCTAGACATTTAGTTCCAGTAAAATACCAAAAACAATCAACCACAAGTGATGACAGTAGATTTCAGCTGTCATTTTTCATTTCCAACATTTCAGTAAATATATAAAGACAATGCTAAGATGCAGTATAAATTTAACCCAGTTTAAGATTCTCTGCCCAATCCATCAGAAATCAATCAAAGCTTTAAACCATATTCGGTCCATTCTCTTGTCAAACTAACAATCTGCCCTGTCTAGGAAGTCACAAAGGCCCCAAAGTCCAAAACAACAACAAGAGAAATTCCCAAATTGTGTATACTTAGTGTGTTCCTGCCTTCATTTGTATGAAGGAGCAACAAACGGAGTAAGAATAGTTTGAAAAGTAAAAAGAATTAATGAGAGTTAAAGTTTAGGGATTGTGATGAGTTTTCATTCAAGATACTTCGACGGAATGACTGGTCGAGTTGTATCTTTATCTGTGTGTGTGTGTGTGTGTGTGTGTGTGTGTGTGTGTGTGTTGAAACATCCAGAGAGATTGTCATTTTTTCTTTTGCAAACAAGTACATATACCCACTTTCATTTCCACAAGTATTTCTCTGTGTAAAATATAGAAAAGAGGAAACAGAATTCATGATGATCGTGGTCCTCAGGCTCAATCTGCAGGATTTGATATTTGGCCAATACCATTATCCTTTAATCCTTTATCATGTTTGCACTCAGGCTTCTCATGTCACTCTAGTTCATCTTCCTCACATCTCAGACAAGAATATGCCAGATGAATCAGGTAATGTGTTCTTGAGAATGTTAATGTTGTCAACACTATATCTGGCTGTAAGATCCTATTATCTTTTCATTGCATTCATACATTTAGAATCACACCTACCCAGGATCACCTTCAAAGTTTAGAATTACTGTTTCGGGGCTTTTGGTTTGAAAAGCCAGTTTACATCAGGGCCAAAACCTTAACCACTAATTACAGTTGGGGGACTTTTATAAATCATAAATCATATCTTTGTTTGAAAACATTCTGCACTAATTGTTGTGTTATCGAAGTAGTTGGACACATTAGTGATAATCACATCACTAATGTGTATCAATGTATAGTCAGTATATGTAGCTACTCTGACTTTGTAATCCTTTCCAGCATTATGAAAATATACAATTCTTATCAATCTTCTGAAATCTTTTCTGTGAGGATATAACAACAGGTACTTCTAACTATAATGAAATTATTATAATAGGCTATCAATTGAACTTTATTAATACAGCAGTAACCATTATATCAAGGATGAACAACAGCGACTAAAATATTCTATTCTGACTAAAAGAAAAATCTTTTTAATATCCGCTGGTGTAACAAACAGGAAGTGGATCATTAGAATTTGTCTGGTTCCTTACCAGGGGACAAGCCCAGGGGTCAGGGAAGCTGCTCAGTTTGTTCCTGCTCACATTGAGGAAGCTCAGGGATTTCAAACAGTGCATCACAGCCACAGGCAGACTGGTCAGGCCATTATCGGACACATCAAGCTCCTCTAACTTACGAAGGCCGATCCAGTTTGTAGCTGAAATGAAAGACAACTCGCTGAGTCTAAATCAAACCTTCGACTACTCAGTTGCTTTTACTCTCGAAAAGTTTGAGTCTTTTTCACACATTTATGGAAACAGACATTAATTGACAGAAACTATTTAAACAGCTGTAAAATAAAAGTATTTATGAACATTATGTAGAGACATGCTGAACCAATCAGTTGATTAAGTGATTATCAGCAACTTCAATCAAAAGCCACTGTCGTTGAATTCAATGATAAAAGTAATTGTCAGGTTCCTGGATAGAATATTGGTCAGACCAGCAACTGAAAATACAGAGAAAGACTTTGGAAGTCAAAGAGAAATGCTGTTCCCTGCTGCATTTGGGAGATTTGTTTTAAAAAATCTTAATACAATTTTTACTATAAAAAATATTTACACCTTGGTATATTAATTGTGGATTACTGTGCTTGGTGATACAATTCAGCTGAAATCCACTACACCCAGTGCATTTAAAATGAATATATATATAAAAAAGAAAACAACAACTCAGCATCTGCCAGGCAGGTTTAGGTGACTAATGAAGCTGAATGACTGAAAATATTAACTTCCTCCATTTGGGATTGAGGAAACGTTTATGCCGACTGCATCAGTTCCGCTGCATCTCTAACAGGTAAACAATCATACTAGCTTTGGTCTTCACTAACTAAATTACAACAGAGTTAAAACATACTGTCATGGATGTCAAACAGGACTGTGAGCTGGTTCCTGCCAGCAGAAATCCTCTGGATGTGGATCAGATGGAGAAGTCCGGGGGGCAAACTGGTGAGCTGGTTCTGAGAGAGATTCGCCTGCTGTAAACTGAAGCACATCAAAAAGAATTTCAATTCATATTGTAACATACATTATCTCAGGGAACTACACTACAATGTTATAGACACACCAAACAGTTCAAACAAACATTCAGTCAAGATAAAAAAGACAAAGTACATGAAGCCTATGGAATTATCTGGTGTCCTGCCATAAAATGTGATGTGATCATTGTCCAAGTCAGGAACACAATGTGCTACAGCTTGTTACACACAAACTGTTATCTTGGATATGAAGGATGACAGAGGTAGGGGAGATAGCAGTCAGATTATATACATGCCCTGAATGAGCTGCCTCATTGAGTTTATTTTGCAGTGAGACTTTGGTTGACTGGGCAACGAAAAAAAAGGGTCCAGCTGAGGCTTTGCTAACACTTCACACCATGTCCATCATATTTGGAGGTTCAACTTTGTTATTTGCTCCCGCCAGTGGTTCTCTTCTTCTCCTGTTCTCTCTTTCTCCCTATCAGTGATTACACAGAGGCTAATTGAAAGGAGGCTGGAGAGTAGGCCTCCTCACTCCCTTAGTTTTGTTAATTGAAAGGTACCTTTGTAAAATAATGACTCATTACTCAGGTTTGAGGACGTCCTCCCGATGAGTTGTGGTCATTTGGTTGAGTCAAGTGTAATTCTGAGTTTGTGACTGTAACAAACCACTAAGTTCTTCCTTTATGATTGCCTTGGGTCAATGATGCTCCACATCCAAATTACGCCAGGGTCTTATTGTCTTACTTTCCTTTAAATTGATCTATTAGGGCCAGAGCACTGACAATTGCTCTACTTTTTATTATTCAGGAAAAAGGATGGCATTTTTGAGGGTCTAAACATGCTCCTAAACTCATGGAACAACAAAGAAAATCCAAAAGTGGTGGACATTTGCGGATTATGGAGTAATTGGAAATGGGCATAGCAAGATGTCTCCACAGTGCCCCCAAAAACGCAGCCCCTCTGTCTCACTTCACAGATCTTTACGAAATTCAGTACACATGTATTGTCTAAACGGGAGAAAAAAGTCTCAAGGACCAATACGCTAAACCCAACAGGAAGTCAGCCACTGACTCACACATTTTAAATTCAAATTTGATGAGTTTCATCTAAACACCTTGAACCCACACTAAAACACCTGCTTTAAAAGTTTTTGAAAGCCTGAGTTTTCATCACATGGTATGACCGTGGCTTGATGTCGTAGTTTGATGGCTAGCTATTACAAGACGTTAAGGTATCTTCTTGGACATGCTTCCAATCTAATCCTAACTTCACGTGTGACAAGAGTCCCAGCCTGAACACATTTAGATCTTGATTTACAATCACAGCACACCCTAGTGGCAAAAGGAAATTACTTGTTCTTTACATGTCTTACACTTTGATTTACTCCTATGCCTGAAAGTGGTGTTTGCAGCCCTAGTCATTTATTTATTTTTGATGGAAGCTACCACTTCCCTCCTGATCTTTGTGCTTATATCTCTGTGAAGGACACATTTGAAATTGACAATGATTCACAGCAGAATTTGGACTGATAAATGTTTTTGTTTTCCTTTAAATTGTCATTTAAACCAATGATAATGGCAGTAAAAATATATTGATGCATACATGTCTGAAATCCAATCACCATGTTACTTTATACAGCAAATGTAATTAACTGAAGGTAATCCATCATATCCAAGATGGAGGACACTGACTAACTGCTACCCTGGGGCTGCGTGGAAAAATATTCATCACAGTTGCAGCCAGGCCACAGTACCTCCTGCCATGTGTACCTGGAGCAGATGACCTCCTGAGAGCTGTGAGCAGGAGGCAGCTCCTTCAGCAAGTTGTCAGAAAGGTCTAGAGTCCGCAGGTGGATGAGGCCCCAGGGCACCACAGAGGGCAGGGCAGTCAGGCTGTTGGAAGACAGATCCAGGTGGGTGATTCGTGAGGAGATATCCATGAACCAATCCAGCTCCAACCAGGGCAGCTGCAGACCGCTCCAACACACACTGACAGCCTGCATGGACACACGTTTACTCCGTCACAAGTGGACAGCTGCTTCACATACACCAATGTATATATGGCAACCACCACAATATCAACACAGAGCAGTTTTCTACTTGCTATGTGTTATCTGCTATGAGATTTTATAAAAAACATGTAAAAACAAATAGATCTGTGTTGTTGCACAAAACAATTTAATTAGCGCCATATC
This sequence comes from Paralichthys olivaceus, assembly GCF_024713975.1. Classification (NCBI taxonomy): domain Eukaryota; kingdom Metazoa; phylum Chordata; class Actinopteri; order Pleuronectiformes; family Paralichthyidae; genus Paralichthys; species Paralichthys olivaceus. Next base: position 3,546,520 of record NC_091093.1, on the reverse strand, counting down.
ATCAAATATATTATCAAGGTACTTTACATTGTAAAGTTCAGGCCTCAAAAAAAAGTTAGTCATATTCCTATACATTCATGTGTTTTTGGGATTATTGTGTTCACCCTCACAGTGGTTTAGAAACAACACTGGACTCCGTTTGCGGTACAAACCTCCTTCACTTCTCTGTGGGATGCTTCCTGGAGCTGGAGTCTGAGGAGGTGTTTGCTGAAGGCTGGATGGTCCATCAGGGTGTATGATGAGAATCCTGCTCCATTCTGCAGCAGGAAGCGAGCTATCTCCTCACTACCTGCAACACAAAACACACTACTCACTCTTTCTGTCCACATTAGCAGAGGTCCTCTCAGTTTCTTTCAACATGTGCTCCTGCAAAAGACAGCATGTTCCCGAAAGAGCAACATCAGCTTATTACAACCCACATTACACACATCGATTGGTTCATTCTTAATATGAGGCGATTCTAGCACGAGACCCCATACTAATCCATACAGTAGTGACATCAGTGAGTGAAATTACATTCTGTAACATAGAGTGTTATCTGTATCTACAATACTACTGCTATGCCTGTCGCTGTTACTTTGCATCAGTGAATCCACTACTCCAGGAAGTAGAAGATTTGAATCGTGACAAACAAAACACAAAGCTTCCAGGATGAATTTAATATCAATAATTTATTATAGACTTAGTGTTAATTAATCTAATGGGTCAGTCAAACTAGCAGTTTGTCGTCATATCTCACAATTAGTCTAATTAACCTGCAGTATTTAGATGATCTTTAGTTGTAGAGCTAAGTCAGTATTTAGGTAAGTTAAGTAGTAATGTAAATAGCCACCAAGAGACTGAAAACAATTCCCACTCTGAGGTAAGCAACAGTATAAAATCCTGTACACAAATTCAGTGCTTGGAGGTTTGAAGTCTACTTTCTTTATCCACGCGTTATTTTCTTTGTATGCTCACCACGCTTTAAGAGGAAAGATATGGGGTGCTTTCCATTCAGTTATTTATGCTTCCTCCTGTCCTCACCGGTCCTCAGCAAACCAGAGCAGACCTCAAAAAGACTGAGTTCTGCAATCAAGGATGTTTCAGTTCCTAAAATATTCCATGGAGAAGGAGCGGGGGTGAAGGTGGAGGCCTCACAGATGAATATACGTTTTGGAAGGGAGTTGCCAAATTAGTCTAATGGAAGGCATCTATGGTAAAAGCAAGTAAACACTAAATACATTTGTTGAATGTTTCTAAAGGAACAGTGGTTTTCAATCAGTAAAGCAGGCTTCTGTTGTGTTCTATGTATAAAGTGTTCTATGTGGAGTGTATTCATGTTCGTCTGCCTACCTGCCCGTGCAGCAGCATACAGTGGCAGTCCAGTGACAACAGCAAACTCATCGCTTTGGATGGCACAGTCCTTGGCATCAGCCTCATAGCTGAGGACCAGCAACCGGACCACATCCAGGTGACCCTGCTGGCAAGATGTGGCCAGCATCCAGTTCAGTAAGTCTCTTCTTAGACATGGACCTGAGAGGGAGCCAGACACTTCCCATAATTCAAACCCTTTTTATTAGAGCCTCTCAGCCTGGTTCACACCCACCCATGCAGTTTGTATTGCAATTGTTTTTGAGACATTTGTCATCTCCGATTTCAGGTCAACCCTGGTAACATCAGAGCTGACTTCTCAGACTTGTCACAGCTCATCTAGAGTTACAGTTTTTCACAGGCTGAAAAGTACCAACAGAACATTAAAAAAAACATTTTAACAAAATTAAAGGCCAGCCCTGTCTCATATTTTGTGAATGTTGAGCCATCGCTCTCCCTCATACCTGGTATAGAATCCAGCAGCTCTTTGACCAGGCTGGTGTGGCCGCAGTAAGCTGCCAGGATGGCTGGGTTGCTGTTGGATGGCTCCTGGGGTACACTGATACGAGCTTCTTTTAGCAGGTAACGCACGCTCTCTAGATCACCATGCTGAGTGGCCGCACACAGGAGATGTACCTATAACACACAAAATGATAAAATTGGTTACGAATAAGAATATGCAGGATTCACAAGGGAATCCTAAAACTAGCTTCAATTTGGCCCAGGTCAACAGTGATTGTAAATAAACCAATTTATGTTACTGCTTATAATGCAATAATAATGCATAAAGTGTCTTTCTGTTATTTTATTGTGAAATATTTGCTCATTTTAAGGTCAGACAATCTTATATTATTATAATCTTATATTATATTTTGAAAGTGAAGATCCGGTAGAGACTTCCTGTTAAGAACAATATGTACCTTCACAAAGAAAAGAAATGATAAAAGCAGTAAAACTGAGGAAGAAAAGGGAAAGATTAATGTTTTAGCAACTCTCCCAAGAGGCACAAGGTTAGTATTTGTTGTAAAAGAGTAATGCTAAGATGAAGTTTTGTGTGTAGTGGTAGTAATTTGTTTTCATTACTTGTCTAATTGAATGAATATTAGGCTAATTTAACCTAGCTCTGGGCTATGGAAACCCAATGTAACTGTGAAGAAAGACAGCAAACATGCCGAATACTCTCTTACGGTGTTGTTTTGGGGAGCTTCAATAAACCTGAAAAACATCAGTTAATGTTTCCCCCATCTTTCTGGGGAAATGCTACAGTGATTCTGTCACGGTATAGTTCAGATGTGTTTATATTGTTATCATAAATTTCTCTTACAATTGTTCGCATGGTGAGTTCTTACGAACATGCCACGTCAGATACAACAAACCCTTCTATTCAGAGACAAGTGTGTAAGCCTACTCACATATTCTACCATGACTGACAACGACTCTTCTCAGTGTCATTGCTGCTCCCTTCATTTCTATCAGACATTCTCTTATGTATAAATACTTGTAAACATTGACACACCTTTCCGTTATGTTAAAAACGGTTACTTCTAATCAGTTTTGTAAATACTGTAAATTAGTTGATGTGTTCAGCTACATGGTCGCGGTCGAGCCTGTGATAGTTTCTCTCGTACTCAAATGAGTTTGGACTAAAAAATGCTGACTGAGCCTCACCCTAGTCTAGACTCATACAAACACTCAGAGCATGAGGAAATGGTAAACAAATCTGTTTGTACAAATGGTTCTTGCATGAGGTCTAATGTTTTTCCCCCAACATATTATCACTGTACAGCAATCCCTGCACACACATTACTGAGAAAAAATGTATTACAATAGAGATGTTCTGCACGCATAGTCTACAAGGGAACTACAAAAGGGAACAGAAGTCCGTTGACAATACTCAAAACACACTGCAACACACAAAGTACATTAAGCTCACTCTGGTCCACACACTCTCACACAGTGGCTGCATCTAAAGACCATTTTACAGTGGAAAGAAAACTGAAAACACAAATTTTATATTTTCTTTTTCTGAGCCTTAATGAAAGGTTTTATACTTGAATGGAAAAAGACATGATATAAATGGTTAAGACTGAAATAGTCCTCATTAGAGCACTGGGTCGCACGTGTGGGCGGCCGGTTGTTTAGGCTGAACAGAGGTAAGCTTTCATGCTTCTTCCTTTAACAGAGAGGTGGCCTTCACACCACTGTTCAAAACTCAGGTATTATTTCACAATTAAAAATAACTAAGAAATAACTATACATTCATGACTTTCCCCAGAAAAAAATTCAGGTTCTGTACAAAAGCAAGACATCAAAATGGAAAATATTGCTGTATGGAAAAACTGAAGACACAATTAAGACAATGAAATCAATCAATCATTCGCATCATTGCGTTAGATGATGATGTGCAGCAGATATCAGTCCTCACTCTGCTGGCCTCAACATGAAAACATTTCATTTCAAAGATTTGACTTTGTCTGGAAACGCTGTCTTCATATCAGACTATATAACTGTTTAGATAGTTTTATCCTTATGCTTCATTACATTCAAACATGTTTTTATTTGTATCTATATTGTATGTAAAGCTACATTTCTTGTATGAAAGGTGCTACACAAATATATAATTAAAATTATTATAAACATGTTTTATTATTATGTTGAGTTACATGTGATTGTTGTAAATTAATGGTTTGTATGTATGCAACACTTTTATCCTTCAAAAACGTCTCTCTCTCTCTCTCTCTCTCACTCTCTTTATACGAGAGCTAAGTTTTATTTACTCATAGCAGATCAGTTGGGTGCGGGTATTAAAAAACCTGCTCACCACCAGTATATTAAAGTAACCACAGTGGTGACTACAGCCCAGCCACCACATGTCAAGTGTATTTTGAGTGTACTCACCCCATTGATCTGGGGCGTCCCTGCACTGCACTCCATGCAGCAGGCCGTCTGGATCAGCTCTCTGGCAGCCATCTCCTCTCCTTCTTTGTACGCTGCCAGGATGTTCTCCAGCGTGAGAGAAGGAGCGAGGGCAGAGCGCCCCCCCACAGCATCCACCAACGATGCCTTGGCTCCCATTTCCTCCCCAGGGCCTGACAGCAGAGAGAATAGAATAGAGAATAGAAAGAATACTTATGAGGAGGACTGGGATCATATGGTGGTGTAGTGCAGGTTGAACACATTGTATTACTGTAGGCCTGTTAGCAGCAAACACCCAGAACTAGGTCATCTTATTAACGCTGTCCCAGCTGAGTGGATTAGTGCCCAATGTTCAAGAGTACTAAAAGGTAGAGCAGCACTTGACACTCAACTCAAAAAGACATCAAGATTTAAAGGCAAATACTAATACTCTTAATCTCCTGTGACTAATGAGAGAAAAGAGTTTTGAGGCTTTCCATTCAAAATACTTTGGGATGGTTTTTATTATCTTACAACTGGATGATAGATTTGTTGCCTGGTGTTTTCCAATGCCATCGGAAGGTCTGACCCATAGGTCTGACCACAGTTTCCAGGGAAAATAACCACAAATCATTAAATTGTCATAAAAATCAGAACAGGCTACCATCTTCATAAACTGCATTCACCACAATAACACATGGGCAGTGCAGGGAGGATGATATCTTTGATCAAAGCACGAGAATTGATTTCATGACACCATGAATATTGATTTTCATGCACAACTAATGACTCATTCAAATGATAGCAACATTAAAAAGCTAGAAATACAGTTATGCACACTGCAGTGCAATATTAAATGTGTTCCACATTGTTAGAATGTTCAAGTTTGAAATGTTTTGACTATTAAGCACAGTTGAATTACCAATTGATGAAGTCCACGATGATTATAACTTTACAATTATAAGAGGAATGCAGACCAACGAGATAATAATACATTGATAATGTCTCTGTAGAGACACTGGCCTGATGATGATAGTATATTTCTTTTATAATAGACTTTGTCAGACAAGATGACAGGCTTTCATCACACTTATGACTCTGGTGTCGTGTTTGAGTCAACAAAAGTAGAAAAGATTGATGGAAAGACAGTCACAGTCCCACTGAATTAGCTTACTACACTCCTCTCCTTAAAACCCAATCTTTGTTCCTCAAATGAAATGATCAAATTATTTTATGTAAATGTATTCAAGGCTCTGTCATTAGTGGAGGGTGTTACAGTAGACGATCAATTACCTATTTGTTACAACAGGCAGTAGTGTAGTATTATCTATTAGCATCTATCAACAACAGGATGTTGCTACAAGGGCTGTCAGATGTGATACAGCAAGTGTATGGATCAATCACTCATTTACAACTCTGACACTTGATGCAGAGCACAGCCTCGGGCATCAGTGCACTTCTTCAGGTTGTATTAGTCCTGTGCAAACATGAATCACGACAGGTGTATTCTAGTTTTCAACTGTAAGAGGTGTGAATGTTCACGCACAAAAAAGCCTGTTGGTTTAGAACTGGCTTTTGGAAATTGCTGGTTAACAGCGTGGCTCTTTTTCAGGGCTATTTTTCACAACATACACACATAGATTTGTAAATACAGTCTCTGCTTCTACATAATTGTATGGTTGTTCACTTCACCAGCAAACACTTGTGTTTCCTCTTTTAGCTTTGTCTGAGCTGCATGTGCCTGCTTGCTGCAGACCAGTGAGTTTATTTGATGAATAATTAATACAAAGAGAGTCTAACTGGCCTGCTGAGGTTGCATGAGCAAGGCTGAGACATGGAAACCATTAGACCCACACGTGCCTCCCATCCACCATCAATACTCCTTTCACAGCTTTCCCCGGCCTGTCTGAGAAAGCTGAAATAACCTTGGGAGAGATGAGGCTGCCAACATCTCCTCCACTACTGAACTATCCTTTACACTTGTCCATTTGATTTAGAGATCAAAAGAAACGTACGACTTCTGCTAAGTGAACAAACAAAATGGTTGACTGAAAATCTGTGCGTTAAGCAGTGGATGTGATTAAAGAGGGGCAGAGGAAAGAGGAGGAGGAGACTATCTTTGGAGACAAATGAGAGGGACTTGAGGCAGAAATCAAACTAAGGAACCTGTGACAGAAAACTAATAAACCAGCTAAGTGTGTAACAATCATGACACCCACTCATTTTATATAACATAACATGAGACCAGGGATTGACATGGCACTATAAAGTGAGGTGACACACCTGAGGGAATGAATGTGAAGGAGAGTGAAATCATTTTTTCATTCAGTCTTTTATTTTAGAGTAGAACTAACTAAAGAAACTTTGATGGATTCAACGTGAACACACTCAGATCCGATAGCGTTCCGATCACGCCAGACCACATTCGAAGGGGGCCTGGGCCACATGTGTTGACATTCTTTACACAGTGTGAACGTAGAAACGTCCTGGGCCACATACGAAGGACCTCTTTCTCAGCTGATGTCCTCTAACACGCAGCAGTTTCACCATGAATTGAATTTATATTTTCTCTTCTCGTTGATTTGTGCACCGTCACAATATCAACACTGACTACCATGATCAACACTTTCCTTAAATTGGTGAAATCTTTCTTCACAGAGATTAATTCAGCTCCTCTCTTTTGTGCGGACACACAGACACACACAGGCACACAGAGACACACACACAGACCTGATGCACTTGTGTACTCAGACAACATAACTTGGCCTTTGTGAACAGAAAGGATCAACATGTTTATTGTGCATTTAGAGTGGGGAAGTGAGATCCAAATGCCACATGTTAATACTAGGTGTGAATGCACGCACCCAGTGTCAATAAAGATTCAGACGATACTAACTCAACTTTAGGTCCGCTTTTTCACCTTACAGAATCTCTGTATATTTATATTTACTTTTTGGACGTTAATATCAGGGCTCAGTATGAAATACTCAAGTCATGGTCTCAAATATTTTGATTGCTTGATGCACAAATACAGAAAAATCCCATCGAAATTTCTCTGAGGTGACGTCTTCAGAGACGTCTTTTTTTTCAACCAACTGTCTAGAATCCAAATAGTCACTTGGCTATCATGTTAGCAGTTGATAAATACGAGTCTAACATATAAGGATTCAGAAGAAACATATGTTTGACACATCTGCTAAAATAATTCAGCAATACCTTGATTAACAAAAGCACATTTTCTTTCAATTGGCAAATTGATTAATTTACAAATCATTGAATCTATTCATGCCGCCAGATTGGCTACATCACACCTGTAGCTGGTTTGGCTCCCATTTTATCAGATAGGCCTACCAGTCAAACCTTTGCATACAACTGTTCAGTACATGCCAGGACCATTTTTGTCAATAGTGCCTCTTCACTCTCATCTCATGTTTCCAGCAGTTAATCTTCCCTGTCAACGATCCAATGGAAGCAAAGTGCTACAAAAATGTTTTGAGAAAAGCAGCTGAGAAAAACTGCAGCAAGGATTATGGAGCCTAAGCAGCTTAAGGGGCTGTTTAACCAGCTAACACAATATTTCATTCAGGGTTTTCAATTAATACTTGTAGATCTCCACACTTATCTATATGCTGATTCAGATGCATTTCTATTTGAAAAAAACATTCTTGTAAATGGAATAACCATTGGAGCAGGGATTCATTAGAGTCGGTGTAAAGCTTTGAGTAGAAATTAAAACTAGATCCTCTCAACACCAAACATTCACACAACTTTTACTTTCATTGTCTCTGCGCTGGACCACAAGAAGGAACTAGTTTTACCATCCACCATGGAAAGTATTCATGGACAAAACACACACTAGAGGGAACGTCACTTACATGAGCTTTACACAACCACTGGACAACTGATATATTAAAATTGAACCTTTGAAATGAGACTTTTTCATCAGGAGACTCAGCATCGTAATGGTCCCAACAACCACACACAGGCTTCTTCTTTCTATGCAGTGTTGCAGTTAAGAAGTGACCTCTTACACTATGTGGCTCTGTAAACAGATTGTTTGTGCTTCACATACATTTTATGTGTTAAGATTTTCATAATTCTGCCATTAAATGTATTTATTTCTTGTAATTATCGCTCAATACAACAGCTCTCGTTCGTGCTAAAGCAATGCTGCTGCTTGCTCACATGAAAGTGATTCCACTGGTGAACCACTTTTATTTCGCACGAATTTCCTCATAGTACACTCTGGCAGCTCAAACCAGCTGACTAGTTGATCCAACGCCAGCGAGGTGTGTTTGAATGGAGGAAACAAATATATCTTTGTCAACACACCACCACTGCTTCAAGTCATTTGAAAATGTAAAGCTTCTCTCTCCTTCATGCTCCAGCCCAATCACATACTGTTGGAAGTTGGGTGGATAGTAGCTGCTGAACCATTTGATACAGGTTGAAATATTGCCTGAAGCAACCACTCCCACAACAGGAGTACTGGCATCAGTGTCACAAAATAAAATCTATCTAATGCAAAGGTAGTGAATAAAATGTGTGCCCACCCCCTGGTATTGTGTCTGTAGCCTGGTCAGTGAACAGGTTCCAGTCTCTGTCATATCCCTCTGAAATGTTATATTTCTTCTTTAGGTCACTGAAAAGCCTCTAAAGCAACATTCGCTCAGCAAGAACATATCCCACTAAAATCCCCCACAGAGTAACTCACCCACATGTACAGTATATGATTGAGATGCATTCAGAGGATGGTATTATTATTATTATAAACAGCCACGTCATCAGATCTATGACATCTTCAGAGCACACTGGCTGATCCAGATATTATAACCACAACCTGGTACCACAGAGCAGATTAGAGGCTCAGTACGTCCTACATGTGCAGCATATAAACAAGGCTCCATAACCATTTAGCTCTGCCCCTCTGCTTCTCTCTCCTACTAACCTGCTCATAGCGAAGCAGCTAATCCTGCTCTTCCTCGTGCCACCATTGCATAGACAGTCGACAGTTCTCGTTTCATGGTTTCCCTTCAACCGCTGCGTGACTGCTACTCAGCATCCTCACCCATCCTGGTTTATGTTCCCTGGATGTAATCTCCCCTCTCTCCCTCTCCCACTGACAAGCTAAGGAGAGCGGGAGGATGGGGAGTCAGACGTACTGAAACAGGAGGAGAAGGGGGGGGGTAGGGAGCGGGGAATGATGCTCCTTTGTTTAAGAGCGACACCAGCCACTGAGCTTCCTGTCTCTCTCCCCCCGTCAATGTGGAGCTCTACTGCAGACTCACACTATATCCAATGGATCACAACTTGCAAAGGGTCCAAAAAGTTGTTACCAAAAAGCAAAAATCCCCCAAACAATCAGTTTCCAACAATTTCAACAGGGTAAGGAAGAAATATTAATGAAGTTTCAAACAATCGACCAAGCTGCAAGACATTTATCTGCAATTTTGTTTGATAAATGATACTTATTATATTATAATATCAACAAAATGTCAATATTATTATTTATCCCTAAATTGCCATGTTCTTTCTCTTCTCTTTGTTTTTCAAATTTAAGTTAGAATTCCCCCTTTCACTATTTGTCTATGTGCAAGGTACCATTTCTTCTCTCTCACCCTCCCAGATCATGACTACAATAGACACAAACCTGCATACACCAGTTTTGGCGTAAAAGATTTTTAGACTTTCTCTGTTTCTATCTACACAGTTTGCAGAGAATTGAGTAAGACCATAGCGTGCAACATAAAACTATCAGCCTTTGAAAAAGAATGGCTTGCTCAATTTCTGTGGATCGGATATGACAACATATAGGTAACAAAAAAGGTATCACCAAAATGTATTACTGGGGTGCCAAAAGGCATGGTGGAAGATTTTGGTTGTGCCTAAATTCATAAATGTACTAGCACACTTGCATAAAAGTTAGGCAGAGCAGTGCAACCAATTGCAAAATGTTAGTGTGAACCCCTGTGATGTAACATGCTTTGCTCTAAACACTTTCGAAACTGAAGCTCATTTCTCTCACTCAACAAGAAAAGGGGCAGTGGGATATAGGAAGAAAAGAAAGGAAGAGAAGAGAGGCATTACAAGTGTTCAGTTGTTAAGATGTGTTGAAATTGTTAGAACATTGGCTGAGTTGAAAATTGAATGTTTTTTAAAATTAAGGGCTTTATTTAAGATGTGTGTTTTTCAAAAAGCTTTCTGTAATGTATTTTATTTTTTACTTAACATGAAAAAAGAACATTTATTTTTATAAGAGTCTTTGATTTTAATCCCTCTAGTTTAATGTGAAAATTGACAATAAATATTGTCAAAATATGACTGCATCACACTTTATTTGATTTGATGGTCAGTTTTTGACAACATCCAGACATTGACACAGCTGATATATCAATTTATGTTGCATTTAATCACAATACAGATAGTAGGATGTTCATGACCTTCTCTTAAGCATATTTCCTCTTTTTTGACCCCTCTGAATTTTAATTGAACACTCGTGTATGTTTTTTTAATACTGACCAGTGAACGTGGCGACCGGCTGGTAATACATTGTGCAGGAGCTCTGAGTTGATAAGCAATATAAGCAATGTAAGATAGCTGCAGATGAGGACATTAAAAGAAGAAGTCACAGCAAATCCGAACAGCTTCTCTTTTGATGGGAAAAAATACTCATACATGCTACATCTCCCGCTTTAATCCGTCCTCATCTTTTAACTCTGTTGTCATTGAACACATAACTGTACCACAATGTTACTGAGACTAAAAAAAACATTCTCTGTATGTTCAGTGAGTACTGTTTAAAGCTCACATACAGTGAAAAGGCAGGTTTGTGGTTCTCAGCAATCACAGTTTCAGTTCTGTTTTTGCTATATTTATGCAGCACTGCAGACTCTCCACACATCCATTCATTTCAGCTTACAGTCATAATCGTCATGAACCCTCCTGATGCCTCTAACACCACATCAGCCAAAGCCAGGCTGTGTGCAGTGACAGAATTTAGAGAGGGATGGATGAGAAACAGGCAGATTACTCACTGCTTTGTGGCTCCATGCTGCTGGGAGTGTCTCCAGAGTCCTGGGGAAGTCCAACAGTCCAGTAGGACATTCCTCCTGCAGTCACTGATGAACTACTATCAGAGCAGAGGCATGGATTCAGCTATCACCCTGCAGTGACAGACAGAAATCACAACCCCCTGAGGTAAAACTGAACATGACATGTTTCATACAGGAAGGATTTAGAGCAGAGCTGTTTTGGATGTTCTGGATTCCATAAGGTTGTGTATGCAATTGTACTGTGCTATGTTTTAGGTAAGACATACAAAAACACACACACAAACACACTTTTAATTATTTTATAAAAAATATAGAATTTGTATATAGTTAAATTAGTGCACTGCCTGTTTGGATTGGGCTGTTTACTGCGATAATGCTGGTTGCAGTTTTTTTTTTTTGTGAAACTGTAAAAGTGACCTGCAGTAATTGAGCCACAGCAGGTAAAGACCGGCTGCTGGACTCAGTCCTCAGAAGCCTGAAGCTGCACCACAGCTGCTGCACAAAGAGCTGCTCAGTGAAACTTGATGAACTTCAGAATAACTTGTTGCTGTTGCAGTGAATGACAACATCACTATTGTCCATAGCAGCCACTGCCACAGAGCATTGGTTGCCTGTTTAAAACAGGTGTCAACTAATGTTAAATGTACTGAACTTCCTAATCCCACCCATACAGAGAGACAGTCAGACATTTCTGGTTATATTTAATGTTGTCTTACTTTATTTTATTATATATATACATATATGATCTAATTAAAATTAGTGTTTCATTTAATTCTATTTTCAAATCTGAGTAAAATCTACAGATAAACTCTCCAACATTAATAAAAAGAGAGCAAGAGAACTACAATTGTTGTATCTGTTTTCAAAAATCCAGCAGATCTAAATCCAACCCCTTTCCAAGTAGCAAAGGATTCCTGGAAAAAAAAAAAAGTGGGTTTCCGTCTTTCAACTGGAATTGTTTTCCATTATGCTTGTTTAAACCACCAATATGTCACTCATTGAACCGGCGTCATTCACAGTGCATTAAAGTGCTTAACATGATCATGTAGGTGCACTATGAAATCTACTCTGAACCAGAGAGGAGATTGAAAACTCCTTACAGGAGACATTCAACATGAGCAGGCCTTACAAAGTTCTTCTTTCTATGGAGCCAGAGCAGTGACACTAAAAGTTGGCACTGAAATCAAAAGCTGAACCAACAATAAAATATTGGCACTGAAATACTGGGGCTGAAAAAAAATACATTGGCACTGAAACAAGTTTCGGCACTGAAAAAAAGGTATCACTGAATAACAAAACACAAACATTTAAATGACAGTACATTTGAATTTGACCAGTAATATTTCTGTGAATCAGTATTTCCAGTTTATACTGTCAATATAACAGCCACTTATCTTTCCAGAAATAAAAACCTTTTTTCTTTATGGCTGAAACACATTAGACCTTCATCACAAGCTCTGGACACACTCTCTATTCACTTTTCTCTTGCAAACATACATCATCTCTCCCTCTCTTCCATCCTGTGTCATGAGGTGGGCTTTACAAACCACTGAGATGATGTCTATGCACCCCCCCCCGTCTTTCCCCCACTGCTACTAGATGCTGCAAAAAGAACAAGTTTGGAGCCTGTTGGAAAAGTTGAGCTGTTTTAAAAAAACCACTGCCATTTGAAATCAGTGACTTCCTCTGTGTGAAATCAAAAAGAGAAAGTTGGACCCCTTCATTACAACACAAATCACGGTTGTTATGAACGCCCACTGGTGTGATCCCTTCAATCGCATCCTCTCGTCCCGACTCATGACACCGCGAGCTGTCACAGTTTGCACCAGACGACATGTGGCGGTGAACTCACCGCATGCTCGCAGCTCCAGACGGCTTCAGCGCAGTGAACTTCTCACAGGCGGAGATGACACGGATCGGTGTTTGACATCAACATCGGACTGAACTTCCTGATTCCACGATGCAAACTTTCCAATCCAACACACACACACACACGCGCGCGCTGTGTCAGGGCAGACGAGTCCGAGCGGGACGAACGACTCTTTCCTGCCCGTGTCGTCGGAGACTTTGATTAAACCGAGTTTCCTCCGTGTGCCCGGGGACGCCCTCCTGTCGACCGGTGTTCACGCTGCGCTCGCGCTCCTGGGCTTCCCGCAGCTGCTCGTGTTGACTGCGGACATTATTCACCGCATCCAAAATCACAGCTCATTGGTGGAAAGCTCCGCAACGCAACTGCAGCGGACCCTCCGCCCCTCCTCGGTGCGAGCGAGCACCCGCCCCCCGACCGTACCTCTGATTGGTTTAGTTTTAGAGACGACGCGTGATGATTGGTTAGCCTTAGGGGATGTTATCAGGGTAAGCCAATAGGAGGCAGAGTAGGGGCGGGTCGGCTCCTGGCTTGAGCGATATAAAATTGAAACAAAAAAAAGTTTGAGCCTTGTTCGGCACGCCGCTCGCTCATGCCGGAAAAAGCCGAAGAGCTGTTCTCCACGTATTTCCCCACATGATCTTTTTCAATAATAAGTTGTTGATTAGAATTGTCTCCAGTCAGTCCCACTCACCGGGCTGAGACACTTTATCCCCATCTACTAACATAACAACAGCAGCTCCAGCGTTTCCTATGGAGGGCAAATAAAAAAGAGCCCCCTGAGGTTTTAACTTTATTTGCATGAAGCACACTTGCAGCCTTCTATTTATAGTTGACCAAGACTAATCCAACCGGTGAGCCTGGTGTGCGCTGCTGTGTTCTGTCAATATTTACACCTCAATGATTCGAAGATTTCCCTGAAGATGAACTCAGAATTGATGTTATTTAAATGACCATTCATTTGCAATCTTCACCTGTATAAATGCGTTTTGTCAGGCCATGTTATACGTGTCTATAGAATATATAGAATGTCCCATTATATTATGGCAACCAAGTAAATGAGAATCATCCTTTCCCAGATCCAATGTTATTCATTTGTCTGATTTAACTGAGACTTATGTGTGAATGTATACTGTGTGTGTGTGTGTGTGTGTGTGTGTGTGTGTAGATAAGATACATTCATATAATCCAGCTGCAGAGAATGGCACATTTTATGTTTGTTTGTTTTTTATTCAAAGATTCTATTTAAATACAAAACTAATGTGAGAAAAGACAGAAACAGACTTGCTCTCCATGTGAGATAATAAACAACCGCTCAAACATACAGTATATGATGGTTACACACACACAAATATATATATATTAAAAAAAAGTTGACACTATCCATGTAATGATAACATTGTTGTTGTTACATGACTAAGGCATTTACTGGAAAGGTAAATATTACCTTATGTGGGACAGGAAACACAGTTCCTTCTAATATTTGAAAGGGAACTCACATTCTCCTCAGCAGGAAGAACATATCATTGTATTATTACACCTGGTTAGATTCAGCGCTTGGAATTAGAAACACAGAAGTAGACTTTTCATCTGCAGACATCGACTATTCAACAATTTACAATATATGTATATGTATATATTCATTCTTCCCACATGATCCCATGTAGGCAGATTTGATTAACAAATAGAACAGTTGAATTCTTGTTCAAAATCAACTTTGATTAATCAGTATGTTTTTTCTGCATTTATGTATCTCACTGGGCAAGACAGGCAAATAAGAATCACTATGTTTTAACTACTTGAGTATTTTTGAACACTTTGGGGTTTAGGCAAATCAAGACAGTGGATATGACACTGAAAAACATCAGAGACACCGTCCAATCTCGTAGTCTCTACAGGACAGAGGACATTGTCCTGAAAATCCAGATACCTGAAACCTTCCAGAAACGAGAAGCACTTAGCCATGGGTCTGCTTCTCAATGAAGGGCCATACCAGCTGACCTTGAAGGTTCATTATTCTCCTTTGAAAGATAAAAACCCTTTTAACCAAATCCATTGGCTTAATCAGAAAACACAGTTCCTTCACTTGTCATCTTATAGTATTGCAGTTGCTTGATAACAATTGGTTGTAACCTCTGACAGAAAAAAAGGGGACTTCTCAGCATCTACAAGGATTAGTCAAACCTGGAGTCAGGGGACGGCTTGAGAAAGATCATAGAGTCCGAAACTCTATCTGCTGATTATTTACTTGACTTTTTTTACTAATGCTTTTTGTTAAAGGAAGTTTGACTGTGTAATTCTGGTACTGGCTAAAGGTAAAAACAAAATTTTATTCAAAAGCCTGTCCCATTTAAAATCAAAGTAAATGTTCGATTATAACTGCTTTATCATTGGAAACATGATCTTTATATGTGTTGCATGAAATATTATCTGCAAATGTACCACCTGAGCTCATGTCTATATTGTCCTGATAATCAATCTGGTACCAAATCACACTTGGGGAACACCCAAATAGATGGTTGTGAAATCTAAAGAAAAATATGAACCTGTAAAATAGAGCACGACCAGTTTAATATAGTGACATTACTGAAGCTGCTGAGGAAAACCTAGTATATCATTGGGCTCTATAGAGTAAGTGATATACTGGCCTAAACCTTATGTCTCCATTGTGAGCATGACTGAGAAGAAGAAGAAGAAGAAGAAGAAGGGAATGTGGGGCTTGTAGAGAATCCTGTTGTGGCCTGACGGAAGGGGAAGTGAACAGCACTGGATTTTCCCAGTTCTTCTCACATGGTTTCACTCAGTTTTATGGTCACTGCTTTCACCTCTGAGTACTCAGCCAACGCGTACTCTCCACTAAGACGACAGAGAAAACACGGGGTTGGTTAGTTAAGGAATAAAAAGTCAGGTATCCAGGTATCCGAGAAAAATATAAAACACAAAGTAACGAAGGTGGTTCTTACAGCTCTCGTCCAATGCCTGACATCTTACACCCTCCAAAGGGTGTCTGGGCGTGAAGGGCATTATAGCAGTTTATCCTCAAGACAGAAAGAGAGAGAGAGAGAGAGAAAGAGAGATTATTATTCCTGTCTATGGCCCCAGTACATTCTGGTTCTATGCCAATATAACCTGACTTCATCCTTTGTGTTATAATTACTATGCCAACCAGAGGCCTTTGTCTCTTGGACCCGTTGGGGCACATATGTGGATCGACAGATCTTAGGCTACATCCACACTAATCCCTTCCACTGTAGAAAAATGAAGGCAAAATATCCTGGATGTGGGTATTGTCATCTTGCGCTGCAGACATCATTTGGAGTCAGAGTCTGTGCAGACACCATATGGAGCTTACACTGATACACACATTTAACCAATCATGCTGTGAATCATGAGGGTTCTTGTGTTTTTTATGGCAACAAATAACTAATGAAATCAAGCTGTAGTGTAGTCAGAAATTACTTATATGACAGAAATAGTCATATTAGTCTCTGGCTTCATTTTAGGAGCTGTCATGTTGTAAGTGTGTTTTATATACAGGACAGACATGGTCCACACTAATACGTTTCTGTTTTAAAACACTCTTATCCAAAGGACGATGTTTGCTAGAATTTAGACAATTTACCTTTAAAAGAGATGCTTTCAAAACTATAATGTATCAGTATGTATATAGCCTTTAGGCAAACATCTTATTGTTTATCTGTGCATAAATTCTGTTTGATACATAATTAAGTCATGGCCTTAAATGCAACTTTAGATTTTATTCTAATTGTTAGGCTGTTGTTGTTGTTGCTTGAGTTTGTTGTTTCGTCGTAGCTGATTAAAGGATTGATTACATAGATAATTAGGCCTTGACATAAGACAACTACATGCTCTTAAATCCTTTGAGTGAAGATATTATGTAAATATGTATAAGAGAAATTGTTTGAGCAAGAAAGGATCGTTAAACAATTTTGTCAATCATGTATAATGGTCATTCAGCAGGTGCAGCAGCCCCTCACAACACCGGTAGTACTGGATCAGTCTATGTCTTAATGAATAATGACGAGGGAAATAAAAGCCTGTCCCTTGGTGTCAGGACAGTGAGCAGGGACTTACCACACAGTGCCAGTCTCCAGGGCTGCAGACACAGACAGAGCTCTGTCCATGCTTGTTGTGAAGACTGCTGACACCAGGCCATATTGTGAGCTGTTTGCTCTCTCTATGGCCTCCTGCTGGCTCTTAAAGCTGAATATACACTGCACTGGACCAAAGATCTGAGAGGGCAGAGAAATCAGCAGAGACCAGTCACACATACAGAGAAGTGAGTCCCACTGTGCATTTAAAGTCATCTGTTGCTATGTTTAGTCTCTTAATGACATCTATAAGAATGAATATGTAATATAACGTGTTTCTGGTAGTGTAAGCTTGTCTTTTCTCAGGTTGAAAACTTCAGGCAGACTGCAAAATGCACAAAATATTAAATATAATGAAGGCGTCAGTCTGAAATCTCAGACACTGACACCTTCCCCTCCTTGTGTATGTCAGCTTCATTTGTAATGTACTGAAATAAATAACCTCTTCCTTGGCGATGCGCATGTGGTCTTTGACCCCTGTGAAGATGGTGGGTTGAATGAAGAGGCTCTTGTCACCCACAGCGGCTCCTCCATACTCCAGTTTGGCTCCCTCCTTCTTTCCACTCTCAATCAGATCCATTATCTTGTCAAACTGCTTTCGGTCAATCTGAAGTCAGCATCAGGCAGACAGGTAGACAAGGGAAGGATAAACTTAAATAATATGACACAATGATAAAGAGACAATCGCCAAAATTAGCACACACCAGTTTAGCCAGCTACACCATATGCTGAGCACATAACAAAATGTGGCTCTAGTGAGTGCTGGTGAATCGATGTTACTTTGTATAAGTGGTTGCTGCTCATTACAGTGACCACTGACTTTATTTGGAGTTATTCAGTCTTAAAAGAAGGTGAGAGAAATGCACGAGAATTACTGGGTGTAACTTTTTTTTTAAATAAGCTTCAATGTGGGTCAACAGTAGCAGCATCTAGCACGTTTACTGGTTTTTGCTCACTCTCACTGCTTTCATAGCATTTATTTCTCCAGATATCCACGGAATATTACCGGGCCTGCCCCAAACAGCTCAGAGGCACAGGACAGACTTGCTTATAAACATACAGCCATGTTCTGGACATCTACTGAGATGAAGATATTCACGTCCTGCAAAAACACTGGGCCAGTGGTGCTGCTCTTAATTAGACATGGGGACAACAGCATTGTTCTTGTAAATGTCAGATTAAACGCCCCACCCCAATTTAAGTTTACAGCTGCTTCGTATTTGAGTACTGGTTCTTGTGGAACGGCCTCCCACACAGCATCTGACACAAGTCTGAGCAGACCTATTAAACACATGAGAGCGTTTAGAAGCTAAATAGCCATATATTTACCTCAGTAGTCGGTAGAAAACAAAATCAGAGCTAAAATGTCGTGTCAACTTCAAAGGTGTCATTTCCACAACTTGTTTTCACTGCCCCCAAATGTTGTAAAAAAAAAAAACTGTCATTGCAGGCAGGCCTTGTTGATTTGTATTCTGTGATGCTCTGTGTGTTCCTACCTGTGGCCCATGTGATGTCTGGGGGTCTAGCGGGTCTCCTATGACAATCTTCTTGGCCTTTTCTATGCTGCAACGTAGAAACTCTTCATAAATACTTTCCTCCACAAAGACTCGTGATGCGGCCGTGCAGCACTGACCCTGGTTATAAAAAGCTCCCTTCTGGGTTTCCTCCACAGCCAGCTGCACTGCAGACACACATGCACAAACACATAAGATAAGAGCCACAATAACATTTCAGGAAACATTTTGCAGGACAAAGTTACACTTTTTCATGCTCAGCACCAACCACCAACCCTGACCCTGTTCTGTGTTTGGGGTATGTGGTGAGTTGGTTGTAAGGTTGTAATTTAAATGTTTTGTATCCTCTAAGTATTATTTCCTTCTGCTTGACCACTCAAAGTGCTTTGCAGTACAGTTGCCACTACACACATTCATACAGTGCATCTATTAGCAGCAGTTATATTGTTTTATGAGGGGCAATTCAGGTTTCGGCATCTTGCCCAAGGACACTTTGGCATGCAGATGGGGAAGACTGGGGATCGAACTGCTGACCTTCTGGTTGGAGGAAGACCGCTCTAGCCCTCAGCTACCGCTGTATGCAATCACTTAAGTATATTAAGATTAAGATTAAGATTCCTCTTTGTGGTCCCACACACAGCATGCAACATGCAAACATAGGGAAATTTGACCTCTGTATTTAACCCATCCGTGTGAACGGAGCACACACGGAACACACGGAACACAATCCACACAGAGAACACACACGGAACAGTGGGCAGCCATGAAGGTGCCCGGGGAGCAATTGGGGGGTTCAGTCGCTATGGATGTGCTACTGTCATGAAAACAGCCGATAAAACAAATGATCATAGCTGTCCTATTGACAATTAAGATGTATTGATTGATTTACTTCAACTGATGCACGCAAGAAAAAACAACAGGGTTAGGGTTAGTGAACTGCACTTTGAATTAAATGATTATTTTCTACCGAGCTAACATAAACTAGTAGAGACTGAAATGCAGAAGAACTGAAGCTGACAGTTTCTTTATTACCTGCTCCATGTTTGCTTGTCTGTCTGCCTCATTGATAGCAGGATTACGCAAAAGCTACTGGACAGATTGTGACAAAACTTGGTGCAAGAATCTGGTATGTCACAAGGAAGTACTGATACAATTTGATGCAATTTTTTTTACTTTGGGGCACATTCAGGGGTCTGGCATCTGTAATAGTGCACAAATTGATTTCATTGAAAGTGACGACTGGGCCTTGGTGGAGGTAAGTGATTTGCCATTCTAGTTTTAGATGCATTTATAAAGAAAGATTGCAAAGGCTTTTAGACTTGGACAGTTTGAGCTGTTTCTCAATGCAACTGGAAATGAACGACAGGCCAACTACATCTCTAATTTCAATTAAAATGTTTTGGTCAATATTTCTGTTGCTACTTTTCTCATCTGGGCACAGGGTGACATCACCATTCTTAATCCCACCTTCACTGCTCTGAGTGACTCATTTATGTTTTATTAGTTCTTTTTCTCTTTTTTTTTTTTTTTTTTTACTGGGGAAACAGCTTTCAATAAGCACAACATCAGAACTAGTGGAGTCTCTACAACATGTGGACAATCAATCAGAGATTGGGAACCAGACTATTAAACCCTCTCATATTCCCAGAAAAAAATTACTGAGTGAATTCTCAGTAACACTTGGGGATAGAGGAAATCATACTAGAGTCACGATATGACTCTAACTCAGGCTGAAATGATCAAAACATAATGTTTGCATTGATTGCTCCATTTCATATTGAAGCTAAGATAATCCTTGATTTGTCCCACAACAGGGAGATTTGTTGTGTTACAGCATCATAGAGGACATTCAAAAAATAGACAGATCATAAAAAGGAATCTCAAGAAAACATTCACTGTGAATGCAAGGAAATATAAAAATATGAATGAAATAATAGTGAGCAGAATATACACAGTGCTAAGAAAGAGAAACAAAGAACCAGTTAACTTACAGTTACAGTCAGCAAACACTATGCAGGGGTTCTTCCCTCCCAGCTCCAGAGTCACTCTCTTCAGATTACTTCTGGCTGCTGCTTCTTTGACCAGCTGGCCAACCTGTACATATAATGGTGTACAGGAGTTAGGGGTCAAATCTTAATGCACTATGGGTAATACAGACAAAAAAATCTCAATAATTAGTAACATAACCACAGCGTCTTTAGAGGTAAGTGTTAATGCTGGTGTCTGTTCTACTGAATGTAAATATTACTTTCGGGCTTCTTTGGTGGTGGGTCAACTATCCCTTGAAACACTTTCTGGAGCTGCACCTTAATTTTGTTGTATGTTGTACAATGACAATAAAGTTTCTATTCTATTCTAAAATTGAAAATGAGCTTGTGCTAAAACTCAAGAGTTAAGGGGTGTTTTGTGGGTATTGCTATGCCCCACCACAAGAGGGCAGTAACACGTTGATGATGGGTCATGATGGGTTACTGCACAAATACCACACAATTACAGCTTCCTGGCAATGGCAACTACAGCTTAGCAGCAAGATGAGTGACAATGACAAAACTGAAGGTATTAGTGTAAAGAAGTCATTCTAGCAAATCCATTCACTACTGTGGCCATCAGTATTGGACCAGTTAGTCACCACAAAAGTGCTGCAGCATGTAAGCAGGGACTGAAATCAGACTTCTTGATGGTTATGGAACTATGGAGTTGGATTCTAAGGGCTGTCTTACACAGACACTGCAGCTGCTTCAACTTGCTTTTAATGAAAAAGTTAATGCGGTTGACTCACCAACTTACCAACCCAACCAAATTTGAATAAATAGATTCATCATATAAATATTCACTTAGAATTCACCAGAATAGTATCTAAGCTTTACTTTTACATGCACATACCTCAGTAGAACCAGTGAAGGCCACTTTGTCAATGTTCATGTGGCGGGCTATTGCAGCTCCTGCTGTGGGACCAAACCCTGGAACAATGTTTACAACTCCAGGAGGAAAGCCCGCCTGAAATGACAACACAGAGTAATGATAATGTTAGGAATCAGCAGTGATTTAATGTCTCAGCAGCAAAAGATGGGGTTAAAAGATATTAGCCACATATTAAAGCACATGTGGTGGTCATGTTTCAAATAAGTCATCCATTTCCCCATTCGCTTTGGTGATAGTTCAGTAATTCTGTTTTGTTAAGAACATTATGTGAAATGTTACTATGGTTGACAATTATTTGTGTGTTGGCACTAACGGTGCAGTTATGGCTAGAAAAAGAAATGGCCTCTGGGAGTTTACTGTTCAGGTTCAGATTTTCTCCCCTGCTGGGTACAGTCATTAGCAAAACATAAGAGAGGCAGAGCAGTCTCATCACCAAGAAACATGATTTTCTTTAAGAATACAGGCCCAGAATCTCTTTAGGAAGAGGGCTATATGACTAAACCTCTCTCAGGCCACAGCTTGGATCAATCCCATTGTACATGTTGAGCCTAACATCAGACCTCTTTGATGAGTGATCCAATGTGGAGGGCCGTGAGGGGGGTCTGCTCTGCTGGCTTGATGACCACAGTGTTTCCACAGCTCAGGGCCGGTGCGATCTTCCACGTGAACATCAGTAGAGGAAAATTCCACTGGCATAGACAAAAAGAACAAAGGTAAGTCAACTGCCAAAACTTTTTCAAACGTGTGTTCACTATTAGATGACACAGAAATGAGTGTTAAAGTGTGCCACAGTGGGTGAGATAGTCATTGTCATTCTATCCTTCACACAACAATGACTGTTGAAAGAGCTTCTAGGTCTTAGATACCACCAGGTTATATTACAGGATTTTTTTAAATGACATGACATGATAGCAGTTGTGTTATTTAAACAATCAGTGGAGTTAGTGGATATTTACAGCTAAAACTTAGACATAAAACAAATACTGTGATAGTAGTATCCCTAATACCCTAAATAGTATCAAAACAATTTTGAGAAATATCCCATGAAGAATAAAATCCTTTATTTATTCAGGGATGTTTTTCCTAACTTGCTGACCACTGAGGAGCTTCACCAGAGCAGACAAGAGTAGTAAGAGTCTTGCTACGTGGCACTGCTATTCCACTTTCCCTGCAGCACCAGGATGAGAATACGGAACCTCATAGTCACAAACCTGCTTCTCTTACCTCTAGGCCAGCACTGCACTAATTTGAATGTGAAGAATGTGAAGCAGAAAACAACTCAGAACAAACTACAATACACTATACCAACATTGTACATGTGCAAAATGTGTCTCCACAAAAACTCCAACAGTGTGAGGTGTGGGATTTGTAACCATACAAAAATAACAACCTGACATTAAGCAGTTGGAGGGCTACTTTTATGTATTTAAAAATGTATTTATTCTGAATATGTAACTCTGTTACATGTATACTGTTATTCCCCAAAACGTAACACCCACTTTATGAGTGGAATCTGGCCAAATGTGTGGCGATGTGACAAAATGCAGGGTTCTCTCCCTTGCCTTCCATTTGTCATACACATACTTTCCTCACATTTTATGATTACAATCAAAAGCACACCATTAATGTGTTCTAGCAGAGACAAAGTATGGGACATAATTGCCATTGGCATCCTGCTTCTCTCAATGATTGTAAGGTTTTGTCCTGTCTTGCCCAAAGGACTGATGGGGTGTCCAGTGGTCTGAGTCTTTCTTGGTATATCACATTTTAGGTGTTGTGCACCTTTCAGGCCACAAAAGTACAGGGCATACTAACATGATGAGGAAGCAATATGCTACATTATCTTCTCAAATATAACGTTTTAGGCTAAATAAACCTGATAGCTTTTGAAATAAGAATAGTTTTGACTCAATTTACTGTAAGTGTTGCAGTTGTGTGTGTATCACTTTAACAAGACTATATGAAAACCAGTTGTTTTACAAAATCACCTAAAGACCCTCTCCAATACAAATCCAGTTTCTAACCCCATTAACAAGGTAGCTTGACTCATCATGAGCAAAATATTCAAAACCATGGCTGACAATTTCCATAAAAAAGATTCAAACGGCCTGCGTTTCTTCCTTCTTATAACCAATGAACAACTTACAGTGAAACCTCTCATACTGCTTATTTGACCAATGAGTGGAGAAGCCAGAAAAGTTCATTATTATTATATTGAAATGAAAATGTAACATTAGCAACACATTAATGGCTGTTTGATAACATGGTCAAGCTGAATACTCAATACATTTCACACGTTTCCAACAAAGAGAGTGAACAACTACAGCTGCTGAATGGAGAGCATACAGCTAGTGACAGCAGCAACACAGAAAGCAGATGATATTGTGTTTGATGAGCAAATTAGTTGAAGGTAAGAGAGGAGGTGTGGTTGGAGATAGAGGCCGTGAGAATTTTCATATTCATAGATCAGTGATTACTTAATGAACCAAAGGTGTAGAGTTACATTCTGCTCTGCCACTCAGAGACAATCAGTTCCTTGCTTACAAGACAGCACTCCTGACTCCCTTCTCTGGAAAGTTAGTAATATTCACCCAAAAAATAGCCAGCTCTGCTCCTGGACAGTCTGTGGCGGTACTTGGTTACACTGATACATAATGTCCCAGACGTTCTTAATCGGATTCAGGCCGGGGGAACGTGAGGGCCAGTCAATGGCATCAATGCCTTCGTCACCCAGGAACTAACTACTTATTCTCTTGCAACGCACATGAGGCCGGGTATTCTCCTGCATGTGTCGCTCAAGTGTTCTCTTAATTTTTTGGAGCAGTGTGTATGTAGCTACTACTTTGCCCCTGATAACGTAATATAAACTGATTGAACCAGTTCAGTTTGAAAGAGTACCAGCTAATGAGGAAACTTCAATGATCGCCCAGCCAATAGTGTCATCAAAAACTCAACTCACTCGACATAGAGGACCATCATTGGTCCAGCCAAAAAGCAAAAGTCTACCAACTCCTGCATCTTGTATCATGACAGCTATGAACATTACCTGGAGACAAATTGATTTATTCAAGTCAACAAACAAAACACTAGCAGACACAACAGTGTTAACCAAAGTTAAGACAAAGTCATGCAGGCAGGCAGCATGAATAAACAGGCTAACTAGCAGGGATTCTACTGTCTGACTCTGCAACATGAACAAATATGGCAAACCATGAAGGCACCAGGGGTTCTCTTTGGCCCATAGGCTTCAGTTCGACATGTATGAAAAGTATCAATGGCAGCAAAAATATGCAAGAGCTAGTACGAGGAGCTGCCAAGACCAGCTGAATATATGATTTTGAAGTACTGAGTGTGAAAAGCTATAGTAAGCCCCAAGGGGAAAACATGATCAGTCCGTTACCACCCACACTGATTAAAGCTCAGCTTTGTCACTCAGTTTCCAGATGAGCTTTAAGGTTTATCACAGAATGCCTCCATTTATATGGCTGGCAGTAAGTCTGATGGCGTATAAAAGCTATTTAGGCAGAAGAAGGCGTAAAGTTATGTCACGTTGGACTTAGGACTGCAAACACAGGCAATGCACTGCATGCAGTGTGTGCAGACCCCCGTACACACTTAATGTAAAAGTATCAGTTGATTCATTGTTGGCCAGCACTTATGTATGCAGTAATGTAGGCATTGTACCGGAAAGTGATGGTGATGAGAGAGCCGGCAAAGCCTGTTTACAAGGGTCTAATCCTCACACTGGCCTCACATCAGACTGGCCTTTTTTTCAGGGTGGGAGTAGAAATGTCTGTTTGATATTGAGAGAAAGTACTTGAGATGATTCAGGCATCTGAAGAGGACACCTCCTAGATGCATTTCTTCTGAGTTTTCTTAGAAGGAGTCCATGGAGCAGACACAGAAAACACTGAGGAGATTTTAAATCTAATCTGGCCTGAGACCATCTTGGGAGAGATATTTGGCAGGGGTGTAACAATTCTGAAACCAGAACACACACTATAATTGCGACACCGGATGAAGTAACAAGGATACCTTTTGGTATGAACCACCACATGACTAAAAACCGAGGTCCAAACCAAGGAGTTTGGAGAATCATTACACATTAACATGTTTCCTTGACTAATTTGCTGCCACCGATGGATAAAGTGTGTAAAGTGGATGGGTTGATGTTACAGGTGATCACATTACCACAAACTAATTGCTTTACAGAGAACCTGGCTTTGGATAGCCATTTGAAGTGCTGGGCCACAGTAGTGACCTGTTTTATCCAGTCGGAAACTGGCCTGGGCTATGTGGCTACTTAAACAAAGCAATAGGCAGGTGTAAGTTCTAGATAATTCTAATTGTAAAACACACAAATGTGTATGGAAGAATGTGGGGCTGTAGGATTCAAATTTTAAACCTGACACATGTATTAAAGTTTGTTATGTAACTGTGACTTATCTATAACTGCAGCAGTCTCCAATGGAAATAATAATAAGCAGCAAACACCAAGGCTAATAACGCAAATAACACACGCATCATTAGTGCTTTGGTTTTTCCAGTTAAATCCACTTTATCACTTGGATGTTGGTCTGGAGAAAATATACAAGACAATAAAATGAGTTATAAATCATTAGGACTGGGGATGAATAAACAAAATAAACAAATCTGGAAAAAGAGGTAATTAATTTTCCAGTTGCTCATTTCCTTGTTGGAACCCAGTGGACAAGTAATTGGGCACTCAAACCCAAATTAGACAGCAATATTTGTGAGTGCTGCATGTTTATTGTTTAGGCATTGTTAACTTTTACAACACTTTGGAAACACTCAGCACCATTAAGGGATCTTGGGATCACCAGTCGGGAGAAAGGTTTCCTGTTTTCCTCTGACAATGACTCATGCGGTGTGAGTGCCAGCAGTACTTTCAGTAATTACACAACGTTCTTCAGTATAAATTTCACTTTTATGATATAATCTCCCATGTCAAACAACAGCCGTTTTGTTCCTTTGTTGCCAAAGCAACATTAGAGGTTACAGGCTTATGTTCAAAGACAAAAACTGAATGGCTGTATTCTGTCACGATGTCGAAATTACACTCATGTGTCTACGACAAAGTGAAACTTGATAGGGTGAAACACCAAACACTACCCCACCCTAAATCTGATGAAGTTATTATCAAAAGAAGAAAAAACATATATTCCAGTGGGTGAAAGTAAATCCAAGCAGCACAGGATTGAGACTGTGTGTTCCTGTAAGAACAGCCCTAAAGGGATTAGCAGAGACAAGGTCATGTTAAGGGAGAGCAAAGATTAAGATAAGGTTTCTGGTACGCACGGTTTCATTTCATCCTCTCATGCACACAGGGCTTTTCAAATAAGTGCAGTTGTCTTACCAGCACAACATATTCATGATCCGTGCTTTTATAGAAAGTGAAGCTCAGTCTGCAGAGGTTCCAATTAAGCCTTGATGTAGTTCAGAGAAAGCCAGAGATGTTAGCAGTGTTTATAATAGAGCCATTCACTCAAAACTGTAATCTGGTGACATCTTGTCTCAAAGCATAAAAAAAACTATGTGAAAGGAACATATGTTCCTGTCAGAGAAGATTTTATCTCCAGAACATGAATTGATTAACGGAGCTGGGTATGGCGCAGCATTGCCGCTAATTTGCCCCAGTGGACAATTGTGGTACAGCAACAATAACTCAATCCAAAAAGAATTGTCCAGATAGATATCAGTCAAACCCCTGAGAGGACACAACCTGCACACAAGATCAATTATGATTCAATATAGCATCTGGAATAGTGACTCCAAGGCAAAAAAAAGAAAAAGCACAGCAACTTCAAATCTTTTTTAACATCCGTAGCAGGACAAGCAACAGAAGACTGGCCTTAACTGTTATGGCTAAAAATAGATGTCAATTAGATGATACTGAAGTGGAATTAATCTCAGATCTCAGAACAGTTTTTCGCCCAATAAAGGATCTGACTGTCAGTTTGCCATTTAGTAATTTACAACCCCATCTGTGATATATTAGCCCTATGAGACAAATGGGATTTGTGAATATGGGCTATACAAGTAAAATTTGATTGATTGATTTTATTGTGTGTCAATGTCTACAACACAACCTCTCATCCTCAATTCATCTTTATTCCAGAACTGAAAATGCAGCTGACTGATGTGTGTGCTGGACACAAACAATGTTTTGAAGTAAGGCATCACTTTGGATATGTGGACAGATGATTACTTACAGAATCAGTTATCTCTGTCACTTTTCATTACAGTGACTGATTAAGCAAGTGCTTTGCACAATATATTACATTATGCGATCCCATGATGCATACAGTCTGGATAAGTTTAAAAGTAACTGTAGCTCATGTGTTTCATTTTAATTTTTTTGTTTTGTACATTATTATAACAATTCAATGTATTTAATCAGATTTAAAACAACTTAGTTTAGAATTATCAGTCATCTGCCATCCTGCTTTCTAAACATCTCCATCTGCAGTGGTGGGATGTAACAGAATACACATACTTTGTTACTGTACTTACGTACACTCTTCATGTATCTCTATTTTACTCAAGTGGATTTATTTTTTGATACTTTTTTTTTCTAATAGTAATCAATAAAGAGAGGGGAAATGATGCACTGATCCAATATTTGAACCAGCAGCAGCATTGAAACATGAAATAGATTTGGAAGAGGCAACTGCTGACACTCAGCCATTACCTAATATCAGAACACAAAGTGTTTTCAGTGGCATCCTCTGCAGCATTCCTTAATAATATGACAGAGGCTGTAGTTTCCTTGTGTTTAACCAAATATACAGTAGACACAGTTAATGATGTAGATACCTTCCAGTGTCTTCAGTGATCTTATCTTCAGAGCACAAATCTGCATAAACTCACTGAACCCAGCCGTTGAAGCCAAACTCTTTGACATGTGTTAAAATGACAAGCAAGCAATTTCCCCATTCTCACAGTCTTTGTGTCAAGCAAACCTTCCAAGACCAATCAATGGATGTATTCAACATTGGATCATGATTCATGGCATCCCTGTCATTCCTGTGAGACCTGGATATGCCAAACAGATTCTCCTATTTCTGCTGCAGCTTTTTGGACCTAATGCTTCATATTCTCTGGAGGTACCTACAGTATCTCTGAACTGATCCACAGAGATGAAACAGAAGACAGCCAGCAGCACTGACAGAGACCTTGATGACACACTCAAACACACAAATAGATACAGGGAGCTAAAACGAGGTTGGCATCATAATAGTGTGTGGATTCTTTGTACTTAAAACTGGATACTGTTCAATGTTCGGATTTATAAAGCATAATTACTGCGAACAGGTGGTATTTAGGGCTGCATGATGTATCGAAAAATTTCCATCATGTGTACACATGTAAACTCGGTAAAAACAACAGAATTTGTAAGTTTAGTCAATGTATGGAGATCATGCATACACACACACACACGTTTGTACCTCTATCTTAGTGAGGACACTCACTGACATAATGCATTCCCTATGCCTAACCCTAACCCTTCACATAACCATAACCTAAACCTAACTCTAACCCTAAAACCAAGTCTTAGCACTCGCTTGAAGTAAGTGACTCGCTAGCCCATTGAAAAAGTGAGGACATTCCAAAAATGTCCTCACTCTGCTTACAAAGATTTAAGCACACACACACACACACACACACACACACACACACACACACACACACACACACACACACACACACACACACACACACACACACACACACACACACACACACACACAGCATATAGCCCCAAATATTATGTGTCAGCTCATTCCATTTACCATATGCAATCAGTGTATATGGGCCTCATTCAATTCTCAGATAAATCCTTTTCACACTAAGTCCAAGACATCTAGACAGTAATCTGATTTCATGTTCAACATTATTGTTCATAAATTGAAACCAGATCCCCGCTGGACTTACAGGAATGATGGCTCCACAGACGCCAACAGGCTCGTGTTTAGTTAAACACATGAAGCTTTCATCTGTAACAAAGGGAACAACACAGAGACAGAACAATCAGTCTGATGCATTACATTGTAGGTTCCACTCTTAGAGATCACAATCAGTGGGTGTGTGTGGGTTTGATGAATAATGTGCTCTGCTTCACCTGTAGCTAGACTGAACAGTCTGCACAGTGGGGGGGGGGGTTCGCAAAACCATGGCCGAGTTATTCTCGGAACCACAACCAAGTGTTTATTACTGTAACCATGATGACTCAGGTTCATTTTCACCCAAACCAAGAAGTTTCCAAACCTGAACTATAATACTGCCTCATCATAATGTGCAATCTTGATGTGGCACTGCGTGGAAAGATGCTGTCATACAATTTGGAGGACCTATTTGTCCTATTGACCTTTTTCTTAAACTGAAATATTTACGAATGATGATTAAAGTAAAAATATTTCTGTAAAGGAAGGAAAGGTTATTTACCATTTTAAAAATTAAAACAGCATCCAACAGCTGTGTCTATATAAAGATACAGTGGAGTAACAGTGTCACAAGCAGTGAGTGAAGTCCTACACCCTCTGTGTGTGTTGTGATCTCTGCTCTTTCACTCGGCCCAGGCACACGTTCATGATAGTGCATGTGAGTCCCTCCCTGTGAAGCTGTTTGAAACGCTTTCATTCTAAAAGCAAGATGGCTCCTGCTCCGATCAGCCGTGACAAATAAAAAGACACCCAGGTGGACCCACTTCTCACCCCTTGTTCACTGTGGTATATTTTAAGAACACACACACACACTGTAAACACATCTGTCACCCGCCATGCCCCTAACCCTAAACTACAGATGAGACGTGACAGATCCATCCTATCATGTTTGTTGTTGTCATTAGCTCTCCTTTACACAGGAGAACCATATTCAGATGTGCTTCTGGTTGTACGCTTAGGGGTCTCATTCATTGGGCTTTCCAATACCCATAGTTTGTATGAGTAACAACATGCTGAGACCTGGAAGAGCGAGAGGAGGTGTGGCTCATGACGCATTTGTTTGGTGGTAATGAATATCATATCTATAACCTCTAAACAAAATCAGTTGAGTTAAAGATAAAACAATGTTCAGAGGGTTTTTCTAGTTTTGCAGCTGTCAGGCACATTTTAAGCTTATTAATCGGTGTCATGTATACATTTCCTTTACATGATTGCTTGATTACACTGTGCTCTATTACTTTAACTGAACTGCAACTGCAATATATCTCTTGTATCGTTAGGCTGGTTTTGCTTTAATCCTATCCCACCTGTACTAATAGTGAGATCAATACCCCGTGTGTATGGTACAAGGACGTGTCAGGGGCTCAGCGAACTGACCTTCTCTAGTTTCCTGTGTGGCTGATCACAGACTGGGTGTCTCCCCACAACAGGACTCGTCTCCTCATTTAAAGCATGTTGCTACCAGCCAGTAACACAAGATTCACAAGAAGCTTGTCAGCAGTTAGTTTGTGCTCATCCACACTGAAAAGTTTCACTACATATTTGAGTGAGTTGAAGTTTGTGGTAATTTAATGAGCTTTGGGTCCACTGCCATGTTTGTTATGTATTCTATGTTCATATTCTATATACATACTTCATATTTACAACCAAGTATTAGGGCCACTTAAAGGGGAAGAAAAATCAAAGATAAAGTTGTAATATTACGAGAATAAAGGCGTAATTTTTAGGCTACGTGTGATTTTAGAGGGGGAGTATCAGAAGATACATCGTCTGCATTAAACCTACTCTAGTAAAAGTTACACAGAAAAAAAAAAAAAGAGCAGAGTCTGGTATATATGTTATATATTTATAACAATGTTTTATCACTTTTTGCTGTTTGGCTTTGATTGATTTTACTGATGAAGATACTAGGGTTTGTTCTTAAGGCTTGAGTACTCCGGCTCTGTTTGTGTCTTCGACTTGTTACAAGTTGCGTGAAACTAAAGGTTCTGATTTCAGTCAAACTAAACTGCTGCAAATTGCTGTTCTGTGAGGGTGAGCAGGAAGTGAAAATGTTCATTTCTGTGGAAAAGAAAATGAAAGCAGCCTCTTATTGTGTATGTATACGCAGGGATTCAGCCACTGTCAGCACATTTAATACCAGTGGCCGAATCCTCTGGTGAGAAGAATAAATGGAATGAAAAGTGAAAATATTTCCAATCTATCTTGAGTGGTGTGTTGCAATTAGTTTGTTTTTTTCTCTGTCTCAA
Organism: Paralichthys olivaceus; assembly: GCF_024713975.1. Classification (NCBI taxonomy): domain Eukaryota; kingdom Metazoa; phylum Chordata; class Actinopteri; order Pleuronectiformes; family Paralichthyidae; genus Paralichthys; species Paralichthys olivaceus. The sequence continues at coordinate 3,514,595 of NC_091093.1, read as the reverse complement.
TCTGTCAACTGGCTGGATCACTACAATGTTGACTGGAAATTCAATTGTACCGTTAAATTGCTTTATCTTTGCTTTGTCTTTATTTCTAATACTTTTACTTTTATTATATTTTATTGAATTAAATAATTCAGAATGAAGAATATGGTTTTAGCCAATATTAATGTTTCTACCACATAACAGTCATTAAACTGTTCTGTCTTGTCCATGTTTACTTTGGCTTCACCTGCATGAAATGAAACTCAAACTAGTTGTTTCACAGCAGTAGCTCTCTCACTATGGCATGTTTGTCAAGCTCATATTAGACTCAGCATTGTATTCAGTGTATTCAGCCCACAATCATGCACTTTTCTGTTATGTGAGACAACTCCAGTATAAAACTGGGGATTACTGGCTGAGTGGCTGCTGGTTGGGAGATGACTGAGCCAACGCTGATTGTTAATCCTCACAGACTGTTGCACCTCACTGATCACTATCTCACTCTCTTCCTCTTCCTTTTGTCCCGCCATGCCGTGCAGCTCTCACCACCCCATTGGGATCTAATCGGGAGGAAAAGGCAAGCGTGTTTTGTCTATCTGCTGTCCTGCAGAGGCGGACGAGAAGCAAAGTAGTCTGTGACAAGAGGGGGGAAGTATTAAGAGTTTGAATGCGATACCACCCAGGGCTGAGGGCAATTACTGAGCCATGACAAGTCACTTGCTCTATAGTAATTAACTTGTTTCCCAATGGTGCACTTGTTACAGATTCCCTGTAACATGCAAAAAACCTGGAAACCCGTCATAAATCATCATACAAATTATCTTGTGCTACTCTTAATTATCTAGATTTATTCATGTGGAAAAATGTTGCATGACTTTGTGTGGAGCTTGTTTAAAAAATATAATATGTGTATGTGGGTGTATAGAACATGCAGTCTTTGTGGCTAAAAGAGAAAATGCACTGGTCAAACCCTTTCCGGTACTACACATGATCTCTCACTGCGTTGTTGGCCATTCACAGATTGCAGGTGATGTTTGTCGAATTCCTGCAGGTTAAAAGCAGATGACGCCCACTCACCCACGGGCAGACTCTTGCCATGAATCTTGTCAGCCCAGCCTGCGTAGTAACGAAGGGTTTTGATGCTGCCGTCCAGATCAATGAAGAAGGACTGCAGGAAAGGTTTCCCAGTGTCCAGAGTCTCCAGGGTCTGAGGAATCAGGAAGACAGAAGAAACAAAGGAATGTGTCCCTGTAACTGCACAGTAGATGAGGCAGGGGTGTCAGAAAAGACACAATATTTTCAGGGCGTTCTTTGTTAATGGATGAGAGTTTTTCTTGTTATCTCAAAAGATGAAGCATTGTATGCTTTTCACCTCACTACGGAATATCTGATTTCTTTTACTCGACCTCCTCATATTGTTGGAATACAATACAAGACATTTAAATTATAGTCCGATAAAGCTTGGAGCACATGAAAGTACTAGTTACCTAAGATACACTGAGGATGGAGGTGTTGATGCAATTTTGTTGTCAATCGAAATAGGTGTAAAAAGGCAATCTCTAGGTTTCAACAAAAGTATGCAAGCAATAGAAAGACAGACAGATTCGACCTTCCTTTAGATTTTCCTATATTCTACTTCTTCAAAGTCTTTTGGTTGTTTGCTGTTTCTCTGGGTGACATTAGTATTGAGCAAATTTAATAAATCATATTGACCCTTTAATAATTATTCAGAATCTTTGGGAGCTTCCAGGCCCACTCTTGCACAGTTGCCCATAGAGTTACTATTGGCCATCTACAAACAGTTTTATTACTGGGACTGGACGGTTCCAGATATAATAACAATTCCTGCTATGGTGGTGAAATAATTTAGGGCCTGAACAAAGGCAGTGAGTTGTATGAGGGTGAAGCCACTGGCAAGGCAGTTTCTATGAGGAGCCAAGGGTGGTGCTGTAGGATTTCAGCCACAGTTGTCCACTGCCATGTACAGTGGCAACAGGCCAATTTGAGCATGTAAAACTGAGATGACAATTATATTACATAATAATGAATATGTCTGAATGTGTCAGACGTGATTTATGATGTATTGTGTAGCCTGCTCATTTCCACCATGTTTGCTGGAGTTACTTTAATTTCATTGTGAAAGGAGAACAAAGAAGAAGTGAGGCTCTGAAACCACTGCACCTTCAAAAGGCCTGAATCTGGACCTTATTTCCTCAAACATATCTGGGACTTTAGTGTAATTAGCCTTAGCCTGCACACTAGCACTCCAGAGCATGTTTGCAATCAGCAGTCACATGCAATCTGGTATTATTACTTCACTCACATCTGTAAGAGCTCATTTACAGATCTAAGTCTTAACTGCAACCTGGCAGCAAAACAGAGTGAGAAGGCACAGCAACAGGGATCTCACTCCAAACAATATCTGGAGGAGAGGGAACGCAACATCCAGCAGTCATCACGAGCAGAGGGTGGGGTCACAGTGTCATGATGTCACGCTATATTATAGACCAGTCCCATGTGAATACGTCAATGTAATTACAGCACATGGACAGCTGCAGGAAAATCCCATAGTTTTGTTGCTCATGAAACAGTAATTGCCTCCCTTACTGAGATCTATTGTGAAATGAATGAATGAATCTCAAGCACATATGACACTGGAAAAGGGAAACTGCTGTCACAGCCTGTTATTGTAATTCCTTAACGATTAATGATTCAGTAAAGATAATGAAATGTGGTTTGTGGTTTATGGCATAAAACAGTTATAATTAAATATTTAAAAATATATTTAATGGTCTTCAAATATGGTGCGGTGAGTAACTCCATTATTTTAATTTTTTTCAAAGTTCCAGTAAGCAGGATTAAGGGTCGGATGGCAGAAATAAATGCAATATTCATAATGATAAGAGTAAATTCACCTGAAAATACTAATCACAATCCCCCTCGATGGTGTCCATCATGTTTCTACGCTGGCCCAGAATGGAAAAAGCAAACACTGACTCTGGAGAGGGCCTCTCACATTATTACATTAGTTAAAACTGCTATAGATTATTTTACACACTTGGAATTGGAGGGTGAGACGAGGGGCATTTGTTGGTGCAATTGTGCAACTTCATTGCTTGATGCACAAACTCTTTCAAACTGGTTATTTACCTCCAGATTGTTTCACTAAAGTAGCGCCAACAAGATTACAGAGAACAGATATCTGTCAAATATCAAAATTAATGTGCCATTCATCTACTCCTCAAACCCATTATATTTTCAAGAACCCAACCAAACCCTATTTTATTTGGGCCTGTTCTAAGTCAGGCTGAAAAAAGTTGCTGTATGTGTAGAGTGATCAGCCGTCTACAGAACACACTACATTGATTTTGCCTAGAAGTTACTGGGTGTGAGCCCACCGCCAGCAGGAGTCGGTCCCTCTCTATCAAGTCGGCCAGTTTGAGCAGCAGCCTCCCGCGGCTGGACGCATCCATTCTCCGCCACGGAGAGCCTCTCTGCATGGCCACCTTGGCTGCCTCCACCGCCTTGTCCACATCTTCCTGGGTAGGAAGACACGTGTTGTATGTATCATAAAGACTGCCACAGGCTACAATAAACAATATGACAAATGAACATGCATGGATGCCCACAGAGTGACTTTTACTAAAGTTTCATGGTCAGTTTTCAGTTCTTAACTAGGCTTTTATTAGAGGAAGTGGAAACAGTATAAGAGAAGGAAAGTGGTTGTAATCATTACAGGCTTACAATTATTGTAAAATAGATTGTTTTGGTGCCCATGTTACCTTTCTTTATCAAAACTGTCCTGAACTGTGCAGCAATAAGGCAAACCTCATTGTGAAATATATTTTGTGGATATAAAACTACTGTCGATAATATGGTGACCTCATATGGTATAAACATTTGTATTTGTGTAGTTAAGTCCTTATCTTGTGCTATATTTCAAAACAGATATTTAAATGAAGTTTGTCAGGAGAAAATATATTACAGAAATCAACTAATTTAGAGCCAAAGCAGTCAATAATGTTATTTTAAGTATTATTCACCAGTAAAGTCTGTAGGCTATTATTATTAGTATTCTAATTCTTATATTATTATTATTATTATTATATTAAAGAAAGCCTGGAGAAGAGCAGTTGCAATGGATGCTGTCTTACTTTGTCGGCCTCTTCCACGTCGCAGAGTTTGACACCTGTCGCCGGGTTGAAGGTGGGGAACGTCCTCCCTGCGCAGGATGCGTGCCACTCATTGTCGATAAAAATCTGTGGAGCGTGTTTGATGGCACGTGATTTTCAAAAGTAGAACACCTGGACTGTCCACACTGAGCCCACCACCATGCCTTACCTTGGTGTGAGTGATGTCCTGGACTGGGACAGGCTGAGGCAGTGCAGGGATTCCTTCAGTCACTCCGTTCTCTGTTATTCCGTTCTGTGCCATCCTGAGGTCACCTCTCAGTCTGCTCCGCGAGTCCGACGCTGTCAACGCGTCCTCTGGATTTATTCACAAGATCGTGGAACTCCTCCCTCCTCACGCAGCAGCCGAGTAGAGCCCAGCTCCGCCCCTATCAAGTATCAGGAGTCCTTATCTGAGAGGGAGACTGGAGCATTCACTGCAGACATGCTCATCACCTCCATCATATGTATCACATATGTATCACATATGTCTCATGTCCATCATATGTATCATGTTCATCATATGTATCATAAGTTTCATGTTCATCATATGTTTCATGTCCATCATATGTTTCATGTCCATCATATGTTTCATGTCCATCATATGTATCATAAGTTTCATGTTCATCATGTTCATCATATTTATCATATGAGTCATGTTCGTCATGTTCCTCATATGTATCATATGTATCATGTGTTTCATGTTCATCACATTTATTATGTTCATCATATGTATTATATGTATCAAATGTTTCATGTTCATCATATTTATCATATGTATCATGTCCATCATATGCATCATGTGTATCATATGTTTTATGTTTATTATATGTAACATATGTGTCATGTCATCACCCTGCACGTGCCCTTGGGTGGAGGCTTATGTGTTCAGTGATTGCAGTGTTTCTGTTGTGTGCGTGCAAATGTGATCGTGGCTCCAGAGGAGGATATCAGAGGACAATCAGTTCAAAAACATGATGTAAATTATTCTGTTTTGAGTCCAAATTAATGTCGGGGTTTCTGGACATTGTTTTTTCTGTTGTTTTATGACGTTTGAAGAATTAATCACCATTTACTTCAATTGTAATCGATTTGGAAGCAGCACTGTTTACCCCTGAAACTCCAAAAGTGTTTTGTGGACTCAAACACTTCACCCACCCCTCCAAAAGCACATAAGTGTATAGATATTAAGTGAATTTTCTGTGACCTATCCCTTAATGCTTAGATTTAGCTTTGATTAAGACGCTGTACAGACCTGGTATTAACATCCACCCTCAGTGATATGATGACAAGAAGACAGCTCTTAATTCAAGCATGAAGGTGTCCATTCAGATCCAGTCCAACAGCTCACATTCAGAGGTCTGGGTTAGGCCACATTGTTTTATAAGAGTGGCCACAAATGTGTCCCGGGCCACATTGAGGTATCTCATCAGCTGACGTCCTCTGACGCGCCACAGTTTCAAAATAAACCAAAGGAATTTTGAATTGTGTTGATTTATTTGTGGACACCACCATAATATCAACACTGACTGACTACCACACGTTGATTTTCTTTAGTAAAATCCTTATTTGATTTGTTCAGCCCATCCTGTCCCTACTTTCTCCACCCCCCTCTCTCTCTCTGACTCTGTCTCTCTCTCTCTCTCATGGACCACTCTTGAACTGGCAAAACACAACATCACTGGGTCTTTGTGGACAGAAATGATGCACATGTTTATTTGCAAATAGAATGGTGAAGTGAGATCCATTCACATGGGGTTACTCTATTGGTTTATAGGTGACAACGGACCAACTTAGAGCTGTCCACTTTTGACGGAATGACCTGAGAAATGTAAATACCGGATCTGAACAGGGCCAGAGAGATATCTTGAAGAGCGAAGGGAGAGTCAAGAGTAAGATTTCACAGCTGAATTCTTTGGCTGCGTCCACGGGTCCAGGCAATGAAAGTAATTAGAGTGAATTCATTCTCCTGCACAGTATTTACATCGCAACACAGCAGCTTTGATCTGCTTCTGCTGCTTTGAATCGGACTGACTGCAGGCTGCTCATCAACCTTGCAAAGGTGTTATCAGTTGTGATGTTCCTCGCAAAGTTGGTTTTTGCACCTGGACCTGGTGAAGTTGAATGGAGCTGAACACATGCAAACAAACGCTTTTGTTCTTGGGGACAAAGCTGCTTGCTTGCTCCAGACTTGCACTCATGCACAGGCTGCTATTGTTTCCCCTTCATCGGTTCTTGTCACCCTTTATGTCAAAGTTTAATTAGGACAACGGGCTTTCACAGGCTCATTTCTCACTTCAGCAAGTTTCTAACACTTTCTAATGAGAGAGAGAGTCAAAGGGAATGACTGAGCGGAGAGGAGAGAGACCCAGAGAGAGAAAGAGAGGGGGGGTGGATAGGGAGTGCGTATGTGTACATGTGTGTGTGTGTTTGTTAGTGTCTCTGTGTGTGGCAACATGAAATGCAAAACGTGGGCTCATGCAAATCATCAGGAACCTGCTCAGACGAGTTGTTTTCTCAAACAGTTGAGGGATTAGCTGCAAGTGAACAGACTCTTTGTAAACAACAGTGATTTTTTAAAATCATTAAAACATCAATTCAGATATTTTAAATTGTTCTTACATTTAACAAATACCATGGAAAGCCCCAAACTCAAGCTGACTGTTTTGCACTGAAGATGTAAATATGAAATGCCTTACCTGTTTATTTCATTAAGTAAAAAAAAAAAAAAATGTCATCAAAATAATTTTTGGGAATTATTAATATAAAAAAGCCACCGATGCACTGGTTCAGTTTCATTGTATCAGGTGATTGAGAAGTCCATCGTCCAGGCAAGTTTCATGTTTGGGTTGATTTATTTTCATGCAAACATACATGTGTTCCTCCTGCCTCTTCAGACACTAACACACCTGTTACCTTTATTTAGAATGTGTGTGCATAGTTAATGGTTGTATTTATATAGCACACACATTCATACAGTGCATCTAGAGTAGCACTATTATTATTGTTATTATGTTATATTATTATGAGGGGCAATTCGGGGCTTTGGCATGCAGATGGGAAGACTGGGAATTGAACTTCTGACCTTCTGTTTGGAGGACGACCGCTCTACCCCTCAGCCACAGCCACCCATAGTGCTTACAAACACAATAACAAATAATAAACCTCAAACTAATGACATAGCTCCTCCATACGTATATATAGTTTTATTTCTTCAATTGATTATTGTCAAATGTCATTGAAAGAGAAAGAATTAATGCAGTTGGAGCTCCCGTGAATATTGCAGGCAGCAGGATGGTGTATGTGGGATTGAAATTAAGTTAGTTCAGGCAGCCAACTCAAGCTGCACTGCTCCAATCCTGTGACAAACCTCACTCTCCTCAATCATCTCTAATACACACCCACCTTATAAGGCAGTCTTTTTAAGCCGAGAACATTTCCCATCACTCCCTAATGTTGGGTTGGCTCTCAAAACTGGTGGTTGGCAATCCTGGAAAATCTGGCAAGAGAAGTCTACAATTCGAAAATATTCAACTGTTCAATTCAATTCAATTCAATTTTATTTGTATAGCGCCAAATCATAATATACATTATCTCAAGGCACTTTACATAGAAGGTCAGGACCTAACTATCATCTCTACTTCAGAGATGAATGTCTCCCCAGCAGAAAACTCTGGTCATGGGCAGTAAGAGCATGGGCAGTGTGCAGAGACAGTTTAGCCAGCCGATCATCTCATTCAGTTGATGACATGATTGGTGTTTACTACAGTCCTGCGAACGACTAAAAAGCCAGAAAGTTTACACACAGTAGTCTGCAAACATATGAAAAACCAACAGCTAAGCTGCAGGTGCAGTAATACAACAATACTGACAGTCTTCAAAACAATTGTGTTGAAGTGCAATGAAAACGGCGTATGCAGCTTCCATTTTTTTTTAAATGGTTGCTGAAATAAAAGAATGAAAGTAAAGCAGTTTAATAAAGTGATTTATTACACAAGCTTTTTAAACTCAGCCGAAAGTATGGAGTGAAAATGACTGTACTTTACTTTTCTCTGTCAGTTTTAGGGACAGACTCTTACACCAGTCATCACATCAGGGTTAAAGTATTTTTTTTAAATAAATGATTATTATACTCCTATACTTCCCTGTCAACAGATATATTGACTAAATTAAAAATCTAAATATCAGGTCAGGAGATTAGACTTAAGTGTCTACCCTCCCTCCCTTCGAGTCTCCTGCACAGTGGTGAGCACTAGAGCTGTGGACATTTCCTGATTCTTAGATGCATCACGACGCGGACGACTCTGCATCGATGCAGAAATAAAACAATCATGTTATTTTCAGCTATGTCCTGCCACTTAATAATTCCAACCATCGCTGCTTCAGGACAGATGCACATTAAAGGTCCTGTCATGTTCTGTGTCAGAGTCTCTGTTGGAGTCTGTTTCCTCACTGTTTTAACTTCTTTGTTGCAGAAGAAGTGACGCCCCATTTATCCAGGAACATAAATATGCATTCATCAGGTTTTAATAAAGATCAGTTCTAAGTGTGAGGATTAGAAAACATCAGAGGAGAAGAATCTGTTGCTGACCAGCGGAGTAATACACCTCAGTGCAGTGGAGTTGCTAAGGGGGGGCCAGGTGGGGCCAGCTTGATACAGTAAAGGCTATAATCAGAGTTTTATCCTTTTAAGCCTGAGGTGCAGCACACCTCTAAACTGAATGAATGTCAAATCAGTGTGCGGAGCACTGACCACTGTCATAGACTTACTGTTGTAGTCTGATTCATGAATTGAAAACCTTATTTTGTAAATTACAGCACACTTTAATAACAGTAGCAGTCTTTAATACTTTTTAAAGCACTTTCTAAATAAAAAGAAAGTCCATATTTGACTGATTTTATGAACTCATATGAACTGATTCAAAAGCAGCCATGTGCAGTCATATAGGAAGCTGTGGGTGTGATACATTGAAATACATCAAGACGCATTAGTAGTCAACCTAGTGAATACCAAAGAAGACCATTGTCTCTGTGTGAACTGTTGAGTATTTAACTTAGTGTGACGGAAATAAAATAAATTGCGAGGTAAGAGATGTTCTACTATACTTTTTGCTTTTTTATAAATAATTATGAGAAGTGCCCTTTTTGTCACTTGAGCCCATGCCCTCCAAAAATGTCTGTGCATGTCCCTGCTCTGTGCTGACTGAGAGTTAGGAGATCACCCTGTCGTGGGAAAGTGGAGTCAGGTGACTTCTCTTCTTCCAGGCTTGGCTGCTCCGGCTAATTGGCACTGCACACCTTCTAATGGTAGTCAAGTGTTCTCCCATCTGCAGGCTTCAACGCCAATTACAATCACTACACACATGAGCTAATTACAGCGTTATGTCTTGTAGAGAATTTTTCGGGGTTGAGTTGCATTTCACAGTTCAGACACACCATCGTTTATCTTTCATTTCAGCCGCAGGTCTCAGTTCAGGAGAATGTGATGATACTAGAAATAAAATGATGTGTGTGTGTGCAAACTGATGTGTTGAGGCAGCACTGGTATTGTGGCTCTAGTCTAAAAGAATGTTCAGAATGTTCAAATGGTCATGGGAAAAAAAACTGTACCAGTCAGATCTGATTGGAGAAAAAAATACAGTTGGCGACTTCCCCAACATAATGTTTACAACACTGTTCTCCATAGTTCATACTTCTTCATGTTGCTTGTGTCAGTGGTTTTGTTGGTTTAATGGGTTTCATCTTCGAATGTCCACAAAGCAGATGGTTGGCTTCTCACTCTGCTTTTTGCTGTAAAAAAATAACAATTAACAAAAATAGAGAGACTAAATCAAAGCAAGACAATAAAATGTTCCTAATATTGAAATTAAAGTAAAACAACATACAGGTTGAAAAGAAAGTTAAATGTATGAATGTAATAAACTATCATGTAAAATATAATGTAGTGTGTGTAAGTGTGTATACAGGAACACACGTGTATGTGGTCCATGTAGGAGGTTAATGCAGGTATGACATAGGAGACAAGTCAGTTGAAGTTAAATAAGATGTCACATTTGTATATGTAATAAACATCTGCAAGCCATGTAACCAGAATCAGAATCAGATGCAGTACATCTGCAAAGCTTTTACCTCTGTGTATTATTATTATTCTCTGTTTGTGGTGTTGTACAGAATTATAACAAACTACAGTAATAATATAAGAGCAAGTATGTAATATAATACACTCTGGTTCAACACCAAAGTACAGCCTCAAAATAAAACAATCAGTGAATTTATAAGAATTTCAACAAAGAACTAAAGTGATTACTACAATATTTATTTACCCCCAACATTTACTTCAAACTACGTATCATTATAAGTTGAGGAAGTAGGACTCCTGAAAGCCTTGGTCTCAGTCATGATTTCATCGTGAATCTCCATGGACCTGGTCTGGAATCAGACTCAGGAGGACCGTTGATACGAGCTCCAAATGATCTGACCATGACGGATGAATATCACTCTTACCTTGTGGTGCTCTGCCTTTAAACTTTAACACACTTTCCCATGCCTGTCTATTAGTTGTCTGCACTTTGAGTCACATTGCTGCAGTTGGACGCACACAGACAGAGTGCATAAAGGACAGAGGGGAGGGGAAAAGGCCAGAACAATTCAGATTGAAAAAGAATGACAGCTAGAGAGAGAAAGAGAGAGGAGGAAAGAGGGAGGGAGGGATAGTCTGAACCACTGAGATAACTCTGTCCAGGTGTTCAGAGCCAAACAAAGGCTCTTTTCAGAGCGCGATGAGAACGCACCGCTCCTCCACTTGTTGCAAAATATACAAGATAGAAAAAAAAGGAGCACAACCGAGGCAGGAGCTTATATTGTGTTTCGGTACCAAAATATGCACCAGGGAGCCTCACTGCTGCCAGTAAACAAGAGTATTAGCTGGGAAAGAAAAGTGCTGAGGTCACAACAGTGAACACTGACAATACGTGAATTGTGTTAGATTACAGTAAGTATCATTGGTTTGAAAGTTCTCCAGGATTAAAGTTCATAAGATAATAAGCAGAATCATCCAGCAGGAAGGAGTGGGTAATTGTGAATATGGCGAAAGAACAGTCGACCCTGTCTCCCAGATATTACAACTACAGCAAACACATTTTAAATTACTTCTTTTACTGACGTATTATTTTTCTATTAAAATGAAGAAATCATGATGATACGTTTCGCAAAAATCCTGGTACCAAACCATTAGTGAAATGTTCCTTGGCCACATAATGTGCTTGTTAACGTTAACATTTTCCTTCCTTAACCAAAACGCTGCAGCACATGGTGTTATGAGTTGCCTGCCTTTGACCTTGAGAGTCTGCTGTCCCCTCTGTAACTGGGAACACAACTTAGTGGTACTGTAAACAAGCAGAAGCTCAAGGAGATCGCCTTGCAACTGGACAGAGTAAAAAAATATAATGTCGATATAAAGGGCCAATTTGAATGGAATAGAAATAGAAGGGTAAAAAACAACAACTAAACTTTGGTTGGGTTGTTTTCTCTCCACCTTGATGAAGTTTGCTCCACAGTGTAAAATACTGACAGTCTTTATGTCATGGTTTTTAAGCAGCAGGCCGTGTTTGTATTCTTATTGCAACTAGTAAGACGTAATGTATTCAAAAGGTGTGGCATTGTAATAAATGCAATGGTGCAGTATTGTGAATGATGCACAGTAATGGCAGAAATCTGAAAATATTGCATGTTGATATAAGAGAGTTTCATCATGTCAGTCATTCATTCTTCTTTAAAGGTACAGTGTGTAGAATTTAGTGATATCTAGTAATGAAGTTGCATGTTGCAGCTGAACACCCCTCACCTCACCCTCTCCTTCCAAACATGAAAAAGAAACTGTGGTAGATTTTAATTGTTATAAAAACTCAAAAGGTGTTTAGTTTGTTCAGTCTGGACTAATGTAAAAAACATGGAGGCCTCCGTAGAGAGGGTCCTCTCGAAGTAAATATCGAAGTATTTAAATATAAAGGGTGTTTTGTAGGGAAAAGTACAATTTATACAATTTAAATGAAATGAACTAGTGAAAACATCATGAGGATTATTCTACATTAAATTTCTGCCAATAGTTTCCTTTCACCTAAATCTTACACACTGGAGCTTTAGTTATATCTCAAAATAGTGTACATTTGTCTAACTGTATCCTCACTCTGTTTCTGAGCACATCAAACAGGATAGTGCCTGATGTATATACAACTCATTGTCACTCTACCAGGCACAGTTTAAATGAAAGGAGACTTTTCCTTTATTTTAATTTTTCTGACGTGATGAATACACAGTGGATATAAATCACTATTTAAACCTCTACACATTAAAACTGTCCCCTTTGAGTTATTAATCTGTTGTTGATGACATTTATTTTATTTATATTTGTTTTTTTATCAAAGCCCTGAGAGGCAAGCGGAGAACTTTTTTTTTCAGGATTTGTTTTTGTAACACAAACAGATAAAAACAAGAGCCTCGAGAGGCAAATTCTTTTTATCGTGAAAACTATGTGAAGGATTAAAAAGAGAATTTCAGCCACATGAGGCTGAAGTTCATTGCTACCCCCTTGTAAATAGGACTACAATTATTTATATTTAGTTTCATGTTATTTCTTATAATTATCAGCCAGCTAGAAAACAATAAAATGAAAGGTTAATGCAGGATTCAGACCCTAGTCTCCTTTTTTAAGTCAGCCACCACCATCTGCTGTGTTGTTCTTTATATCCCAAGTTCTTTTCCAAAAGCCTCTGACAGAAAGAAATCCCCTGAAAGAAAATATGGAGAGAGGAAAAAAAAAAAACTAAATGGAAGAAAAATTAACAAAAAAAGATAAATAACATCTCTTGCCTCTTGGTGCCTGTGGATTAGTTTATTCAATAACTAAAGCTTCATGTGTTGGCAGTGTATAAACTATAATTTAAATATTTGTTTGTACAAAGCTCATCATATTCTACACACAGAATAATAAATGTGTACCTGCACTAACTGAAGGCCAGAGAGACCTTTCCAGAAATGTAATGTAAGCCATGTCATATATTTCTTCAGGGTGCTGGACTGTGATGTACAGAAATTCAACCACATACAAATACAATGTAATGTAATCACGATGTGTCCAGAAGATTTTTAGGTTATATACAAAAAGATGTTGCAGGTCAGTTCTTTGGAACTCGCTCGCTGGGATGGAAAGGTTTTTGCCAGCGTTTCATCACTAGCGTGGGCCTCTGCCTCAACATCCATTCAGTGCGGGGACTCTGTGGGCTCAGCTTGCACGGGGATATGTGCCTGCCTGGCGGCCCTCTGTCATCCCTGCCTGCCTCAGCTGACAGAAGGGAGATGGCAGGCTTTTGATGTCACAGAGAGATTCTTACTCCTGGCTGTTTCTCACCAATTCATATCGGTCCAGCTACTTACCCAGTCTGTTATTACGAGTGAGAGAATGCTTTGTGTTTCCAGATCAGACCAATTTGCAAGTCCATTCATGAACAGCATGAAACAGAAGGAGCTCAGATATAGAATCTCTCATCACTGTTTATAATGGGCAGTAGATTAACTTTCCTACCTGACGGTATCTCAGTTATTCGACTGTACGCTCGGGGGAACAAAATTGGACACTTGGAAATTATACAGTTAAAGTGAAAGGTCTCTTTGACTGTAATGCTGAAAAGCAGCTGTGGAGAAAATTCTTCTCACATTACATGTGACAGGATTTCTGTGGACTGACATTTGATTTTTATAATAGATAGATAGATAGATAGATAGATAGATAGATAGATAGAAAACATCTCAAAGTGACAGGAATTCTCCTTTTGATGGCGCTCAACAATACACACACAATTCACATTTTAAGACACACAGCATATATCCTAAAAATAAAACATAACAGAGCAACAGCGAGGACCCCCACCCCCACCGCCACCCCCACACACAGAGACGGTAGTGTCCTTGTGGCTGCTCTGACACTCTAGAGCTCCGACAAACTTTCTGTAGAATTTCTCCGGCCAGTCCCATAGTATGAAGTCCGCAGGAGCTGATGCAAGAGCACAGCAGGAGGTCCTTCTCAGGATTCCCCACGAGTGAATGGAGAATTTATAATGGCATTTTGAAGATGTGACAGACACATAAATGAAAAATAAAGCAAAGGGCTGACACCGGTGTTGATGTGCACACTGAAATTAATATGATAAGTCCTGCCTCTACATGCTGTGCCATCCCTCACCTGAACACTCCAGAGTGTGTTGCTGTCAGCAGAGAATCTCCTTCTGCATAGTTCATTTGTGAAAGGCAAACTCCGGAGAAAGTCTGGACCCAATTCTATGGACATCCTCCGGAGGTAATGGCTCATTGCACTGTCTTACTTTCATTTCCCGGTGATGCATTCTAGCCTTGAGCATAACGAATATTTGTTTACCTTAAATCTTTACCACACCTCCACTTAACCTTACAACATGTCATCATCACCTTCAGTTTTAACGATTGACATTATGAAGACTTGCTTTTCTACCTTAAAAGGAAAATAGTGGGTGTGTTACAGATTTAAGTCCCCAGAAAAAGAGTAATACACACACACACACACACACACACACACACACACACACACACACACACACACACACACACACTCATAGTGCCACACTTGGGGCTGTATTTCTCTGCTGAGAAACACAATGCTTTAATGGCAGTGCCACAGAGGACATATCACCTGTTCTCCTGTTGCACAGAAATTCTCGGGGGCTACTTGAAGTACACAGCTCCAGTGGAAACATTCTGTATACGTGTCGAATCAATACGCTCTATTGTGTGGAAACTCAGAGCAGTTCTGTGAGAGACTCCCACAGCATCTAGGATGGCTGGCCTGCTCTCCTCTGCTGCTCAGGGAAGCATGAGGGGATCCTGGATTAGTGCACACAGTGTGTTCTGTCTGCACCCACAGTCATCTCTCTACTTGTTTCCCTCTTGGTGTTTGAAAAGCAATAAGTAATGCTTTAAAATCTATCAACCCTATACGTCATTTAAAGGAAACCATTGTCCCTTTAACATCGAGTGTCCAAAGTAACCACATTGAGAACATTGGTTTGCTTTAGAGAATAGTTTCATGACATCTTGGATGTGGGATATGATTCATATTTGAAACAGAAATCACGAAATATTTCACAGTTTGTACTGATCTAGTAGTACCTTGTCCAGGATACACAAATTGTTTGCTCGTCATGATAGTTCTTAAGATCAAACGCGTCTTGAACTTGTTGTGAGCTGTCCTAGATGCTATGATGGATTTTCCATGTTTGATTTTATAGTTGCTCAAATCAGGAAGCCTACTAAGTACATGTTAAAAAATATTGTCCATAAAGTTGTTGGAATAACTCTAACAGACAAAAAACTTTGCAACGCTCAATCTTTCATTTCATCCAGAGAAATCAAACTAAGGTGGGCAAAATATGGTAAATAGTAAGTGGATCATTGCATTCTAAAGGATCTGGGGTTTGAACTGCCACTGGATGACCCTCTCTACCTCCTGAACCTGATTTTTTCTGTACAATTCAATTAAATACACTACATTTTGCCAAAGCTAGCATTTGGCACAAGACTGTTTCTCCCTCTCTGTGGTTCTGGTCAAACCACAAGTGATGAAGTCCTCCTACACACCATGTTTTTTACCAACTTGTTTTTTAAGTAAATCAGTTGTTGAAGTGGAACAATGTAATACATTACCGCTGAAGGTCACTCAGGGGACCCTGTGTGTGTTTTGTCATGATCATATTGAAGAATAACATGTAGAAGAATGCATGAAAACTCCAGCTACAGAAAAGAGCTAATTGCATGAGGGCAATTAGTATTTACGAAGAAAACATCAAGAGCTCTTAATGTGAACAAAGACGTGAAAGGAAAAAGAAAGAAATGTTTCTCAATTTTATCTAGAGTCATGTGAGGCATTGGTGCTCTGCATTGATGGCGGTGAGGAAGCCAAGTTGAATCAGGAAGTCAGATTTGAGACTGTTGTTTTCTGTCTTTGCTCTGTGCTTTTACAGTATGTGGAGGAACAAAAGTAAATGGGCACAGTGTGTTCTGTCTGCACCCACAGACATCTCTCTACTTGTTTCCCTGCAGGAACAGAAATGTTAAGCAACTTCTTCCTCCCTGTATTGAAGCTCTCGTCTTTCATTCAGCCATTCAGCCTGCTTTGGTCTCTGTTCAGAAGGGTCCTAAGGTCTATTTTGCACCATTTCACACAATAGAAATACATCAGGCCCCACTAGACAAAAATAACCGGCACTTTTACAATGAATGTAGCATATTCAGTTTAATTATAGATTGCATTTGGGGGAGGATAGGCAGAAAATAAGGAACTGAATGTTAATGTACTATTTAAATAGACTAATAGTCTAAGAAATGGACGGGGCACCTCCAGACACTTTGATCTGGTATGCAAGGCAATTCTTTTATTTAAAAAAAACAGCTCAGAAAAAGAAAAGAAAAATGTTTTTGCAATAAAAAAAAAGATTTTCTAATTTTGAACAGATAAAAAATATTTTTTTTGAGGGCAAATGCAGTGATACAATTATAATGTATATATATATATATATATGTTGCTATTACTATGTGATATATGTGTTCAGTAATTTAGCATGGCCCTAAAAGGTTTGACAAATTCCCACCTCTGGTCTTACACATAGACTGTATATAAAGATGGACAACATAACTGCTCACCAAAAGTGAAGCCGGAGCATCTCAATCAACACACTACAGACACCACTGACAGAACTGATTACCATGTTTACTTTCAGTTAGCTTTCTTTGTAAATCAACACTTCAACTGCTGCACTTTGTGAACTCCCTCCTTATCTGTTACACAACAGAGCCAATGTGTAACTAAATTAAATACAGAACTAATAAATACATTGCCAAACTGCAGTGTCAATATTAGAGAATTGTCAAAAACTTGGATTACATTAATTGGCAACATTTTTTAAACTCCTTTTTTTTAGTATCTTTGCTTTGTTACTACAGTATAGCTCAGTTACAGGAAAGCAAAATACACTCCTTTATGTGGTATGGTTGAAGTATGGCAGATAAAACTATACTAAACTTGCTATAGTATAGTAATTGGAGTTCATTTATATATCAGAAATACATTTGTTAGATTAATTCTTGCGTTTGCAATGTGTTAATTGCCAGATAAAAGCAAAGCCAGCAGACCAAAAGGCCTACATCTATACTACCAGTTCTCATGATTCTCTATGACCTTTTCTTGCATGTTAAGGTCAACTCCAATCTCCATATGAACAAGTGGCCCAGATGATTCGTATGAAGTGTACTCTCAAATGCAATCTAAATAGCAAATAATAAGTTCTCTACCCCAATTCATGTGCCTCAACCCATGCTGGGGTTCAGAGTCACTAAAAGACTGACTCAGAATGCAATTAATACAAATATAGGCCTCTTCACCATTTAAGTCTTCTTAAGACAGCAATGGAAAAGCGAATGGCAAGCTTCATCCAAGAGAGCCCACCAATATGAAATAAAGGTTAGTACATAAAGTATAATTTAGGTCAAACAATAAATCCATGATCTCTTGGCTATGGGTAAATGAAAATCACTTTGTGCTGCAATATTCACAAGGAGATCAATAAAATCCAGGTATGAATTTATGACAGGCTTATAAATCAAAGACCCAGATTAACATCACACAGTTTTTGGCCCTGCCAGTGGTTTTCAATTCTTGACAAGAGAAAAGGCTACTACCAAGGCTTTATGACAAAGAGTTCAAGGCACCAAACAGCTTTTAACATCGTTGGGCCTGTACAATAGGTGTGGATACCTTTCATACACACCAGTGCAACAGCTGCTTTATTATGGAGCATAGAGGAGATGCTTGTCGCTGCCACAATGACCTGTTTATGTCTTAGCCTGATGATATTCTTTGCAGAGACATAGCACTTGAAGGAGGCACAGAGGGCTATGTCACCAAATAGTGCAGTAAAGGAAGCCAATAGTAAAAAAAAAAGCAGACCACCTGTGGGAACTATCGCTTCAAGCTCTCCACTAAAGTTGTACATCTGGAAACAAGCTGGCATTTGTCATCATGGACCAATTCACTGGGTTCTCGTGCCACTAAAAACAAATCTTGAAAGACAACCACCAAGAGGAAATTACTTCATACTGAGATTTGGCAGCCCATTTTAATCATGATCACCATCATGATCATGGGTGGGAATTTGAGAACCAACTCTTCAAGAAAGTGGAACAGTTGACAGGAGTGGGTTATTCTCAAACACGACAATATCATTCCCAGGCCAATTCTGTTGAGAGATCCACTGCTACACTGTTACAGATGTTAAGGACACTTGAGGAAGGATCAGTCAAAGCAACATCTGCCTCAAATTGTACATGTATGATTGCACAAAACATTAAGCAATTGGGTTCTTGCATTGTATCTCCTCTATGCCCCAGCGCAGGCCAGCCCTCGAGTTATCTGTGCTCTGCTGAACATACGAGCTAAATGACCTGCCAGCAGATCTTCCAGTGCTTCACAAGCTACTACAACGAACAAAAGAGAAACACAAATGAGCAAGGTCCAGAAAGCTCCCAGATGTGATTTATAACAGTGATGGAACAGTCCCCATGGATGAGTTCCTGACATAGGACCAGAAGCATGTTAACACCTGAAGAGGAAGGAAGCATGATGGAAAGTCAGAGGTAGATTACCCCCCTGACACATGAGGACTCTTACCTGGTGTGCCCACATGAATCCAGGCTGTGAGGGAGCAGGAGCAGACAACAGTTATCAAAGAGATACGAGAGAGAAATTCGATGTTGAGTTGGTTCTAAATCAGTAGTAACTGCCAGGTTCCATTACCAACAGTGAACTGAATTAGTTATTTTATCCACTTAACACTGTGACGTTAACAGAATCTAAATCATACTCACTGAATATCGCAGAAGCAAGAGCTTCTAGGTTCTTGAAGATGATAGACCTAAGAGACAAGAACTAAACCTAAAAACATTACAGAGAAGAGTGTGTGCCGTACACCCAACAATGGATGTGTGAGCAGGAATTTTCATTATCGCTTTGTGTGCATTGGCAACAACTGTGTGTGTGTGTGTGTGTGTGTGTGTTTCACCTTCCTCTTACACTGGGTTATTCATTCAAATCAGTGTCCATGTCTGCAGCCCACAGGCAGATTATGTGTTACCTTCCTATTACCTCTGGATGATGGTCATGTGAGATAATTATAAGGATTATTATAAATATTTACCCCAGTAATATTGATAATTACCCAAATAAAGCTCACTTAACGTTCAGTCATCCATTCAATCTTAGTGCCTACTTCGTCTTCCTCTCACTGACTCTCCCTTTTCCTGCTCAAACTAATATAGCTGACAGAAGGCAGCCATACAGAGCACCTGTCCACTTCCTGCTAATACCTTTGTGCTGAAATTGGCTTCAATTCACATTGAAGCCTCATTGAAGAGTTTGAGGTAAGGAAATGAGGTGAAAGGAACATTTGAAGTGGAGAGACGTAAACAAAATGTAAATCTGGCTGCTTACTCTGCATGGCAGCCTTAATAATTATATTTCACTCTCAAACTGAAACAGGCTCTAAACCAGAAGAGCAAATGCTTTAAAGTTGCGAGTGATGTCACAAATGTTTACATCAAAGTATTTTACCCAGTTAAAAAGGCACAACATTAATATCATGGAACTATATCTATTGTTGATTTAATTGATGTCAGTAACATTATATTTTGGGGCTACAGCTCTATAGACCTTCATCCAATCTACTTCGATGACTTGGTGAGTGCATCCTACACAACCTGGAAGCTGAGAGAGAGGAAATTCTCTGTAGATTAATTGTGTTACTTTGTGAATATATCATGTGTTGGGTCACAGTGGTAATCATGTACAAACAATGTGAACAAACATCAATTTAACCGTATGACTGATGTTGACTATTTATGTGTTTTTATCAGTTTTGCATTAATCTCTCATTACACAAGAATGTACCTATGACTGTGCTCAACTTTTTAACTTTAATACCTCTGCAGCTTCATTTTACAGATGATTACTGATAATTGATTTACTGTTATTTAAACTGTGACTTTCAAACTTAAATTCCTTACTTTTAACTTTCCACATCAATTTGAATCAGAGCCAGCGTCCATGGAGCAGTCCACCGGCCTCATCAAGCTGCATGTTGCATCAATCCAGATCTCCAGCATTATTCTTTACTCCTTCACCACCACCACTGTCTGTACTCATTTAGGGATGATGCTGTGCGGCTTAACCTTTTTAAATTACCAGTAACAATATGGTCTAACCAAACTAATAAAAGCAGCTGCTACAGCTGTGGAGTCCTGGACTCCAGCAGGCCTACAAGAGACATGACAAAAAAGTCCATAAAATGATGAGAGAATTGAAGATAATACTTCTTGTGTGTGGCTGAGCTGGAGCAGGAAACAGTGGAATGGCAGCATGAGGGGATCCCTGCACAGGCCTCTGTCTCTCTGACGTCTAAGCTGCTAAGGTGCAGCTAACAGCTGGTTATGGTAACCAGGGGATGGAGGCCATCAGAAAGAGCCCCTTTGTTTTCTCAACGTTCGGCACAAGGCGGCCAAATGTCACACAGTTGACCCCTGATAGATGCTTGTCTCCTGAACCGAGCAATAAGATAAAGAGTTCCTTGACAAAACCCAGTGGAAATGAGCCAACATCAGCTCCTGGAATGCCTCCTCATTTCCTGGAGGACAAATATGTTTCATTCATCCTGCAACAATAAAGTACAGTGACAGTAAATTTATAATTTAAGCAACCCGACCTTGTTTGAGTTCTGAATGAACTTTAAAATGACTTCTAAAGAAGCTAAATGCCCCTACTAAAGACTCAGAGCAGACAGTGACCTGTTAGCATTTCAGAGAGATTCAAAAAGTTAAAGCGTTACAAAATGACATTTTTTAAAACAGATCAGAGTCACAGGCTTAAATCAACATCATAAACCTCAGGTATTCTGATCCTCCTGTGCAGTAACTCTTCTGAAGTTCGACACTAACAAGATTAAAACTCAAGCCAGGTCAAGGTGAAAACAAATTTCAGGGCAAGACATGAAATTGGCCACTTGAAAACAAAACAAAAGTATTAGTTAAGCTGCATTAATATCCAGATAGCCACTTGTAAATTAGAAAAAATGTAACATTGCTCCAGTGATGTAGTCGTGCGCTCCAGGGCTTGTCTGTGACATCACTGCTGGGCGTGGTTATAGGTGCCATAGAGAACTGGCCACACTGATCAGTGTTGCTGGATGTGATCAGTTACATTATTTGTTTGTTCTGTTCGATGGGTGAGCGAAGTGGTTGTGTGACAGACGATTATGAAAAAAAGGATCAGCAAAAGTGGCCCAAAACAGCATCCGGCCCATATGACCAGTTTGTAGTTTTCAGCTTTCTCCATGGCAGCATAATGTGATCGTGACCACAGGGCCGGAGCCTAGAGGTTTAAATGAGACGGACTGAGTTTTTCCATTTGCCATTGTGCTTTTAAAATGAACTGTCATGAACTGGGATGAATTTCAAGCTCTGTGGCCAACTGTCAATGCCTTTTTCTCTTTTTAGATTCCTATGGTAACTTAAAAATAAGAGGTTGATCTCCCTATTTGCATCATTTAAGTGACTGCACAACAGCTGTCACCGTTTCTCTCTGAATGATAATAAGAAAGTACATTTAGCTGAAATTACAGCACGGCTGTTGTCTTTATCTTGGTTATATAATCAGGATTTCAGCAGTACAGCTTGGAAATGTAGTAACTGCTGCTCAGCATGTAATATTAATAGCCCCCTTTTTAGTCACTGTGTCATAATTGTTGCATTTTCTGAAATGCAACAATTAGGGAAATAGAGAAATATGTTCATTTAAAGTAACTACTTTAAAGTGGATTCATACAGTGTGAGCTGGGAGAGTAGGAGAGAAGCTAACAGATAGAAGGCAAAACCAGCTGGTACTAGGCAGGATCAAAATATGACATCAGGAATAAATACAAATCATTTTATAGCAACATCAAGCAAATTTTGCAATGACAGCAGTTTCAAAACAGTTTTCTATTATGCCTTCAATTTGGCACAGCCACACACAGACCAGTCATTAAGTAGTTTTTAACCTATCATTGTTCCATGTGTTCCCTGCACAGTTTGGTTATGTCTTGTTTTCCTATTTTTGCCGGATACTAGACATTGCTTTCAGTGTTGTGATGCAGACAGCGCTGCCACTAACCCTTGAAAGTACCTGGAACTTGATGTGGAATTAACTTTTGAGCTGTACCCAAATTTAGTTCCAGGAACTTGTCCTCTGAAGGAGCGGAGAGCAGTGAATGGAAAAGCTGAGACAGAACCCGAGACAATGGACACATGTAGGCATACTTCTTGTGCTTGAAAGGGACAATCTGATCTCCAGCTACTCAACAAATCAGTGTGTCTGCTGTGTGGTGCTGGGCATGCGGAGCAGAGTGGAA
Source organism: Paralichthys olivaceus (assembly GCF_024713975.1). NCBI lineage: Eukaryota > Metazoa > Chordata > Actinopteri > Pleuronectiformes > Paralichthyidae > Paralichthys > Paralichthys olivaceus. The sequence continues at coordinate 3,491,932 of NC_091093.1, read as the reverse complement.
GCATCAGAGCCGTCTGCTGCTGCTGCTGCTGGATGTGAGTGAAGTTTGAGAGCTGGAAAAAAGGGCTCAAATATACTGATGCTGATGATAAATCTCTGTGATTCATTATATTTCACATGTAGTCATTTATAACATCAGACGATGAAGATGATAGTATTTTCCTATTGATTCAAGACATTGACCATTACACCAACAGACCTGTACTCTATTCAGATACGATAAAAAGACATTGGGAGTGTATTATTCTGCTGCTGCCTGGAGAAAAGAGCTCAGTTTCTCACGTTACATCACTGAGAAACTACAGGACCTTGGAAACATGTTAATGTAATAGAGTCGCATGAATAGTTTTGCACAAACCCATCATGAATGATACGGGCACGTATGTGATTTAGGTGGGACACTAGGGAGGAGCTGTATCAGATATGAGAGGAAGAAGCATTTTGATATTTTTAGACAGCACACAGAGCTGTACAGACAAAGCTGCCATTGTTCCTCCTGTCTGAAGGCTTGCTGGCCCACAGAGGGATGGCATTGTCTTATCATGTAACGCTACCAGTGATCTTGTCAACGATAGCACCCTCTGTTTGGTAAAGTAAGACACAAGTATATCACAGCCACTATTAGGTCACCTCGGCTCCACGCGGGGCTCGACTGAGTCCTGCTGAGAACAAATGGGAGTGAAAGCAGAAACCACCTCTTTTAAAACAACATTCCTGAGGAAAAGAAAAGAACAGAAAGAGGGTGGAAGGATAGAGGAAAGGCATGAGCAGGGATGCTGCTTGACAAAGTGCCATTTTCTGAGTTTTGAGTTGCTTTTATATTTTTTGGTGAAGGGGGCAGTTAAGGAGTCACACTCGTGCAAAGCCATCCTTTGAAATGTAACACCCTGGTACTGTGCCACTGTGAGGGGAAGGACCTGAACACTCAGCCTTGTGCTGATTATTATCACATGATTACTTGCGACACAGCAGGAAGACAGTATTGTCTGATTATTTCCCAAATCCTTCTCAAATAGCTCCAAAATACGTTCCATGTGTGATATGTAATAAAAACGCATATTTTCAGGCTGCTACAATAAAGGCAGCGACGTCAGGGCCTGCCTACGTATGCCTACGGACTAAGTATCCAGCACCAGCGATCACGACACATAGTCTTGCCAGCTAACAGAGCAGAGTTAGCATTAAAACCTAACCGACCAGCATGACGATAGTCCACTGGACCCACAAACAGGTCCAGAGAAAACCTTCTCTTCCTCTCCTTCCATGGACTTGGAAACGTAACTGTTGTTTAACGAGCAGTGTATTGTATTGATAACTTCTCTGTATTCACTGAGCATTATTGCTATGTTATTTATTGGTATGTTCCACCATCACAATACCATCACAGTACATCTGGTAGGTCTCTTCTTCTTCTAACCTCTTTGGACTGCAGCCATCTCAAACTGGCCACACACACACACACACACACACACACACACACACACACACACACACTCAGTCTAAGTAATGTTGTTATTGATTATTAAAGTTATAGTTGGTCATTTCTGGGACACTGAATCAGTGAATTGGCTCTTTCCCTTCCTTTTGAAAGGTGGTGCCCTGCTGTCTAATTCTAATGAGATCTTATTATTTGATCATCAATAATGAATAATATCAATTACACAATTCTTTTCCAATAGCCAAAGTTAATGTGAATGTATGGAAGCTCAAGGTGCAACAGATTAGACGCGACAATGTGTTTAGTTCGAGCCGCAAAGACAATGTCAAGTAAAAACCAGAAACCTCCTCCTTAAGAGGAGAGCGAATCAAATTATTATCAGTAATCCAATAAGACGAACCCTGACAATTGTCTTTGTGTGTCACAAAGTGAATGAGAGTGTGTCAACACAGTTCCTGTGGGGAGCATGATTAGAGCACATAACAGTTTGATCATGTACATCTGTTTAGTGTTGGAGCTGTGATATTAACAGCTGCAATCTGACGCTGAAACATAAATATAAACCTACTCTGTGATTATTTGCAGATGGATCGTCATTAACCCCTTGAGATATGTACAACTTCCCTTTACAGTGTCTTTGAGACAGAGCAGAGTCCAGGCCTCAGTCGCTGGAGTTATAATCTTTAGAGGCACAGTCAGATAACAAATACATTTAGTTATCGTTGAGTGAATTCTTCTGTTTTCTCTTTCTGTAAGAACAACTATTCCGATGACTTCTCCTGCACTTGAGGTGTTTATTGATCAATTGTGATAAAGTCAGACTTGACTATTAGCTTGTTGCTCATAGCGTAGTGATGTCATGAGATAGAGGTGCATCTGTTTGGGTGACTTACTTAAGAATGTAGTCTGTGTCCAGTTGACTCGTTCTCCCCTTGTCCTCCCCTCTTGATCTACACTTCTGGTGGAGGCCAACAGATTTTTGGAATCACTCCGTCAAAGTGGTTCTCCTCGCTCAATCATACCCACTTCTAAACAAGTAGAAGCAAATGGTTTGATCGAAAAAGATCTTGACATGACATGGTTCAGTAACGAGGGCTAACGCTGTGCTAAAGGATGAATAACAGCACGTAGGATGTTGTGTTACCACCTGACCGACATGTAGGATGGTCACAGGACACTGGGACAGGACGATGGGTGCAACAACAAAAACATTTGATTCATGAAATAGCCTCTGTCTAAAGAGTGTTGCTGAGCTCAGGATCAGATGTGTAACTGAATCCCATGAATGAAAAAAAGATTCCACCAATAACAATGAGAAGTACAGTACAAAGAGGCAGTTGCAGGATATACTGGACAAACATTAAATGGCTGAATAAAAGACGACCATAACTAATACTGAACAATTCATATTGAATGTTCACTTATATTTACTTTTAGTAACGTCTCTATTTTAACTGTCCTCTTCACTGCTGTTATATGGCATGCTTCCCCAGTGTGGGACTAATAAAGGAATATCTTATCTGAATTCAAATGTTTAGGAACATGACTTTAATGTGTTTTCCCGCATACAACAGTGAAGATGATAATGATCACAAGATCAGAGAGAACAGAAGATAATCTGCTTCTATCCACCATGTGTCTTTGGTTGGGTTTTAAACTTATATGTAGTTGTTTTATATCACTTGGTTGTTTTGCATCACTGGCAATTCAGGAGTTCTGCATGTCTACATAGGAAACTGGACATGCTTGTGTTTCTTTAGTTCAAAAAAACATTTTGTGTGGATTTTGCATCACTTTGACATTTTGTGTCTCTTTGAGATCTTTGTGCGTCTCTTAACAGCCCTTCTGCCACTTTATAGAGGTTTTACTTTGTGAATGTTGTCGGCCTGTGCCTGACAGGCTCTATCATCTGTACTCCATCCATACAAAGAGACAAGGGACACCTTCAGCTACACAATCAATCACTGTGAGAGATAATCAGACTGAAAATAGTTTTTGATCCCACCTGTCCCATGTCTCAGTGACTAACACCAGAGTGGACCCATGGAGACGTCTACAGCAATGACGTCACTCGAGCAAAGTCAAGCAGGTCAAGACACAAGAGTCAATGCTCTGATCTGAAATACTGCTAATTATCCTTCACTATGAGTCAACACAAGAGCAACTTGTGTTTTCCAAACAAGCTCGTGTCAGACTTCTTTTTGCTGATGTCACTCGTTTCATGTCACCCCCACACACAAACATTTGACAACCAAGAAACGACAACTTGTAGTTTATTCACACATTTGTTCTGTTTTACATTTGAAAATCTGCATATTCTGTACATTCAGTAGTTAACGGTGTGGACGACTTTCTGAAAGCCACATAAGACGATGCATGAAGTGTTTCCCTGACTGTGACGACCAAAGTGTGCTGAGGAACTGATTGGAAGAGGCGGTCACTGTACGACGGACTCATTCACGCACAAAATACAAAACTGTAAAATGGCCCCATATCAAACCCACACCCAGGTTGAGGAAGATGGACCATATGGAAGATGAAGCAGGACTGAAATGTAGTGAAGAATGGTCTGAGATGACAAAGTGAGGCAGGGAGGGGGGTGCATTGGGTATTTTGGGATAAAACATTAGCAAAACTGCTCCATCAAAACCCAGGAAAAATCTCAAAACTCACATTCTTAAATTAGTGGAAATTATGCTCCTGGTTTAGCTCAGAGCAGCAACAACACTTTGCTGAGCTAGAACTGAGAACTGTTTACTTCAGGGGCTCAACAAGAACAACTACAACTTTGTGGCTGACAAATTTGTTCAGAATCAGCACCAAAATGATTTGATACCAGTGTAGGCTTCCTGGTAACAACTGGAGCAACACAAGCTACGATTGTCGTGCTTGGTGCTGGCATTGGCACATATAAATATATACAGAGACGCCAAGAGTTGGTTCACTGACACGCACCTGCTCAAAACTACCCCTCTGGATTCACATTGGTGGACAGAATACAGACAAAAACGTGCTCGATGATGATCCTTATCAAATGATTAGGTCTCAATAACTCTCATATGGTTTGCACGGGGGAAACACAATAGAGGTAAACTTAGGAAAATTAAATGTGTGCAGCCTTTCAAACCTGAGGTGAAAACTTAATATCACATCCAAAACTGATGACCAACTAATTTGTGATCTGTGTCAGAAAGTAGGGTTTCATTATAGAATCATCTGTTCACATTGTGTTTTCAAGATGCAGCAAAAAGCTAATTTCAGCCATGAAACACATATAGAAACATGGCGTGTAATAGATATACACATGCTAATGTGGCATCGATGTGTATTTTAATGGATGCTTTCAATTCTCTATTGGACAGTGTAATCAATGTCGGTTTTAGTTCATTGGATCACGGTTTTGGATTGAAGGTGTCCTGTGGAGTTTTTGACCTCTGCTGGCTGTTTCGTCTGTTTTGTACACACACACACACACACACGCACGCACGCACGCACGCACGCACGCACACACACGCATATTAGATATAAAGATGTTTCACACTATTCCACTGACTGACGGCTGCAGTAATGCTAAATAAACAGTAATGCACCAACGACTGCAAAAAAAAGAAAAATGCTATCTAGTAAAAACGGATGCAATTAATTCAGGGTATTTAAACTGTTTCTGTTCCATGTGGAGGTTTAATGTGGAAGGAAATACACTTGAACATTTCTTAGACTGCAATGTGTTGAAGTGACTTATATGAATGTAAACATTTGTGTGTTTGAGTTGTAAATTCCAAAGGGCACCTATAGATTAAACCAGATTTATCCAAAACTGCACTGGACACTGTATTCAGTCTTTAAAGAGCCTTTGATGGACGCAGCCCACAAAATTGGAGAGAGTGAAATACCAGTTAAAACAAATCCAAGCAACTCTCCTGAACCTCACTTTACATTTTCCAACCATTTTTGGTAACAGGAAAAAGTATTTGTCTCAGTTTACTTGAATACAAAATATCCTCATACAAAGAGCTGCTAAGTTAAAATTAAACATGAACAGGAAAGTGACATTTGTAAGATTGTGAAGATTTTAGGAAAACCAATTTTAGGTGCCAAGTACGTTCAGGATGCAATTTAAACACATGCAGAGACAAATAAAAACATATTCTTGTCTTGTGGGTATTTATTTAGACCCCTACAATTTATTTCTAAATGTCAAAATGAAAACTTCACAGTATAATTCACACGCAAAAAAGAAAGAGTCACACCAAACAGATCATAATATTAAATCCAAACTTTAAATACATTGAGAATACCAGAAATCATTGCTTAAATAAATTCTACAAAAATATCTGTTGTACATATTTACATAGACTGTAGTGATTGTGTGTCAGTGTTATCCAAAACAGACTATTAGCTGTTATTCTTGTTAAACCACACCTTCAGTGAGAACATGTGGTGCTTTCAGAACAGAAACGAATCACAGTGCACTCACTTCAAACTTCCAACCTTCCATAGAGTTTAGAAATGGAAAACGCAACTTGATTGGTGGTTGATCATTGCTCAACACTTAAGCTGTTTAACACAATTAATTCTATGCATTAGATTTGAGAATTCGGACTGCATTATATTCTTCCTGGTCATTCTTGTATATCAGAAGCAATGTGGAGCGAAGATTCAATCTAATCCTGTCTGATTTCATTACAGCACTATTTATCAACCTTGCGACCTTAATCTAAAACCTCAGCTTTCTTTTGATACTTAAAAATTCAGCTCCAAAGAATCAGCATGGAGCTGGAAGGACCATTTGTAGACTTTCACTTCAGCTGACGTTACATCTGATGTTATGCTGTCACTGTACAGAGTCAGCAGTTTAAACTCAAACCCACCTGCCGCAAATTTTAGCCAAATTTGACCCTAGAGCAGATGTGGATTTCCAAATTCTGGCACGTTGTGGCTGGTTGTTTGTTATAGAACGATGATTGATATAAGTGACCACATGGGGATCCAGCTTATTTCTTGTAACACTACTTTTCTATGTCGACATAACTAAATAGCTACGTTGAAATAAGATTCATCAATTGTTTCTGTGTGGGACATATCTGTCGACGGGCCCAACAGCTCTGTTTGCTTCATGAGTCATTGAAGTAACTGGAGAAGCTGGTAGTGATTGGAACCAGATTTAAAAACAAAAAACCCACCAGAATGTACCTTGTAGATGTTTTAAGTTACCTGTATGTAACTAGCTCACCACTTTGTGATTCTGAGCAATAAAATCTCCACTGCAACAGCTCGAGTTTAACATCCTATAGGGGGAAATAAATTAAAGTATATTCATTGAAAGTACACATTCGATGACAATCTGAGTCAACAAGGATAATATCGTGCACAGTAACATAAAAAGAATTCAAATGAGGTTTCGTATTCCCACAAAAACAATAATTGCTGCTCACACAAGCCAGCTCTACTTCCATCCTTCAGCAACCAGGAGTGACGTGGGAAACTATTTGTTGAAGTGTGTTGAACTGGACAAAAACAGGATCGACCTTCCTTCAGCAAGTAAGGAACAGACATGTTGATGGGTGATTGCATAGTCTTCATAACTGATAGCACAGAGGGTTTTCAGCCACTCTCTCCTCTTCTGTTGTATCCTCCTTCACACATTGTCAAACTTGTGTTTTAAATAGTCTTTCATAACCTTTGCAATTGGTAGATCCTCCAGGAACTTCAAGCTCTGAAGGCCGATGCAGTGACGGATTTTTATTCGACACAAGTCTTGCAGAGTCCTTGGTTGTCCTGAAAGAGGAATGGAAAGAGTCGTTATACAGAGGATCTCCACCAGAGGCACTTCACTCCGTCCAGGCCCATGTTAGCCAGTGTTTGCTTATTGTGTTAAGGTCAACATTGGTGTTTCTTTCCGTCAAACAGGAACCAGAAATTAGAGTGATGGAAAACCAAAGATAAGTATTACCAGTGTCACTATGTACAGTAATTTGTCCACTGGCAAGCACTGCGACACACCAGCTAAATCTTGTCTGTTAAGTATGTCTATGTCTAAGTATGCCATCCTGTTTTTCTGTACAGTCCTCAAGCTCCTCCCATATCTCTGCAGCGTAATGAATATGTTACATCCCGCTTCTGTCTGTAGCACCCCTCCCCTCGTCTGTATCCAGTTGAGAATTGAATGCTGCTGGGAACTCTTCTCAGCAGAGAACCCCCTGCTGCATTGTGCATGTGTGAAAGGCAAACTGTGGCGCAAGTCCTCCAAATCTCCAGAGATCCTCCGAAGGATTTCTGTAAACGGCTTATGAGAGAAAAAAAGCTGCTGTTACACATGCACTGCAACCGTGAACTTTTCTATGTATTGCCCAAAGGAGATGTATATGTGAAGATAAATGTCCAATTAGTTGAACCAGACATAAAATGGACTTAAGAATCAGTGCGATGTGTGATTGAGAAGATGTGGAAATATGTAAAGGGTGAATTCTAAGATACTTGACTGTCTCTATGGACTCAATATGCTGAAAAAGAAATTTCAATCCAATGCTTGCATAGTTAAATTCAGTGGGATTGCAGGACAAGTTTCAGCAGTGGACATTACAAAATCCCTACTACCTGCATAAACCAATGGTAGTGCAGTCAAATTTATAGGTAAGATTACAGAGACACTTTAAGATGAACAGCTAATAGTCAGAAAATATTGTGTATTTATTGATTAAAACCACAGTTTGAGGGATTGGTGCAGTGCTGTCAATCCCAAAATGTGATGTCACACCACAACAAGGATGACTACAACAAACTGCCAAAGAGTACAGGTGAAAATCTTTTAAATGGAACCTGGTTATAGATTTTTTGTTCAGCCTACAGACTTGTGTCTGTTCATGTAAGGTAAATCAATACCATCATTACTTCTGCTGACTTTACTCACCCCACTGTCACCTCCTGGATGAACTATACCCAAAACATCTTGGTTTGAAAAACAGGATGATAAGAAAGGCATTACAAAGGCTCTGCAAAATTCAGGTAATGAGGAGCCCCAGGTTGAGTGTTGTACAGCCTGTTCAGATTAAAGATTGTACAGTGAAAAGGGGTTAAAGATTATCACATATGACCTTCCTAATGAAACTCAATATTGTCTTTGTTCAGTTATGAAACTAACAGTCACATGAATAAAAGTTTGGTCTTCCCTTTGTAAACTTAAGAAAGTCCAGACCAAAGTACTTGGACAGTAACACATCTTGTTGTTTTTCAGGCTTTAAGTGCTGGAGAGCAGAACCCAAAAAAAAAAATTTAATCATCGATATACTTCGTCTGTACTGTATTTTGTAGTAAAAAGAAATAAATACAACCCCTGGAGCAAGAAACATTAAAAATGTTAATACACTGATACTTAATAAAAGATCACTAAAAAACAAAAAGTTTCAGCACCCTACTGCGTCAGTACCCCCCCTGCCAGCTGTTAAGCACGGGTGTGGAAATATTCTGCTTCAAGGTTGCGTGGCAGCGACTTATACAGGAAACACAGAGGAAAGAATGGATTCCATTAAATATCAGTGAATTCTAGATGCAAATGCCCTGCAGTCAGTCGAGACACTGAAACAGAGACAAGGCTGGCTTCTAACAAATGTCCATGATCCAAAGCAGACGTCAAAACCATCTGTTGCTACAGTTGAATGCAGAATTTTAGATATTTGGTGATTTCTGAAGGGAAAAATAATTCAATATAATAACCATTCTTTAGGTGGTGGAACTAGAGATTATTAGAAAAGCACAGGTATAGCTCATAACATTCAAGATGTTCAATTGTCCGGGTAAAGGACCATATGACAACCTGCCACTGCATTTCAGCCACTTGTCCACACGCAAACAGCCTTTTGACTAAAACAGATCCTGACAAAGTGCATATTTTCAAAAACGTGTGTGTACATGTAAAAGGATAATTTGGGAAACAATGATGCTTACTTTACACAGCTTACTGGATTTTTTTGGACCACAACATTCTTCCCGGCATGCTTGTTTGAGCAGTTGTAGTAATTTTTGTGTTCTCATTGTATTTTCTAACATGAAGGCTACGTGGACGTTTGTTTTAAACGGAGAAACAATACCAGTACAAAAAACTATCACGGGAGTGCAGACAAGGCATTAACTTGTAACTTAAAGGTTCAGTGCTCTAGTGAAAACATAACTAGGAGTAATTTATATATTCAATTTCTAGATCCCTTTCACCTAAATCTTACACACTGAACCTTTAACTCAGCCATCATACATTTCATTATTTACACCTCTGCCTTTACTGCTGTGTCTGTGGTGAAGTTGAATTACATTGAATGCGTTGTAATGTGGCCCTGTAATAGGGTTGAACAATATGTCAAAATGTTCCAATCAGCAAACTGTTGACTGACAATATACAGTACTTGTGCAAGTGTATGTGCGTGGGTGTGCATTGGCACAAACGCAGCACATAGTTTTGGATTGTTTTGGCTTTAAGTCGGACGGAAGCCCACACATTAAGACTTCATGAAGCTTTGCACGAGAACAGCTGTGCTAAGAGTTCAGCCGCTGAAAGGGCTGAGGGTGTCTGACATTCTGTGTGGGATGAGACTTTCATGTCATATGAGTTAATCTAGGGGGTGGAGGTGTAATCAATAACCCAACAGATATGTGATCTGGCTGATGGCTCAGAGTCTCTGAAAGGACTTCTGTGAATCAGTGCTCAGCTCTTTGATATCTTTGATATCAAACTTCAGGGGGCAGGAATGCAGCCATTGTTCCTTCCAAATCAGAATGCTTCAGGTAACGTGCTCTCCTGTTCTCTGACCTGGGATTGTTCTCTGACTGAACACTGGTCATTATAACCTTGTGTTGGCAAGCAGCCCTCTTTCACTCTTTACATTTCTCAACTTTTGCCTCCTCTCAGCTTACAATAAAAAAGATCTATCGCTTTTCTTACTAAACTTGGACTCTTTTTCTAAACCCCACCCACTTGAACAGATTTATTTTCACAGATAGGGACATTAACTTTTCACTGTGCTACGCTGCATTTGCTAACAGGCATGCAACACTGGCTTGTATCCATTCTTACAAATAAAGTGTGCACTTCAAAATGTAGCTATCGAGGCAACAATCTCAAATAAACCAATGCCACCTGTGAAATGTATTCTGACCCAGTTCCAGAGGCTATTATTTGAAGCACCAAATGAAAATGTGTTGACACAAATACTTCAATGGGCTACATGTGCACTTCTCTCTGATGGAAAGATACGCACCAGGCTAAAGTGTCTGGTTTTGACAGAAAGAGAGACAAAGTGGCTTCTTCCAAATGGAAGGAAGGAAGAGGAGAGAATAAGTAACAGAGGAATGAATGATGGTTTAATGTAATGTTATTGTTTTAGTTTTCTTCGTGTGTAGGTGCAGTGTTGTGAGACTTACTGGTGACCTCCTGCAGGAAGTCCAGACAGGGCCGGCTGATTCCTGACATGCTAACAGATACAGCTACAGGTGTCTGGCCGTCATAGTTCCTGGCGTTAGTATTAGCTCCATACGTGTAGAGCATCTGGGCACACAATACATCATCCCTGAGGGCTGACAGGTGCAGGGGAGTTTGGCCATCTTCAAGACGTCCCAGGTTTGTGTCCGCTCCCCTCTGCAGGAACATGCGGCAGTACGAGTGATTGCCTTTGATGACGGCATACCGCAGCAGGAAGCCATTCTGAATGTCAATGTTGGCACTGTGGTCCAAAAGGATCCGTACGCAACTGGAGCGCTCCCGGATAATGGCCAGCTGCAGCGGCGTGGTGCCTTTATCGCTCAGTGGGTCCACCTCGGCCCTGAACTCGAGGAGGAGGCGTACAAAAGAGTCTCGACCGTAGTGGGCGGCCACGTGCAGCGGCGTCCAGCCGTCGTTGCTTTTTGCATTTATAATGTCACTGCGAAACTCGGATTCCAGCATCAGTCTGGCGATGCGTGCTCTGCCATGCATAGCAGCATAGTGAAGTGCTGTGAAGCCACCTATGAAGTCCTTCACTGTGGGGTCAGCTGCACAGAGGAGAGAGAAAAAGAGAGGAAAGTCAAATACAGCAACTTTAAAGCACTAGCTAATGTGCACTAGCTCTATTATCACACTTACAGAATTCAGAAAATACACTAAAACCTTTAAACCTCCTTCTGACTGTTCAAATCAGTTTCAGATGGCCATAGATTGCATTTATTCAGAACGCGAGACAGAAGAAATTATGAGTGGATTTTATGTTTTTTTTCTTCAGAGGGAAATTTTATTTAAAAGAACAGTTTATCTGTGTTACTAATTGCAACTGGAGAGAGTTTCAGAAAAGTGGCCCAAGATTTCCTGACCACAAGAATTTTATTAAGAGATAGTGATCTGTGTTGAGACTGCAGCTTTTTATTCTCTGCCTCTGGATTATACATAGGAGACACGAAGAATGACAGATTACATAATAGTAAAATCTATTCATTACAAAATCACTCAAAATGGACAATTTTCAGTGGCTTCACAACAAAAACTGTTTTTCTATTTTGATTTACCAGCACTGGGGTCATGTGACCACTTGTTGGAAACATAACTGTGAGCTATCATGAGGCTTTGTTAATGTCAGTATGTTGATCAGTACTAGTAGCACAGGGAGGAAAAAGTCCAAGGTCTTCATTTTGGTTTTTATTATCAAATCATAAATCAGTCTCTTGTCAGTGAAGGACGAATATGAACGTTTTTCGACAGGCTGGACTACGACATTAAAACTTTTTTTCATCATGTTTAGGAACTTTTGACTTTCATGCAGAATAGCCAATTTTGAAATGAATATCACAAAAGACACACAAACATGTGTCATGTCAACAAAAGGATACTATTTTAGCTAGGACTTTCAACTTATACATAGGTGAATGAATGGCCGTCTTATCCAGTAAAGTAACGCCCTCTAGTGTTCACACAGGAAAACCTGACAAGGCATGATGCTCGAAGAGAAAGCCTCTGACCTCCATGCTCCAGAAAGACTCGGACACATCTCTCTTTTCCTTTGGCAGCGGAGAAGTGGAGCAGAGTCCAGCCGTTTGCGTCGCGGATCTTGGGTGAGTACCCTTGCTCCAGCATTCTCCTGACAGTGCAGACATCCCCAGCTGCCACTGCAGCCTGGATCTGGAGCTCCTCATGAAGCTCTGGGTTCCTTCTGCAGTGATGGTTCAGCATCCTGTCACATTTCGGAAGGGTAATGTTCATCTGTGCCTAACCGCTGTTAGGAAAAATCAGTGAATACATTCTGTATGCCGCAGGGAAGTGGCTGGGTTTGAGCAGTGTGTCTGATGTTTCTAACTCACCTGCCAATTGTATTGGATTTGGCTGCAACACTGTCTACCCCTGAAACTCCAAAAGTGTTTTGTGGACTCAAACACCTCATTTTTTGGTGAACTATCCCTTTAAAGCTGAGTTTCCAACACCGCAAATCCCAATTATTATAAACTAACCAATAGTGGTGGTACGGATACCTACAGTACATATTTACATCTGATTTAATCCAATGATTACATTTGTAGGTAGCGATTTTAATGATCAAAACATCACCACTTTCAATAAAGATGCCTTTTTTAAGATGGAAATACCTGCAGAGCTGATTCTAAGATTTAGATATATTGATATTTGGGCTGGTCTGGGCTTTAATGGATCTCTAATGGTACATATATTGATACTACACGGTGTTTAGTCAATCGCCATCTGCTGATACTGCACCACCTCCTTTACCAGAGCAAGGCTCCACAGTGCATGCTATTATGTGATCATTAAGATTGTGTGAATGTAAAAATATCAACATTGTTTATCACTGAGTTGATGCAATGCGGCTGACAAGAGCCCACTAATAATCATTAGTAGCAGGGTGCAAATCCATTCAGGTAACAGCTGCTCACGCTACAGTTTTCTGACCCAGCTTTGTGTCATCTCACCTTCCGTTCTCCTCTTAGGGGAGTTTAACATCCACATTGATAACACTGACTGCTACTTCAACTTCACACAACATGTCAACTTCCCCACTCGCAGCCTTGGTCACATCATGGATTTGGTCTGTTCTACTGGTCTCACAACACGTCGACCTCAATATCTCTGACCACCTGGCCATCACCGTGGACAATGACATCCCTATCCCCATCCCAAAAGATAAGCGCAATACACCCTTCATAAATCTCAAACCTATCTCCCCCACAACTCTTTCAGCCTCTCTTGTCAGTACTCCCCTCCCATGTTGTCTGATATTCCCTCTCCGATCTTGTCAACTACTACAATGACACACTCTCCTCCTGTCTTGATCAGCCGGCTCTCAGTAAAACCAAAACTGTCTCATTCACACACTCGGCTCCCTGGTATAACCAAATGAAATCCCAGCATGCGCCAGCATGAAATACTCTGCAAGAAAACTGGTCTAAGCTCACACCAACTACCTTCAACCATACAAAGATGCTCTTATCTCAGCCCGGTCCACCTACTACTCACACCTCATACTGAGGCTCTATTCTCCACAATAAACAAACTCCTCCAACCCAGGGACCTCCAACTCCAAATCCTTCACAGTGAACAAGTGCAACTCTTTCCTTTCATTTTTCCAAACAAAACAAACAACTTTTGTAAAGTGTCTTTGAGTATGTTGAAAATAAATAATGCTTAGAATTGCATGACAAGGTAAAAAACTGAGGATTCTGCCAAGATTAATGTTAAGGATATAAATCTGTCATAAATAAGACAATGTTACTAATACTTATCAAATTATGTTTTTGATGTATTCAAGTAACAAAATATGCATTGATGTGTTGAAAATGTACTTTTAGTCCCACTTTATCAAATATGATTGATAACATGGTCCAGCATGCTTGGGTAATCTGGGACGATCATTAAAGTTCTGTAAATGGGGAATATGCATTTAGGAACTTCCTGCAGCAAAAAACAAAGAGATGTAGTAAATGATCTGCAGTTGACTGACAGGAGTTAATGGTAAATACAGTCTGTCCCTGTCTGTTTCAACTGATTGTCTGGTTAGCTAACTAGCACATTACAGATTGCTGTCTAGGACAGAGATGATCCAAAAAGCACAGAAGAGTCTGTCCTGTGGTCTGCAGCCATTGGTTTCACCAAACATAGGAGGAGTCGAATTGGTAATATTCCGCTTGTCATGCATAAAGCAAGGTGATTTAGGCTTTTCTTAAAAGCCTAATATAAGTGTCCCAGATTACAAAGCGACCTGTCCCAGATGATCAAATTCAGGCAGAATTTTCTTTTTTGGCATAGAGAAACTAAAAGCTGGGTCATGTCTCCATTGATATCTCAATTCCTTCTCCTGGTGTGGTTAGAAAACCTCTTAAGGGTTACAGAAATCTTTAACATGTTGATCAACTGTGTAAAACAAATATATGGAATAAGTCACAGAAGTCAAGATTGCATACAATATCCCAGATTACCAGAGTTCACCCCTATGTGTAAGTAGTGTCATGTTTACGAAGGTTAGACAGTCTACGGGCTGACAAAACGTACGACAGCATCCACACTTAACATGTTTATCCTCCCCAATGACGTAGTAAGAAAGTGTAAAAGTGATGTCACAAACAGACAATGATAATGAGAATAGCGCTGCACTGAAACAATCATGTGGCTAGAATAGAGTTAGAGCCACATCAGGTTAGGTTGATGCACATATTGTAGGAGGAGCAGAAGCACACGTGTTAATGTCCAGAGGTGGACGACTCCACATCCATGCAGAGACTGAACATAATGATTCATGTTTTCTGCTGCAGGTTTCCACCTCTGAATAATTATACCCACTGCTGCTCCAGGATCAGGACAGACGCTTATTGAAGGTCCGGTCTTTGTCACACTCTCTGTCGGAGTCTGTTTCCTCCTCTGACCTGCGCTCACTTTACACTTGAACAATAAACTCCATCACTGATCACAAGTTAATAGAACAAGTAGAGGACTGACATTTACTTTGTGTTTGTTTGATTTGCTCTAGAGTTGAGGAGACATATGTTAAAACCTGGACACAACACGAGACGTGACGCACAAAGTCAGGACATGAGTGTTAAAGTGAGAGGAACGATCCGGAGTCATGATCCGACTCGATTAATAACTATTTTAGAATATAGGACTAGATGGTGAATATCCCATGTTATTATCAGTTAGTGTGTGACACACACTGTGTTTTAACTTCTTTGTTGCAGAAGAAGCGACGCCCCTTTTATCCAGGAACATGAATATGAATTCAGCAGTTTTTATAAAGATCAGTTTTAAGTGTGAGGATTAGAAAACATCAGAGGAGCAGAGTCACTTGTTGACCTGTGGAGTAATACACCTCAGTGCAGTGGAGCTGAATTAATTTCTATTGTGATATATATCAAGATCGACTGATATGAAAAAAATTGTGATAAGATTTTTTTCTATTTCGCCCAGCCCTAACCCAGATGTAGACACTCAATGCAGTGTGAACCTAAACATGTGCAGATAAGCTGTCCAACGATATTTTGGAGATAATGCAGTCCTTAAACAAAAGGCTCTTGAGGACACAGCGGCAGAGTTTCTACATGATTTTGTTCCACACAGCCCAAATTTAAGCCTGACTAAATGATAAACTCAGCTACCTTCTCTTGTTGGGAGAAATGACTTCTTTTCATTCAAAAACCTACAATAGATGGATGGTATGAAAAAGAGAAATAAAGAGAGAACGCACCTTTTGACCAGCTGGTAAGATGGACTTCTCTTAGTCATATCGGAGCTGCACCTGTAATGATACAGCTGCACAGTGAGGGAGCCTGAGAGGGATTTCAGGAGGCACCTCTGTCTTCACGTGTTATTTCTGCAACACACAAAAACACTGACACTGTTAGTCATGCAGCAACGATATCCCATGGTAAGGTATGCTCAACACTGACAGAGAACACCGTGCACATGTTGTGACTGTACAACCACTAATACTAGTAATAAGATCAGCAATGATGGGAAATGACTGGAATGGGAAATGACACGTATGTTGCAAATACACAACTTGCTAACTGAAGCTGGTTTTCATTTTGAATGAAGACAGATGTCTGAAGACAGATGTCTAAAACCGTGCAAAGAGACAGGAAGGTGATGTGGACATCCGCTCATCACACCCGACACTGTACTTACCTTCACCCATGAGCCGGTGGAGGAACAGCAGTGGACAATGGAATGGCTTTATTTGCTAACATCACCAACAATGCAAAGCACGAACAAGTGATCTACGTCGACAGCTGGCCAAACCCAAGACCTGCACATGTGCACGCGAAGACAACTCTTGACACAAACCACAGGACGTGCAGTTAATGTGACACAGGAGCTCTCGTTGCGAGGCTGTTATTGTCCGGGCTGGAAGCTAACGCCAGCAAGCTAACCAAACTCACTAGCGCTAGCTCGCTAGCTAGTGTTGACTTTTTGTCACGGCACAGCCGGTCACACATGGACCTCGGCACACTGCGTGGGCGACGGTCCACTTCGCTGCGCACATGGACTTGGAGGGCAAACAGCAACTTTTGCACGAGTGTTAAAAACAAAAGATTTACTTGACAGACGCCGAGCCGACGCTTCACTCGGCCAATCCGCTTCCAGAGGAGAGGAAGAGTCAGAGCTGCATACTGGCGTCCTCCGAGCTGTGGTGCAGCACCGAGCAGCGGTGTTATCCCCTGACACATGTGCGTGTGTCCGCAGCCGCGATCTTCACCATCGTCTCTCTGTGGAACGACCAGCTTTGACAACAAAGTGTCTCTGTGTGAACCCCGGTGACCCAGCAGCAAAAACACCTAGCCTTCCGACTGCAACCTTTCACAATAAAAGCACGAAGGTACACTTCATGCTTTGCAAAAAGGAAATAAGGAAGGATACTCGAAATGTTGCTGCTGATCCAAACTTTAGGTGCACTATCTATATATATTAGGGTCATTGAAGACCAGAATTGCACCTGTCTACGTTCCTATTACACTATTAAAGGTTCAGTGTGTAGAATTTAGTGAGATCTAGAGGTGAGGTTTCATGTTGCAGCTGAATACTCCTCATCTCACCCTCCCCTTCCCAGAGAACCTGTGGTGAACTTCAGTTGTCATGAAAACTCAAAAGGTTTTAGTTTGTCCAGTTTGGACGACAGTAAAAAAACATGGCGGTCTCCACAGAGAGGACTCCTGTTTATACCCACATACATGACCAGTGTACATGAATGGTCATGTGTGTTCGTATGGACGGAGATGATTTCATCTGGACGGAGATGATTTTCTTCTTAAAATAATACTACATTAGTGTGGACAGGACCTTATTCTGCAGTACAGTTGGTTTTAACTGTTCATGATGTCATGATTTCAGCTGACTTCATCCACAGAGTTCCTGGTTTACCATTTACAGCCGCTATTGCATGTCATTGCATGATCAAATTCTGAGGAGTAGAGAGGTGCGACACTGACAGGAGATTTATATACCCCAACATCTGTGGCAGAAATTATGTCAAATTATAGATATCTTGACATTCCAGCATTTTAGTCCCGGTCATGTCTTAAGCATTGTATAAACTGACATCATCATTTTGACAATAAGCAGAAGTTTACTTTTCAGCTAGTCTTTATAATCTCGGTAAGATGTTGATCGGGCTCTTCTTCTCAGAGTTTCTGCTTGAAGCTCCATTCAACCAGCCGGTAGATGTCAGGCCTCTGGGCTGCATTGCTGCTGAAATGCCGATGGAAATTTTACCTTTGTTATATGGTATGATAGAGTCAGCATTACACAATAATACACTGGGTGGCTGCAGCTGGGCAGTCATCCTCCAACCAGAAGGTCAGTGGTTCAATCACAGTCTTCCCCGTTTGAACCCCAAATTTCCCCTCATAGGAAAAAAGTGCAGCTAATAGATGCACTGATGACACCACAGGAGCAGTACTGAGGCATTTAATGCTTTTTTCAGTTTTTTTATATTTGAAGAAGTGGTCATCAGTTCAATTGTAATGGATTCTGCTGCAACACTGTTTACCCCTGAAACTCCTAAAGTGTTTTATGGACTCAAACACTTCACCCACCCCTCCATGAGAGAATTTTCATTTTTCAGTGAACTATCCCTTTAAGTTTTTACAATCAGAAACTTGTTGTCTCCCATGTATTATATATTCAAACTGTTCTTTGTGTCTACCAAAGGCATAGTTTCTCAATGGCTATGACACTATTAAAATAAAATAAATAAGAATAGAATGGGTATTTATCAATCTGTTTATCAGATTTTCAATAAGTGTGTAATATGAAAAGAAACAACATAAAAAAAAATATAGGCTGTACAACATAAAATAAAAAATGTATTAGTGCAAATACAGTAAGGTACTCAGTAATAAGTTGCATGTGTGTGTATTAGGGGGCAGTGGGGCTACAGTTTTACAGTGTGGATTGGATTGCCTGTATTTTTCTTTGTGGTTTTGTTGTCCATCACTTGATAACTTCTAGTTGTTTGCGCTTTACTTGAACCCTGTTCTCTCTGTCTAACACAGTAGTCCCTTCTTATTCACTTTCCTTTAGCTCTCTCCCATAGTGTCTCATTTGTCTGTTGCACTCTTCTTCTCCACTGCTCCCTCCTCCTGTTCTGCTCAAGAGAATGCATGAATCAACATATGAAAAATCTTTCCTACACCAATCTGCTTTGATATGAGTCTTATTTGTTGTGATTGTGATGACTGTTGCATGGACACACGAGGATCCAATACCTGCTGGCGTTTTGATAAACAATAGTCTTAGACGCTCAAACCCAGGCTGTTGTTTACAGATATGAATCCCTGTTCATATTTTACTGTTTGAAAAATACATATTGACTTTTGATCATTTTTATGAATTTTTATTGAAGAATGTTTCAATAAAAAAAAAAAGCCTCTTTGTTGAGGTCTTAATTTCCCCTCCTTTCAGCTTACATGAAGAACTATCATACTAAGCACAATAGTGAGAAAAAAAGTAGTGACCAATTGGCTTGCTAAAGCTAAGTTATTTAGCAGCAAAACTTCACAGAAATGTTGTACAAAAGAAGACCTCCAGGATTCAGGATTTTCAGACAATCAAGAACACAGTTGTCCTGAGCTGTTTGAACTACTGGCACAAGAAGCTGTCTAAGCCAGAAGCTCTAACAGTATGTGTGTGTGTTTGAGACAGCGAAGGGGCAGGAGCAGATGGGGGACTGAATAGAGATGTAGATGATGTGGTGGTTTAGCTTTAGCATTGCAATTTAGTGCAGCTTTCCAGATGCCCACTCACAAGCAGTCTCTGGTCATACAAAAACACATTAAAGCCGTTACAGGCAACGACGGCACCAGAAAATTATTATTGGGGGGGCAATGGGGGGAACTGATTGTTTCTAGGAGGTGCTAGTGAATTCTGACCCAACAAACACCAACAAATAATCCTATCATAGATATAGATTTACTGTTCCCAGGCTCACACACTACATATTGTGAAATGCACGTTACTAAATGTTTATCATAGAACAACACAAGCATATTTAACAACTTGTATTCAATGAAGGAACAAAAACCAAACAAATATTTCGAGGGGGGGGGCGCAGCCTTTGACAGGAGGGGCTTAAGACCCTGCTTGCCCCCCCCCGGCGCCGCCACTGGTCACAGGCCTTCATTTTTAATTGATTTTGGCACCTCTGTCTATCCAGTCATGGTCATGTACCTTTTTGTTTCTGAATAATTGTTATAGTTTTTGTCTCTGGTTCATATTTTTATACAACATTTGAGCATATGACCAGTTTGAGATCTGCATGATTGAAGTCCCCTGCCACGATGATCACACCTTCTGGGTGAGCTTTTAGCTGTTATGCGATGACATCCTGCAGCTTTTCAAGCTCTACCTGAGCTTCAGCTTGTGGGGGAATGTATTCTTCCATGATTGTTATTATTGTGAATTCTGTATCGGTCTGTACCTTACCATGAGGAGCTTTAGGTCCGGGCAGCAGTGTTTGTAGTCCACAACAGGGCACCAGGGCCCTGTAAAACATAACTGGATTTGTGCTTATCAGGGTAAGCTTAAGTACAAGGTCGTTCACTTCGTATCGGGGTAAATGGTAATTTATGCTGAATGGCTAACCTGCTCTGGAGCAGCTTAAATTTCAGATAAGAGATCAACCTGTATAAAAGCTCCGCCCACTGACCAATCAATTCCTTATAAATGTAAAATCAGCATTCTTATAGAGGATCCCGTGGAGTTCTGTGTGGATTATTTTATTCTGGATTATGTGTTTGTTCTCCTACTATTTTTATAATATAACGGTTTGCTCCTCGTTGTGAAACATGTGGCCCTGCTGTCAGTTCACTTGTCCATGTCTGTGATTGGTCATATACATAAACACGCCCCTTTCATGTTTCATTTTCATGTGTGTGATCTTGGTGAGGAAAACCTGGATTGATTTAACAAATTGATAACCAGCTTTGTATGACCCTGTAGCCTGACTGCGATTATTAGTAAAGACACACACCCCCTCTTCTGCTCCTCCTTGAGTCCCTCGTGTGCTCCGCTCTGTAAACAAAGCAGCCAGCTAAGATTACCACGTCCAGGTTGTTGTTTTTTAGCCAGGGGCCTGTACTATGAAGTAGGATTGGCGGTTATTGGGGTAACTTCAGGTGTAGTTCAAGTTGGGGATAAGAGTATAAACCAGTATAAAATCTCTTCCCACTGACCAATTAATTCCTTTGAAACATGACATCAGCATTCTTAAAGGATCCCCTGGAGTTCGTTGTTAGTCTCTGAGGAGGACAAGATTCTTCAGAGAATGACAAAATCTTTTTACCTACTCTGATAAATGTCTTTATAAAAAAATATAGATCCTCATCGGAGGGATGACAAAACCTTTAGCAGCTATTGGATCCGAACCAACCTGACACAGAGGGGTAATATGCTCACAGTACCACAGACTGTCTGCAGCGATCTACATTTCTTTTACCTGTGAGAGTTACTTATATTGATGCTGGGTGTGTGAGCGGTGGGATAATTAGACATAGTTTTATACTTTTATCCTTCCCTTTGAGGAACGTTTATTCTATGAAATTAAATATTTATTTGGAATGGGGGAAAGATAGTTTACCGATTTGCCTTGTGACAACCACAATCACACATTTTTTTTACCAGCTTTCCCTCCTGCACTTAGCAGCTGTGACTGTGTTTCTTTTATACTCGATACCCTCACATTTTCTAATATAACAGTTCACTCCTCAAACTCGTCCATGTCTGTGATTGGCCCTATGCAGTAAACAACGGCCCTTTCATGTGCATGCGCTCATACCGAGTAGGAAAGCCTTGATTGAGATAACCAGTGTAGAGTGACAACTTAGCCTGATGGCATTTGTTAGGTAAAGTGCACCCAGGTATCGGAAAGATATCCTGGGTTGGTGTGAGAACTTTTTGACCATCCTCACATATTACTGTATATGCCACTGTATATTATGTATATAGGGTCTATTACTTCTGTACACCATTAGAGGGGGTCTGTCTCTCTTCTCTCCCTAATCAGTATCAGAGGTCAGGTTTTAGATAAAGGACCAACCAACAGTGCATTGTAGTGTCTACGCTTAGGGACTTTCATATCAGATGCTCCAGACAGAGAGGCACCAACTCTAACTCTTTAGTGTATTTCACCAGTGGCAAGACATGACGACACAATGTGATTTAGGAATGCATACTTAGGCTTAACTATCCGATAGGATGCAAACACTTACATGTTACATAGGGACTGACAGCAACTCTAGCTTTTCATTGATGTGCTGTTAGAATGGGTGACGCAAGTAGAGGAAAATATATGGGGAAGCTGTGGGAGACATCTTCAGACTTGGGGCTGACAATCACTTTTTAGCGTTTGTATATTGTTGCACCTTCTGGTCTCCTTGATGCATCAAGTCTACATTCAAATCTTCTGCATGAGACATCAGCTGCTGCCTGAGTTCTGCTTTCCATCACACTGGATATGTTGAACTTGCTTCGTAGTACAGACCCTAGGTCTCTGTGATGATAGTCTCACAATGAGGCGGGGGGTGGAGTTGAAACTGAACCCTGGAAATGTAAAGATAGACTTATTCAGCCTGACCGTCATATTTGACTATTTACATCACCTGTCACCACCTGCTCTTCTGTCAGTCATGCTCCCTATACTGCCACTAGTGCCCATTTGTGGATACATTCCAGTACTGCCTGCGGTACACCATCACCCACAGCCTCTGACATTCCTGTCAGGATTACTCACAGAATGGATTTTATTTGTGATGAACAAAGAAAAGCAAAGAAGCAGTCGAGGAGGTGGTCTCACCTACTTACCGAACAAATGAAAAATCATGGCCCAGCCGAAAAGCTTAGACATGGAAGGTAGAATGGTTCTTTTAAACCTTCGTGCACTTACTAATAAGACTTTCATCATAAATGATTTTATCAGTGAACATAAGCTTGATTTTATTTTCCTGACTGAAACGTGGCTCAATTCAGATGGAGCTGCTCTTTCTTCAGTGAAGCCTCCCCCCTAACTTTAGCTACATACACACAATACATGAGGGGGGAGGTCTAGCAGCTATATTTTTAAACACTTTTAAATGCAAGCGTCACAGTCTAGATTCCTTTTTATCTTTTGAATATCAAGCTTTTAGATTGGAAAGTCAAAATCCAGTGTTTTCTATTTATCCCCCTCCAAAACCCATAGGTTAATTTTTTACCAGAAATGTCTGAGCTGCTGTCCCTCTCTTTAAATAACCATGACAGGATAATCATAACTGGTTATTTTAATCTGCATATTGATGACACCTCGTACAGTAAATCATTAAAACTTGAAATTAAGATCAGCTGTTTACATTGTGGCACCTGAGAAATCAAAAAAGAAATCACAGACTAAACTAATGCCATGGAAAACTGACAGAATACGTCTACTAAAGAGGGAATGCCGTAGAGCTGAGAGAGTGTGGAGAAAAAGCAAATTGACAACCCACAGAGAGATCCTCACCTACAACAAAGCTGTGCGCTGTGACAGGCCTATTTCTCCATGCCAGTATTGTGAACACCATATATACATCAAATAACTCCACTCCAACCTCCAACCCAGACAATTAATTTATATAATTTTATATATAATTTTAGAAAAATCAGTGAGCTTTGTAAAATGATTGCACATGCTCATTGGATGCAATCCCGACTCAATTTTTGAAGAGGTTTTAGACAGTTTTATTCTCGATCTATTGGACATTTTAAATTGCACACTGGAAAAAGGTATCTTCCCAGATACACTAAAACAGCTCTGGTAAAGCCCTTTCTTAAAAAAAACAAATCTTGATTCTTCTATGCTAAAAAACCACAGACCCATTTCCAACCTGCCTTTCCTTTGCAAAATTCTAGAAAAGGCCAAATCTAAACAGTTGGATGAATTCCTACTTATGAATCATATACACGACAGATTTCAGTCTGGTTTTAGAAAGGGACACAACACCGAAACAGCACTGGTGAGAATAATAAATGAGAGAAATGCATCTATCCTGATGCTCCTCAATTTATCTGCTGCATTTGACACAGTAGATCACAAGATCCTTTTGTAAAGACTCGAAAGTTGGATTGGTATCAAAAGGCATAGCCCTAAACTGGTTCAGAACATACCTTACTGGCAGGACATATTTTGTGAGCCTCTGTGACCATGACTCACAAAAGCATGATAACCTTTTTGGCATTCCACAGGGTTCCATTCTTGGTCCATTACTATATGTCTATATATGATACCACTGTGCAAAATCATTGGTGACCATGGTGTCAGCTATCATTGTTATGCTGATGATGCTTCAAGTTATCAATTGCCTCTTCAGCGTGGAAAAAATGGATGAGCAACAATTTTCTCAAATTAAACAAAGATAAAACAGAAATTCTTGTAATTGGTACTGATGATCAGAGACAAAAGATTATTGGCAAACCTGGGAGTCTGGCGCATCAAAACAAATGTAAGTAAAGTAAAGAACCTACACTTGAATCAGAACTAGATTTTAATTCACACATAAACAATGTCACAAAGATTTCCTTTTATCATTTAAGAAACCTAGCTAGAGTAAGACTGTACCTCACTCTGGAAGATACCAAAAAGGAGACTCATGCTTTTATACTTTCTCGCCGAGACTACTGTAATTCACTATAATCAGGTTTACCGAAAAAAATCCATGGATTGACTACAACTTTTGCAAAATTCAGGGTTTTAACGAGAAAAGTGATCACATTACTCCAGTTTTATCGCTTTACACTGGCTTCCAGTATCACTGAGGATTAATTTTTGAATTATTTGACTTGTTGTTGAGTCTCTTACATCATACATCTCTGATTGTTCATCAGAGTACGCTCTAAACCATTCCCTCAGGTCTTCTCCTATTCTCTTGCTCTATATCCAAAAACAAATTCTAAAAGGTTTGGGGAAGCAGCTTTCTGTTGCTTTGAATCAAAGGTTAGGAACAAACTCCCACCACAAATCAGACAAGCTTCTTCTGTTGATAGTTTTAAGAAACAACTCAAGACCTATTTCTATGATCTTGCTTTAAAATAATTGCATCTATTTTATTTGTATTGTACTTTTTCCTAAATCTTAGTTTTCTTGCTAAAATGTTCTTATTGATCTCTTATTTTCTGTCTTTGATTTTATTGTGAAGCACTTTGAGCTGCATTTTATGTACGAAAGGTGCTGTATAAATTAATGTATTATTATTTGCTAATGGGGGTCATAAAGAAGCAGGAATATCAAAATAACAGCTTTTCATAACCATTTCAAAACTCCTTGTAGGGGCTTTAAGTGAGCAGTACCTCTTTCATACATGGTCCACCAGAGCGGAACACGATGACATTTGTTTTATTTTGAAGGCTCGTGCAACACACATCCGGTGTTAGTGCATTACTTCTGACGGAGCTCGACGGCCCATTTGTTGTGGCGCTGCTTCCGCGTGAGTCACGTGGCAGGTGCTCGCGGAAGAGGCAGCAGGGCAGCAACATGAACGAGCGCTTTGACTGTCTGACACATGTGTACAAATGTTTCCTCTCGGGGTCGCGGCCCAGCCTCGGTGCCGCACATGTGGCCGGCGTGATGTGTGGGCTGGTGGCGTCTCCCGGTGGGGACGGCGTGGACGGCGTGGACGTGACCTGCATCAGTGTGTCTCTGGTGGAGATGCTGACCTGCCTGGTGTCTCAGCGGCAGCCTGGACCCGCAGCAGAGCTCACACAGTACTGCGCGGACACCCTGACACTGTTGCTCCGGGACATGGATCTCATGACACAACTGGTGAGTCCCACATCCTCATCCTCTTTCAGTCCTCTGAATGCAGGACGTTCACACGTGTTGCCAGAACGCAACATTGAAGACAATCAATGTCACAGTCAGAATCACAAAGAATGACCACACTCTCCTCCGGCGCCCGGGAGGTGAACTCACCAATGTATCTTGTTTTGTTAAAATCCGTCCACAGGTGCATCATTTCCAGAGTGAGGACCAGATTGTCTCTCATCTGGCTGCGAAGAGTGCATCATCGTGTGTAGTCTATCAGCTCCTCAAATCTGTGAGTAGACTCCTCAGGGCCACCATGCCTTTACTGGGAAACTTTCTTTGACCACATCAGTGCAGCAGCTGGTTCATCTGGGCTGTGTTGTATTCAAGTTTAATTTCTGGAAAGTTAATTTGAATTATTGGCTGAATTTAAGGAAATTATGCACAAGACATGTTATTGTCTCTGGATCATGAACCTTCAAATAAATATTGGACAGAGAAACAGAAAAGCTCATCAAATTTTAACAGATCATCCAAGTTGCAAGTTTAGACATGACACAAACAATAACAGATTGTGTGTCTTTATTTAACATCCATTAATTCACACTGTGGGTGGGAAAAGGCAATTTTGTTCATAAAGTATACCTCTTATACAAAGAGGTAGATTCAAGGTGACACCAGCCTTGTGTGAGTCTGCTCTTTGGCAAACGTCAGGTGAACAGTGCTCATTCTTTTAGAGAGATGGGGCTTCCTCCATGAAACATGTCTGTTCAAGGATTTTTATATGGAGGACTCATGAAAACATGTTAACCAGCTCCAGTGGTTCCTTGAGGCCTGTTACACTGGCTTATATTGTGCAGTTGGAGTCCCCTTAGCTTCAGAGCAAAAAGTCAAGAAGATATGTTTTTCATTTGTGTAGAACAAATCAAGAATGTTACTCAGTGGAGCGCAGATGTCAACTAAGACCCAACAGTCCCTTTAAATTGCAAGCTTCACTAAACTGCTCCAAAATGCAATGAGTTCTTTACTGACCCAAGTTTCAATAAAATCAGTTGTACTTCCTGTTTATTGGTCCCTTGCATGTTGTACTTAAGTTCTGACATTACATGTGACTTTTATACATCAAATAAAAACATTAATATATGTCATTATTTTATATATTAATATTTTCATTTCTCAGGGAACAGTCAGTCCCGTCTGGCAGCAGAAGTGTGTACAGGCATTTCTCAGCTCACCTTCCGCTGCTGAGTTGGACGCTTGTCTGTGGTCACTGACTGACGTCTTAAAAAGACTCCTCAGAACAGCTCCTCAAGGTAAAGATAGTTGGTTTCATGTAGGTCTGAGTGACAGCTGAACTCTGCTGATGTGTCAACCCACTGCAAGCTGAACATTAAGGTCCTCAGCCAATAGAAGCTCAGATACGTTTATGTTCTTCTTATTTCTGTAATTCAGGGCTTTGTTTTGCTTTGTCTGTCGAAGACAATCTGATCAGTGATATCAGTGAGATCAGCGCTGACAATGTGGGCCCAAAGATGATGTGAGAAGAGACTTAATGGTCACTAATGATATTAACTACCATCCAGTGAGTTGAGCTGTTCAGTGTCTGAAAAAGTTCAAGTTGTGGGAGGTAACAAACAGCAGTAGCCCCCAAGAAACACGATATGCGAGAGACATTCTAGTCCTCACCCAGACCTCTAAAATTATGAAACTTTTTGGTTTCTCAAAAGATTGTTCCTGCTGATCAAATTTCCTCTGAGGCCTTCTTTTGGCTGGGCCCCAGCAATTTACCCTGTGGTAGCAGAGCAGGATGGTGACCATGCATCGCTCTTGGATTAAGAGTAGTTTAAACCTATGTCATTTTATTAGATAGATAGTTTGTAACAGCAAGAACAAACCAAAAAATGATCAACTGCTCACAGTAAGTCAGTTAATATGTGAAGCTTTATGATAGGGATATTAAATACACAGTCAAAAGAGTGGCTACAGCTTAGAAATTATTTATTAGTAGTTGTTTTTTAAGCTTCAAAATGTCTTTTTTCCCCCAGTCAAAATCCAAAGATATCTAGTTTACAATGTTGAAATGTAGAATGTTGGTACACTAACTGTAAGATAACTCTTCTCATGTTACATCTTTATACCCTCAGAGATCCTCTGGAAACTTGTGGCACCTTTTGACTCCAGCCTCAGTGCTTTATGTTCAAGGTTTCTCCCTGAAAACCAACAGCTTTTGATGGAGTCCAGCAGCAGAGCCTGGGGAACAACATTCTGTCTCCTGCTGGACCTGCTGGAGGCGCTGACTGCATCCAGTTTGATCTCCGTAGCTGGTCTGAAGAGTCCGAGATTAGCCCACATTCACTCCTCAGCGCTCCTGACTGCAGTCAGCTGCTCCTCAGAGTATTTTGTGAAAAAGCGAGCCCTGCTGCTTCTGAAGAGACTCATTCTTCAGAAGGCTGGAGAGGACTGGGCTCCAGAAGACGTGCTGTCCGCCAGACAGAGACATGAGCATTTCCGCTCTGATATGAACATGCTAGCTCAGACTGTGTTAACAGCGGTGGCTGCTGATTGGTTGCAGAGTGTCCAAGTGGGGTCTGTCTCTTTCTTTGGGGGGACCAGACACATCCGAGGGGATGATGGTCAGAAACCAGACTGCGTGATGTTGAGAGGTGTCAGTCTGCTTCTTCTCAAGTCCATGGAGCTTCATATACAAACGGCTGGGAGAACAGGTGAGGATCCACAATGAAACACAACTCTGTTACACACAGATTGTTCAAAGCAGTTACATGTTGTTGCTGATCTGTGTATACTGCATGTGCTTTTGTTGCTGAGTTAAATCAGCTATTAGTGCATTTTAGTTATCCCTATATCAAATGTTTGCACAGATACATATATTTCTACAGTCTAGAGGAAATATTCAGAATCAAACCTCATTTCTTAACTTACCAAGAGATGACTACAGAGGTGGAAGCAATTTGGGCTGGGTATGGCATCTGCTCCAGAAGAAAAGGTCCCAAATTAATTCAGTTCACTTGAATCATCTCAGCAACAACCCAAAAAACAATGACCAGCCTTAATGGAGATGTAAGTGTCAGGGAAAGTGCGTCAAATAGTTTTCTTGACTTTAGATTATTCTTATTACGCTGATATATGTTCATGTGTTCATTTATCCAGTAAGTTTGGTTTGAATTTGTTAGTTGATGCTATAAAAACGGGTTGAACCGTCATGATTGACAGCTGAGTCGCGATTGGTCGAGCGCGTGTATGGCAGCATGATGTATCGGGAATCTATCGTCATCGCGATATCAATGTGTGCAACAGACGCATCAAACTGCGATAAATGATGTTTCTTGGGCCACGCATTCACACTCTGCATGTCAATATGTTTGGCCGATCAGATGGAGCCCTGCTGTCCTAGATGAAAAAACAGGTTTTCTGTCAGTGAATAATTGTTGGAAGAAGAGTAAACTGAGAAAACAGAGAATTGGAAAACAGAGATTGAACGGAGCGAGGCGGCTTCGTCAAATGTCGCTCCACCTCCTCCAGCTAAACTCTACTGTGGAAACTTCTAGTGCTCACGTGTCACATCATCAATATGAGGGGTTGATCACATAAAAGAATTATGAAGCTTACTTATGATCCCAGAGGGGAAAGTAACAGTGCACACACACTGAATCTGCTGCTCTGTCTCTCTCTGACACTCTACAGTTTAAAAGTTGATTCATTTGAAATGTCGCCAAAATATCAGTGATACTGATCATCACATAATGATTGATGCTTTGACTGGTTTCTGCACCGGACCCGGTGGCACTGCAGCCAGGCTGTGCCACCAGGTCCGAGCTGTCCGTGGGCACTGCATCCATAGCCAAGGACTCTCTGTTTATTTATCACAAGTCATATCGTCATCGTGATATTAAGCAACTTTATCGCATAACGCACGTTTTCCTAATATTGAGCAGCCCAAGCATGTGTATCCGTGAGAACTTGTCACCTCGGCTCCATCCCACAATTGCTACTGTGCAGACACTGGTTTTATATGAGCAGGGTTGCAGCTTCGTGTGCAGGATTTTTTGGCTTCATTTCTGGATGGTGGGAGGATGTGAAGACTTGTTTTCCATCTTTATATCCAGTCTATGGACAGACTGGTGAGGAGAGCTGGAATCCCTCATATCAGTGGCAGAAAGAAGGACCCTAAACAGACTGCTAGACATCTCTCAACACTCCCTGCACAGCACACTGCCTGGAGGAGTACTTCAGAGGCAGACTGCTGTCTCCGTCCTGCTCGACAGACAGACTGAGGAGATCCTTTATCCCTCAGGCCATGTTTTACATGTTCTCTCAGATATGGTGAAATGAGAGTGATTAAATGCATTAATCACCCACATCTGTCACCAGGCTGCCAGACTGTCACCATCACTGCCTATGTTTATCTATTTGATCTCTATATCTTTAATATCTCCAGTTCTATAGTTGTATTCGATTCTTTCACTATTTTCAGTTTTAAAATACCCTCAACATCTGTTGTACCCTAATTTACAAACTATGTTAGTCTAATGCACAAATTTTTACTTGTTTCATTTATTTATCTTTAAATCTGTATTTGAATTGGGTTTGGTACTCAGGCTCGGTTTATACTTAAAATATCTGTGTTACCCTCAATATCTCTATTAGCAGGGACAGCTTTGTAGTAGCTCTGATGGCTTGACTTGCATCTCACTTCAGATTGTGTAATTTTTCTAGACTTTATATTATGCTCTTGTGTATGACTGTTTGTGTCCCTCAAATGACGATACACTGTATCAGTGTTACAAGTTTTCTGTAGATTTTGGTAATTGTGGGCGGTGAAGATGATACTGCTGCGAAGGATGTGCAGATTTCTGAGAAACAGATAATTGGAGTCTTTCCAGATTCTGTAATGGCAAATCAACATAACAACACTTGTGTCTTTGTGAGTCTGTTGTTGTTGCAGTTAGAGGAATTGTGACATTCTGTACTACTTTATGTACACAGCAGGGGGCGGCCCGCTCACATATGAGTTGAGAAGCTGTGCTAATACCTTCACTGTGTTCTCCCACAGCAGAGCAGGACAGTGCCACTGAGGTTTATGGGTATCTACAGAGTCTGTGGGGCTTCCTGAGGCGGTGCAGTGTCCAGCTGACAGAAGTCACTCACCTCTGCTGCTGGGTCAGTCTGCTGTTCGGAGAGCAGGACGACGACATGATGGAGGCAGCTAAAGCCTTGCTCTCCATATTCCTCCATCACAGGTACAACAGATGTGTCATGTGTTGTTATCAACATGTCACGCAGACAAAGTTAATGGGGAAACTTGTTTTACTCATATTTCTAAAGGTTGTTATTCATTTTTCTATTTAGTATCTTTAAAGATCACCTAAAGACACGCCCTAGGATCTGATATGCTGAGCTTTGGATATTGATTTGTCTGAAATGTTTTTTTTACAACAATATTACCTCATGATGCCTTATGAGAAGTTCTTAAAAGAAAGATGGATATAATGCAAATAATAATATCTATAGGTGTAATTACATTATGTTATCAACAACATAACAGCAATAATTACTGTATTTAGGAGTAATGATAAGAAAAACAACAACAGATGAAATGATAAGAAAAATATGCTAATACAAATAATAAATAATAGAGAAAATAGTAAAAATGTGTTAATACGAGATGTTTCAAAATATAATCCCATATATGTCCCATGAAATGACTCAATCTCTAAACCAATGCAGTGAAAGTATAAATAATAAGAAAGATATATAAATAATTATCCAGATTTTTAAATTATGTTTTGTGTTCCTTCACTGTGGGATATGAAGGAGTTCAGAGACTTAACATGAGATTTATCTGCAAAAAAGAAATCAAGAGTGAGGGCGTAATGTTATCATGATTAAAAGAATGTAAAAACAGCCATTGAACATTAAACAGCCACC
Source organism: Paralichthys olivaceus (assembly GCF_024713975.1). Classification (NCBI taxonomy): domain Eukaryota; kingdom Metazoa; phylum Chordata; class Actinopteri; order Pleuronectiformes; family Paralichthyidae; genus Paralichthys; species Paralichthys olivaceus. The sequence continues at coordinate 3,460,289 of NC_091093.1, read as the reverse complement.
ACTGCTGACTGAATACAAGTTGGACCAGACGTGTGGATCTTATGAAGGTCCATGTGATTTCCTGTTTATACTTGTGGTGGTGCTAAAAGCTGGTGAGGAGCTTTAAGGAATCTCCAAATTACAAGGTTGAGATTCACCATTTGATTCACTATGGATTCAGTCAGAGACTTTTCAGTTACAATTACCAGTTTTGCTTGGATATGAAAGAGATTCTCAGAGAACTAATGTACATTTACAACGAGCCCTCTAACCTTGTATATTATAATTATGTCTATCAATACTTCCTTTAAGAATTCACCCCAAATCATTTACAATTTGATCTGCCTAGCGTCAAATCATAATATACATTATCTCAAGGCTCTTTACATAGAAGGTCAAGACCTTAAAATCGTATTAATATAGAGAAACACAACAGTTCCCACAACGAGCAGCACTTTGGAGACTGTGGAGGAAAAACTCCCTCCCTCGCATTAATGTACTTTTAATTTAACATGACTAAGGGCGTGGTGCAGAGACACTACACTGTGTCAAGTCAAATAAATCCCCGTTAATACATCCATGTATCTTCACTGTATCATTAAAAACTTCAGATTTAGATAAATCACTAAGCTGTCACTGTACCTAATGTAAACATGAATAATACATCAGGAAAACACTCTTCACTGGTTGTCTCACAAAGCTTCTTTGCAGTCAACTACACTGGTTGGTGCAATTCTCTCCTGAGTGAACGTATTTATCCCAAAGTGTGAGCGACCCTATGTTTCACAACTGCAAGCTGGTGTGGAATCACCCCTCCACTGATACTGTATGTTTTCATGTGTTCTCGTGATTTTCATTAACAACACTGTACAGGTGTATATCTTTCCATAAGAAAGTTGCTGCAGTTAAACGTGGTGTTGAAAACCTTCTTCCAAACATGTTTGGTCAATAATAACGATGGTGAGTCCACATGACCTGGAAGAAGGAAATGTAGGAAAAAAGTACATTAATGTTCATTTTTCATCTGTGCAGACTTCAACAGATGTGAATGGTAGATTAGGAAGATATTCTCTGGGCGGATGTGTAACATGACTTTATCGAAGAAGATCCATCAATCAGGGAAATCCTCTCAGCAGGTTTTGAAAATGAGCTAACTGAACTGCTCGTCTCTCCCTGCAGACTCTGTTCTGGGGTGGATGATTTGGCTGAGCTGGAGGCAGCCTGCTCCTCTGGCTGCAACCCTCACTGCCACTTCCTGCTTCTGCTCCAGAGCGTCTCCTTCGATCACAGCACCCTCCTCGACTTCCTCATCTCCTCTGAGACCTGCTTTCTGGAGTACTTTGTGCGGTACCTCAAATACCTCAAAGCTGACTGGCAGGGTTTCACCGCAGCATGTGAAAGAGACACAGAGTCCCACTGTCATGTTTCACTGCAGGAATCACTTGCTCGCTTATGCGGTGGTGATAAACCTGCTCTGACATTTAAAGTTGAGCCAGAACGTGTTGAATCTAGCACCTGTGCTCAGCCCACATGTGTTATTCCACCAGTGGAAGGGGTCAGTTTGGCCAGTGGGCTTCGCCTTGTGGAGTATGACAGCTCTGGGGAGTCTGATCCTGAGAGCATGGAGATTTGTGAAGATGAACCAGGGGCGTCTGTAAAACGGGAAAGAGGTAGAACTCCGCTATCAACCACACAGAAACAATCTGAGTCATGCAACTCAACAGGATTTCTGAGTGAACCTACATCAACACGGGAAGCAGAGGGGCTTTCACCGCCAAGGTTACCGAGCAGGCAGAGATCATGTAGTCTGTCAGGACAGGGCTCCTGTGAGACATTAGCCAGAGTGGTCGCCTGTCTGTCGGAGCTCAGAGAGGTGGTGACAAGGCTGCAGACAAAGAAACTCTTCCCCTACAACCCTTCCTCTCTCTTAAAACTCTTAGCAGGAGTTGAGATGTGTTTCCAGCAATCACCTCCATCACAGTTTAATAAATGATAAAAGGCATATATGTGTTTTGTTCTGTTCTGTTCTGTGAGGTGGCGTGGAAGCTAATCTAATGGTTTAAAGCTTTTAATAAATCGTCTATTTATATAGAGATTTTCTAGGCTTGATGACCACTCAAAGCTCTTTACAGTACAGTTTATTTCCATTCATCTTTTCTATGAGGCGCAGTTATGGGTTCAGTATTTTATCCAAGGATACTTCGGGATGCAGATGAGGAAGACTGGGATCGAACCGCCAACCTTCTGGTAAGAGGACGACCACTCTGCCCTTAGCTGCAGCCCATAAGAGTCGAGTGCATTTCCTCTGCCTTGTCTGCCAGAAATGCAAAGAAGAGGGCTGCAGAAGGATAATTAAAATAATCTCCTTTCCTAACTTCTATTCCTTGACTCCAATAGGAAACGTCATGTGGTCTGGGAAAGATGTGAATGAAAAGCAGTAAGGAGTTAGGAAACAAGATAATATTACTCCATTTACACTTTGTAAGAAACAACTTTATGACCGAAGACACACAGACTGTGTGATACAGTGTTTAACTCTGAGCTGTGCACCCACCGTTAAACTGAGGTTACCTGCTTAAAACCAAATGACTAAACAGATGTTTCCAGTTTATACGGAGGAAACATTTAGAATCAGAATCAGCTTTATTTATTGGCCATGTATCAAACGCATACAAAGAATTTGACTCTGGTTTTTCCGTTGCTCTCAACGTACAGAAATAGATAAATTAAAAAAACAAGGACAATAAAGCAGAACAAGGTTAAGCAAACATTTAACCACTATGTACAAGTATGAGTGGATTGTCAGATGTTTAAAAGTTCCTCCCTGCTGAATGTGATCTGAGAGGGACAGCTGGAAACAGAAAAAGTGTAGTGCAGTACCGAGGCTGCCATCCGCAGCACCATCTTGATCTTTAAACATCAGTTACTCAAAAGAACTAACATCAAAATACATATTTGAAATAAGAACGAAACAAACAGGACAGAAAAGTTGAAAAAATATAAAAACACGAGGAATGTACGTGGAGAAAACCTTATATAAGTGGAATGTTTTTTTGTTGGCATCACACAATCTTCTATATATTTTGGTATGTATAGAATTTTTATTTAGTTCTGATGACGATATTGTGATCTATACGTTTAAGTTTGTTGCTCACTGTGACGCCTGACCAGACAGATGTGACGGAGGAGAAATCCGGAGTTCTGGATGTTGTCACGACAATAAAACAGCTTTTTTAAAATGTACTACTTCATCTACGTGGGTCTGGTGTAACTGCAATGTTTTAAATATTGCTGCGATAAATTGTGGGATGGCATTTTCTCCTTTCCTTTCATAAAGGATGGTTCAGTGTTTCCTATGCTAAAGGAGTTCAGTTAGGAAGTATTGAAGCTCCTCTCCTTATGATTTAGAGAATTCAAACAGCTCGTATTATGGCAGCTGCTGAAATACTTCCAGGTTATTTCACTCAGGTAGGAATCAAACTAACTTCTCCATAGTCTTAAAGATTCTTTGCACGCTCATAACATATCTCTGTGTGCATTTTGAAATATTAGAATGACCACATACTCACACTATGCAGAGGGTACCAGTTGAGTAGTGGTGCATTTAGTGAAAAAAGAAATAAAATAAGCATGTTTACAGTACGTTAAAAACTATACAAAATAGTGCAAAGAGGTGCAAGAGGAGGTAGTTGTGGTTAATTGTAGTGCAAATTAGGTAGTTACAATGGGACAAATAGTGTTAATACTCAAATGGTATATATGCTGTGTATCCAGAACATTGGCATTCTATGTATTCCTATGCAATGCCTCCATAGCCTAGCAAATATTTGTCAGTGATAACCCATTTCTACACATATGAAACTCAGTGCTGACACTCCAGCTGGTGCTATCAGTTTTTGGCACACATATTAAGAGATCACATCAGCCAGCAGATTTGTAATAAAAAGAGAAAAACAATCCTAAATGGAAACAAAAACTCATACAGAACAGTACAATAAATACCTGGTGATGTTGGGCTCCACTGAAGTCAAGTCCATCCACTGCAGAGTATCTGGGGTTTGATTTTTAAGATGCCTCACAAGATGATAGATGGAGGGATCTTCATCCTCACATCCTCCTGCAAGTGGTGAAATAACAAGGGCCTGTGGTGGAACCACACCTAATTAATACATGTTGGGAGTGATTGGTCAAACCTCTTTATGTATTGTGTGTTGCAATACATTTTAGTATCAAATGAATTATAAATACATTTGAAAAAAAAAAAATGCAGACAAACTGAGGGAGACGTTTCGAAGTGGTTCTCTGATTCTCTCATCCTATTTTTTTCCGGTACCTTTCCATGTGGCTGTCATGTTAATCATTAGTTAGCAGTGTCATCAAAGGGCCCTGTTGATTTAGCTTGACTAGTGAGTACCAGTGCATTGTTTGCTTTGTCAGTCCACACACCCTAAGCTACACAGGGGAGGAGCTGACTGTAAACTCTCAAAGTCAGCATACCTTCCCATGTAGAGTGGCTTTTTCCATCGGCCTGCACCCAATAAAGATCATTTGTATATAAATGTTTACAAATTTATTTTACTTGAATGGATTTTATAAAAAACATATTTCATACAAAGATATTCACATCATGTATTCTGTACTTTGTCGAAGTCCCTTTGGCAGTGATTGCAGCTCTGTGTCTTCTGTGGGGAGTTATGGAATAAACATGGACTTCTGCAGTTTATGGCAGTCTGCCTGGCAGATCATCTCAAGCTCTGGATGCATCTGAAAACATCTGGATGGGAGTCATCTGTGAGCTTCTGGTCGCCTCCAGGTCTCTGGGTTTGAGTCTGAGGTGAAGCTTTGTCACTGAACGGTAATGTTGTACCTTTATTTCACCTTGTCGTTCGGTATGAAATGTACAAACACACAATGGAGGAGTATTGTTCTGACAATAAGGCTCCAGCAGAGGTCGTCACAGAGCCGTACTGACGTCTTCGTAAAAGGATCACCTGGATGTAATGGAACATAACACCAACTCTGTTGTGTTGGGTGAAAGAACACTAAAAACATTTCTCTTTACTTCAGTCTTTAACTAGATCTGGCAGATGGCCACACTTTTGGGCCTTTATCATTTTTATCACTTTCCTTTCTGATTTTATGCATGTTTTAAATTTTATTTCATTTCTTTTTCTATTTGTTTCCTTTTCTTTTGAATGTCATTTTAATATGTTCTTATGTTATTTGAAACCTGTTCTTTCATATGAATTCAATGTTATATTTAATAACATGATTTGATTTGTATCTATATTGTATATATGTAAACCACTTTGAGTTGTATTTATTGTATGAAAGGTGCCAACAAATAAAGTTTATAGTTATTATTATTATCATTTTAGAAGATATATTTGCTGGGGGGCCGCCAAGGGGCGCTAGGGGGGCCTCAGGAAATTGGAGGGAAGATAAGAAAAAAAAAGCAAAAAAGCAAAAATATAATAATATTATTTACGTAATCATTATCATAAAATATTATCTAATTATTTTTTGAGGCAACTGGTCACAGCTGGTTTTATCCAAAACTGGCTCAAATAAATGCTCACCTTTATTAGAGCTGTGCATCGTACAAAGACAAGGTCATTCTACCTTGTCAGTAATGATCCCGATGTTTGGGTTTGTTGTTTCCTCACAGGCCAGAGAGAAAAACTGTTGTCAGCCTTTTTTCAATACCTTGCGCCATATCTCTAATCTACTGTACAAATGTGCAGCACAAACAAGGCTCATTCACAAATTCTTTTTCTCAGTGTGGTTTCAGCTTTTTAGTTTTCAGCTTGCTCAATGCAAAACTTGCCTTCGTAATACAGTCACCGTCAGAGAGATGTGTGTTGGACCCAAACTACACCAAAGAGAATTAAATTGATGAAAGATCATCTGTCCTTACAACATATCCAGTGTTGCAGCATGTTTCCAGCTGTGATTACATTGGTATTGGACTTTTTCATCACTGAGAGCAAGTCTTCACAAACTGGGTGGTGTGGCTTGTCTTTTACATGACAAATGTAACAAGAAACAATTTATTTCTTGTTACATTTTTTCATGGGATAGCATTACATTCTGCATCAACTTCACTGCGTACTGACAGTCACCATGATGCTTGGCAGTGATGACATGTAACAGTGCGCTGTTCACCCTGACCGTGCTCTGGTTAACAGCCAGAAGGAACCACCCTTGAGGACATGTTATTCTATTATTTTATGTTATTTTCTTAAAGTGTGGAGAAATTCAATTGCTGTAATGAGAATTATTTTGTAATTCTGAGTTGTCCATCAGCATTCCTTTTTTCCCCACATCTTCTGTTGTGCATGGACGTAGCATCTCAGATTTGTTTATCTTCTAAGGTTGACTTCTGAAATGGTTTCTGGTGTTCCATGGCAATGACACATCACACATGCGTGTAACTGTGGACTTGAGCTGAGAGGTCTGGAGGGTGTGGCATTAAAGTTAGGGAGGATTAGGAAGAGTCCTTGTGATTCCAATATTCTACCATGTCACAGTTATTGAGGTCACTGTGCGGCTGAGAATACTCAAAGCTTTGGAAATTGATGTACACTCTATTTGCTCTTATCTATTGATTACTACAATGTAATTGCAGTGGGCTCTGCAGTTTTCTTTTCACACGTACAACACAGTGGGGGGCTTCTCTGCTCTGACATGTTCAAATACTAATTCTCTGCAGGATTCAGGTGAGGGGTGGTGCAGCAGGCAGAGGATGTAACATATTAATTCTGCAGGGATCATGCAGAGAAGATTTTGTTCACAGCACATCTATTGACATCCTCGTCGGTGTCTTCTACAGAAATGGTGCCACTTTCTATGATTGTTGTTTTTTTGTTTTAAAATGTTTGCATCTGTCTCATGTGTCATCAATCCCCAATTTCCAAACAATTCTAAAAAATATTTTAATATTATATTATATTTTATTATCAGTTTGGAGTTTATAGTAAATGGGTATAAAAAAGGTCAGCGTAATGCAAGTGTGCTCTCTCTCGTCAGTGCACAGTTTGTTTTGTGGGAGAGCTGTCTTTTGTACTTTATCGGGAACGCAGTACAAACAAGGCTATTTGATCTCCTGAGGGCAGAGAGAAAAAAAAAGTACTTGTGTGTTGTGACAATTCACCAGCCTACCTGTACTTCCTGGAGGGGAGGGAAAAAAACCTTCCCAGGTGATTATGGCTGAAATGGGTGTGACCATGAAGAATGTCAAACAAAGAAAGTGGGACTGGCTAGCTTGTCATTGTGGGGTAATAGAGGGTTTTCCCAGTCACATTAACTTCTCCTATCAAACCCAGCAGTCAGCCGGAGTGGGAACAACTGCCCTTACCTGCTCTACCTGTAGCACTGACAGTGGAAAGGTAAGCCTGTGTCTTCCTGTGACCTTGGATTGTGATGAATGAGCTCTTTGTTTGTTTTAGCTTGAATGTGACTGACAGTTCCATGCTTTTTTATTCTGGTGTGAAATTGTCCCCAGGGCTTAAAGTTAGAGGAACAAGGCTGTGGCTATTGTGGTGAGCTGGTCCGAGGAGATCCTACATTGGTAAAGCTTGTTCTCAGGCTGTGAGAGCCTTTTCAAAGCTGTATTGGGAATAATGAAGTCCCTGTTATCAGAGAGATTATCATTAAGTATACAGTAACGTCTCAGCTGGTGGTCAGCCCACTAAAAATCCAAGGGTTTTGGTTAAGATTAGTTGCAGTGGTTTAGTATGTTATCTGTCTCTGTTTGACTGTTGCAAGGATCTGCATTGCCAGGCAACCTTTGTAGAGCCAGCACCAATGGAAAGGTGGAATAACAAGAACTTCAAATAATTACATGTCACTCAAAGCACCAAAAAAAACAACATCTAACAGTCAAGTCAAGATAGGTTTTGTAACTGTCATGAAAGCCTGGCATCATCAAAAAGACGTTTTTCAGAGGCAAGTCAGGGGTTCAGCGTTACTGGAATATCTCCACTAAATGTTTTAGCTTAATATTCTGCTTTAAAACGTTTAATTTGTGTTTTGCCAACAGTCGAAATCAGCTCATTGTTCAAGTTTTGAGTCAGTTAGAGGAGGCCTCAGGCAAGGAGTTTTCTATGCAACATGCAGACTGGACGTGCCTTGTCAAACACATTGCTGACTGAAGCCCCAGTATATTTCAGGGAAAATGCTTATAGAGTAGTTTAGTATTATGTCAACAAATAGGATGAGCTGCAGTTAAAAAAGAGCTTCAACCTCTCCCCTGCCCATTGATTGAACTGATAATAAATGCAGTGAGCCTACTTAAAGGTTCACCCTGTAACATTAAGGTGAAAGAGATCTATTGGCAGAAATTGAATGTAAAATAATCCTAGTGATGTTTTTATATTTATATTGAAATACTTTATATTATCATTGGGAGCAGCTCCTCTCTACAGAGGACGCTATGTTTTTTACAGCAGTCCAGAGTGGTCAAACATGAAGTGGGTGGTGAAGTGAGGGGTATTCAGCTGCAACGTGGAACTTCACCACTAGATGTCACTAAATTCTACACACTGAACCTTTAACAGTATGTCAGTGTCACGACATTTCACTAATAAGATTGTCAGGAATGCTTGTATCTGTAGTGAGCAAAGTCAGGACCATTCACTCGTGCACAAAATGCTGATAATGTGGTCACATAAGAGCAACACATTGTTATGAAGAATGTTGTTGGACTGCATTAACTAATGCTGAAAAAATAGTTCATGATAAGGATTTATCAATGGATTTTTTAAAATGCTTTTTTATGTAAATTCATCTTTGATTATTGTGTCTTTTTTTTTTTTTTACAAATATCGGATTTAACGGACAACACTCCACCACAACTACAACCACAAAAGATTCACGGCCAATGGTATGAATCAGAGTATTGAGTCACACAGTAATGTGACTGCATTCTTAGGACCTAATAGATGATGGAAATTTAAAATCACCACAAGATTTGCAGTCCAGCCCTGAAACATAACCTTTCCTATACTGTATGTCAAAGTTAATGGAGGACCACTGGTTTCATGGAAATAAACTAAATAATACAAATAGATATGAAGTGATTCATTATTTTTATTTGATTTTAAGATATCTTTAAGTACATGATTGCACAAATCAAATTGAAAATAGATTTAATCTTAATTTGAAAGGTAAATGTTTGTTCTTTTTCTTAATATCTTAGCTCATCGATTCCATCATCAGTTAGCTTCTTCTTTTAGCCTTTGCATTCAGTCTTTACATTTATACAAGAAGAAGAAAATCCACAGGGCTATAGGTTAGCTAGGTAGATGGTATCCTTTCCATCTTTTCCTAAACCAACTGAGTTTTTCTTATTTTGGCCCATACATAACAAATCCATGGCCATTCCACAACATTTACTGCATGTTTTTGTAATCACCACTTGTAATGACGCTGGAGGTCTGGGACACCTGCTGCTGGTATGCTCCCACAGGTTGTTATTGTGACCACGATGGTTTGGCCTGCTGCTGGTAGAGACAAATGAGTATCATTGCCATTGTCAGAGAACTTGGTGTATTTGCACATATTGAATCTGCCAACACAATGTGTTTGTTGGCCATCAACAGACACAAGACTTAGTATTCACATAAGCACACAAGGTCGCCTGCAGTCAAAGATAAAGTTGGGCAGTTCTAAGTATTTCAATAGACGACTGATGCTATGATTCTAGTGAGGGTATTCTGGACCACATCTACATCCACCTGTTTCACAGTAGCCCACCTTCTATAGGACAGTGACTCCCTGGTGCTTTGACTGAGCAATCGTCAAACCATCAGTTTGTCCGACGGTTGCAGGGGCTGCTGGGAAAGAGGAGGGAGGCTCAACAACAGCCTCCAGTGCCAGTTGATAAAGGACTGAATAGACTCCTTGTCAGTATGAGCTATTCTACTGCCTTTATACATGTTATTTTACACACACACACACACACACACACACACACACACACACACACACACTGACTCAATGATTAATTACCTTGTACTGTTAGTGTGTTGCTGGGCTGCAACCCAGACTTTCACTAAGCAGTGTTTTTTTTCTCTCTCCCTTCCTCCCTGTGTGTATGTGTGTGTGTGCGAGAGAGAGAGAGAGAGAAAAAGGGAGAGGGAGACAGAAAGAGAATTATTAAATAGGCGTGGAAGCTAATCTTGAGAATCAGGGAGGGATCCCTGGGTCAATATTTGTTTAGGAAACAGACCTTCATGTACAGTAACAGTCTATTGGCGGGTGCAAACCAACTTCAGGGTGCATTACCATCAGCTCTTGTAGAATCTGACTAGAATATTACCATATTACTATACTTCCTCTGTCTTTGTCTGAGAACTAACTCCCCTTTAGTTATTATACAGTCTGGTTGAGACTGGACTGAGCACTACACAGTATTTGCACAGAGCTGAGGACAAAACAATTGGTGCATGTACATTTTACACACACACACACACACACACACACACAACCAAAGGTTGTGTCCAGCTTCAGGCAAACTCAGGTTACGGGAGCCATGCATGGTCTTTAACAAGTACTTGCAAATGCTGTACTTTTAGAATATTATTGTATTTCGTAAATGCATTTTTTTCATATGCAGAATGAATGTCAGTTTCCTGTGAGACCAATGTCCATGTCAATATTTATCCAAATTTCCAGATGGGCCTTGTCGACAAATTATTATAATTATTTCAGGTTGTTGTGTAAACCGTCATAAGTCAACACAGGAAAATTAGCTTAAATAGCCAAGTCTGGCTCATTTATATTATTTTGTCTGTGGATTAATGAGCACCCTCCCCATCAAATAACTTAACAAATTAAGTGTAATTCCATGTTAAAAGGCTGATTCCTTAGATATTCTTAGTTCATTATTAGTTTATCGACAATTTCCTGTGAACTGTCAGTCATGTCACAGTCCTGTTTTTTCAACACATTAGCAAAAGACAATGATCTATGTTCATTGGTAGTTAACTTGACTTATCCCCCTTGTGTTTGTAGGATCTGGCGGCTGTGTTAAGTAGCAGGGATGTTTGACACACTGTATGAGTGGTTCTGGTGGGACAGAATCTGGCTGCCAGTGAATCTGACGTGGGCTGACCTGGAAGATAAGGAGGACCGGGTCTACGCCAAAGCCTCTGATCTTTATGTCACTGTCCCCTATGCCTTTGTGTTCTTACTCCTCAGATACCTGTTTGAAAAGTAAGAGCCACACTCCGTGCACCTACTCCCCCATGTGGTTATACAGCACCAACATCACAGCACGTTCATAACCAACAAATGATGCGAAATATATAAAAATATACACTGAAACTGACACTACATATTTAAGTACACAGAAGAACAACAACAATAATCTTATGCCCTAAGGAAAATACATATCAGTGTGTGTTTGTGTGTAAACAAAGGTATTGATTATGCTTCATGGAAACCTACATCCTCATTATTATAAACTACATGTCCTACACTGACGTTGTGAGAATTGAATCTTGTATAACTTTGTTTTAGTTGGATAGCAACACCACTTGCTGTCTCTGCTGGCATCAGGCAGAGAGTCCATCTGAAAGCACAGGACAACCCCATCCTGGAACTGTACTACACCTCTCAGTGTAGACATCCTGCTCAGGTAAACAGCAGTCACAATCCACTCAAATATTCATTCTGTGACCGTGATAGGTTAAATTCTTTATTTTGTTTAGCAGTATGATAACATAAAATATTACATAGTCAGGCTGTACTGCTGACAGCTGCAGACGTGTGATCTCTGCAGGACACGCTCTATGACTAACAGATGCCAGTGGGAACAAATAAGCCTTTAGATCTGTCATGGATCCTCTGGTATTACTGAGCTACTTATTGACTGAACTCAGAAAACAACACTATGTAAACTTTGGGTTCTTCATATTAGAAAGTGGTTGAGATAATAGGAATACACTTTCAACATTGAACTTGTGTAGTTTTTATTACAGTCCAGTCAAACACGTTTTCACTCAAATGTTCCAATAAATGTTACTATTTCTGTCTTTATTTTAGAATATAGGACAAGATGAATATCCCTTGGACATTTGAAGGTCTTGTGCACAATTTAAGTTACCAACTACCAGTAGATGTTAGCAGGGGTTAGCAGCCGCCAGCGGATGGTATTTCTGTCTCAATACTGAAATCACTGCACATGCCTAATATTAGCCGATTTTAAAATCCTTCTAAAAAGGTTTTAAATGGATCGGTTCCCATCCTTCCTTCAGTCTGATTACTGAGTGTAATCCATTCTACCCTTCACATTATCTAGATGCTGCTTATTTCACTATTCCTTGAATAAAGAAAAATATTGTTTTGGAGCAACACTCATGAAACATGAAAATCAATGTGAATCTATTCATTTACAAATCTCACTTTTGACACCATTCGTTGAACAATTATAACTAGACTGCACAGAGGTGTTGACATATACTTACATTTAAAGTATGCTCTGCACACACGTTCATGTGTGTGTAAACACTCACTTTCAGGCAGACATTGATGGGCTGTCTAAGAAAAGCAGTCTGTCAGTGAGACAAGTGGAGCGCTGGTTCAGAAGAAGACGTAATCAGGACCATCCTGGAGTCCTGAAGAAGTTCAGAGAAGTCTGGTCAGTATTGACCCCCCCCCCCCCCATCGCCACACATCTTCTTTTGAATTTATCTCCCATCTCTCTCTCTGTCTCTCTCTCTCTCTAATAATATTTAAAATATGATGCATTACATCTAAAAGCCACAGTATACATTTGTGATTCCTCTGCTACAGTTGGAGGTTTGTCTTCTACCTGTTGGCGTTCATAGGAGGACTAGCAGCCCTGTATGATGTGAGTAGAATGAAGAAACGGCCTCTTATTATGAAAAGCAACTCAAGGCAGCTACACCTCACCGGCAGCCTTGTGGTTGGAGCACTACTGTATATCTCACACAGAAGTCCTTACCTCTTCAACACTTCTACTTTAAATTTCAAATTACCAAATGCAAATGTAATAACATGTCCCTCCCTGTTGTTGCAGAAGGAATGGTTTTATGACACTCGGGAAGTGTGGACAGGCTTTCCACAGCAGGTTTGTTAAATAATACTTTTGACCATGGAGTGTCTACCAAAGTTTTTTAATCATAATTTTTCTTAGGTTTGAAATCTTTCTGTTATAACTAACACCTTTAACACTATTATTACTATATCTATAATTATATGATGTGTGTGTGTGTCATCTAAAACCCCAGGTTTTGCTGCCTGATTGAAAATTGTGTTGAGAAGAACACAGCAGTGTTGTTGTTTGTGTGGGATTGGTTTTATATCATGGAAGCAGGACAGAGGAAATATTTTCTGCTGTACTTGTGTCTTTATTACGTCTTTATTGAGAATATTTATAGAAATTGATTCTGATTCTGAAATACAAATAAGGTTTATGCGCTGACATTCCACGTTCTATGAAAACGGGACCTTCATTACAATACTGTGATGTAATTCAGCCTCGGTACACATGATCTTCATTATGAGGTTGTATATCATGTTGTTGAAAAACAGAGAAGACCTGGGAGGTGTCTTCTCAGAGTGAACAATAGATTCTTCTCCTACGCTAATGGTGTTAGGACAAAGAGCACTGCCCTCAGGGACGAACCCTCTGTCGGTGGGACTGGGCTTTGCTGTGGCTTCATGTTACACGTTGTCCAATGCTTTCTGTCTCTCTGTCTGTCTGCAGTCCATGCTGGAGTCTCAATACTGGTATTATATCCTGGAGATGAGCTTCTATGCCTCTCTTCTCTTCAGCATTACCTTTGATGTCAAGAGAAAGGTGAGTTGTTGGAAGCCGAAACATCGATTCACACTCCTCATCAATAAAATCCTTTGTCATCCCAATTTTTAATTAATACCTTGTATGCAGGATGCAGGGTATTGTTTTCACCCCTGTGTGTGTTTGTAAAAAATCACTCCACAATACACGGACTGATTTTACCAAACGTGATGGAAATTGTACTTGGGAGGATATGTTTAGACGATGATCTGTTGGAGTTGATCGGTCAAAGGTCAAGAACAACAGAAATATGGTCAGAAACACACATTTTCAATGATATCCCTGCAAATATAGAGAGACAATGTAAAGATTAGAAAGATTACATTTTATCAGAAAATTCTTATCATTATATTATATCATACATATTTGAAAAAAAAATTCAACAAGGTATCTCTGTATCCATATGCCTATATAGATATGAAAGAAAAAAATCATGATTATGTTGTAGAAGTGATTTCACCAGGGGATCAGTAAATTACATCATTTATAATGTAGTAATGTATTCATTTTTGCAACCAATAAGATTAGACACAATCTACAGCTTATTAGGAATAACTAATCATTCATCATCATATGGTATAAATGACATCATGATATCATGATGACATCGTTAGTAAAATGTCTGCATTGCATACAGTGTGTTATACATTTAACACTGTAATATGCATACAGATGACAAAAATGAGTTTATGAAATAGCAGTCCAAGAAAGAGATTTTATTTGGTCTTGGTCTCATACTGACTACTCCCACTGTCAGCGAGAACAGATGTCCAGTCATCGGTTCTCATCTCACTGGGCCTGTTGTCACGCCACCTTGGTTCAATAATCAACTGTCATGGTTTTTCATAACATTGCTATTCGTTTTAGTACAACTCTCACCCTGCCTCAGTGACATGTTCACTGAAATGATGGAACACCATCTATAATTCATTGTCTCTAAGGCTGAACCTCTGATGATCTGAACCGGTCCAGTTGTTTATCTCGTCACAACATTAGTGTCAAAGTCTGGGGCATCTTTTTCTATGTTATTCTGGTTTTTAACTGTAATTAACTGTATTTTGCAGTGCATCACCATTTTTTCACATCAACAAATTTATACAACTTGAAAACAACTCTAGTGATATGACAATTCATGTTTAACATTATTTAAAAAAAGTTGCTTATTCCAACTTTTTCATACAGTTGGATGAGGTGACTTAGTAGACCATAAGTAATGCTGGTAAGATTTAGGTAGAAAGTAGGAGTGTACAGTGTTCTACATGTTGGCTGACTGCTGTGATTTTATTTTTCCCTCTTTCAGGACTTTAAAGAGCAAATTATCCACCACTTAGCCACTCTGGTGCTCTTATCTTTTTCCTGGTGTGTCAACTACATTCGCATTGGAACCCTGGTCATGCTTGTCCATGATGCGTCTGATGTTTTACTGGAGGTCAGTCACAGTCACAAGTGTTTTTTATACAGCTCGTTCCATCACCTCATACGGATGTAACAGTGCTGTATAGAAAGGAATACCAAACCCCACAGGTTTTACTTTGATGGGATACAATTAGCACTGTCAGGTTCAAGAGTCACATTTCAGGAACATGTTGGTCTGACAGCGTCATTTGTTAAAAGCATGTGATTGTCATATTAATGTTGTAATGTCATTTGTTAGTTCATTTGTCGCATTCAAGTAACACGATGTAACTTCTCGTAGAGAAATGGCGGCCTCTACAGGCACAATTGGCCATCAAACCTGTTGAGCTTCGAGCCTGAGCAATTAATGTTCGCAAAGCATATCAATCACGACAGTGGAACTACAACTGTGCAGTCTCACTCACTGAAATGAAACTCAGTGGTGTACAATCCACATGATGCCTGGTTTCCCCAACCAGAACAGCTGTTGCTGTAACAACCACCACAAATATGTAGCGATTGTTTCCTCATCAAATATCACAGATGAGAGCTGACTTTTATTTCTTACTCATTTATAGTGCAGCATTACTTTTGAACTCAATGGGCCTGATTCCATCCGCTCACATAATGTTGCTTTAAAGGTACAGTTTGTAGAATTTGTTGAAATTGCATGCTGCTCCTGAACACCCCTCACAACCTCTCCTTCCAAACATGAAAAAGGTGTTTAGTTTGTCCAGTCTGGACTAATGTAAAAAACATGGCGGCCTCCTAGAGAGGACCCCCTCGATGTAAAGTAAAGTATTTAAATATAAAGGACATTTTCTGGGGTTAAGAAAACTACAATTCATACAATTTAGATGAAACGAACTAGTGAAAACATCATGAGGATTATTCTACATTAAATTTCTGCCAATAGATCCCTTTCGCCTAAATCTTACACACTGGACCTTTAACTGGAGTATTAAGAGGCCAAATTGCCCAAATTAAACTAAACTCCAAAGGTAATCTGGTGTCTTTTAGATTATACCATATGACACCATAAAAGGTTTATTCTAACCAGTGAGTATGATATGCTGCAGAAAATGGGCTGTTATTCAGTTTAAATTATGTTTATTAACAACACAACTCCTTTTTCTTACAGTCAGCCAAATTGTTCAACTATGCCAAATGGGAGAAAACCTGTCAAAGCCTTTTTGTTGTGTTTGCCATAGTGTTTATGGTAACACGGCTCATCATCTTTCCATTTTGGTAAGCTGATAGGTGCAGTGTGTGTGTGTTTGTGTCTGTGCGTGTATTTATGTGTATATATTACTTTAAGTATTATATTATTATTTGAATTTCTTTTCATTGTTGACAATTAAATTTAAATTGACATGTATTTGGTTTGCTGTTCAAATTGTTAATAGTGAACAGTTATTTCATCTTTTTACATGGGCACTGGCAGAAATTGTAAGGATTATACTATTGCGGTTCTTGTGAAATGCTGGGAACACAGGGCTGCTTTTACTCAAATGTTTTTCAGCTCAGCAGGATTTTTCGGAGAATCTCTGCTATTGAGTTTTATTGCTGCTTCACCGATGGAATTTTAAAATAGAAGGTTGTAAAAAAAAAACATTGTCAGTTTATTAGGTTTGTCTCGCCAAAACAAATGCAGGCCAATCCAACAAGTCTGCATGAACATTTAATAGCCTGTAATGAGTATTAATAGTGATTTTTATTGTTTTAAATTGAGAGATATGCATCTGAAAGTATATGAAGGAACACTTGTCTGGAGTAACCTGGTGGCCTATAGGCATTTAGTGCTGAGCAAACCACTGCAACATCACCTACGGTAAATCTGTCAACTCCATCTCAAGTCAAGTCGCTACTAATGTATTTTCTGATCATTATTCAAAGGGGAAATTGTAACATTGTAACACAATACAATGTTTGTACTCATAAAACACACATCCCAATGAAATTACACAGCACACAGGTTTCAATGCTGGATACAGATTTTCACTTGTTTTCGGTCTGACTGTGTTTCAGGCTCATCCACTGTACCTGGGTTTACCCCCTTCACCACTACCCCGCCTTCTTCGGCTACTACTTCTTCAACGTGTTGCTGGTTGTCCTCCTCTGTCTGCACATATTCTGGGCCTACCTCATTCTCTGCATGATCAGGAAGTTTATGTTTGGAACGGTGTGTACAGTTTTTGCCATTCACCCATTCACACACATACGGCATCATCGTCATGCTTATCTGTTATTAATCAATACCTTCACATTGTTTTCATTGGCTTTGCTGGGCAATGTGGTCTATCTAGTAAGGACATGGAGATATCATGAACATAGATGCCAAGGCATGACATAGGTTTGATAGCCTATGCAACCAAAGTTATCATCAACAGCTGTTTACTTACCAATTGAGCAGAATGGTTGTGAGTTAAGCATCAAATGACACACAAACACCACAATGATACAATTTTATTTGAGTGCAGATCAGACTACGACTACAGACTACATTTTAAGATAAGAAGTTCCTCATGAGAATGGTCAGGGTTGACCTAATTCCTGTTGTTACAAACATTTCAGGTCTGTTCACTTTTGTCCACACCAGGGAAATGACAATCAGTAATGGCCAACCCTAAAAACTTCTCTTGGTGGTGTGAGCTTCATGTCTAAACCTATTGGAAGTAGTTTTGTTGGGTAATTGGTTGCTACCAACAGTCAGACTTTCTTTCAACCATGATTACCCTTTAGTCTTACTCAAGTATTGTTTGTTTCTGAACTAACCTTAATCTGAAAGCTAGGGTTGGTCATTTTGGGAAAGCTAGCAAGAGCAACCTACTCAACCTCCAAACCACCCTCTCTTCAAGGCTACATGCCCAAAACACACGAATGTGCACTACCTCACAAGTTCTGCTTGACTCATTCGCTAACTCGTGGCTATCGTTTCTGCTTCAGAGTTGTGAGACATTTTAGACAAACACTTTTTTAACACCAAATAATATTTTGGCTCTGGGCAAAAAAATATTCTCATCAGTCAGCAGCCACAGAGCGAAGTAAACAGAAAGCAGTAAATAAATCATTTCGACTGACATCAACTCAAAACTCCAGCTCATTGTTCTCAGCTGCAGCTCAAGTTCCAGATCTGCTTTCAGAGGTAAGTTTTGCTCTCTTTCCATTTGGCGGCTGGATCCACCAGATGATTTTTGTATTTGCTCAACGCCCTTTCTCCCTGCATTTTCCCCCATCCTTCTCACCTCTCATTTACTTTATTTCTTCCCATGTCTTCTGTCACAGATGACCGGAGATGAGAGAAGTGAGAATGAAGAGGAGGAGGAAGAGAGCAGTCAAACAGAGCACGAAGGTGTAGGACAGCACAAGCTGGGCAATGGCCATGCAGTTGATGAGAAGGAGGACAAGAGTGGCTGCTTTGGGCGCTTGTCTCCACCAGAGGACATCTGTTCCTCAAAGACTGTCTGCTGACTCATGCTTAGTATGATCAGTAGAACTGAAGATGTGAGGAACCAAAAAATGTTGAATTAGTTTTATGCTCTAAAGGCTGAAAAATAAACAAAACATGTGACTTTTTCGTTTGAGATGCTGGAAAACAACCTAACTCAAATAAGCCTTGCTGTCTTACAGCGTTTTGAACTGTGAACACGTAAAGGGAGAGACTTTGAGATGTTTTGGCAGTCTGGCCCTCCCTAGTGTTGTCAGAGGCAACATTTCACTTGACAGCCCTGTAGGTCAAAAGAGACCAGCGAACCAAACAAACAATGATGTGCTCATCATCACCTCTAATTTGTTTAGCATTTTTTGTGAAGTGCAGAGTCGCTGTGCTGTGGATCTTTCCCCCAGCTGCTTTGCCTTGATGTTTCATTTGTCGTGACCTGCTAGCTTTTATCAACTCTCTTCTGGTTTGTTTGTCTGTGGAGATTGGCTTGAACAGTTTATTTATGGTAAGAGGGAGATGAATGGGATCTATGACCTGTTAGGGTTTCCCCGCCACCTTTTGTGTTTGAACCCTGTCCCCTCCAACTTCTTATCATGTAGGCTACAGTTCGTACATGTACAGTCCTTATTCTGTAATAATACTACATGCAGGTTTTTGCACGTTTGTAGTGATTTAATTAAGCATTAGTCTTGCATAGCCAGCACTATCTCCAATGTGGCTCTTACAGGAGAGTCCAGAAATACCACACTGCGGTTGCATACCTCTACCATTGCAGTTACCGTCAACATTTTTCTTTTTCGAATCAATTAATCAGTGAGTCCATAACATGTGTTTAGTGAGTTCACAGTAACCTTGACTTTCAACCATCAAATTATAATCTGTACATCCAAGTGAATGTTGAGGCATTTCATTATGTATTCCTGATATATAACATTAAGTCACGTGACCTTGACTTTGTGACCTGCGACCACCAGAATCTACTTATTTCATTTTTGAGTCCAAGTGAATGTTTGTGCCAAATTTGAGGAAATTCCCTCAGGTGGTTCTTTAGATATTGCGTTCACAAGAATGAGATGGAAAGATGTATGAACAGATGTAATGACAAATGTACAGACAGACACGTGCTGTCGCTGGCACAGAGGCATCAAAATTGTCTGGCTTGTTTGTATTACCTTAAACAACCACAAACATCTTGGTTCTAAGCCAAGGATGCTGCGATGGTGCCCTTGCAAAATATGCATTGTCAGGAAAAATTTGTTTCGGTGGAATATTTGCATATGGGGAGACGATCAATGTCATTAAAATGGTTAATTCCCAACAAGGAACAAGGAACGCCACACACAAAAACCAGAAGACACAGTATGATTAACCACTTCAAAACCTGTCATTTCATCACATAGATTGCTGGCTGGGCGGTGACTGTTGTTTCTTGTACCAAACTGGGATTTTGAATGAGAAATGGCTCAAATGCTGCATGAGACATGGCTATACCCACATCTACATCTGGTGTGTCAGACAACACAACAGTCACCATGTGAGCACATCATATACTATGATAATGTTGTAAAACTTACATATTTCCACACAGGTTACACTGATTTTGTTTTTTATATGAAAATTGCAATAAATTACTTGGTCTGGATTTTTGGGGCATTGGGGGTTCATTATACATCTTTAGTGCCTGTTGGTCCATGGTGTGTTTAGCCAGAAATATTTCAGGTGCTTACCAGGAAACAGTTCATCCAATTTTCCTATTTCTGAAACTACCATACATTTGTATGTTTAGTACAGTTTATACACATATGTACACATTTAAATAAACAAAGTACACAAAAAGGGATGGAAAGGCATACTTTTTGGTGTTGTGTGCAAAATGTTTTCCTCTTTTAGGACTCTAGAGTTGTCGTAGAGTCTATCAGGTTGTCCTGACTGGTTTATTGGCATAGTTTAGTAGCTACTGTTTAACTTTAAAAGTTTTTACTTAAAAAGTTCAACCACAACTTCTTTGTTCTGCTGCAGGACAAGGAAATCCTTATTCAAAATCCCACTGATATCTGTAGCAACACTTATAACAATCCAGCCTTAGAATAGAAGCTTTCTCTATGGTATGTAGCGGGGCTTGCATTCTACATTAAGATAAGGTAAGTATTTCTGTAAATGAAATTAATATGTTTATTTGATGTGTCTGTTTTATCAGTTTTTAATGTGAAAGTGTTCACTACACGTACTCATGTACTACATGTATCAACTAGTGGTGAATGTTGTCAGCTGTATCAAAATACTTTTTAGAGGCTTGTTGTAACACTCAAGTAAGCATTGATGCTGAATCTGTTTGAGGCAAAATACTTCAGAAGAGCAGCAAGTGGTAGTCTGTTAAATTGTCAGAGACCCTGGCCTGCAACAGCAGCACACACAGAAAGAGAGATCTCAGAGATTTTGATAGGGAGGCCTTTAAATGGATTCAGTGGTAGAGTCTAAATGGTAGATGTATGCTGTCCGAGCTGAAACACAGTGGGTCTGTCATTTTTCTTAGAAATTACATATAATCAGTCAAATAACACACATACAGGTAAACTTCAACGATATCAGAGCTCAACCAATTATGGTTTATAATATTTTAGATTAAGATTCATATCCAAACTTCTTTACAGGCTATTTTCACGTTGATAAAGACTATCACAGCCCTAACACGCTTGTGCACTTAAAAAGAAAGAAAACAAAATCTAAGAAATATATTTCTCTAAAAAGGGGAAGAGGAATGGAATAAAATCTCAGTTTAAATAAATCTGCCAATTCTGTCAATCAATCAAGCTGAAATAGTTAGAGAGGGGATGACAAATATCATACATCATGGATAAGACTGTTGTATCAAGAAAACCATCTTCATCAGCTGCTATAAGTCCATATTTGTTATGGTCCGTACTTATCTAGCACTTTTCTAGTCTTGATGACCACTCAAAATGCTTTACAGTACAGTTATTGCCATTCATTCAATCATGGGGCTCAGTATCTTGCCCAAGGACACTTCGACATGTAGATGAGGAAGACTGGGATTGAACCATAGTGTTCCTGCGACTGTTGGAACTCGTTTCAACCTGCAGCACTAACTTCATCAAGGGGGATTTATTCCAGACTGCTGCATTGGACTGCATCGGTTTTGGCTATATGTCTCCCGAATAAACTGCCAACAGAGTGTATTATTTATCATTAATGCTAAATAAATGTATAAGCTGCATTTCATAACTGGTGAATGTGGATCAGTTCTACCAGCTTTCATGTGTATTTGAAATGAAATCTATGAAGAAAACAGCAACTACAGCAGTAAAATGAGTACAGAAGCTCCTCTGAATTTTGAAAGGGAGATATAAAGATAGTAAACATGTGAATTATGGCTCTTTGACGGGAGCTGCATCTGATAACACAGAGTCTGTTGTTGTTTGTCTCTGGCTGGAGTCCAGACCTATAAACATCACTCGCTGATGAAGTTACACACCTCAAATTTCTCACTCTACTTATGTATCTGGGTTCATGGTGTATGGGGAAGTATAATAATTCTGGGAATCTGATATTCTTCCTATCTACAATACTTCGAATGGATCTTAAATTTGATTTATTATCGTCAAATTTAGACTTTAAAAGACTTCTTGTTGTAATTAGCAGAAATGATGGGATATGAATTTTCCAAATTAACATGTCTGTTTATAATATGGTAATACTTATTAGGATTATCTGCATCAATAATATGATTTTTACTTGGTGGTGCAGTGGCTGTGCTTTTTTGCTGTGACTATGAATCATCAAAGATTGTTGTAACAGCTTAAGATTTCTGTGTTTAAACTCAGCCAGTAGATGTACTCCCCTGGTTTTTTCCAAGTACTCTTGCGACATTACAAAAACAGTCAAGGAAGAGTGATTATCATGTTGTTGTGTCACGGGGAAATCATTCTTGGTTTCTTTTTGAACCACAGGAAATGTAGCTCTTGCTGTTGGGTGCAGCATGTTGCATGAAGTGTCACAGTTTGGAAAAGCAAAGATTAAACAGTTTACATCACTTTATGCTACAGAAACCATGACAAAATATTTTGTTGTATATTTTGATGATTTCTCATTGTTCTTGAGATTCATATTGAGACTCCACTGGTAGCCACAAGATGGCACTCATTACTCTGCTTTTCTCTGCCAAACCATGAAGCAGGATCAGACTGCTCACCACATGAGCAACAGAATAAAAAAGGAAACAATCTCTGGCTTGATTGACTGTGGACACCTTTATTATGTGTCACGTTCTTTTATGATTATGATTATATATAAGATAAACTGTCCATGTAGTTAGGTTAGATTTAAAGAAACTAACTGGCAGTAAAAAAAAATCAAAGCAGCAATAACCTGATAGTATGTTTTGTTGGACTTGCCCTGACTGGCAAACAGTCTGATCTTGCAAACTTCTCATCTCCACTTTGTAACAATGTGATAAATGTTGTCTCCAAGCCCAAACTCCTCCAGAGCCAAGGGGGAATTGTACAACTGTTTTCACAGGCTGAGCAGAACTTACTGTGATGATTTAACTGAAGTGTGATGTGTTTCCATTAACACACTGATTTAAGTGTCAAGCCCCTACACATGAAAGAACAAGGAGGCAGGACATTAAGGGCTCTTATTTTGTATCACGCTTTGAGTCAACAGAAGACTAAAATTTGTTCCACATTGTTTTTGTGGACGGTTCATTCTTATTTTATAAGCTTTGTCATTTATGCTTATATTTGGGATTATGTATTTTATCTTTTTTTGTTCAAATGTATATGTTCCTTCTCGCCCTCATCTGTTTTCTCTTTTTTTGTGTGAACATTTCTTGAAGTATGTGCTTCTTCTTCTTCTTCCCCTCCTTCTTTGTTTGATTTATTGCTGGATGGCAAACAACATCAAGGTGCATCCAGACACAAGCAAGAAAATATTGCACCTGAAAGAAAAAATGTAGTGGTCTTCAACCCCTTTAATTGCGGTCATAACCCTGGTTTCCACTGACAGTACAATACCTCTTTGATTTCTACATCCAAAGACTTACAAAGTGTTTATAAGAGATACTGAACCAAGGTTCCAGAGGCAGAAACTTCATAGAAATGCAGGGTTTTTTTCCTCATCTATTTCTTTGGCATATAATGGGAAAAAATGGACCTGCCTTTTGTGTGGAAAACAATTCTGTGTCAACAGCTGTTGCAGAGATATGGGGATCCTAAAATGCTTTGTCCAGATGGAATCACAGAGACTTCAAACAATGTCTACCCAAGTTGTGTGATGATTGAGTGTGGTACAGACCTAAACAAACCCAAAGCAGCACTGAGGTGTATTTTAAAAATATATTTGTTGACTACAACCTCGTCTACTTCTCTTTACATCTGGCCCCCACACTCACCTGTGTGAGCAGTATTATAAACTACAAATGTCATCAAGAGTTTGATGGGTTTTCCTGATGTCACCCTGATACCACATGGGGAGTGGCCGCCTGCTGGAAGAGACCCACCGCTGTTGGAGGCCAAGCCTCAGCTGCCTTGTCTCTTAAGATAAGGCAAATATTGAATTAACTTTTAAATGAGGCAAAACCAGAAATTCAATCAGAATTGTTGAAACTGTTTTTGCTCAGAAGATCTCTAAATAAAATCACAAACTAAAAATATAGTTTCAAAAACAATCTGAGTTCTCAGACTCAGCATGAGGTCTGGATTCACAGTATGAGCTGAGCAGCCCAGTGTGGCAGTTATAAAAGGAGATCACAAGGCCGTGCTATATCGACTCGGAAAACTCACCTCCCTCTGCTTCCATAAAGAGCCATCTGTGGTCAGTTCAGCAGATCAAACCACTGAACAAAACAACGTTGACATGCCAAGTGTGGCTGCCCTGCTGAAACAGTTGCCCGGCCCTTCACACCAGTGTGGAGCAGACGTTGGCCCTAATCAAACCAGTCTATTGCTCCCATCTGTCACCCCTGACCATAGCTGTAAGAAAAACCAGCCTGGAACTGTCACTGGTTTATTTAACTCAACGTGTTTCTTTCTGAAAGTTTTTTTTTGCTAAAGTCGTTAATGGTATTAAATCCTATAGAGTGTCTGCCCTGAAGTAGGTGTCTGCCGGAGTCCACCAGGTTTCAACAACTGCTGAAATTGTTTTGTTTGAATGAATATAAAAAAATCACTTAGAAAAGAAACATCTACTAATTAAGCTCCTTGTTAGGAATGCCTGCATACATGCTTATTCATGATATGATATCACCACGTGCATGGCAGCAAAGCATGGACCCATCCTGCCTCGTGTCAACAGTCCAGGTTAGTTGGTAATTTAATGGTGTGAGGGAAGAAAATATTCTTGGGTTTTTAATATAAATCAATGGTGGTTTAAATGTGACAGTTTATTTAAGTATTGTTGCTGAACATGTTCATCCTCTTATAGCCACAAGTTTATCATCTTCTGATGGACAATAGGATAATGGTCCATGTGATATAGTAAACGTCTCAAAAGTGGTTTCATGAACATGACAGTGAGTTCAGTGAACTCCGGTGACCTCCACATCAATGTGCAGTGGGACAATCTGCAGAGATGTGATATTATCATGTCAACATGGAGCAGAATCGCAGAGGAAAGTTTCCAACATCACTGAGAATGAGCAGAGGAAGACCCTAACCACTGCTGGTATGGCGTTCCTAATAATGGTATATACACACACAGCCACACCCGCAGTCCGCAACACACAAAACAGTTTGATTCCAAACAAACTACAGACAACGTGCACATTAGGTTGGCTCAGAAAGGGGGGGTTCAATTACAGGAAAACCACAATGCTCTGTCTGGGTAAATAAAAAATGAAAATTTCACAACAGCTGCACAACATAAAGTAACATAAAACAGGACATTAACATACAAAGTGAGGAACTAACACACAACACAAACCAATGAGGACCATAAAATTGTCAATGTACACTGAGGGGATCTCTTTTTTTGTAGAATATAGGATGTTGAATATTAAGGTTATCCCCCAACCACCAGCGGATGTCAGGGAAAGATCTTCAGTTATGTAACTTAGCGTCATCGGGTGTTTGGGCCTTTTAATCACACATCCCGCTCTTCTAAGGCAGGCCCACCACAGGTTGATCAGAGCAGCGTGCATGTCCCTTGCATCTTGGGGCCCAGTTGGGATCTTTCCTCCTGATCCAGTGTCATTGGCTGCATCGTTCTGCAGTGTGTGATGTTTCTTTTATGTTCTGGCACAGGGCTTGTCCAAGGATCCCCAGATCAGGCATGTACGGACAGGAGAAACAATTACAGTGAACTAAAATTCTTTCTATGCAGATATGGGCATGTGACTGCTATATCTAATAAACTTGACTTCGAGTTAAGACATCCAGATTTGAAAGAGTGTCATTCCACAAGTTAAAGCAAGCAGCGCATTTTTGTTCCATCCACTGTTCTGTATTTTAGAATATGTAGATGTAAATCAGGGGGTGAATGTGTTGTGTTTTTTGAACAAATATTTGAATACAGTATATACTGCATGCACAGTATGTGTGAAATACTTTTTCATCAGAAAGTTTTCATGTGGTCATCTGTGTGGGTGTGAACTTCAGTCAATCAGGACTTTGGTCTTAATTTAAAGCCCCTACAAGGAGTTTTAAACTGCTTATGAAACGTTCTTATAAGGTCTTATAAGACAAAAGTGAGCATTAGCTGGGGGTCTGTGACAGGAGCGACACACCCAGGCACCACCCTGACCTCTGTACCTTCCCCTTTCATTTCAACACCTACAGGTCACACTACGTTCTTACGTAGGCACGGGAAGTGGAGGTGACGAGGTGGTGATGCTTTTGAGAATGAAGATAACTGCTCACCTTACACACTTTACACAACCTGTCCTGAAGTGATTCATAGTAGGGCAGTCGGTAGCTCACAGAAACATGTTTTACCTGTATTGAGAAAAGAGTGAAGTTCAAACCCCTGGCACCTTTCTCATCTGCACACACCTGTGTGCAGTACAAGCATTAATGTTGGATCATCGATGCTGGAAATGTACACATATGGTCAGATTCACTGTAGCTGCTTCCAGACCTGCACTCTACTCCAGATAGTCTCCTGACATTCTCCAGAGAGGCTGTATGTGAAAGTGTCAGAGTGAGAGGCTCTTGTGCTAGTCCCCTATAGTAAAAACTCTTCTACGCAAAAATGAATCAAACCAAAGGAATATTTCATTTTTACCATGTAATTCAGTAGTGTTTATTACAATAATTCTGAAACCTCATTAATATTCATTTTCCAACATGCTAGAGCTTTTAATGTAGGTCTTTCTTGTGAGAACATTCTGCATTCCCCAGCCAGGCACCCTAACTTTAGCCACACTGTGAGCCTAACCCTCAAACCAAGTCTGAACCCTCACACAGCTGTCTGAAGTTAGACCCACCAAAATGGCCTCACAAGGACAAAACACACACACACACACACTCACATCTATCTTGGTGAGGACACTCATTTGCAAAGTGAATTCCTTAGCCCCTCACCCTAACCTTAACCATCCAAACTAAATGCCTAAATCTAACCCTAAGACCTAAAACCAAATCATAACCATCAAACAGCCCATTGAAAACGTGAGGACCTGTCAAAATGTGCTCACTTTCAAAAAATGTCCTCCCTCTGAGGGGTCTTCGCCCAAAATGGTCCTCACAAATACATAAATACAAGAATGCACACAGGCACACACACATAAACACATGCACGTCTCTCTGTAGTTGTGAGGACAGTCATTGACACAATGCATTCCCCAGCCCCTTACCCTAACCTTGCCCATCACAGCTAAATGAACTAACCCTACCCTCACTCTAACACCAAGTCTGAACCCTCAACAGACCTCTGAATTTGTGAGGACCAGTCAAAATGTCCTCACAATCATGGCATTGAACCAAAATTGGCCCTCATAACTATAGATAGGCATGCGCACACAAAGACACACGCGCGCGCGCGTGCGCGCGTGCAAGCCAGCTCTCTGCTCTTTTTTTTTCCTTAACTCAAAACCACGTGTAGGGTTTCAACCCCCGGAGGTGACAGACGCCTTCGCTGACCAATGAGAAGGCAGAGATTTCTCGGTCTGAGCGTAACGGGGCCAATGTGACACCAGCAGAGGTCGGTCCACGCTGTGTGGGCGTGTCCTGTGCGCCGAAGTCACTCCAGCCTTAATTACTCCAACTTCTCCAACTTTGGAAGGATTGCGCGGAGCGGTACGTGTAGCGGCTCCTGTCCCCGCACGACCACACCACACGCCTCTCCAGCTGCTGCAGCCTGCTGTGCTCCACCATGCACTCCAGCCATGTCAGCCCTCTGCTCGTCTCTCTGCTGTGCATCGGGCTCACTGGTGAGTACTGACGGTGTCTGCTTCTCTTAGATATAGGTCAACCAGAACCACCACTTTCCTCTGTTAAGCAGCTGAAAGTGTGACTAAGATCAGCTGTGTGAGGTCGACTGTGCTTCTTTGTTCGATTCCCTCCTTAGACATCGATTCCCTCCTTGATTCATCGAGTGATCACTGCAGTGTAATAACTTGCATACTGCTCCTAATAGTCACAGGCTGCAGATCCTTGCAAACCGCTAGTGGAGCAGGGAAGTTGAACGTGGCTGCAGGATTCACGGAGCATTAGCACAGACAGTTCAGTCAGTTCATTGAGTCAGGGCTGGTTTTTTACCCATCGTGGCCGCTGTCTGATGGAAAGTGTCTCTCCCCACAGTCCAGTCTGAGCTGGAGACGGATGAAGTGGTTCCCAGGCTGCTGTCCGGCCAGGAGGCGCACCTGTCCACCCACCACACCGCCCGCGCTCAGCGGCGCCGGGGTCAGCGCTCCGTGGACGCCCCGGGGGGAGGACACCCTGACCCGGAGTACATCATCGTGACACTGCCCGCTTTTGGAAGGGACCTGTATTTGAATCTAACGCGGGATAGTACGTTTCTCTCGGGGGACTTCGTGGTGGAGGAGCGGCGCAGGGACCAGAGCGCAGCGGTCCGAAGCCTGCCCACGAACCAGCTCTGCTTTTACTCTGGCTCCATCGTCAACCACACGGATTCCCTGGCATCTTTAAGCACCTGTGGCGGTCTAGTAAATCCATCTTCATTTTTTTCTTGCACTGCCGATAGCTTTCATGTCTTTTCATTCAGCCACGCTGTGAGAAGGCTTGTTGGATCACTGCAGCTTGGTCTAGTGTCCACGCAGCCATCCTGATGAAGTACCTCTAAGCACGATTATTAGCTCCTGTCTCATATGTCATTGTAGTTAATCTCTTAAAACCAACAGACCTGCCAGTGGGTCGGTCGGTTCAAAGTCACGCTGTCAAGCCAAAATCCTCAGAACTTGATTTCAAAAGCTTGTGGAGATCCTGTTTCCAAAGATAAATGTGTCTGGCGGCAATCTGGGGAAATGTGTTGAAAATGATGCACACACATGCTCAGTATTTTCCAGTCTGAAATGTAGCAGCATAAAAAAAACATAAAAACTTCTAGAGGAAACAAAAAGGAAACTGGGTTTGACAAAAGACCTTTAGCTCAAGTTCTGCATACTGACTTATTGTGCAGTTCTCAACTGCATTTAACAGAAGTGGCTGTAAGCTCTGGAAAAGCAGCTGAGATTTAAGAGTTTAATTTTGCCAAAGTAATAGTTTCAAGGCAAAGAAGAAACTTTCAGTACTTTTATATACTTTCTATGTGACAGGGTTCAGCAAAAGCCCCTTGTTCAAATCTTTTATGGTCATCCAATTGTTTAAGAAACTGTGAATTTCCCCACCATGATAAGTTCCACATTAGCTGAGGCATTTGACAATGCTCTTATGTAAAGTGAGTGTGGAGGTAGGGCTTCAGCCTGAGTGCTGGACTCTGCAGCAGAAACAGTCTTGAAGCCAGATCCTGCTGCAGACTCTGCTCCTTTATTTCCTCCACAAATCCTCAGTGACAGTCTGAGCTCTCGGCTAACCTACAGTGAATGACAAGATTATTGTCCTGCTGTGGACAGTGTGAGTCAGTGAGGACAGAAGTTAAGCAGTAAAACCTGAAGTCGCTCACAACCTGTCCAGACTAGGACCCGCTGGGTTGCATTCAGTGTCCTCAGTAAAATTAGCTGTGTCCCAGTGTTCAGGTGTAAACTACTTCTCAGTACATGTATTACATATTGTATACTTACAATGAACGACTCTGGCAGAGTAATGTACTGTAGGCACATAATGGGAAATTAGGCAATGTCAACCATACTGCAGCTTTGAATCTTTAACATTGAAATCTCAATGAACCACCACACAACATAACTGTATATTTGTTTTCAGTTTTTGTTAGTAATAGCACCTTTTCTGTCCACTATGGTATGTTATTGGTATATCATGTTCTAAAGACAACAAATGTCATGTTTGAGTTAATTTAGAAAAGGTGTACCTCCATTTCATAATTCGTCCACCAGAGAGCACTGACAAGTTTATTTTTGCTCTGTATAATGTCCTACTCACTACATTTCTGGGTCAATATGTGTTGAGTTCAACATCATAGATGAGTATCAGCATCAAAAATATAGTGCTGTCTCGGCCTGCATTGCGTTTTTTGATTGTCTAGTCAAAAAATGAAAGCAGTGTCATGATTAGAGAAAATTAAAATTCTAATCACTCATGAGGTTTTAAAGACTGGTTCGTTGACACCACCTGTTGAGGCAGTGTTATTGCGAGTAACACGATGATGGTGGAAAGTCAAATAAGCATTCAGTGGCAATAAAACAGCTTTGTAGTTATAAGATATATTTAGGTTTGAACACTTTCTGTGGGACTGGGACAGTTGGATAGTTTCATTAGACTGATTGACTTAAATTGAATAATCCCAGTTTGTGACTGTTGCAAGTGTAGGATTTGTCCAAACTGTCTCTGTGTAGACAGGTGTAGTGTTAACCTCTAAATCCACAGTTGAAGTCTTTCCTGGAATTCAGTCAGAAACATGAAGGCTCTGTGGGCTGTCATGTGGGACTATTTAGAGGTCTTAGAAATGTTATTAGCGGCACAGAGCGTGCCAGATATCGGTTCGCCAATTCTTCAGTTTCTGAGCTGGTAGCCACTCTGCCACGTGCACATGCTCGCTGTGTCTTTGATCTGAAGACTGACTCGGAGTGTGATCAGGCTGTCTGTATTTGTCCAGACACACACACACCCACACATACAAGCAGACAGAGGCACACATTGATGTCAGGGTTGTGCACGGTGAGTAGCCAAGATGTCTTGAAGCTCAGAGTAAAGTTTTTATTGGCTGCCAGCCACAGCAGACTTTTTGACCTTTTTATTGCCATTTTGTTGAATTCTCTTCTCCAGGCAGCTGCTGGATGTTATTATGATGAAAAGAAAATGTTTTTGAATGTGATGTCCGTTCATTGGAGCTAACTACGTCAGACCTAGTGACTCTTTAAGTGGGAAAATAGAGATGCATCTCAACCCTAATGTATTATGGGTTGCCTGTGAGAAACCTATCTCCATATGGTCCAGCTTATATATGTAACTTTATCCAGTCACAGCCCCTGTCCTTATACCTGCATATCAGTCAGCCAGGCATGCTCTGCACACAGTAGCGCTGTCACTTTGTCAAAAAAAATCAGCTTTGATTGGATTTGAACTGGCATGTACATTTTTCAAACAAATTCAAACACAATCCATATACCCAATTTCCCCTCCCCCTGCTCCGCTGCATGTTAATCTAGTCTTTCTGGCAGCAGTGCTGAGGATAAATGGGGTGAAGAGTGTGCATTCAGATGAGGTTGTGCAGTAAATGATTCTCCACTTGTTCCTGGTGCCTCTGATGCTTCTATTCGGTGGGGTAATAGCAGACGTTTACTGTTCTCAGTTGTGATATAGTTGTTGAGTGATGCAGCGCTGCATGCACCAGTCTGACCATTTCAGTCCCAACACTGATAGTGATACCTGGGCTTTGAGTATTAGCCAATACAGAGATCTTTTCATATACCAGTACATATATATATGTGTGTGTGTTGTATGCAAATTCAGAATGGACCAGTGTTTAATGATCAATTGTCAGCTGCTTTTAGCAGTTTTTTTGGCATCATCTTGTTGGAGGAGCCCTGACCTGCAACTTAGACAGAGCTATCTGACACTGGAAAGTATGTTTCACTACAGAATGTCTTAATCATCTTCTGATATCATTGTGTTGTATCACTGATTTTCTCCAAACTTGGTGGGATTATTTCTTGAGAGGGTATGTTCTGATGAGCTGGAGCTGATATAAAGTCAAATGACCCAAAATTACAAATTGAAAACAAGTTTGTGTTTTTTTTTAATAGATCTCTCAAATTTTCAAAAAATTGTTTTGCATTTACACAGTTATGTATGCTGTGTCCAGATGCTTTGTTCACCTGGATTGAGGCAGGTTTTCCTGTTCTTGCTGGCATATCCTCTCAAGCTTTGCCAGGCTTCACCAGATTGGAAGGGAAGTGTCTGTCAGCTGTAATCTTCAGGTCTCTGCACAGATGTTCTATGGGATTTATGTCTGTGCTCCGGCTTGGCTACTCAAGCACAGGAAACGCCGCGGAAAACACAGTGGTAAACAGTGTCAAATTGGTTTGTCGAGTATGGCAAACATTACAGTGCTTCCAACAGCAGCTTTCTTTCCTTACAGGTTAATGTCCACATTCCTGTGCTGAATGTATTTACGCTTTGCTCTGCTTGAGTGGTTTTATTATTCTGAAATATTCGACATCCAACCTTATTCTCATCGTCTAGATCAAAGTACAGCCAAACCACGCGTTTTTTTTTTACAAGATGTAATCTGTACCACTTTTCACCTCACTGGTTTAAAGCAGCAAGAGGAAAGAAGGCCTGAAGCCCTTCCTTATGGTGGGCAGCTGTCAGAATTTCTCATAAGGAGAGCAGTGTGTAATTTTTTAGCAGACTAATTGCGCTCATTCTTAGGTCATTCTGTTTAGGAGAAGGACTCTGTCCGGGTTGGTTAGGTACTTAAAGCCTACTTGGCACAGAAAGTATCAACAACCTTGCCAAAAACGTGAGTTTTCATAGCCCTATATGTATAATGTTTGTGATGTCACTCTTGAATTTCAGCACTTCACTTAATTGGGCTCTTAACAACACACATGTCAAGAGTGAAGCCAATACGTTGAAGGGTTCTGGAGCTATGCAAACCACATAAGCTGCTTTCAGACATGCACAGAACTCCTGAGATCCTAGTTAACGCAAATGTCCGAGTGAGAGCCTCCAGAGTTTCTGTGAACATTCTCCACCTGGCAGAGAGTCTAGAGGAGCAAATAAGAGACCACAGTAGGAGATCCTCTGCTGGATGCACTGTGAGTGAGTGGGTGTGTTGATAATGTTTCTAACAATCAACAGATGCAAAAAGGCAAAAAAAAACCCCAACAACCAAAAAGCATACTCCAGAGAAAGTCCACACCCAATTCTCCGGAGTTCCTCCAGAGGTCACGTCTGAAAATGGCTATACAGTCAGGACAGCTGTGGCTCAGGAGGTAATGCTGGTTATAGTCCACTAACCTGAAGGTCGGTGGTTTGATCCCAGTCTGATTCTGTGTGACCCATGACCTATAATTGACCTATGTTTATATTGCACTGACAAAGACCTCTAATGGTCATGTAAATTGCGGCTGTCATTTATTGGAGAAGTTCTTATGATCGGGAAATTGGATGAGAAATGGTCAATACGAGTCAATTTAAAGAAACTCCGGAATCAGTAAAACACTGGTATGTTGGCTTTAAAGTACAGAGACACTGTTTTTCTGTCTGATCAAGAGTCAGTAGAGGAAATGTACTGTACAGATTGGTCCAGCATGGAGAAAAATGTTAGCCTCTGTTAAAGCAGACAATAATGGACATTTAAGAGTTTTTAAGTTTATTTGTTGCAACTCTTACTTAAATATCACAGCAGTTAAGTACAATTACAACTACAGTACTATTTTCTGCAACTAAAGTATGAATCAAGTGTAAGTTTCAAGACTCATCTCTGCTGCTCTGGTATCGTTTCACCCAGGGAGCTCATCACCTATCCTCCCAAGAGATGATTCTGAGTATTCAGGGAATGCTAGAACCTTGTAACCCCACTCTGAGGACAGGTGTTGAGGAAGCAGTTCCATATCCTTGACGTCAAGTTGTAGCTGTGCTTACTTACTATCAATTTTCCCTCACTATACACTTCTATAAATAGTCATTGAAAACCATGTTTGTAAAACTTGTGCCATCATATCAAATAACCCTAACTCCGGCAGCACCAATTGAAGTTTGGCCTTACCCCAGAATTAATCATAAGCCGATACAGACGTTTGATTATCTGTGTGGACAAAGAATGAAATTAACACAGTAGAATTATTACAGCAAATAAGAAAAGGATTTCATCATGAGCAAAAATAAAAATACACTGGCAAGCTCTTAAAGAGAAGAAATCTCACTGAAACTTTACAGCACATTCAGCATTCAGTGGACAAAACTGTCCAAGAAGTTTGTTTGTGTGCAGCGCTTATATAGACAATTCAAAAATATTTGTGTGGGGGGGGGGGGGGGGGGGGGGGCTGCGTCCAACAATATGTGACCAAAAACTTTACAATTGAATTTAATACTATGATGTCTGGAAATGTGCCTTTATCCACACATTTAAACAGCCTGTTCTCAGTCAGTCAAGCTGGCTGGGCCACAGACTTAGGTTTGGCTAGTGGGGGGGGGGGGTCTTCTACAACACAATAGCTGTGCACGACATATTTCCAAACTTAAGTTTGCTATTTTGAGTGCTTGACCCCTGCACACTGGCTTTGTGTGCAGCACGTGATGGCTGTGCTGCTGATCTGCCGTGTCTCACAGGAGTCTGTTGTTCACACCGTCTGTTGTCTGCTGCTTTGCTCGGTTTTTGGTATGATTACTGTATTTGCTTGAACAAAAGTACTCAGCTGAATGCTAGGACTCTATGGTATGAAGCTGTATATCTTAAGTAATACAAATCTCAAAACAACTGAATGGATTTATTCATCAGATGCGAAGTCACATTGATAACGGTACACTTGCAAATATTTATTTGTTTGTTTGTGATCTATTTGACTGATAGACAGTTGAAACTGGTGAAAGATAATTTTCATTGCCTTGAACCACAGTATGCGGAGAAGACAGGCAAGACCCTAACCCTCTACAAGAGCAGGCTGAGACGCTCTACTCATGCAACAAGTGATGAATAAATCCAGATGAATAAATCCATTCAATTGTTGCTCTACTCATGCAACAAGTGTTTTCTGGGCGGACATGTAGTGGTGCCAACCTTTGATTTTATTAAGGAGTAGGATTACAAGGCAGAGCAGCACAAACTAGTACAAGTTAAAAATGATCATTCCCAACAACAAGGAGAAGCAAAACACCGGTCTTGCGCCCACTGACATACTGTAGACCAGAACACCCCAAACTTGTGGACTAACCGCACACACACACACACACACACACACACACACACACACACACACACACACACACACACACACACACAGTCAATACTGTAAGATAGCATGTGTTTGCATGTACTAATATATTAGTTTCATGTATTCCACTATCAGTGAATGTATCCACGTAATAAAAAAATTAATACAAATTTGTTAAAATTGTTATGTTTGAATAAAAGACTTGTTTACAATACAGTAAAAGCAATATTAGAAATCATGTAATTCAAAAGAGTAACAGAGCAGAGCCGCTCTCTGGAACTCTACAAACGTGTAATTGGCTGGGATACATCTTCTGGGTGGTCAGAGCCCAACTGTATATAGTTTTGTACAATGGTCTAACTTAAGAAGGGAGGGAGCAGAGAAGAGAAACAACAAGAGACCGTGAGAAACGACCCTCAAACAACACTATCTCTCATAGCTCTCATCCACTGAACTCTATTCAGATTCAGCAACTGATCCACTCAATCACCACCTTCTAGCTTCAAATTATACCCACAAAGTTATTACCAAACTTCAGTATAAACATAATATACATTACCCTCAGGCACTTTAGTTAGAAAGAACAAGACAATACAATTGAGAGAAACCCCAATAGGTCCCACAAGAACAAACACTTGGTGACAATGCAGAGAAAAAACTGCCTTTTAAGAGGAAGACAAGTGGAGTCAGGTGGGTCGGTCACCTGCCTCGACTGGGTGCCTTGAATTTAGAGAAATGTGGAAGAGAAAAGAGTGAGAGACCAAAGAGAGCTGTATGTACAGTTGTATTTGAGCACTGTCAGACTGGCTCTTTTAATAGTAATAATGATGACAGTGATACATTTAGGTGTAATTGTGTGATATTAAAGCAGTAGGCCTAAAGCAGCCTGACTAAGGGATGACTGGGGTCTGACTTGATCCAGACTTAACTATAAGTCTAACCTTAAATATAGAGATGCTATCTGCATCCTGAACCCAAACCATGATGGTTCCACAGGAGAGGAGCCTGCTGAAGACACAGCCTCATATTCTATTCTCAAGGAACAAGTGGGTCTGTGGGGATAATAAGGTACTTTGAGCTCTGCAGGATATGACGGAGCTGGGTCATTAAAGGCTTTGTACATAAGGAGAAGGATTTTGAATTTGATTTCGGATTTTACAGTGAGCCAATGCAGAAAAGCTAATATGGGAGAAATATGAGGATATTTTCTGACCTCCTGCCAGTACTGGTGTTGACGCATTTCGGATCAAATACAGGCTTTTCACAGACTTACTGGGACATCCTGATACTAAAGAATTAGTCTATGGAAAATGGCTTTCTTTTGAGTCAGGATGTTTCTATTCATGACAATACATGCAATGCACTTTATCGCTTTAAAGCACATGCACAAATAATGAGAGGAAAGGTTGACCAAACACCAGAGAAATAAAGAGAAAATGCAGGAAAACAGAAAGGACATGGAAAAAAGACAGTTCCATTAAAGTAAAAGGAATATATAAATCTATATTAAAAGGTTCAATGTGTAAGATTTAGGTGAAAGGGATCTATTGGCAAAAGTTTAATATAAAATAATCCTAGTGATGTTTTCACCAGTATGTTTCTTCTAAATTGTATGAATTGTTGTTTTCTTTACCCTAGAATGGGCGCTTTATATTTAAATACTTTATATTTACATCAAGAGCAGGTCCTCTCTACGGAGGCTGCCATGTTTTTTACATTAGTCCAGACTGAACAAACTAAACACCTTTTGAGTTTTTATGACAACTGAAGCTACCACAGGTTCTCTTTCATGTTTGGAAGGAGAGGGTGAGGGGTGTTCAGCTGCAACATGCAACTTCTACTAAATTCTACACACTGAACCTTTAAGCTGTCCAACAACAAAATATACGAAAACCAAAATTAAATTAAAGTAACTTTGTGGAGGAAAATCAAAACACTGTGTGTAAATTCAAGTTTAACAGTCTATCAAAAACAGAATTTTAGGGTAAATTAGAGCAATTTGAGTTACACTGAAACTTTGAACTGATGTTACACTGAACTTAACAGGAATACTACATCGCTCTAATAATAAAAAAAAAAACTGTTCTTTTTCTAGTTTCGAGTAAAATAAGGTTTGCATTTAAAAACTAAATAAAGAGCTTATGAAAAATGCAGCTTAAAATAAATGATTTTAGAAAAATTAATAAAAAGATGTAACTTGAGGTTCCCCTTCTCTTCTTTCTTCTGTTCCTTGTGCTGCCAGGATTTAATACCGTAAAGACAAAAAAAGGTAGCATGGGTAAAAATATGACCACCGTAAATGTGAGAAAAGTTGCGCAGGTTAAAATAGAAAGGCTCAGTCAAAATCTAATAGCAGGTCTGGGTCCATATAGAACAGTGTCTGGGTCTGGACTACAAGCTCATATGTGTGTATGTGACTTGTGATTTTCCAAGCTTTCCCAACACTAGTAAATTGCTGCTGTTGCAAATTCAGAAAAGTAATTTTAGCCCACATCTAAACTACTATACCTCGACTACACATTTTGTGCATTGGAGCCTGCTCAGGGTGGGTTGCTCTTTGTCAAATTATGAGAAGTTTGGCAATGTGAAAGAGATTTTCTTTGAATTTATATTAATAAATGAAGCACATATATTTCTGTGAAAGAAATTTCTTTGACGTTGGCACAATTAAAAAGGTTTGTCCTGGCATCTATATTTAGACTGTGGGTACATAGTATAACTTGAAACAAATATTACCCTATTCACTCTCCAGAAACAAACATTGTCAGACTCCTGGGTTGTAAGGAGGAGCTATAGACAATCAGTAAAGACTTTCGACTCTTAGGTCTGTGAGACATTAGGTTTGGAGCATGAAGAAGAGATGTCTCCTGATAGTGCTGAGTCACCAAAAGCATGCATTCTGGCTGCCACCCTCCACCACATTTTCTTTTGACCTACTTTTAAAGCTTCAGCTTACAACAGGAAATGGAATTGGAAAGCCACAGCAATGGGATGATCAATGTGATGATTTGTAGACAATGTGATTGTGTCAAACAAACCTGAAACCAAAAGTGTACAAAGTGTTTTGTTGGGTAGCACAAAGTCATCTGTTTCTATGCAACCTTTATTTATGAAGTTTTAGGTTTTAAATGCTATTAACTTTTTTTTACTCTAAGTGGATACAGATTGAATCACTGTTTTAAATTTATGTGAGTAAATGTTGCTGTGGGCTCACAGTAAAAAGGTCTTTGAGAAATGGTGATGGCAAAGATCTTTTTGTCCTGTGTTTTGTATTTGAGGCCAGTTAAAGGCTGTTGTACCCTCTGATTGCTGGTCTTGTTGGCTGTATGCAGCATGAGAAAATACTTGCAGACACTGCTCGGGGTTAGTAAAAATATTGCCACCTCCTGGGCAGTTCTCAGGCAAAAACAAAAAATGTGTATTTTGATTTACAGTTAATATAAAATAATATAAACATTTTGCTAAAAAACACAAATTCAACATTTCTCAGCAACTATTATGTTAATGTGACTATATGTAATTCTTAATAAGAAGAATAATCTGTACTTATATAGCACTTTTTAAAAACAGAGTTTACAAAGTGCTTTGACAACAAAACAAGAAAAGTAAATTAAAACTTGAACACGAAAAAGCAGTAAAATGCCAATAAAAAAGTGAAATTTAAAAGTAAAATAAAAGGTAAAGGTAAAAAGAAAATGATAAAATCACAGTATCACATGAAAGCAAGTCTATAAAAGTTGGTTTTAAGAAGTGCTTTAAAATAAAGTCACTGACTCAGTGAGCCTTATCTCCTCAGGTAGGCCGTTCCAGAGTCAAGGGGCCAGTCTTTTGTTTTCAACTTCAACTTTGAAACAGCGAGGAGGGCTCCAGCTGAGGATCTAATGCTGTGTGCAGGCACATAAGGGGGTCAGTGATTCTGTGATGTAGCTTGAGGCCAGAATCTGGCGTGCTTTTAAAGTGATGGGTAAAATCTTAAAGTCTATTCTAAAATGGACAGTGAGCCAATGAAGAGAAGCAAACACTGAGGTGATTTGATGTTGCCTTTTAAGACCAGTGAGAAGCCTAACTGCTGCGTTCTGAGCTTGTTGGAGGCGGGATAGTGACGTTTGGCTTATGCCAGAGAGGAGGGAGAAACAGTAGTCCAGTCTATAGAAGACTAGTGTATGAATTACTTTTTGCAATTCCGGGTGTGAAAGTATTGGTTTGATCTTGGAGATGTTTCTGATTTGTAGGAAGCAGGACTGGACTACTTTTTTAATTTGTGGGTCAAAAGTGATGGATTGGTCAAACAGTACTCGTTGGTTTCTGGCAACAGGCCTAACATTGATGGATCAGGTACCAAGGCTGAGTTAAATCTGAGTGATGGGGTTAGGTGAATTGAATAATATTATTTCTGACTTTGAGTTGTTAAATAGTTTTGTGCCATCCAACTGTTGATATCATTAAGACAGTCTAACAAAGCAGCTAGGCCTTCAGGGTCATCATGTCTCATTGAAGACATACCTGTCTGTCATCTGCAGTGAAAGGAGACATTGTGGCATTGGATGATTTGGCCAAGAGGAAGCATATAAATAGAAAATAACATCATGCCTAAAATTGAACCTCATGGTACATCACTGGTAACGATATCGTTGTAGAGGATGTGTTTACCTATGGTGACCGATTGGTGACTTTGACAAGGGCAGTTTCTGTACCGGGTTATGCTGTAAAACCTGATTGAAATTTCTCAAAGATGTTAGTATGACAAATAAAAGACACTTTTTCTAAATCTTTTGATGAAAACTGAAGTTTAGAAGCTTAAAGTTGTTAAGAACAGAGGGATCAAAGTTAGGTTTCTATAAAAGAAGTTGGACCACAGCCTGTTTAAAACTGGAAGAAAAGATTCCCTCTTTGAGGGAACAATTAAGAATCGTTCAATACTGGGCCCAACTGTGTCAATAACCTCCTTCAGAAAATTTGGTAGGAATCATGTCAAGGGTGCATGTGGTTGGTTTTATGAGTTATGATGATTTCAGATAAAAACAACAGTGACGCAGATTGAAGAGTGTTTATTGTTTTGAATATATAAGAAATGACAAACAAGCATCTTCCATTAGAGAGTAAGAGTAAGATTGATATCAGTCTCTTTAACATGAAGACTGAAGACTTTATCATATTCTGGTGTTGTGAACACAGGCTCATTATGGCTTTCTCTGCTGTGACAAGTCAAATGTCTGCTGTGAAAAGGGTGCATTACGTATCTCATTTATATAAACCATGCAAATAAACAGAAATGTAAAAATTACAGTTTGGGGTTTAAGAGGGATTTGTGTGCTGGAACATTCTTTGGCAAACAAGAGTTTATTCATTCACCCAGGAACACTGGCTATAACACAGGCTGCCAGATACAGTGAGCACAGGTTTTGGTCTCAGTGTGTTGGTGCCAAACCTGGAAGCCTTACATTGATGACACAGCTGTAGGAGTTGTGCAGGTTTTTCAAATAATATGTCCAATCAATGTCAATTTATTATTTGTTTACCAATGTGGGCCAATATAATTAGAATTATTATTCTCTGGAAAAATACTTGCAAATTAAAAAAGTGTGCTTTGTGTTTTCTAGTTGATCTTCTCTTTGAATCTGTATTGTACTTCTGTTGACAAATACATAAAAAAAAAAGTAAAGAAAACATTAACTTTACTAAAAAAAAATACACTTTTCTTATCTGCTTTCACTTTGGATAAATCTTTCCCCTTGCCTCCAGTTATGCTCAGATAAGCTAACCACATACCATGTAAAACTATAAACGATACCTCTAGTACAGGAATGTACACACCATTTCTTTTTTGTTGTTTTACTATTATTTTGGTATGATAAGCATTTTTGTCAATGACTTACTCATGACACGACAGAATTTTTCTCTGTGTGTACATAACGTTTCACTGTAAGAAGCCCCTGTGATTGTCCGACGTATTACAGCCATCCACATTCAGTCAGAGTGAAGGTCTTTTCATTCTATTTGCTTGTCTGTTTGTTGTTCTGTAAATATCCCAAATCACTTTGTCAAACCGTCAATGCTTATGTTGATATTTTCATGCCCTTGGTTCATCGGGATTGGCACCAACATAAGATAAGATATTTCCATGGGAACCATAATTAGTCCCAGATAACAGTAAAGATATGTAGGGTGCTATATGGTGAGAATCACAGGTTTGTGAGATAGCAAAGCCATGAATCTTGAGGATGTGTTCCTATTTACTGACACACACACACACACACACACACACACACACACACACACACACACACAGAAAAGACAATCCCACTATCACTTCATTACACAATACGATGGGGAGTGGTGTGCTATCACTAATGTTCAGTCCACATCTTGATTGATTGATTGACTTCATTGACTGCTGTGACTTTGTACAACATGGTGCTGCCAAGTGTAAGCTGCCATTCAACTATGTCTTGAGTTGAGTGTTGTGTGACGCTGTGATGCGAACCTCACAGTTGATATTGGTTTTCATCCAAAACCGTTTCATCCGTGTGCCGGAAGATTTTTTCCAGGAAACAACTTAACAGACTCTTTTACTATGTGAGCTAAATTGAACTACTTTTTGAGGAATTTGGGTTCATGCATTGCACATGCATCACATTACACAACATAAATGGGAATGATCTGATAAAGATTTGAACAAAATATCTTTACAGCTTTAAAGATTTCTGAGAAAACAAACAAACATCTCATAAATAATATTCTATAGCATATTAAATATCAACCATGGCACTCTCACATTTATTATTTATTGTATTCAATAAGACTATGAAATTGAAATGGAAACACTTTGAACTCGCTATCAGCAGAATCTCTATTGTATTTAATAATTTGGTCATCATGAGAAAGTTATGCTAGCTATAACAAGATAATGTCTGTTACCTTTATCATGTTTTATTTACTGTTGACATTTAAACACTTTGCTCTAACTATATACTAATTTAACCTGTCTACTCTGCTCTACTTCCCTATGTCTACAGTCTTTTCTTAATCTTCTGCACGTTTTGTTTTCTTGCACAGACTGGGCTCGTCCAGATTGGGGAGGACAGCCTGTTCATCCAGCCTGTGGGTGAAAGCGACCCATCACAGTCGTTCTCTGGACTTAAACACCAACTGCTGCGACAGCGACGCTCTGCAAAGAGTGTCTATGCTCCATATGCTGACCACACCAAATTCTGTGGGACGAAACAAGGTGAGTGACATAGAGAGCTGGACTGGATGGTTCAGGATGTATGAATATGGTCACACTGATATTTAATGGTTTATAAGGCAAGCCACCTCCATAGATGTTATGTGATGTCCATAGCACAAATGATTTGTTAAGTTCAAATTGAGCTTTGTTATGAAACTATACATACAGTTTGTATATGTGGATGGTGCTAAAGGACTTGCTTGAGGGAAACAAAACCTTACAGAATCTGGTAGTGTAAGTCTGGGTGGGAAGAGTGGAAGCTGCATGGAAGATGCAATATTTTTTTGGGATGGTAGAGAGCCCTCGATTATGCTCTCAGGTGTCTTCACTATCCGTTGCAGGGATTTGCGGTTTTCAATACAGACAGTGATGCAGCCAAAGTGGATGCTCATTATGGTCCCACTGTAGAACGTGGCGAGGATGGAAATGAAGAGGCCCGCTCTCCTCGGTCTTTGCTGGAAGTGTAGACACGGCATAGCAGTGGTGTTGTGTGGGATAGCAGCAGTTGATGGCTTCTGTTGTGGCAAATCCATGGAACCTTATGCTGCAGATGTGTCAGATGTGTCCACTGCAAAGCTGCTGATCCTCAAAGGAGTGTGTGTATCGGGAGCTCTTCTGAGGTCAGCAACCATCTCTTCTGTTCTTTTCAGTCAGAGACAGATTGCTTTTTCAACATCAGTCCGAACCTCCTTTATTGCTGACACAACCCACCACCACAGTGTTATCTGCAAACTGAAGTATGGAGCCTGTCAAGATCTAGTTGTAAAGCAAGGTGTTAATTTATAGCAGACTATACAACAATTCTAAAGAACCATGATGTTGAAAGATGAAGTGAAGATTATAAACAGCATTAAGACATTGTTGTTCACTGGTAAGATAGAGTCAGGTGGGGGGCAGTGTAGTGTTACATGGTATACAGATACCAGAAAGGTATTGCGATACCCAGCCGTTAAAAACATTATGATACCTTATTTCATAAGGATTTGTATTGTATTTGTACTTTATGAATGACGCGTGGGGCAGTCGCGGTTGTCAGTTGTTAACACCAGCTGTGGTTCAGCCTCGAATTCTGCAGCAGAGCTGCTACTGCCAGCGCTATGTCTTTACATAGGGTTTACGCTGAAAATAGCTATAAATGTGTGAGTGAGTGAGTGAGTGTGTGAGAAAGAGACAGATAGAGGGAGAGAGACTACTGTTCATCACCTGAAGTTCTTTAACTTTTAATATAACTACAGCCCTTCTAAGGTTTCTGGTATAACTACTGTATTTCCTTGTGTAAAAGTAGTGCTGTGCACTCAAATGAATACCAGTATAAACCAGTATGAAGCTGTGCATCTTCTGCTCCTGCAAATACTTCACAATAAAAACCTTTTAATGAACCTTTTAATAAAAACAAATTAATAGATTCAGCCAACAGAAACCCCGGAGTGCTTTTATTTTGAAACGGATAGGCTTCAGGAAGTGAAGCAAAGACTCATGTTCTTGACATATTGGACAGATAAACATTGAAACTGTGCTGAAAGATCACTTTCTCTGTCTGTTCAGCTGTGAACCACGAGACCCCGAATCTCTAGAAGAGCAGCGTGGCTGAACCGCAGAGCCATATATTTGCTGTGTGTGCAACGCTTTGCTTCCACTCTCTCTCACTGCAGCAGCTGTCACATGTCACATGTACATCTATACAAGTACATGTAAGTACATCACAAGTACATCATACACACACCCATGACCTCAAAAATAAGTCAAACGAGTGTTATTTATTATGTGACAAGCGGACATTTTTCACCATCCAACCAGCTTACCAATGAGTCTTATATGCAACTGCAACATTTTAACTAAGTAAGTTGTTATAATCTGCTTCTAAAATCAGGCGTTCGAAAGTATGCATATCGAAAACACCAGTTACGATCATTTAGTCAGTATTGGTAATGGGTATCATCATGGCACGTACATGTCTGTCAATAATAATTTCTATTACTAGAATGCGCTCCATAGAGCACACGCCGAGGTGTATTAATAAAACCTGTTTTAATAAGTTGCCTTATATTTTGTTTGTAAATATAAAGTTTGAAATCCCAAACTCAAGTAGGCAACAGGGGG
This sequence comes from Paralichthys olivaceus, assembly GCF_024713975.1. NCBI lineage: Eukaryota > Metazoa > Chordata > Actinopteri > Pleuronectiformes > Paralichthyidae > Paralichthys > Paralichthys olivaceus. The sequence continues at coordinate 3,415,849 of NC_091093.1, read as the reverse complement.
CATAAAGTTACTGTAAAGTGAGAGCTTTAATAACATGCCTCTTATCAAAGATAACAAGTTATGACCTTGATCTTTACAATAATCCAATTTATATATACCTTAATGCTATAAAATGAAGGCTACTTATCCATTATCCACATTTTTGTTTTCTACTGATCACCCAGAAAAATAGCAATGTTGCATCTTTGAACAGCTACAAATCTTTTGCAACTCACTTCCAATTTTCCTATATCATGATTAGATTTAAAAAAAAAACGTTTCTTGTTTGCTCCCCTCCTTCATACACTGACAAAAAGAATAATTTGTGCTCAAGTCTTTATGGTAGAGAAATGGTTTGATGCATTTGGGTCACATTACAGAGGATCGGATTTGTGTAATTTTTTAGAATCTGGGGAATGTTACTTACACTCTACCCAATAACCCTGAAACATCTTCCAAATCCCTCTACAGTGATGTGCTCGCAGTGAGCTGTGTGAATGAACTACTGTCTGCTTCTCCACCCTCCAAGCTGAAATGGGCCAGTCTAACATCCCAGGGTAGCAATGCTAATAAATCACAGGTTTCAGTGCAGCATTTACTGCGATGTGCCATGCTTTGATGTTCATTCAGCCTCAGTGTGTTGCAAGAGAGGCTGTGTGGAATGCAGATGTTTCCTTATTCAATGTGTATCTCTTTTCTGCAATGTTCTTGTTGGAACCTGCTGAGTCTCTCGCTGTTAACACTATCAAACAAAGAGCAATCCCCACCTCTGCTCTTGTACACTATTAATGTGCATATTTCCCATACGCTCTGTGTCTACTTTGCCAAGATTCTACGTTTTTGCAGTCGGAGTTTTTCGAATCATGGTCTCCTGATTTTTGAATGATGGCAGGGTTTTTAGTGTGGAGCACACCTGAACACAGGATCCAGTCAAAAGCACTAATGACCAGCTTGGAAAGTCATGGAAAATTTTAATTAGTTGCAGACTGGATTTATAGTTATCCAAACACTTCTCTGAGCAGAGCACTGTTCTGGAGGCAGAATCACTGAGTGAAGCCAAAGAGCCACATCACATCAGCCAGAAACCTGAATTCAATGTCTGCTGCATGTCTGCCTGCTTTAGTTCAGTAGATATGTTAAAGTTACAAACTCCTCTCTGAGGCAGAGCCAGATTAGAGGCAGAAATGTTAATTCTGAGAGAAGCCAGACAAAATTAAAACGTTACTTAGATATTTTAGTGGTGATCTGTGTGTGACTATCCATATCTGAACCTCAGTCAGCTATATATTAGGGTGTTAACGATTCTAGAACCAAAACCGAAACCGCGGTCCAAGACGTCCATGGTTTTGGTTTGCGTGTCTGGTTTTCGTTGTTTAAACTGGATTGAACTGAACTGGGTTTGTGGGGAGAATGAAACGGACTTTGTATAATTACGGATTAAAGTGTGGACATTGAGATTAGGGGAGACATACACCCTCACCCCCCCTATACTTGAGTTTTTATTGTTTACTTAGTTTTATGTGAAGTCCAACATGTTCTTTAGAGTCAATAAATACATTTTCTGCCAAATGGGTTTTTTAATGCACGCTCTTAGCCTACAGGCGGCTAGCAGCTAGTTAGTATGACTGGCATAATTAGCATAGTCGGGCTAATTCTGACTGCTTTTATCAAAAATATGTATTCATTTTTTTTTTTGTGTGCAAATAATTAACATGTCCATGTTGTTTGCAGAAAGAGTTTGATGCCCTGCTGGCATTAACAATGTCTCCCGCTTTGGAGAACACTCTCACGCTAGGGACAGGTTTCAGCCACAGTGTGACTTGCTGGCATGCAATGCGGATGAGAGGGAACTTCATAACAGGGCTTGATTACTTTCAGCAACTGTTTGAACCCTGCGTTCTCAACAGCAGAGAACAGTTGAATATCGGCTGCTATAAAAACAAATATGACGCTTGTTATAACTTTGACACGATCTGAATTATTATCATGCAGCTGCTTAAATTAAATGCCACGTGGAGCTGGGTTTGCACTGAACTTGTTTTTTCCTGTCCTACAATTGATGCTGTTTCAAACGAGTGGGCATGTTCGATTGCTACCAGCTACATATCCAATTGCAGTTGCACAATGTCTGAATACAGCTTTTGTACTATCCGCCTTTCTTTGCCCATCATCATTATAGTTGACTGTGAAACTAAAGTGTTCCCACACAGTAGACTGAAGTGATGAGGGAGGGTCTTCAAACTCCTGCCTATCTGCGGTCGCAGACCAATCACCTGAATGTTGTACCAGTCTCTATAAATGTGTGGAGTGCCATGGGTTTGACAGGAGGGCACTCACTTGCACTAACATGAATACACAGTAGGATCGGCTGCCGAAAGACAAGCTTGTGCTGGATTTTGGACTTTCTTGTGGACAGATCCCAGTGTGTGAGGGTGAATGGCTCTGTGTATGACATGCTGTTCTCTGCCGCTGGTCTGCCACGGGGCTGTGTCCTTTCACCCATCGTGTACACTGACGACTGCAGAAGTTCCTAACCAAGACATGTTCTGAAGTTCGCAGATGACACGGTCATAGTGATACATAGTGTTACAAGGGAAGAACACAGCACCTGACACAGTGGTGGATGATTTTATTGAGTGGTGTGATAATTCCCATTTAAAAGTAAGTAAAACCAAATCATATCCAGCCATTTAGACTGCTATCAATGCAGAAGTTGTTGAACGAGTCCAGAACCTGGGTATTGTTATTGATAACAAACTAAGATTAAATTAAAATACAGAAGTACTCTGTAAAAAAGCACAGCAATATTTCGCTTCCTCTGGAAGCTCAATTGGTTTGGTGTATGCAGTTTCCTTTTTTTAATTACTCGTTGGTAGAGTCTGTCCTTTCCGTTGGCTTTATCAGGTGGTTTGGTAATCTCTGTATCGGGGACATGAAAAAGTTGCAACACATCATTCAAGATCATTGGTGTTAAGATACCTGACCTGTCTCTCACCTTTGGTAAGAGAGCTACAGCTAAGGCTCAAGACATCTTACAGTGTCTTTGACATCCTCTCTTTTCTGAAGTTAAGCAGAAGATACACCTTACCAAAGTCCAACAGCTTGAAAGATAATTTTATAACTCGGGACATCAAACTATTAAATTCTAATGTTGACCTAGTTGATTAAACATGTCCTGTTCACTCCTGATGAGGAGGGTCTTGTTTTTGGTTTAAATGTTTTATTGATGGTTTTACAAGCTCTCGGTTGTATGTTGTTATTTGATGTATTCATGTATTTATGTATTTTAATGTTTTTTTCTTTCTTGTGCCTGTGTGTGCGCGTGCGTGCGTGCGTGCGTGCGTGCGTGTGTGTGCGTGCGTGTGTGTGTGTTTGTTTTGGAATTTGAACTTGCTCAGGACACCATTATTTCGCTGTATTTTTACAGGGAAAATCATCGTTGGTGTTAAAAATATCATCTAAATAACTTTTAAGAAAAAATCTGTATAGTTGTAATTCAGCAATCTTTCATATGACCTTTTCCCAATGTGCAATTCTTCTATAAGGCCCATACATGCTAAATTATGGACAATGTCTCCTCTAAAGCGTCATGCATTAATTTGACAACCAGTTGTTCAAAAATGACATTGATACACCATGTAGTATAGTTATGAGGTTAGCTAGTTCTATCTTCGTAGCATATCAGTGCTGTAATCTTATTCAAAGGATTAAAAAATTACTCTGACAAGCCTATCCACTGACATTACTTATTCAGATGTAACCTCCAATACTTTAAATGGCAAAACTAATGAAATGGCTCCTATACCTAGAGAAGTGATACAGTAAAAACTGTAAAAGCATTGACACAAATTCACCGTTTTCCTTTAATCTCCAAACTCAAGATCAGATCATGTCTGAAGGGTGTAGCTACTTTGTTTCTCGTTATCCCGTCAAGTTTTGTTTGTCGTTCCAATGTGCACTATTCTTCAGCCGACTCTCCAGTATAGTTTAAGAGTTGTTTTGACTACATACGTCTGCAAATAATTTCTGTTATGACTGATGTGGTACTTTATGCCTGCACTATATGACACATTCTGAAACGTCATTTAATACAGTATTTGTATTCCATGAATAATGTTTGTTAGAAAAAAGAAAGCTGTAACATTCCCTGCCCTGCTTCACATACTTTGGAGGAGAGCAAACAGAAACAAACAGGGAAACTAGTTTTGTAAGACCCTAATGTGTCTGGTGGACTACACTGTGTCCGACTCTGCTCGGTGAGTGTGAGGGGGGACTGTGAGTAAGAAGGCCATTTCTGCAAAAGACCATTTTTGGACTTGTACCATGGCTCGAGGAGAAATGACAAATAACAGTCATACTTCTCCACCAAGCAGAAAGACATGAGCAGGCAGGCTGCTGTGTCTAAACTGTTGGGTGTAATCATTCTGTTAGCTTGCAGACAATTAGAACCCTTTGCAGACATCCCCCCCTGGTGCAGAGTCATCAACCAGAGGAGCTTGTCCCTGAGAACTGAACTGCACCCCCAAAGTTACATAACACCACCCAAGCTGAAGACCACCAGCACTTTTGACAACCTGTATAAATAAATTTTTTCCATATGCTCATAACTAGGTCATACACAATCACTGAAACCTCCTTTTTAGAAGGAAAGAAGAAAAACCTGCAGAGCTGTGAGTGTCGGACTCTTGCTCCTCTGTTTGTTTTCAGCCATCGTACAAAAGCTCAGCAGGGTTTTTCATTTGTTTTTATGACACATTTTCAAATAGCTTCACGTTATACACTGCCATTCTGCTGTAGGGGAAGTTTTCTGTGGATGTTGAATGAGAGATCATACATCATTCCTTCAACCACCCTTCATTGACATCATAGCAAAGTTAAACTAGCCCTCACTCTTCTGTTCTGTAAGTATGCATGTATGCACCTGGTGTAGGAAAATGTCAGATTACAAATTCTTTCCTTTGCATTTATGTCTGCCTGGACTCTCTGTTCCATTCCTGTAGTTCTTTTCTGTTTCCTTCTCCAACTCCACCTCATGTCCAGAGGAATGCACAACATGACGACCTCTCTCTCTCTCTCTTACTCTCTCTCTCTCTCTCTTTCTTACTCCCTCTCTCTTACTCTCTCTCTCTCTCTCTCTCTCGTGCATTCTTTGTACAGAAGTAGTTTAGTCTGCTTGGATTAAGGTAAGTGTGTCATATTGCATAAGAGCCTGGAGGAAGATCTAGAGTGACTGAACAGTGTATCTATTATAGTTTTGTTCAGTTTAGGGGCAGAATTACTTTATTCATCCCTTTTTAGGGGTAGTATGGGGGTTGTCATTATTTGCCTAAATTGAATCTTCAGTAAAAACCCTCAGTAAATAATTCAATTTGATAGTGTACTTCAAAGCTTGTTCTAATAGGAACTGGCAGTTGAGGTTGGGCTTCACACCTGGTGGTTTGGGTGGGCATTGTTAAGCCCGGCCCACCCAGTGTCACCTGTGCCTGCCCCTGAGTGAGCTTCCATTTTAGAAGTTGAAGTCGGACTAGCCATGGTTTTTGGATTTTATTTTTTATCTTTAAACTAAAACTGCATCTTGATTGTCAGAATGTCTATGAGAGGACACAGACAGCACAGCACACATCAATTCATGCCTGATGGAGAAATGAACACTACTGGGGAGAGCATTCATGCTCGTAGGATTAGCAGCATAACCCCCTCTTAGGCTCATATCAAGCCATTGCAGGCAGCAGGAGCAAGCCAACAGAGTAATCCTGTACAATTTACTGAACACCTTTTCTTTGTCAGGAAAAGTTCCTGGTATAAAAACGAAGACAGGTAAATGCTGCAGTTTACTGTCCATGCAGGACATTCAGAGGAGTCAACTTTGTTACGGACACAACCTTCAGCCTTAGCGGATTTTACAACGATGAGAAGCCTATTGCATGTTAGCTTGGTTAATGTTAATGAATCAGATTGTATCCCACAGCATCAGAGCCCACAGTCTTACAATTTAAAGTGCAATAATGATCTGTTCGCTAACAGTGTGGTTACTCAGAAAGGTCATCATTTCCTTCCTTCCTTCCACTCTCAGCAGGTCAGCCATATTATGTTTAGTTTTTTATCGCACAAACATTCATCTTTTACAAAACAGAGTGATGACGGAATCACAGTAAACCTTTACTAAGTGGTTACTGTCTGGTGTTTGTGCTGAAAAGCAACAAATCATTTCATGTTTGAGAGCTAGACCAAAATCACACATCTTATGTTTTATATGTTATATACTTCTACTATTAATAATTATAATAATTTGATACATTACTCAGAAAATGGGTCTATGTTCAAACACTGAATATCATTGCATCATCATCAAAAATTTTACAATCCTAGTAGTTATTTATATTTGTAGTATTTTGAGAATAATTATTTTGCCATAAATGAGATAAACACAAATACATATTTCAAACATTCACATTGTTGGAGAAAATCTATAAAGCTCTTGGATAATGACAGAAACAAGAGCTACCTGGAGTCAGTAGTTATGAAGTTAGAGCTGCAGTACTTTAAATCAGCAAACACTTGGGTGTGCTGTTCAATAGAAACATCTACTAATACACTTCATGCCCTAACAGAAAAATATATCAGAAGACTTATTTTTTTGAATTGCATAAAGCTGGAAAAGATTATACAGTATCCACATAGATTTAAGATATTTGTTAGTCCACAGTTAAATGGCTATAAATGGATATGTTTTAGTTCTGTGGCTACTAGGTGAAAGTATGGCCAAGATGATCTAGTGCACATTGTAGAATGATCCGTGAGGCAATAAAGAACCCGAATGTAACAACTAAAAGGTGTCACAAGAGCTGGTTAAAATCTCTGCTCATGAATCTACTATTCAAATCATGGGGAAATAGTTGCATGGAACCTTGTTCCCATGGCAGAACATCATGGAAGACATAGATCTCTCGGTTTGGTCAGGCGGCCAGCTCTAGGAGGAGTCCTGGTTTTTCCAAACCTCTTCTATTTAAAATTATGGATGCAACTGTGGCTCTTGGAAATGTTAATAGCAGCAGAACGTTTTTGTAGCCTTTCTCAGATCTGTCAATCCTGTCCCTGAGCTCTGCAAGCAGCTCCTTCAACTTCAGGGCTTGGCTTCCGCTCTGATAGGCACTTTTCAGCTGTGAGGCTTTGTATTGACAGGAGTGTGCCTTTCCAAACCTTGTCCAATCAGTTGAATTCACCACAGGTAGATGCCTATCAAGGTTCAGAAACGTTATCAAGAGAAATAGCAGCGTTTTTTTGTTTCCCCCCATCAATCTAATATTTCCAGGTATGTCTGTCTTTCTTGTCTGTCTGTATGTGGCTTGCAGATCTTGAGAACCGTTTGTCGTCTTCACACAATTGGTATGTGTATTGTTAACAACCCAAAGACGTGCAGTGTTAAATTTGGTGTGATTTGGATATGCACTACATTCAGCATTGATACACTTTGAATTAAACAGGCCCTCTCAGTTTAGATTTGTGTAGTTCTACAATCTGTGTGTAGGTGATCAATTGAGTAGTCTGTGCTCATGTGTAATATGTTTAAGGACTGATTGGGGAATTAGGGATCTGAATGATAAGTGAATGGGAACGGAGATGACAATGTGAAAGAAAAGGTAACAGAACAGGGTTGATGGTGATGACCCAAGTGAAAAGCAGGAGTCGGGAGATGCACTGGGGGAGTAAGCTGTTGAAATAGGTTACATGTCTGCATGGCAGTGAATGTATGATTTCAACATTTAAGCTAAACCTGCAGGTAACAGTGATACATGTGGTTTGTGCTACACTGTAAGAGAATGTGAAGTAAACTTTCACTCATTTGCTTATTAACTAAATTAGCCAATATACTTTAGTTTTTCTGAGAAGATTCAACATTTTAGTTTAAACCTTGTGTGTGTTTGCAGCAAGATGTGTGGTCATTATGTTTTTTGTTTCTCCTTAACAAAAGTATCACTTGTGTAAAAGGAGTAGACTCTGTCTTTCACTTGCTGCTCTTGACGACTGATCTAAGAGAATTTATAATTATAATTCTTTTTGGAGTGGCCTGTTCTGTCCTGTCTGCAGTATATTGAAATTCCTGCTTCATGAGTGGAATCTGAGACAGTGGGAAAAGCCCAAAGGAAGTTAAAGCAGTATCGAAGCCCAAGCATCTGCTTACCTCATGCTGAAGACCTTGTCAAAAGCACCTTACCCCCACTCCCTGTACTCCTCGGCAGATACTCTTACACTGAGTGGGACAGATCACAAGGGTTTCCCCCCCTGTTTCCTCAGAAAAAAGCCTGCAAAAGGAAATTTACCTTGTTGTAAAGTTTATACCCTACCATTTATAGAATTTCAGTCAGAGCACAAGGAAAAGAGCAATTAAATGATGAACGATTTGATGGTTATATACGCCACCTGTATAGTTGTGTTTATTAAACTTATGATTTGTCAATCCTGAGAGGTGACCAAATGAAGTACTGCATTTCACTATCTGCATGTGAACACATCCAACCTGTGAATAGGCTGTTAGAGGCAGAAATGGATGGACACACTCTGTATATTATATTCACACAAGGAACCTCAGCCAACACATCTGCTGTAGTAATCTGGTTACTGTAAGTTCATATAAAAGCATCAATAGTCAGATTTCTGATCATATTTTGGAACCATGGCTTGCTTATGCTCAAAGATTTTAACTGCATATGCTTTTTTGAAGAAGTACCAAAGAGGATGTACCACTGGTGAAAACATGCTCTTTTAGGTCAAGTGGATATAATTACCACTGAGCTTTATGGCAATACCAATACATTGGTTGTCACACAGCAAGAACAGAATCAGGTCCTCTGCATCATCAGAGTTTTCAGTGTAATGAAGGTTGACGAATAACAGGGTCTTTATGTCGAAAGAGCAAATTCCTTTTTTCTGTAGTGTGGTATTTCTGACATTGGTGGACATTTGCTTTGTGATTACCACCAGGAAATCTCTTAACAACAATGATTACTTCAGGCCTAAGTAGCAGCAGGAGCAATTCAGTCATTGTATGAGGCAATATTTTCCCACAAAGGTCTAAAAAGGCAGATTTACTGTTCCCCTGCACTCCTGGAGTGGGTTTCACAGTTCAAAGTACTGTGTTATTTGTCTGTGTGACTCAAACACATCCTCTCATATTTCTTATTACAAGGTTTCCCCTCCTAGTAATAAGAGTAGCTCTGCTGGGAAAGCCTTATTTCTGCTGAGGTTGGATATGTGTAACTTCTGTTAGACCACTACCTGTCAGCGCTGCCTTTTCAATCAATCATTCAATAAAAATGTATTTGTACAGCCCACATTCACAAATTACATTTTTCCTCATAGGGCTTAACAAGGTGCAGCATCCTCTGTCCTTAACCCTCAACAAGAGTAAAGAAAAACTACCAACATAAATCACTATTACCAGGTGGAATTGTTTTTAGAAACCTTAGAGGAGGCTACATGGGAGGGATCCCTCTCCTAGGATGGACAGAAGTGCAATAGATGCCACATTTCTATAAGCTGTCCCTTCCAAGCATGATTTCTCTTGTTGGGGTACTTCATTAAACAGTTTTTGTGTGACAGCTCTACTCCTGAGCCAAGAGATCAAGGACACTACATGTGACTGCATGCCATCAGCGACATCACTGTTTCCCACAATAAAGCAGTTGACAAGATAATAATATTAATATAGTTTCTACATTACTTGATATAATAATCAGTTGATTTACAGTGTTCCCATCCAAAAGACACTGTTCAGTCTGACAGTTTCCTGATACGTATGTTTGCCAGGTGGGATTTTACCAATAGTGGCTGTTGTATCCCAAAGGGTAAAGGTTTCTACCATTGTAATGTGTCCTACTAAAAGTCATAGTCAATATTCAGCTGCCTTACTTACCAGATGGTCTTTGATCTGTATTCTCTAACCCTGACTAACTTGGACTGGATACAATGCTTGCTCTTGGACTCCTTTAAATCCAACCTCCCAGACCCCAGATCATTGAATCACTTCCCACTTTGAGTACTGACGGTTTGGTTTCAATAAAAAAAAAAAAAAAAAAATCCTACCCTGAATAATATGATGGTCAGCAGTGCCAGTGGCAGCAATGGGGCACTAGTCTGAAATTCTCCCTCCATTGCTTTATTTGTCTCTCCCCCATGAAGCTTGGTGGTCATTTGGGCTGGCTTGTGTCTCACATGATATATTGACCCCGTACATGTCATATCATAACCATTAACAGATTAGCTTCAATTGCCTAAACTAAATCAGACCTTAACCACAAAGACTTCAGAAGAGAAAACACATGCTTTCAAGGGAATGATAAAAAACAAAACCATCATTTTCATTTTTGTTGAATGTCAAAGTTTGACTTTTTGGTTGCATTTGCTTATGTATAGCTAGTTTAAGATGTAAACAAACTTCCTGGCTCCGTTGAAGTTTCCTGTTTAAGAGCTTAAAGGGATAATTCACCGAAAAATGGAAATTCACTCATTATCTACTCACCACTATACCGATGGGTGGGTGAAGTGCTTGAAACCCTAAAAGTACTTAATACTTTTAGGGTTTCAGGGGTAAACAGTGTTGCAGCCAAATCCAATACAATTGAAGTAAATGGCGACCACTTTTTAAAACATAAAAAAAATGCCTAAATATCCGATGTAATTCTCCTCCTTGTTCCTGCTGGTCTCATCTCTTGAGAACTCAGGAGTATCGCGAGAACTTGCAGTTACTGCAGCAGTAACTAGAAGGAGGATAACAGCAGACATTTAGGCTTACAACATGGTGTAAATGACAAGTATTTGAATGTCGGGGGCTTACGGACATCTGGATGATACCACAGGAGCAGTATGGAGGCATTTAATGTGTTATTCTTTTGTCTGAAGAAGTGGTCGCCATTTACTTGAATTGTATTGTATTCGGCTGCAATGCTGTTTACCCATGAAACTCCAAAAGTGTTCTGGGGACTCAAACACTTCACCCAACCCTCCATCAGCATAGTGGTGAGAAGATAATGAGTGAATTTTCATTTTTGGGTAAACTTTGTCTTTAAAGGCAGAGGATGTTGCACCTTGTTAAGCCTGTAATTTGTGAATATGGGCTGTACAAATAAAATTTGATGTATTGATTGATTTAAAAAAAAAAACAGCTGAATCTGCTCAGCTCAGTTTGCTGCTTCATCAAAAATCTGCTTCAGTTTAATTGAACTGACTCAGATTTCGATAGATGAATGACTGACAAAGACTCAGCAGAGTCCCAGTGTTTCTTTTCCCTCTAGTGTAGAGTTTCTAACCTTGGTCTTCCTCTCTGTTGTTCTTTTTGTAGCAGTAAAGAAAAAGGAGAAGAGATCAAAAGTAGGTGAGGATGGTCGTGGGAAGAGAAACGCCATTCGCCTGCATGAAGCATACACTGTGGAGACGGTGGTGGTGGCAGACTCGGACATGGTGCAGTACCATGGTGCTGAAGCGGCTCAGAGGTTCCTTCTGACAGTCATGAACATGGTAAGAATCCTTGACACAAACAGAGCCCTCTGACTCACCTGCTATGTGTTTTATTTGTGATAGACAAATCAAGTGGTGACGAACCAAAGTTTCTCTGTTTGCACAGTTTCTCAGCTGAGCTTTGATGGAGGTTATACAGTTAAAAAGGCCACTTTTAAAGACACCCCCATGATTAATTATCCTGCTTTAAGATAAACCTTACGAAATGTGATCATATCCGTGAATGATAATTGGTCTGTATTTATATGGAGCTTTTTTTAGCCTTGATGACCACTCAAAGCACTTTACACTACAGTTTTACATTCACACACACAGGCATACAGTGCCTTTCTCTATGAGAAAGGGAAATTTGGGGCTCAGTATCTTGGCCAAGAACTCCTCAGCATGCGGAATGGGTAAGATCAAACTGGTTAGAGGATCACTGTTCTTCCCCTGAGCCACAGTCGCCCTCTGAATGCAGTCAGAATCACAAATAAAACATTTCCAGGTTTCTCGTGTTCTACTGAAACTTCTTATCCCAAATGTAACAGTTCTCAGTCTTGGGTGCTGGGTGCTCTGTGTTATTGATGGAGATGATCCAGAACTACATCTCTGTTTTGTCACTTACGCCGTCGTCTATAACAACAGATTCGACCAGTCTACTGTATAAACCTGCTTAGTACTCAGAACAGCACAGGGGAGTCTTCTTAGCTCTGGCTCAGGCTTTGAGGCCACAACAGGGGGAGAGGAGAGGCGTGCACAGAAAGGAGCTGGGAAAACAGTGAGAAAGCTCAAATCTATCAGTTTCTGTGTCAGCAGAACATCTCTTCAGGACTGCAACTCATAATTATTTCTCTTACAGATTAAACTGTCAGTCAAACAGATTAATCAATTAGTCTGCAAAATGTTGGAAACTTATCGAAATAGTCTGTTTGAGATTTTTTACGTTGAGAGTGAGGAAAGTGAAAGTGAGGATGTTTAGACCAGTCATCACTTTATAACACACCTTCAAAGGTGGAAATGACAGCCCCCAAAAGTGAAACCAGAACAGTCCCCTGCTGGCTGGCTGCAATATAGGTGTCAGTCATAAACCCTGCCTCCTCCATGTTAGCGAATGGAACATGGACCAAACTTAAAAGTCAAAGTATACAAATAAAGTTTTCCCGAAGATGGTTTCTGTCATAGTTCTTATTACACTGATGTATGTTAGACTGTTCATGTTTCTGATTAGTTTGGTTTTAATTAGTGAATTGATGCTATAAATAGGATGAAACGTCACGATTGATTGCTTAGATTGACTTGTGATTGGCTGGGTGGGAGTATCGATGGGGCCTTGATACCTTGGCATCAATCTCTGATGACTACTGGTTTCAATTGACATCACCAGTGTGAGACGGACCTTTTATTTACGTCGGAAGCATTGTCTCAACCTCATATGGTCATTGGTTAATGCTAGACTTTAGTGTTGTGGTTAAAATTAGTTATAGGTTTGGGCTAAAGTTGGGGTTAGGCATTTCCATGGCTTTAGCTGTTGCTGACCTAATGGAAATACCTCACCACTTTACCAACCTTCCAGAGATAGAAGCCCAGCACCAGGCTTCTTAATTAAAGGCCTTGTATGTCACATGCTGTCATTGGGCAAGAACAACATCATCTGTGTGCTTGTTTATAATTTTAAGGGATATCATGAAACAGGACATTGACATCTCTGCTCATTTTTCTTCCTGATGGTGAATTCTGTGAAAGTGTTTTTCCTTCTCTTCCAGGTCTACAACATGTTCCACCACCAGAGTCTAGGTGTGAGGGTCAACATTCGAGTCACCAAGCTGGTGTTGCTTCACAGCCGCCCAGTAAGCCTGCGTTTTTCACCCTGAGTGACCCCTCTTAAATGCTCTGTTGACCCTCAACAGCCTGACTGTCAGCAGATGCATGCACATGTGTGTATGGAATCTTATTCATGCCCCTCGGGAAAGTGATTTCCTCTATTGCTTTGTCCTTGTGGATTGAAGAAAATGAAGACTGCCTGTGCAAATGAAAAATTCGAACTGTGACTACAATTATTTTCATCAATTTCTTAATTTTCTTTTCATATTTGTCAAGAGTTTAGTTTGAAGTGTCCATGGTAATGTACTTAAATACTGTGGTCCCCGAGCATGTTTGAAATAGGTATCTGCAGGCTGGTATATTTCAGTGTTAAATACTGGGCCCAGTAATGTAGAACACAACTCTGTAAATGGTTTTTGGCATCTATGTTACACACTTTTAGATTTTATACTCATATTGTTTTTGATTTAATTTAAATTAATTGACCCGTGTGACTGTGAATTTATTTCTTAAAGAGAGTTACAAAGCTACAGAGCCGGACCAGATTTATCAGCTCTGTATCTCTTCCTCAGGAAAAGCTACATGTGGGCCATCATGGAGAAAGGTCTCTGGAGAGCTTCTGCCATTGGCAGTACCAAGAGTTCGGGGGGCCGCGCTACCTGGGCACCAACCATGTTCCTGGTGGAAGGGATGATATCCCACCAGTGGATACAGCTGTGCTGGTCACCAGGTATGTCATATTAATAAACGATAATGAATGACGTGAGTATCTAATGTGAGCTCAGCTGTTGGAGCATCTACAGTATTGGAGAGGATCCGGAAGGATGTCATTCCATTTTGGGTTAGAAAAGATAAATAATCTAAATAAGTATTTTGGTTTTCCCTGTATTCAAATAGCGGTTTTGTCTTTGAAGAATAGTTTCTCTGAAAAAGCCGGTTATACAAGTAATCAGCAAAGGCATGACTGTATTAAACAGCACACAGCAGCAGATGACTCATTAGATTTCCTTCTGTACACTCAACCTTCTTTTGTGCCAGAGCAGACGGAGCAATGAGAGGACAGATGTAGACCATAGAATCTCCTCATGGCCCAAAAGCTTCACGACTCGACCAAGGGTCCAATGTTCACTGTTACTTTGTGTTACTCTCAAATACATTTGGACGTGGAATGGAGCGATTTTAAACCCACAAGTTATTATGTAATAACCTCTTTATCCACTAGCTGTTCAGGTTCACTTTCTCTGTCTAGTCTTTGCCATGCACATGTGTGCTTGTAAAACACCTGTTAAAAACCTGATATCCACAGAGATGGACAGGAAATGTTCTCTCTCCTGGAGGAATCTAGCTGGGAAAATTAGGTTTCTCTTATCCCCAGCCCTTCCTATAGAAACTTGGTTTCTCATTGTGATATTTATGAAATAAACACACTGAAAAAACCAAACTAACCACACATAGACACATAGATGCAAAGGTAATTGGGTTCAATTGCTTTGTTCCTGTTCCTTTCCCCTGTACATATTGATTTTCTTGTTTTGCACATGATGGAACTTAGACGCTTGCAAGTTTCTGAAGTGTGTAATACACCAGCATACCTCATTGACTAATATTACCACTGAATGACAGATCATTTCTCAGCATATTGTCTGAAAATGCCATGTCACAATCTTGTTTTTCATTTTTGTGTTGCTTCTACTTGGAGAGTAAATGAGGGAGCTGGGTTAAAAGGAGTCATCTTGTTTAAATGAGTAGTCATGTCCATTGATAGATTCTGTCTTGTCTTCTTTTATGTGGGCATGTATACAGTGGTCTTTTGTTCTTGAGGTGGTTTGTTGCAAACCTGATCTGCCCTCCCATCTCTGCCCCCCCTACCCCCACTACCTCTGTTATGAGGCTTCCTCTGTGAGGACGGGAGCAATCAGGAGCAGCATCTGCTGGAAGGGCAGCAGAGGGATGCTGCCAACAGCAGTCAGGATGATAGCGAGGCAGCATGCAAGCAAATTAGAGCAAGTTGCTCTCAGGTTTCCTTATGGTTGATTAGTGTCCTTTGTGTATGTGTGTGTGTGTGTGTATGTGCATGTGCTTTGCTATAATCTCACATAGCTCATGGAAGGCCCATGTGGATGATATCCCAGCAGTACATCTCTTACTGCTTATTAACAAACTCTTAGGAGAATAAAAGGTATTTGATATTGATGTCTGGATGATTTCATGTCACTTGCATAAAATGTTTAGGCACCAGGTTTAGAACTTTTATTATAAATGATCAGAAACTTTGTTTAATGACAGATTGATCATTTAGAAAGAATGATTGGAGATACTCTCCTTCATATTTTTACACTCAGAAGAGAATAATCTGGTACAAGCCCTGTTTTACTGGTGGACACACAAACCAGTCGATAAGCACGTCCCCTGAAATCTTTAGTGAACCTTTAAGTGTTCAACCAATGCACCATAACACTTTCCTGAAAAGCTACCTAGCCTGTCCCAGCCCACACTGCGTGAGACCTGACAGATATTTGAAAGTGAACATCATTAGGAATACATCTTTTTTTCAAGACATGCCTTATGCATGGAGTTTTACTTTATAATTCCATCCATCATATTTGTTCTGATGAAACCTTTTTCTTTCCTTTCTCTCTCAAAGCTTCACTTTTCCTCTCCTTTGCTGTGCACGTTCCACATGCAGCCGAAGCGCTTTATGTGTTTTTCCACCCAGCTCCTTCCAAGCAGGTGTCAGATCTACGTAATGTTGACCCCATGTCCATCAGGCACAAGGAAGCAGCCAACCCTGCCAGTGGTTCACCAGACTAACAGTCTGAATGTTGTGATGTTAACTGCTTGTTATGAGTCTTATTTGGATAAAGATCCAGGTTTTTTAAGTTAATTAAGTTCCATTACCTATAGTGTCAAAACTACAGTCACCAGGTACTTTATTAAAAATACCTTAACATCACCTAATTCATACAATTATCCAATCATGTCTCAGGAGAGCAGTTTATAAAATCATGCAGTTAAAGGTTAGAGAGTTCAGTTAACGTTTTTCTGAAGCTGTTGTTCTCCTGAGATTTTAACACACAAAAAGTGGTACTCCGAATGAGGCCAAAAACAAAAACACCTAGTGAGCAGCAGTTCTGTGTTGATGAGAGCAGTCAGAGGAGGAATATACAACTGCTTGGAACTGACAGAAAGGCTGCAGTCACTCAGATAACTACTCTTTACAACTGTGATGAGCAGAGAAGCAACAAACGAGATGTTGAACCTTAAAGTGGATGGTTCTACAACAAAAGAGGCCAAGTCAGTTTCCTCCTCTGTTAGCCAACAACAGAAATGTGAAGCTGAGGTGACATCGACTCAGAAATGCTGCACAGTTGAAGACTGAAAAACATAGCCTGGTCTGATGAAGCTGGATTCTTGCTGAGGCTGCAGATGGTGGAGTCACAATCTGGAGTCAACAGCATGAACCTACAAACCAGCCTTAGGTCAACAGTCCAGGCTGCAACCGATGGTGTGGTAGTGAGGGGAGAGTTTCTTTGGCACACTTTGGGGCCCTTCATCATAACAATGACACAGTTAATCTGAGAATTGTTGCTGACCCTGTTCTATTAGAACATGGATTACACAATATTAAACTTTTATTGTGAGGGTTTATAAAGAGGATTAACTTTCGGAGCTGTTTGGTCAAAGGTCAAGGTCAAGTAAAGTATGGTCTAAAAAACACAAGATGTCTCTAGAAATAATAGAGAGTACAGTTGAAAGCTTGTATTGATTATTCCCCATCATATGATTTTGTGTGATAGCTAAGTGACATCAAGAAGACACAAATAGGTCAGAAAATTGTCATGTAAATCATGTATTGTTAAAAAATATTGTCTACATCCTTTGTGTTGATCTCAGTTGTAATTCCTACTCTGACAATTGTGACAGCACCATTACTACAAAATCAAATGTTTGGCAGCATTTGGACATGATAAACTGACAATTTAACAAGAAAATACGCAATAATGGTATTTAGTATAGAAACAGCAGCTCTGCTTTCTGCTCCCCGAGGAGTTCACCTACCTGCACATGTGGCACCTCAAGTGCGGTGCAACTGTGATGACGGTGTGCCATTCACAGGGCAGAGCCGCACACTTTAAAGTGGGAATGTTAGAAATAAGTGGGTTTTTTTCAGTTTATCATGTCACCTCGTAAAAATGTTATCATCTACGGTTAATTGTGCTCATGATTTTTCTGTGCTTTTATTTTATCTTGTGCATTCTCTGGCTCAAACCAACAGTATTATTGGTGGCATATTTTCACTTTTACTCCTGATGGCTACTGCTACTGGCAGATTTCCTCACACTGACAGTACTACTCAATAAGTGATACAATACGATATGATATACTTTATTGTCCCCATAGGGAAATTAGTTTTGGACTCAAATGCTGTGGACATACGCTTCAATATTTACAGAACAAGTTACATAGCAGCACCAACTGTGTGAATCAAAACATTAAAATGCACACAAAATGTTTCAATAAATAAAATATTGCACCACACACCCCATAGAATATGTTAGTTGATGTGCATGTTGAGGTATAAATTATTATTGTCTCTGTAAAGAATGGTTTCCACACATTATGATGTGTGATATGTTTTCACTGAAGCTCCTGTTTGAGCAGTAGTTGATAATGATAATCCTGTATTTTAAAATAATTTCCTGTCGCACCCCCCCCGCTTTGAAGACACACGATGCACTTGATTGAACCAGCGTACAGCAACGATGTTACTGAACTTAACTGCTCCTCTAATAACAAAGCATCCTGGTAGGGTTGCATACAGACCACTGCTAGCAGCCTGAAGCTGTGTGCTTTTGATACTTACGTGAAATAATGCAGATCATCCAAGCTTTTCAATTTCAAATGTCATTGATTCACTGACATTAGCACATATGTTATTTGGATATTATAGGTTTGTCATTAGTAACTGCAAGCAATAGCATTGCTTTATTTAAAATCTCAACAATGTTATTACAATGACAATCTCCGGCAAAACCTTGTGTCAAGTCTGTTTACATCGACGACTACTGATGAGGTGTCGGGTTCCTGGGACTTTTACTTATGATGTAACAGCTTCTTGAATTGGACCTGTTGTCCACACTGCTTCAACATGTTCTAGGCCCTTAAGTGGAGACTTTAGAAAAACAATTAATTATACACAATTATTATACACAAAGAAGACAAGATCTCAAGAGAGATTGTGGAGAAAAGAGATTTGATGCTGTTGTGAACTTGTCTCTGCAGAGAACCTCCCACTGCGTAGTGCATGTGTGGAAGACATATGTTCATAGTATTTTGTATTTTTAGTAAGTTAGTGCGGAGTCGACTCCAGCATGTGAATGACCAATGTATGTGAACATGCATTTTCTGTGTATTTCAGGTAGGGCTGCACTATATATCAGAAATCTATCGTGATCGTGATATCAACATGTGCGATAGATGCATCACAAAAACTGCGATAAATGGTGTTTCATGCGCCACGCATTCACACTCTGCATGTCAATATATTTGGCCAATCAGATGGAGCCCTGCTGCCCTAGATGATAAATTAAAGACCTTCAGATCATTGATGGGTCAATGATCTGATTGTTGGAAGAAGGGAATAAGAAGAGAATAGAGACAAAACAGATCATTCGAAAAGTAACAGCGCACACACACAAGTAAAAACAACTGAGTTTATAAACCTAGTAAATATATGTAGAGCTGGAGAAGCAGTGCGCTAGGCGCAAATGACAGAGGTACTGAGAGGATGTAAATTACAGACAGAGCCGCTAAAAACTGTTAAAAAAATAACTTCACGGTCCAAACATGTATGAAAAGACCCCAAATTAACACTGTCAGTACAAAGTGGAGCTGTGCATGGCTCCCTGGTGCCTGCCCCGACTTGGTGGTGCTGCGGCCGGGCTGTGCACCTTCTCCTGGCTGTCCGTGATCTTTGTGTCAGTAGCCAGGGACTGTTAATGTTTATTTATCGCAAGTCATATCGTCAACGCGATATTAAACAACGTTATCACTAATATCGTGCAGCCCTAATTTCAGATGTGTTAGTCTGGACAGAAAGTATGGATTCTTTCTCATTTGAAACTAAAATGCTCATCTGAACAGACATTGATGTCGTTTTAAAATGAAATATATATGATATTAAACTGTGTGAACAGAACTTGGGTCTGCAAAATAAGCCACAGGATTGATTAAAGCTGATGGCCCAGGTGAAAATAACAAGAAATAGATGGGTACTATTGCAAACTCAATTTTGATATGGTACTTTAGCATATTAATCTGTTGTTGCATCATTCAATATTTAGGAGCTCTCTAAATCTTTATATCTCTGCTGGTTCCTTTTCCTTAATTGGCAGGTCATGACCATGATCGAGTTCTTACAAAAGCCTAAATAATCGAACACAAAACACAAAATTTGAACGACAACATTTCGTCACACGTGTTGTCAACCAGATCTTGTTGAGGTCTGGTTCCCAGAGGCCAAGCTGCAGCTGTTCACACCTAGCTGAGGCTTACTACATGTAAGTGGGAACCTCTCCTCCTCCGCTGTTGTCGCTGTAGTGCAAGTATACTCAGCATTGCCAGGGGCCATAAAAACCTGCGGCTTTAAACGTTTAGAGCCCCAGGGTTTTCCCTTGATATCTTGCCTATCGTTCGCAAGGGTGTAGTGTAGTTGAATGGATTATTTTGATCGGGATTGGCGATTATGCTTGATCTCAGCAGATTAAAGCTCATACGTATTTTGTATTAAATATAAGGCTACATTCAGAATGACTTCAGCCTTGCATAAAAAATGTGGCCCAGGGATTTATTTGGAGGGTGTCTGCCTGTTGATGTAACAGGGGTGACAGCAAAACAATGCAGCTCTCTTGTTGACTGACTGTGGAACTCAATGAAATTTTGCATCAAATTTGCAAAGCCCCGATTTATAAATCACAATTTGTCTGATGGGGCTTAACAAGGTGCAACATTATCAGTGAAAAAAAAAAGTAAAAATACTTCAGAGAGCCACATGTGAGGAGTTCCTCTCCCATGACTGCAGATTGAACAGGTCCAGAATGGATGCTGCATAACACTTTCAATTGCAGCTGTGGTTGATGTGTAGCGAAGGTGGCATCTCCATTGAAATAATGAAAGGAGCAGACTTTTCAAACAGCTCTCGAAAGGGCCTTCCTCCAGATTTAATTGCTTTGCCCTGCAGGTGGAGTTCAGATCACCTCCTATCAAGACTTTGTCCTTTGAAATATTATCCATGAAGACTAATGTTTTTATGGCTTGCCCCTGTACTTATATTATGTGTGCGTTTTTTTTCTGTTACGGATATCGGGACATTATCAAGGAGCCATGTTTTACATGCAGACCTTATATGAGGATATTTAGCCACATTTGCTTAGATATGAGCCCAGCCTGGATCAATGGACGTAACAATCATGCAGCGATAGAAAGATGCGTTTTTAAATCTACCTGTGTTTATTTGAACTCATTGTACTCATCTTTTGTCTCATCTGTGAAAGGTTCAGTTGACATTTGTGACAAATGTTTTCACAATTTCCTGTCAGGGGCCAACACTTATAAAATCTCTGTTTGATAGGACTCTACACTGGGAGGAGTTTAGTTCAATGGCAATGAGCAAAATCATTTATCTGTTCATACTTCTATTATTAATCACTCAGTTAATATTTAAGCTATAAGATATATTGGGAAGTGCAGGACTTGTTATACAAAAGTACCTTCAGGAAACATGCACTAATGGTTACTTTACTTTACCCCCCTATTATGTCTGCAGAACATTCAAAGTTCCTATCTCTGTGGAATGATCTGGGAATTTTAGAATAGAACAGTAACATTTTCCAAAAACTTTTTTTTTTTTACCTCACATTAATGCTGTAGATGTCAAGAAAATTTTCATGGGGAAGTTTAACTTGCAAACATATAAATGATCTAACCTTAAAAGACAGTTATATTCAACTGGACTGAGATTTTGTCATTCCTAGGCAACAAGTTGGAGTAACCCGCAATAAAAGAAAACTTTAAGCCAAAATCTGTTGAGAGGTTAGAAAGTAAGCAGGCTTTAAAATTCTCTTTGGGTCTCATATTTCCAGTCTTCACACAACAACCTCTTTCACCGTTTGTGTTAACAGCAGTAAATGTTTGCACAATGCCATAAATGTTTTCCAGGAGAGACATCAGGGAATTGTGTGCTTTTATATTTAAATGATAATTGTGTCTTGCCGCTCTTTATGACAACTGGCTTCTCACCACGTCTTTCCGTGTGGTCATTCTGAGTAGCTATAGACAAAGTATTTCCATCCATAAGGTGGTTGGCTAACTAGTTATTTTTTGCATAACCCCATACACAGAGCCGTTTATTAGTTTAGTTTACACATTCTATATGAATGGTTATGTTATTTTCAGGAGATCGGTACAATAAGCTCTGTGTTTCTTTTTCAGGACAGATTTCTGCGTCCATAAAGATGAACCCTGTGATACAGTGGGTAAGTAAAACATCTCTCTTGCCTTTTGCACAAACATGCACACAAGCAAATGTCACTGAATCTGTCCTCAAAAGGACTGAAGAGGATATACTCAAATGAAACATTCACGCACAAAACATTAGTAATGTCAACACAAAGTCTCACTTTAAAACTTTTTCTGCATGCAGTCAAGGGAATGCCATTGCCAGAATGCTGTATAAGCATTTCCAATTGTCCCAATTGTGCCGGGAGGCCTCCTGGGAGGGCAAGCACAATGATAAACTTGTAGTCTTCACTTAGTGAGGTTTTGAAAAAAAGCATCTGCATAGTTGTATCAATTCAGTAACTGGTGATACAAGAAAATATGTTGCAAAAAGTATTTTAAAGTTCGAGTCAGATCCATGACTTGGAAGGACAGCTGTTCCAAATGTTCTGGTCAGAACTGCTCAAACTAAAGTTCATCCACCTGCTAAAGGTTCTGGAGTCACTGAAGGGTCAAGTTTAGTCTCTCGACTAATCTCCACTTCTGGCCATGGGGTTGGTCCTTTAAGTGTAGCCAACCAAAATAGACACCTCTTTTGGTTCTCGTTAGCTGCTTTCAGACATGCGCTGAACTTGGCAGTTCCTCTGTGCATGTGTGAATATAAATGTCCCAGTAAACGCTCCGCAGTTCCTGAAAAATGTTCTTCACCTGGCCCCCTGGTACAATGTCTGTAGAAAAAATACAGCTGGAATCATCTCCAGTGAGTGTGGGGGGGTTGATGATGCTAACGCAATAGACATATAAAAAACAAATCAATTCAGAATTGAAATGTAGGGCTTCCAAATTAAGGTGTAAATTTAATACCATGAAAGAGCAGCAACGCTGTAACTCCCCATCCTCCCATTCCTAATGAAGTCTCTTCTATTTACACACTTTTTTAACAATTTTCAAAATTGGACTCAGTTCAGTTTACAACATTGTAAGAGTTTAAATGAATTTGATTTAATATCCCAGTCAGACTGAGGACAATTACTGGCTTGATGACTTAACCATTAGGATTTTGGGTAACACTTTATATTAGGGAACACATATCAACCATTAACTAGTTGCTTATTAGCATGGATATTAGAGGCATATTGGCTCTTTATTAGTTATTATTAAGCACTTATTACTTATTCTCAGTGACCTTATTCTGCAGCTACTCCATTGATTAACATTTTTCCCTTAATAACCTCCTAATTACTGCTTATTGATGGTAAGTAAGGAAGTTGTTGTATACATATCAAGTGCTTGGATGTGTTCACATTGTGTTCCCTATTATAAAGTGTTACTGGATTTTGTCTTTTTATTATGCCTCTGCCAGCGACAGCCAGTGGCCAGAGGCATTATGTTTTCAGGTTGTCCGTCCATCCATCCCATTCTTGTGAACACGATAGTGCCTTGAAGGAATTTCTATCCTATGTATCCTATGATACAAACAATCCCTAGGAATCAAGAATTAACTGATATGAGTTTGGTAGGCAAAGGTTAAAGGTCAAGGTCACATTGACCTCATGTTCCTGTGAATATAATATATCAGGACTGCCAGTAAGGAATTTCATTACATCCAGCACAATTCACTATGACTCATGGATGACCTGATTCAAATTTGGTGAACACTAGGTCAAGGTCACAGTGACTGCTCAGAACACCTCAAGGAATTATTTCAAATTTGGTACACAACACTTTTTATTTGAAATCTGAAACCATCGAAAAATAAATTATTTATTCCTAAAAAAATCCCACAATTGTATAATAAAAATGTTTAGTTTAAAAACCTTCCATTTCACTTATTTTTATTTTGAGTACATTATTTTAATTCTTTATTTAATTTTTTTAATTTAAAGATAAAAAAAATGAACTTTCAGTCTCAAATTGTACTTCTTCAATTCTTTTCATTTGGCCCTGATTTAGCTCCATACATGTGAAGCCTGTTCTCAGTTGTCAGTCCTGAGATTATAGATTCTAGTTGCTGCAAAGATTTCTTCTGCCAATGTGAACCTCTCTGTTTCTCTCTTATGTAATGTTGGACCTCTTCTATTCCAATTGTGATTTATGCCCTTAGAAGTCAAAGAACTGGCCAGGAGCCATAAAAGACAAAGCAGTTTTCTTTTGTGCTGGTCTCCCTATTTGACCACATGAGCTTGTTATCTGGCTATATTTAGATTATCAAATCTCACACATTCGCTTTAAATAACAATTAAATAACTAAACAAATCAGATTTATTGTGGAAGGACTTTATCTTTAGGCACTGTGATGTATCAGAGTTTCTCAGAATACCTCAGATGTGGTGGTCTGAAGCCTTGTAATACAAAATACGCCTTTGAACTGAGTTGAGTTAATCTCCTGATTTTTATATGAGGAAGAATTCTCCTTTTTGAACAGTCTAAAACTGAAAGTTTCGAGAGGGCCCCTAGATACTTTTCATTTCTTTTATGAGGACGGTGTGTGTGTGCATACAAGCATGTGTATACGTTTGAGTGAGTATACATTGCATGCCTCATAATTTCAATTGCTGCTGTGTTGTCAGGAGCCACTAAGCTTCATATCAGGCCCTAAAACATTTAGATGGATTTGAATTTGGAGTAATTACTATAAATATTTTTTTAATGCAAAGTTGCAGGTTTTGGTGGTATTTATAATACTTACAAACTAAAAAGAACAACCCAGTGTGTACTTTGAAATATGACAACATGCAGTTCAGTAGTTCAAAAAACCCCTCCTTGTTTAGTTTAATGGCAGATAAAGCTAACATCATTTTCTAATTCAGACCTACTACCTATCCCCATCCAATCAAAGAGCCATCTCAAGCTATGCACATGAAATAATGGACAAAGTGTCCATATATGGTGAATGACAAGTTATCAAAGCATTCACCATGCGTCCTGTGTCCTTACCGGTCGTTTGCCTTCGTCGTATTGCTAGTATTAGCAACACTGTTGGTGTAACACTGCATGTGCGTCCGTGACCTGCAGCAGTTCAGTGAGGCAGCCTTCATGCATAGGTGAGGTGAGCGGTGTCTTAAATATGAATCAAGTGTGCCATCACCAGGATATATCAAATGCACATCTGGTGATTTTTGTGCACTCGCACACATTATTACACACCCTAGGTGAGCATGTTGGAGGCTCTGTCACGACCTGTCACATTTGCTGCCCTCTTCCCCCTGAAACTCAGATTCACCCCCTCATGATGTTTCTGACGGTTTGGACATTTTGTGGAGCGTTTCCTTCTTATTTTTGTCTGGGTTCATTTAGAGTTTTATATAAGCAGTTGCCGAATTCACTTGTCTGAAGGTGATGATGATATTACAGTCAACACAATATTCAGTATGCACAAATGCTTAACATTTAAGTATGATTCATAAAGAGGGTGACGGTTCATGTAGTGTATGTATAGGTGTGTGTAGAGGATATATATTGGTACTTTTGAATTACTTCATGCACACTGAACCATGTCACCCTCATTTATCCACAGGAGTGAGGAACACGTTTTTTCATCCATTGCTAATCTATTTCTTTGCTTCCTTACTCTCAGCTGCCGGTCCCGATGAAGCCAGGCAGTCTGCTTTTAAATGTTAAAGTAACAAGGATTAGCTGATCTTGACGAAAACAATGTCTTAGACCAGCCATGTTATTTTCACACCTGATTTAGTACTGTGCTCATACAGTCTGTGTTCAACCAACAGGAGTCATTTGCTACACACGCTATATTTTAAATTTGTCAGGGTTTGAACAAACTTTTCTTTTCATACAAATTTGTAGAATCCAAGTGTGGATCCACTTAGGCAAGGCCATAAAGTGGAAAGGCTTTTCCATGGAATAACCAATGTTGCATTTTTCAGCCATTAAATGGCTTATTATGTATGTACAAAGAAAACGCCCTCATATGAAGAGTGGATAAAACTTACATGGTAGAGCTTGGATTGGCTCATATCTAAGTCTTACCCTTCATAGCACCACTTCCCACACATTATCACATAGTATCTGCATGCACATAGCTATGAGGTAATGGAAGGAGATGCAGACAGAGGCAGGGCTGTGTTGTGAGGCATTGTGGCAGCTTCTGGCCATGCCTGGCCCTGCACAGCACAGCTCTGCCCTACCATAATACTCTCAGCCTGCTAATCTTCCTGCACAATGAGAACACTCCTGCTCTTTGTGCAAGTAGGCCCAAAGTGTGTGACCCACTCTGAGCCTCACTATAATCACAGCACTCATTAAAGGTCCTGCCTTAAAACCCCTGCCACCCACGTCCCCCCTCCCTGTTTCTCTTCTCCAGGCTGTCTCAAGCTTCATGTCAGAAGGCGCCTAAATACACACAAAGGTGGCCATGGAACAGCATTCAACCAGATTCCAGGGAACCACAGTTGTTGATCTGTTGTAACTGTACAAACATCTCCAATTTACACAGGACAATGGGGGATTACTCTGCATTTCTTTTACATTCATTCATCTGAATCTATTCTATGTGTTGAACATAAAATATTTTTATTACAATAATTGCTCAAATGACTAAAAGAGGGAAGCTTGTGGTATTTCGACAGTTCATAACTCTTGGTTAAAGTAATAAGGTTGGGGAATGCTGATGGTCTTGGTTAAGATAAGACTTAATTGTCCCAGAGGGACATTGGAAGCCTTGAATGCACAATTTGGCTTCTGTACAGAACCAAATATTCCAACAGTCCATACGTCTCATAAATACCAGTTTAAAAGTGGTTGTACAATAAATTACTCAGGATAAATATTTTTAAAAAAACATTGACACTCAATACTTAAAGGAAGAAGCCCTCAAAAATGTATGCTGATCTGTGTCTTGCACAAACTCCTGGCATTATTGCGAAAGCCACCAATTACTTTCAAGAAAGTTATTATCATCATCATCAGCAGCCGTGTTTGCTTTTGGGTTTAATGGAGTGAGGGATGAAGGAGCTGTTATTCACAATGTAGAGTATGAGTGGGAGGCTGTTTCCTTCATATAAGGTCTGAAGATCTGGGTGCTGATTGACTCCATGGTCTTCATGGCCTTCTGCATGAGACAGCTGACCTGTCCCGTTAACTGCACTGACAGGTTGCAAGACATTGCTCAAATTCCATAATGCAGAGAGCTCTCTATTACTGTGTGATTGAAGAAAGGCAGTATTTTCTAACCATCTACACCATCTATACACAGGTTTTGGTTGCTGCTGGCTTATGCAGCAGACGATTTGGCCGAGCAGCAGACCAAGGGTTGCTGTTTCTGAATACTTAATGTGAATATTTTTTCTGCTACTTGTTCAGTTGTTACCTGTGAAGGCAAAATAAGACAGTAAAGCTCACACATCCCTGGGGGCAGACCAGTCCTTAGCCCTACCCCTCTGTTTTGCCCGTTCATGCGTAGGGGTAGTGTGTCCTGATTCTTGTTGGGATGGAGGGCTAGGGGCAAATATTAGGGCTGTACATTGGAAATTTTTCAGACCCACACTTTAAACCGAGGTCTATGAAACTTTCCCAGAATGCCTTGCACATCGCAAGCAAGATGGGAGAGATACCCACAAACTTGGCATTTTCTCAATTAATAAGGATTTGAAAATCATGATAATAATTGTAACATCTTAGTTTATTTCGTTTCATTGATTATGGTCATTTTTTCACAACAACCTTTAATGCTAACATTAGCATGCCAATGTTAGCAATCATTATTGCATGATAATCCTATATTTTGATGATTTCATGTCGCACCCCCCTCCTTGAAGATACTTGATGAACTTGATTTAACCTGCGTATAGCTGCGATGTTACTGAACTTACCTGCTACTCTAATAATAATGCATCCTGGCAGGGTGGCCTACAGTGTGAAATAATGCAGTGCATACAAGCTTGTAAATATCCTATGGATGAATGGCAAATGTCATTGCGCTTGTCTATTATTGCCATAGTACGGAGGGAAAGCAGAAAAACGTGTCCTAAACATTAACCTGGTAATTAGATACACCTGCATTATCATAGCTGTTATTTGGATATTATAGGTTTGTCACTTTAGTAACTGCAAACGGGTTTATTTAAGATCTCAACAATGTTATTACAATGATATCCCAGCAAAACTTTTTGTCGCAACTGTTTTCATCGATGACTACTGATGACACGTCGGGTTCCAGTGATGACTACTGATGATGTAACAGCTTCTTAAAAGGCTGTCCCAATTCTTAGGGAAGGATTTCAACCACTACCTCTCTGTTTCAAGGGGCAACATTACCATGGAAAACAAGGGGTAAGGGTAGGGAGAAGGGGTGAAATGGGATTGGGCCATTGTTATGGAGGTGTTGTCAGTCCTGACCTGATGAGCACAGTTAGTAAGGGATGAGTGAAGCCATTAAACACAAAAGGGGCTGTTGATGATTTGGGGTTGCAGGGAGAATCTACAAAGTGCAGTTTGGTGAGAAAAGATCTGGGCTTCTACAAGTGCTTATTCGATTAACTACTATAAAGTGCATCCACTGTTCTTCTGTGTCATGCAAAAGCAAAGGGATCTAATAGCTTTAGTCAACATGGTATTTTTTTATGTCACACAACAAGAGTCTAGGGTCATGGGTCTGAAATCATTGCTTATGACCAAAACAGGTGTCCACAACTGGCATCGTATATTTTTTTCTATATGGCTCCTGTTGAAATACACTGCTGTTTTCTTACCAATCTGCATTCTGTATTGATATTTTCTACAGTTAAATTAAAGGTCCAGTGTGTAAGATTTAGGTGAAAGGGATCTATTGGCAGAAATTGAATGTAGAATAATCCTCATGATGTTTTCACTAGTTTGTTTCATCTAAATTGTATGAATTGTAGTTTTCTTTACCCCAGAAAAGGCCCTTTATATTTAAATACTTTACATTTACATCGAGGGGGTCCTCTCCTTAAAGCCAACATGATAAATGTTTTAAAGAATTATAGCATCTGTATTTATTCCTATTGTTAATATCCACAGTTTTGTTTTGAATGTCTAAATACTTGTAGGAATTATGTATTGGCCTTTAGTAAAGGGGAGTTTGGTTTGACCTGATGTAAGGGGATTTTCAGCCTCAGATGTTGACTAATAAAAAGTATTCACTGCTGAAAGACAGCAGACTTTCCAGCTCTCCATCATCGTAAATTCATCATCCAGATGAAAAATCCTTATGTGGTAACTATTGTTTTTTCAACATTAACACATACAGTTAACACAGATCCTCCAGTTAGAACTAGAGGATCTGTATTATGAGTTGATTCTGTTATCGTACAAACCATTTCACTATAAAACTGCTTAGATGTGATGCAGTTTCAAATCAGCTGCAGTATTCAGTGGGTAACAGGTTAAAAAGTGTTGGTTGTGGGTGGCATGGTGGTTAGCATTGTTGCCTCACAGGAGGAGGTTTCCCAGTTTGAATCTAGGTGCTTTCTGTATGAAGTTTGCGTGTTCTCCCTATACTTTCCTGAGTTGTCTCTGGGTTCCAGGGAAACTTGGGATTGGCCCCAGCTCTCCCCACAAGAGGTACAGATAGTGAAAGGATGAATGTGTCAGTTGGTTTCAAAGATCCTCAAGTGTTCAACCTCATTCCTCCCTAACAGAAATTTGGGAATATGAACATCCTTCATCTTTGCATACTGGAATGATTTCAGGGTCAAGTGTGGAGCAATGAGTGATGAAATAGGGGAACTGGCAAATGATTGATTGCAAGTCATATTTAAAAAACTATAATATGGAGTTTTAGACATTGAGCCTCAATTGGCACAAGGGACTTGATGTGCTTTTGTGGATTTAAGAATGTTGTGCAGATAATATTAAACCAAAATACTGAAGTAAATAGTAACTGAATCTTTAACAATCAAATATCCATGTGAATAAATCAACGTTTAATGTTTTTTTCTGCTGCTGTTTATAATAGCTCAAAAGTACATGAGATGATCCGGTTAGTTGGAACCCTAACCTACACCTAACCTGTTAACCATCATTTGGAGCTAATGTGCAATTAATAAGAAAATGCAACAATTAAGGTTTCCTGGACTTTAAAATCCATGAAAAACTATAAGGTTGATACAGACTGAGATATGTGAGATATTTGGACAAACTCTGTTCTCATATATTGGCAAACTGATGAAAGTCTAACCCCAAGTGTGATGGTGGGTGGGACTGGGATGTAAGTAATATTTGTAGTAGTATCCTATTTCCTGTGTTTGCTTTGCTGGAGCAGGGGTGTAACTGGGAGATTAGGGGGTTGGTGGGATGTTGATGTTAAACTATGTCCGGATGACTGGAGAGTCACGGTTGACTTTATGGAGTAGCTGCTCACTGGTAGGAGGTGACGCTGCACAAGTCAGCTGATTCATACACTGTGTGTGTATGAGAGGAAGAGAGAGAGAGATACAACAACACACCCACACAATGTTTTTGTGAGAGGTGCACAGAAAGGTTGCACAACATCAGTGAGATAGAATAGGTTGGATAACCAGCAGAGCAGTCGATTGCAAGACTGATAAAGACAAGAAAGACAAAAACCTTTTCCACTGTTTGAAAACAGAATGTAACCATCCCGCCAGCCCTGTTACGAGTGGCTCTGTAGAATAGGATTCAACAGCACGACTCAGAGGCATGTTTCAACTTAGAAAATGGTCGGTACACAAATTTCAGTCCATAAGCAGGCAAAGGTATCCATAAGTGGTTAAACTAAGGCTTGAACAGGTATCAGAAAATTGTATGGTACACGGAAAGCTAAGACGAGGAAATAGTCGCTGGAAGTAGATACAGAGTAGGCTACGTTCTGGCAACTGCTTGAGGGAAGCACACAGACTTAATACACATGAAGGCAGGGAAGGTGATGACACAAAGGTGAGATCACGCACCGGTGAAGCACATGAGGGCGGGGCAAGTAATCACACATGAGTGAAACTTGACAGGGCATGGGGTCTGACAAGAGAAGACACACAGGCTTCCAAAATAAAACAGGAAACACGGAATGAAGTGATAGTACATAATGTAAACAAAACTTAAGTACTCAGGTGAGATGGGACAATCCCACTATTGAGATATCAGAAGCTCCCGAACTGCTACAGCTAGCACCCAGCTCACAGTCAAGCTGCCTATACATTACATTGCTAATAATATTTTTCAAAATCAGAGCTGTCCCTAATGCTATAGATCAGTTAAAAACAAATGTGATACTTTTGACCAGAACCCCCAGCCCCACAACCTGTAGTCAGTTGTTGATTCTGGACGTGAATAATGGTAGTTGACCCTTGCTAGAGCTGCAAATGAAATGAGTGATTCAACTGAAGGAAATGATTGAGCATAAAGTTCTTAATTTAAACAATAAATAAATAAATGACACAAATATGTCATACAGATGTGTATTATTTGAGTAGCAATGATAAACAATGTTATGTCTATGTCAGTGATTTGCACATAGGGTAACATAATTGAGTCATGGGCATTAGAGGAGGAAGCATTTTCAGGCATAATAGAGCACCGATAAGAGCCAGAACCAGTCCAGAGTCACTGATGCCATGCAGTGTGTCAGCCATAGGCAGAGACCTTGACCAGAGGAACCTTTGTGCTGTACACAGACCAAAACACTGATTAATCTGTTGAATAGGAAACATCTTAGATATGGGACCAACCGAACACCCTGGCTTCCTGCATCTTCAATTCCACATATTTTCCTCATACCTAATCTCATTAGCTTCTTATTTTCACTTTTTCTATCTTTTTTTGTTCACCTATTACAAATGTGCCTATAGTGCCTGCATGTGAACAGTATGAGTACACATTGTGCAATGTGTCTATGTTTGCGTGCGAGTCCAAGTCTTCTGTCTGTGTACAGTATGCGTGTCTGCAGCATTTTCTATTTGTTTATAGTGTGTGAATAAGTGGGGAACATTAGTGTGACATTAAGGTCAGTGGGGTCAATCTATAGTGAGCCAGTATTTGCATGTGTCATGTGTAGGCATGTGTATGTATGTGTGCGTGAGAGGGTGAACAAAGCGTCTCTTCCAGGCTGACTCAGGCCTGTGTTGTCAGCACTGGGAGCTTTGACTGCCCAGGATTCAGTGGCTCATTGGAAAGCCCTTCATGTTGTAACGGCTAATTAGCGCAAAATAAATGGCTGGCCGAAGCTGCTTGTGGGCAGCACAGGGCTGTGAGTCCAGAGGTCTGATAAGGCTTTGTGGGTCTTTTGAGGCTGTCTGGCTGGATGTGCTGCCAGCTATGTGAGCCAACACATTAGTGTTTGATCAGTCAGCTAGCCCCTAACACCAGGTCAAAACCCAGCACTGATAACCACAGCGCGGTGGATCGCAGCTCTTTGTGTGGGGGCTTTAGCCTCAGAAGTGCTGGCTTCAACGGATCTTTGATGCTGCAGAAAATCTCAGTCACATCTCTGACATCACTGTGGAACTTCGCCACTCAGCTCTGTTTTATTCACATGGGCTTTACAGCCAGGATGGTGAAGGCTTGCTCAGTAGCATTCAGTGTCATGTAAAGGTATTCTTTTCTGCTAATGAGGACCTTGGGCGGTGAACCAAACATAGCATTAGCTTCCTACTTTGGTGCTCACATTTGTATTAGTGCCTGACTGCTTGTAGACATGAAGGACATCAAAACTATATGTCAATGGTGAGTTGGTAATTTCTGATCAACTCTAATTCAGTTCAATTGTATTTATATAGGGTCAGATCACATTTTTTATCTCAATACTGCATATAATTAGTACAAGTTGCATCAGGATTTTCAAGCAAAACATATCCACTATTTAGGCCTATTTACAAATATCAAAAGAAATAAAAAAAATAATAAACTGGGATGTCCAGACATAGAGGTGCCAAAACTCAAAAATCTAGTCCAGGTAGTGTGGCTGACCTGAGGATAGTAAAATCCAAATATAGGGTTTGTTATCAGTGGTGCCTCGATTATGAACAGCTGCTAATACAGGATGGAAGCAAGTCATTCAAAAAAGACAGAGCTTACTCAGCATGAATCCTCTTCTCTAGCACTCAGCAGGTGTTCTTTAAGTCTTCCCTCTTTATTTGAATGAAAACATCAAGGACCATCATCTAATTCCCTCAGATCGTACACATTATACACACGTAATTACAGCCTCTAGCTAAGCATGCTTGGTTGTAAAAACAGCAAACCAGTGAAGAGGAAAAGAAACACATGTTCAAATCCAGGCCAACATCTGTTTTCATCAGCCTGAAATGTTTCCAGTGAAGAGGGCTTTAGCTTGAGCTCAGTCCAATCCAAATACACCATGTTTGTATTTTACTAAATGGGTCCATTCTGTACTATGCTGTAGCAAGATGAAATGTACCGGAGAGTTTGAGGAAGTTAGTCCTCACTTTGCATTCAAGCTGAAACTGTATTCATCATGTGGTCTCCAGGTATTTCAGTTCAGTATTTTTTCTTGCAGTTTTTTGCCAAGCATGAAGTTGTTTCTAGAGGAAAGACAGTGACAAAAGGAACTGTGAAATAGCAGTGTGCCTAAAAGGATAGGATGAAATAGAGTTTTTCCAACATGTATGTGTGTATCCGATACCAGCAATAACCATTCAGGCCATAAACATTTAGCTGCAAATCTACGACCATATTCTGAAAAAAATCTGAGACACAACACTTCAGGGACAGGTCATTTTTGCGTGATGCACATTGGTTCTGGAATTATTTCAACAGAATGTGTTTGAGGGAGAATGTGGAGAGAGTCCAGTCACCAGTGGAGTAGCCATTTATGTCTGATTGAACTATATCTCTGTTCAATTTCTCATATAGACAGGGACCTATACAGTTAATGATTCATGTTGTGAGATATGTCACTGGAGGATAATGTCCTGAGCTGTACCATCATGCGGTGTTGGGAGTGTTTGCCTCTAGTGAACAGTGGCTGTGTAAAATTTAATTAGCATCATTTGGCTGCTTACCGGCTAACAACAGGTCATCTTCAATTGAGAGAAGATGAGATAAGGTGAAGCAACAAAGGTCCTGTCCTTATTTGTTCTCAAGTTAAAGAAGCATCAAAGCATATTTGAGAAGTGCAGTTAGATTGCTGCAACCAATTTTGGTTGTATACTGGGAGGATGAAGTGGAGACCTATTCTTAACAAGTAGCCTATTATTTGATGGCTTTGACATAGCAGGTTTTAAAATTTGTGAAACCAACCAGGTCAGTCCAGTGAAGTAGCCTTAAGGAAGTTCAAATTTGACTACATTCTACATGGTCTGTCACCCAGCACATTCGACGCCACCACGCCATTATGTTCATCAGGAGCATAATGCCCTGACGTTGTTGGGAGTGCACAAACAGGCCATGCACACTACTGAGTCACATTATAAGTTGCTGTGATGAAATTCATGCAAGTCAGCCTGTGATTAATTTTTTTCACTTTGATTTTCGGTGTGGTTTTGAATCCAGTTCATAGTCCATTCATCATTATCTGATGTGGGATTTAAGTGTTCCCTTAAATGTCCTCTTATGCTCCATAATGCATTGTGTGATCGAGAGTTGTGTAAGGGTAATGAAATAATAGAAATGTATTGTCTTCTAACACTGCTTGGTATGCTACCATGGGAAGTTCCTTTTGGTTTGAGTAGTCTGCCAGGGGATGAAGCTGAATTTGCATCCTTCTGCAGTTCCCTACACTGCATCACTTGAGCTCCTGTCCTTTTCTGGATTTCCACTTAACTATTCATTGACGCAGCCATCAAGAAGACACAGCGGGAGATTCAATGACCATAGATTGTAAGCCAGTGGCTCTCAGAGCTGAAACCAGTGGGGCAATATGTCTTTCACCAATGCCACCCCGACATCCACATCAGGCTGGTCCCACCTCCCCACAAATCAACAAGTCATGTTGATATAAGAGCTGTGGTTAAAGAAAGATAAGAGAGATCCCTGCCCTGAGCCTCTCTGAGGCTGTTTACAAATTTGGAAAGAAGAATTTTATCAGCTTCCCAGTCAGTGCTGTGTAAAAGCCCACCATGTTCAACCAGCTCACAGTTGTCGAGAAGTAGAGGGTTCTTCTTGTGCCTCAAATTTGTTTACACCCTATTTGCACCCTGAGAGTCAGTTAAGAAGAAAAAATATGTGTCATGCAAAGCACCGACCAAGTTCTTTTTAAGGTTGAGTATTAATGAAACCACTGTCAGTCTTAATGCTGATGGTGCAGTGTGTGATTCAGAAAATAGAAAATCAAAAACTGAAAGGACTGTCACCACAAGAAGGCACAGCTGCTTAAGTTGTTAGCGCTTAACAACAATACCTTTCTGATGCTCACCCGTGCCTGTTGACAGTAGCCGAGGGTCACAGGCATTTGTAGAGGGTTTCCTCAAAGGACAAGGCTGGTTTGACTGGTCCAATAAGTCTTAGTTGACTAATGACACATGTAAGATTACCTTGCAAGATTAAATGCAACAACCTTTACCTAAACAAAGGGGAAATGGAAGAGGTTTCTGAGTACTTCAGAAAGATGCATGCTGAGCATACACCACTGACCACCAGTTTGTAGAGTGTCAGTTGCAAAAAGTTCTTCATGAAATACTGTAAGTCCTCTCCTAGACCTTACACATGACGATACACCCTAAAAGAATCACTTGATTGTTTTTACTTCCTGCATCTCCACATATCCTCTCACTGTGTTCTGTAGTGTCCATTGAGGGCTGCATCACTTTATCAGTTGGGAACCTTACCACACTTTCTCACAGTAAACAATAAGCACAGTGCTTTTAACAGCTCCATAAACCAAATCGTGATGATGCAAGGTGGAATGGCCCCTCAGCATTGTGATTGACCCATCATCGCATCCTCACATTCTGCTGGAAGTATTGTAATATCAAGGCTTTTTGTATCAGACAAAAATGTGATCTAGTTTTCTAATTTTATTAGACAACACTTAATGACTCAGGAAAGCATGAGCATACTTTGACAGAGCCCTTTGTGTTCCCTTTTTATGATGAAACTCCTCAAGCAAAAATAACACTATGACTATTTCCATCTCATCACTGCAGTGTGCCAATGACAGCTTATACAATGGATTCAGACAGATATGGTTTGATACATTACATAACTGTCCCATCCATCCCCTCAAGTTGCAAGGTGGTGCTTTATATATCATTGGTACCTCTTGTTTCTTTATCGCACAAAGGCGTTATCGGATGGCATGCTCACTACAGAAGTTAGCGAATTTGAAATTGGTACCTTTTCCTCTAAACTCATACATTTATGACATATGTAAGACAGATTGCTTTCTTGTAGTAAACTATTGGGGACGAATAACTCAGCACTGAATGCTTTTTGATAATGAATACAGACACAACAGGAAAGCGCCCATTAAGCATCAATTTCATATCTTCTTAACATTGTGAATTTATTGCTCCACTTTATTATTGTGCTAGCAGCCACTTGAATGCCTCCAGCTGCTTCTCTGTTTCTTCTAAAACAGCTCTGTCTTATCACACAGACCTAAATCCTGAAACCTCATTCACTTCATGCACCAGTGATGTAATGCATGTGTTTGCCATGTTGGCTGATAAGGCCCAAACTTCCCTGTCTCTCTGGATTTCTGTTCTTCTCTTTCTCTCTGTCAAGGTTCTGCTAAGGTTATTTCTTCTCTCTTTAAAAATCTCATCTTGCTTCAATTGTCGTATTATTGCCAATGCTTAATTTATGTCTATCTGGATTCAAATGAGGCAACATGGCCTCGTTCCAGAGGCAGAAAGAAAGAAAGCCAGGTGTGTGTGTGTGCGTGTGTGCATGTGTGTGCGAGACACATGGAGATCTGTAACGCTCACCTCAGAGAATGCCTTGATAAAAGGCTGTTAAATTTCAACAGTTATCACCACTCATGTCTGCTGAAGCATTCAGTGTGTTAACTAGTTGCACTTGAAAGGTATGAGAACATTCAATGTGGTTTTGTTTTTCAGACTCGTTAATTGAGTTGTTGTTTATCCTGTCAATTGCTCCACCTATTATGGAGACACATGAGGCCTAACAATCTGATACTATGTCCTGTCCGAGTCCTGCACCTCTGATGTGACTAGTTTCGTCCAGTATGGTTGAATCCATCTTTATTTTGGTAATGAGGAATTCTTAAGCAGGATAATATTCACTGCAAACATTTGCTGACATCCTGTGTCACTTTGAATCAACAGGGAACATAAACACAGTGTTTCCACAACAGTAGTCTGTGGGGAGATTTTTCAAGTTCTTAACGACTATTTTATTATTTATGCCATGCTTTGATACACCAGTATCTATCTATAGTAGTATTGATGAGGCCTCTTTCATGACCTATCAAACCATGGATTTACACTTCAGTCTTCTTTGCAATGAAGGGCCTCAGTAGCCTCTTAACTCTCCTCATTGTTTAATGAGGTAGAGCAGGTCGGAATTTTCAGAAGTTTGATCCCTGACTTCCCCAGAATACATTTTGAAGTGTCCTTTGGTAAGATACTGATGACATACTATTGGTTTGTAATGTGTGTGTGAATGGGACCCAAAATGATTCGAGTGGCAGTGTAAGACTAGAAATGTGATATATATAATACAGTCCATTTACAATTGAATTTGGTTGTTGGGTGCAGTGTAATTAGAATCATAGAAATGGAAATAAGAGGCCGTATGATTTGGAAATATAGTATTGATGAAATGTTAGCAAATAACCCAATATTATGAAACTTATTGTCATGTTGTTGTGTTCCAGGTATCGCTTATCTGGGTGGTGTCTGCAGTGCCAAGAGGAAGTGTGTGTTAGCAGAGGACAATGGACTCAATTTGGCCTTCACCATTGCTCACGAGCTGGGACACAAGTAGGTTTCCCTGTTTTATTCTTTTGTTATTTTGATTGTATTTTTCACAGTCCATCACATCATTGAGTCTAGCTCTATTTTCCACATTTCTGCTGTTATCAGTTCATTTTCATTTAAACTATCAACAATAATAATATTGGGATAATCATGTTGGCGTAACAGTTGAAGGCTTTCATTCAGATCACCAGCAAAATGAGCTCAGTCATTCTTGCAAAAAGGAATCTTATCTAATCTTAAAACCTTGTGGCCGTTTGAGCAATGCAGAGTGTAGGTGGAACACTTCAAAGTTGCTTTATTCAAAGTTGGAAAGTCTCACAGAAGGATAACAAACAAGCTGTATTTACGCTCTAGAGTTATTTGACTGCTGGTGAGGTTTTCTCTGTCTTTTGTCCACAAACAGTCAGTGGACAAGTTCCCTGACTGATGTTTGCTGTAACAACAATCCCTGATTCTCTGTGACACTTCAGACGGGCTCATTTCCAAACTCACCAGGAACTCAAGTTTCTCTCCTTTTTGTCCAACTTCTCCCCCTTTTTTCTCAGCACCGAGACATACATCTGTGAATGATCACAACTGAAATGTTATCCTTTCAAACTTCCCTCTTTGTGACCTAAAGCAAATTTGCCCATAGTCCAACCTTTTACGCTTATTTGCATCTATGCAGTGAGTGTGTACTGGAATCCTTTAGGAAATACTGTGTGACAGAATGATCTCAACTCATGGTTCACTCACTCACTCACAAAGCCTAAAGCTTCATGGTCCTCAGTGAATGCAACGGGCTTGGTTGTCTTCATGTGACCTAAGTGTAGAAGGTGCTCATGTGATGATAAGTCATTGTATACAGATGCGATCTTTGACTCAGTTGTGAATAAATTGTTGATAACACACTAACAAGAGATGTATACAAATATGCCTTAACAATATTATTTTGTATATTTTTAAGGGGCATTCAAAACCATCAGGTATATAACTTTATAAATAAGCAAAATGTTACAAAAAAAGATAGTGACCTATGTGCCAAAGGTGTCAAATAGAAATGCGTGTCTTGTGAACCTGAGGACAAACAGAGAAGTTTGTGGGTGAGTATATATAGTCTCCTATGATATTCACAGCAATTTGGGCAGGGCAACTAAAAAGAAATGGCAATTTGAATTCAATCTGAGCTTTTTTCTCGAAAGCATTCCCTTTACCTGTAGTCAGGTTACCAAACAAACTTTTTTTCTTTGACAAGTGCAGTGACCGTTCACAACCTGCCTGTTTGGAATGGTCTGTAGCTGCAGCTACAGAGCGCCTGTTTATTCAAAGTTACTTATTTCCAAATCTATCCCAAGTCATCAATGCACTTTCTTGGGCCTTTAACAATACACATTCCAAGTATAAAACAGATATGATGAACAGATCTGTAGATATGTGTTCCACAAACAGACAGACGGATGATGAAAATGGGATCTGAATGTACACAAATGCTTAATAATAAAGGACTATTACACAAAGGCAAAAAAGCTGGGACTCAGCTGCTTCTTTCTCCCCTCTGTGTGGCAGTAAGATGTGTGTTACAGCTGGAAAATCATCTGGAAAAGATGCCAAAGTGTATGAACCTTTGTAGCAGCTTTGTGGCTGCTCCCTCCCCCTCTGGAATTATCACAGTTTTCATGGAGCAACTCTGCTCCAGCTTTGGGGGCCAGGAAAGGTAACAAGCTGGCACACAGACTCACTAGGAGTAGGAATTGTCATTTAGGAATTTATGTAAACTCTTGGCTTAGACTGGAATTGTATTGAAGTTTTTATCGGCAGGCTCAGCATAGTAGATGATATGGGATTAAAACTCTAACATTTATGCAGCTTTACCTATTCCACGTATACATGTTTAACTGGTAATGGTTGTCATGTTCACACAGGATTCTTATACCTTCCTTAAGTGTGGCACCATTACGTGTGTGTGTGCGTGTGTGTGTGTGAGAGAGAGACAGAAGACCCCCTGGAATTGTGGGGACCATGTGGCTGAGATGTATGTGTTAAGTTTGGGGGATGAGTGTGTGACATGTTGGTGCCAGGTTTAAAGAAAGTAGTTAGTTGCTAGCAAAGAAAGACCCTTAACCTGTGAATAACATAACATACCTAACATTCACTATCAATAACTCATTACCAAATATTACAACAACACAACTCAAACTTATAAACATCACACAAAATAGAATTTAACCATCCTTTGCTTAGCTAAGTTTAAATATTAAGCCCAGTTGTGTTACCACTTCATGAAGAGGGGGACGGGTCCATTTTGATGTGCTGTTTGAAGTCCTGTGAAGTGGTTTTGCTGGTTGTGGCTCTTGTTGTCATGCATTCATATCTGCTGGTCAGACTTTGTCGTGGCCAATGGTGCTGAAGTGTAGCCCTATGAGACAAATGGTGATTTTTGAAAATGGGTTATACAAATAAAATTGATTCATTGATGAAGTATGTAGGAAACCAGACATGATGCATAGAATCAATTGTCCTCATGCACTCATCTCATGATATCAGGTTTTTGTTCACCAAGGCCCTTTTACCATGATCGATCAGTTTGTTCAGGCTGCCAGCTTAAGGAAGAGTTCTTTTGTTCCGATCTTCTTCCATTTGGAATCATGAAGGCCCCTGTGGGTCTTGGTAATGTTAAATACAGCTAAAACTTGTTGGAGCCTTCACACGGTCCAATTTTCTGAGCTCTGCAGGCAGCTTCTCCAACGTCATGGCTTGGGTTTTGCTCTGATTTTAGCTGTGAGACTTCAACAGGTAATAAATATCTATTGTCATAGTAAAGGGTCTGAATACTTCAATGTTAATGTGAGAGTAATTTAGCAAATTTTAATTTTACTTTGTTATTTTTTTGGGTTTGAAAGTATTTGGTTTCAACGGTTTTTGGATGTCTGGGTTAAATATATCCATTTATGTTCCTGGCATTTAACTGTATAGCATTCAATGTACTGCACAGTAAAATACAGTCAGTAATTTAAAATACTTGCGCTCACACACACACACACACACACACACACACACACACACACACACTCCGAGGTTGCCGACAGACCCGTAGATCAGTGCAGGGACTTATTACAAATGAGACAAGAGGTGTGTTATAACTCACATGACTGGTTGCTCCCTCATTGGACAGTTTTAGTTTTCTTCTGTGGTGTCACAAACAGCTCACCAAGAAATAATTGCTTATGACCATAACTAAAGTAGGAAGACTATAACACACTTCTTGCATTGTTACATCACACATCTGCTATTACACCACTCAGTGGTTGGTCTTCATTTTTCGAATTTGATTGACAAAGTTCACTTGAACCAACACAAACAGGTTGAGTGTGAAAATAGTACTCTTCATTTTCAAACCTGTTAATTTTGTCCAAACCAAGGACAAAAGATTGAACGATTGCCTTTTCTCTTCACAGACTTATTACAAACAAACTGAGAATTAACATGAACTCATTACATATCTGGACACATAACCCAGTCATTGGCCAGGTTTGGTGATGCCATCCTGCCAACAGTTAATGTGATGCTGGTGTAACAAGGTGGACTGTAGACTGCTAATCAAACAAATCTCATAATATGTCAAATGGACTGAAACTGTAGTATTATGGGTATTACAGGGTAGTTGCTGTGAGAAGTTCTCCCCCATTTTATTAGAGTACAGGATACCAGCCTGCACTCATGCACCGGTGTTAATATGGTTAAGAAATCATATTGCAGAAAAATATACGTTGCGTTTGCGGATGGTTTGTTATTAAAGTGCAGGGTTCCCAAATAGCTCACAGTTACCAGTTGAACTCTGTCTTGAAGCTGACTGAAATCACAAATGCAGCAAACGCATCAGAGCTTGACTTTGCATCTGTATTCGGTCAGAAGATTGAATTAGTTTTCATACAGATATGATGTTCTGTGGTAGGTATGTTGTGCTTTACAGTGTGTACTATTGTACAAACTGTTATGACAAGATATCTTAGCCATTTTTTAGATTATATTGCCTGTCTGCATGGGCCTGGTCAAGTTGGACTGTTCTGAGGCACTAATGTATTTCCTCTGCTTTGAAGGCACTGCACTATCCTTTGCTAAGGATGAGGACAAGTATGACAAGTATTAGTCCTTCACTGCAATTCTATATTGCTTTCATTTATACCAGAGGAAAAGAGTCTGTATTTGTAATTTATTAGTTTCTGAGTCTGTGCCTGGAGTTCAGAAGTTGTTGTTTTTAATTTGCAAATGTAGGTCATGGCTTTGAGTGAACACACACCACACCACACTACACACACACACACACACACACACACACACACACACACACACACACACACACACACACACACACACCATAACTGTGCCAGAGTGAAGTCCTCCCTGTTTGTGTCTCACTCACATACGTGCAGTGTGTGTCTGAGTAGCTTCCCTCAGGCTCTGACTCTGCTCCATCAATATGTCGCGGGTGTGTTGCCATGAGACGTGCTGCTGGTTGAGGGAGATTCACTGAACTGTAGTTTTTCGAAGCTGTTATATGTGCTGCTCAATAAAAATCTAATTTCTTTGAAAAGTAAAATTCTAATAAATGCTAATTAGTTTCAGTACAATACACTTAGTTTTCTTGTTGCTTTCACAGAGAATCCAAACATACAGTGTAAGCACAGTTGACCAAGATGTAGAAAGAATTTGTTTCTACTATTAGTTTTTTTTTTCTAATTAACTGTGATTCGTCTCTATCTTGCTGGGTTTTTTGCTATTATTTTTACTATTACTGTAATTATTACTTAGATGGGCATGAATTTAAGCTCAGAGTGCTATGCACATTACTGTGTACTGTAAAATGGAGCACATGAGAGCTCCTGGTGGCTGGCTGCAGAATAGATTGTAAACCCTGCACACCCATCCTAGCAGATAGGACATTTCTGTCATTTTAGGGTAGTTGTAATCACACTGATGTATGCTCAAGTTTTCATTGTCCTCCTGAGCTTGGTTCTAGCTTTTTTGATGCTGTGAAAACAGGCTGAGACAATAAAAATATCACACTGACTCCTTTATGTAATGGTACTGATCCAGCAGGTCTCCTTTAGCATGGTTTAGCATTTCATTTGGAGTCATAGAGTCATTCATTGAAAACAGGCTTTATAATATACCCGATCCACAGACAGGGACTGTGATGAGGACCAGCTCCGCAAATCTTTGACACAGTGTCTTTATATCCTTGTCTTTTCAGCATGGGGATGAGCCACGATGACGACCACGCCACCTGCACAGGTCACTCCCACATCATGTCTGGTGAATGGGTGAAAGGAAGAAACCCCAGCGACCTGTCCTGGTCCTCCTGCAGCCGTGATGATCTGGAGAACTTTCTCAGGTAAGGCACAGCTGCACTGGGTCCTGACAGGTGACCCCAGAAAAATGTGTGTAAAATATGTATTCATTTTCACTTATAGGTAAAGATAAACTAAATGATTTCAGGAAATTAATAAACATGATAATAAACAAAAAAAAATGAAATGAAGATGCTGTAAATTTAAACCAGTGTCAGTTTGAGTCAGTTTTGCTCAATTGCAGCTATCTTTGTGTTACTTAACATTGCACCATAAACAAGTTGGAGCAACAAGAGACAGCAGATAACCTCAGCCTGACATTATTCTGGGTGAGGGTCAGTGTGTAGAATTTAGTGACATCTAGTGGTGGTGTGCATGTTGCAGTTGAATACCCCTCACCTCACCCTCTCCTTCAAAACATGACAGAGAACCTGTGGCAGCCTTCAGTCGTCATAAAAACTCAAAAGGTGTTTAGTTTGTCCAGTCTGGGCTACTGTAAAAAAAAAAACATGGCATGGTCCATGGAGAGGACCCCCTCGATGTAAATATAAAGTTTTAAAATATAAAGGACTCATTCTAGGATGAAGAAAACAACAATGTGTATAATTTCAATGAAACACACTAATGAAAACATCACTAGGATTATTTTATATTCAATTTCTGCCAATAGATCCCTTTCACCTAAATCTTACACGCTGGACAAGTTTGAGCCGAACCAGAGCAAATTTAATTTCAAACAGGGACTATATGAGTGCAAGGGCAGGGTTTTGATGAAAAGTAATGCACAATCTGAACATAAATTCAACAAGTCATGCGCTCGAACTGAAAGACCACGCTCTTATTTAAAGATAAGATGTGTTTGACTGTGTTGGTGTGTCTTTTTGAAACTGTATCCATGTAGGTCTCTAACCTGAGGTCAATCTGATAAGTCCTGATAAGTGAATGAAGGCCCAGTGAAGTTCTGAGTGTCGGGCTGCACAGACACCTCACATTTGGCTGTCACTTCTTACTGTATGTTGGCTTAGCTCAGC
This sequence comes from Paralichthys olivaceus, assembly GCF_024713975.1. Classification (NCBI taxonomy): domain Eukaryota; kingdom Metazoa; phylum Chordata; class Actinopteri; order Pleuronectiformes; family Paralichthyidae; genus Paralichthys; species Paralichthys olivaceus. The sequence goes on along the minus strand of NC_091093.1, from coordinate 3,371,863 downwards.
ATGTTGTTAGATAACCTGTCTGCATAGTTTTGTGCCACAAATGATGAGCCCTTAAAAATGATAGTTGGTCAATCTCTGCTTTGTCAGCTTATCTATCCAACTGCTGACAGTTGCTGGAACCATTGATATTTTTAAGCCTACAAAAAATCGTCTAATTTGACCAAGCAGTAGGTCGTTCTGTCTCATGTCTACACTGCTGGTATCAACATCCATCCCGAGTGATCTGATCACAGGTGGACAGTACTTGGACAGTCAGTTTGAGCACACCCTAATGTGTCCTCAACGTGTCTTTAGATCTGATCCCTTAGATCACGTTTGGTGATGCTCTAGGACTCGTGATCACAATCTGCTGTGTGAATGCAAATGTGGGCCATATGAATGTGGACACATTCCACTGAATGTTGGAATGAAGGACCACCTACTCAACTGAACCCAAAGTATTTTTACCAGTATCAGTAACCACATGTTGATTTGATTGTGGCCAGCACCACAATATCAACACTAACCATCACGTAATGATTGCTATTATTTAAAATGGATAAAATCTCATCACATAGTAGAACTGATTCACGTAGCCTCGCTTGACTCCACTCTCTCCTTCTCTCTCTTGCTCATGCCGACACACTGACATACAAACACGCACACAGAGACAATGACAACGCAGTAAGAACAACACCTTTTGGTTTTCACGAACACAAAAAAACACTGTTAGACTCCATCTCCTGAGTAACATCTAGCCACTGGCCATTCTTCCAAAATACTGAAATTGAAAAACTGAGAGCCTCCAAATCAGACTTGGGTTGAGCCTCACAACTCAAAGTCTGAAAAAAAAAACATGAGGGCATATTTCCAGGCCTAGTTTTGAGTGGATGTAAAAATCAGGATTTATGAGGAAAACCTGTTTTGCATTCATGACTCCCATGTCTCCCATGTCCCCCACACTCTCAGAACTTAACTCGTAGATTGATAACAAGTCAATTGTGTTATTTGCTCATTTAATAATTGTGTCATGAGTAAACACTGATGTCATCTGAAGTTATAAACTCAGTTTAAGATTATGGATCCATTGGCACGTTTACCAACAGGCTGAATGTGATTTATCAGTCTTGGCTAATGATCTGTTCACTGATACCAAAACCACAAACATAGAGAAAATGGAAACAGACTTTCTCTTCAGCAAAGTCAATACTAAGAGCAGTGTTCTTCTTACAACACCAAAGACCAGTGCCCTACATCACCCAAGTGGCGTGTAACACTGATGTTGACATGGAATCTATTTTATGTGGGAATCTTGTGTTTCAGACCTGCATTATAGAAAATGGAATTTTGGCTGCAGGACCACTGATTTTATATCATTTTTATTTTTCATCACATTTTATTCAGTTGATAGTCATTAGTTTTTTTAAAGACATTTCTTAATTTGTCATGCATATTGTACCCTGTGGCATATTAAATAATAATAATACATTTTATTTATAGGTGTCTTTCAGAGCACTCGAGGTCACCTCACAAGGTGGAGATAAAAACACAACAACAAAAAAATGGATCAAAAACATGTAGTTCTGATGAGTTTGAGGAAATTGAAGAAGAACTGGGAGTTGATTTCCTGTAGGCAATCAGAGAGGGAGGGAGGTTTGGTGGAAAGGTAGAGCTGGGTGTCATCCGCATAGCAATGGAAATGAATGTTCAATTTTATGGAAGATATGGCCAAAAGGAAGAGCAGTAAGTAAGTGGTGGGGGACACCAGTAGTGACTGGAAATGGCTGGGATTTGAAAGATTTGAGCTGGATGAAGTGAGTGTGGCCGGAGAGGTTTTGATCGGTGGTGCCAATGGAGGGTAGTCTGTCGAGGAGAATATGGTGAGAGATGGTGTCAAAGGCTGCGGTCAGAGGAGGATGAGAATTGTTAACAGTTCAGAGTCAGCTGCCATGAGGAGGTCACTGTACTATGGAGGGGCGGAAACCAGACTGGAATTGAAAAAGATTGTTGTCAGATAAGTGAGCATGGAGTTGAGATTTTCAAGCATTTTGTAAAGAAAAGGAAGGTTAGAAATAGGACGCAAGTTATTAACATCTTTGGGGTCTGAACCATGTTTCTTTAAGTATAGGAGTTATTGCAGCTGATTTGAAAGATGAGGGACCAAGACCAGAGGTTAGGGAGGAATGTATGATGACAGTTATTAGGGAGGCTAGAGAGGGTAGGCAGGCTTTTACTAGGACGTAGGAAGAGGGTCTAACTGACAGGTAGATGGTTTGGATTTTTAAATGTGGTCAGAACTTTCAACAGCAGAGGGAAGATTGAAACTTGAAAGTAAGAGAGAGGGGCTGAGAGAACCAGAGAGGATGGACTATAGGAGTTAGGAGTCAGTTGCTGGTGAATTTTGACAACTCCGGCATTAAAGGAGACGTTAAGGAGTGACAGTAAGAGGTTGAGTACACATGAGGTGCAAGGGAGTCCAGCAGTTTAATTCAGTTGTGAAAAGTAATTAGGTTGTTGTCAAGTTTCAGTCAAACACAAGAAGTCAAACCTATGTATGTATGGAAATCTGTCTGCATCATTGCTCACTGATTAAGAGTAAAGCGAGGAACGTCCCACTTTTAAAGTACCAGTGTTTAGGATTTTTGTGGCAAGAGATGATATTGCAGATGGCAATCAACTGAATACCCTCTCCACTTAACCCTAACTTTTTTAGTGTGTAGAACAATCTAGGGTGGCCTTCAGGTAACGGAAGGCACGGATGGTCATCTCAACATCCAGTATTTAGTTTGTCCACTTTGGGTTAATTTTAGAAAACTGTGGTGCAACATGGCAGCCTCCAAAGAAGAGGACCCTGTCTTGATGTAGATATAAAGGCTCATATTAAAGTAACGAAAACATGTTTAATTAGTTAGTCTCAGGTGATAGCATACAAATGAAAACAACACTCTGAATATTATGTTCAATTTCTACCAATAAATCCTCATAAACCTCACACACTGGACCATTGGTATGGTGTTTATGATAAAGTGGCTTCATCATTATATGATTACATATATTGTGTTATTATCATCTATTAATGCCAGGTCTGTTTTGGATTCAGATTTGATGATGAGAATAAGATTCTTTGAAATGAAAAAGTTAACACAGTCCGGATCCTTTTTTCTTTTGGGTCTTTGGAACAGATCCAAAGCCAGTGGCTGCCTTTTGTACACAGACCCAAGGAGCCGGTACCAGGTCCGGCTGCCCCCCAAGCTGCCAGGTATGCACTACAGCGTGGATGAACAGTGCCAAATCCTGTTTGGAACCAATGCCACTTTCTGCAATGACATGGAGGTAAGACACAATCTATTTGCCCTGTTTTTATAAATCTCACATCTAACAACCAGGAGGTCAAATGAGATTTGGAATGTCTAAGAGTGAGTTACTACATAGGTATTTTATTTATAAAGCCATGTAACACCACATGTGACTAGTTATTACATAATGTGGTGCCACAAGCCCCTCTCATTTTGATCCTGATCATGGATCACGGTCAGACATTCTAATATGTACAGATAATTTAAACACTGGTACACCTCTTCATCTGTCAGACACTGTCTTTTCTCATCAGCGTTGTGTCTGTTGCACTTCTCTCCATCCTGGGAGAGGGATCCCTCACATGTGGGTCTCTCTACGAGTTAAGGGCAGAGGATGTCGCACCCTTTTAAGCCCTATAGTATGAGATGAGTAGTGATTTATGAACGTGTATTCAAATTTAGTAAAAGGGAAAATAAGTACAAATAAAATGGAAAGAATAACAAAATAGAAATAGAATGAAATACAGTAATGGATGACCTTATAGAAAAGCTTAGTTTAAGGTGCTCATGAAAGAAAAAGTTTTCAAACTGGTTTTGAAAATTGAATCGATAGAGCATTTCTAAGATCAGACAGTTGATTCCAGCACGGTGCTGCAGAAACTACAGTGGCATATGTGTATGTGTTTTAAAAGGTAAAACTCAAATCAGAGATGACAGGTAAATTACCTAGTTCATAACCTTTCACCTCTTACCAGTGGATGCTGTCAGCAGTTGTACAACTCATTTACAGTAAAGACATGAGGCCTTGAGTCATATTGCACAAGTGTTTATCTTTCCATTTTTTTCCCCCTCAGTTTTTAGTTGTAAAAATCCTTGAGATTCCAGGGGTTGGACGTCTGTGACTGAAGCATGATATTAAGCAGGTTGCTGCAGTGTGAACCCACCTGTTAGTGACTTAATAAATAGGCCTATACACAGTTTGTAATTTCAGCCAGGGAAACACGAGCATTCTGAGCTGCAGGGTTGTCATTTGACTGAGAAATACTTTTCAGACAAAACATCTGTTTCTGACCATTTTGTTTACTCGTCCTGGCCTCTACATTCAGTGCGGTAGCCTTCACATGATGCTAATTCTTACATAGTGCCATCATTTGAGGATGAGGATGGCTTTTTGACAACTGAGAGCAGCAGCAGAGTGTTGAGTGGGCTACAACTCTGTTGTTGTACTGACAGTAAATTCATCTGATGCTCGATTTACCTTGTGAATGCCATCATGAGTCTGAAAATGTATGGTATCTCTCTCTCGCACTCTCTCTCTCTTCTTCATTGACATAGTTTTTGGTGAATTAAATCATTGTAAAATTAAACTAGCTCTCATTCTGCTGGTAAATCTTGTGGGACCCCTTCAAGAATATCTGACATTGCCCAAAAAACATGGAGTTGATTAGATGATTCCTAATGTTCTGTATGTATGCATGTATGCACTTGGTGGGGGAAATGTCAGATTATAAATGGTTTCCCTTGCATTCATGTCTGCCTGGAGTCCTGGAGTTCTTTTTTTCCTTCCCCACGTCCACTTCATGTCCAGAGGATCGCACAACATGAAAACCTCTCTCTCTCTCTGTTTGTGTGTGTGTGTGTGTGTCAGCACTTGATGTGTGCTGGCCTGTGGTGTCTGGTAGAAGGTGATTCTTCATGTAAGACCAAACTGGATCCGCCTCTAGATGGGACAGAGTGTGGAGCAGACAAGGTAGGACCATCTGACTCACAGCATGCTTCTGATAGAAGTGCACCAAGTTCTGGTCCAAGATGTTGATCTCCCTTATTTTTATGTATTCTGTGTGTGTGTGCATGTGTGTGTGTCAGTGGTGCAGGGCAGGCGAGTGTGTCAGTAAGACACCCATCCCTCAGCATGTGGACGGTGACTGGAGTCCATGGAGCCAGTGGAGCATGTGCAGCAGGACCTGCGGTACTGGAGTCCAGTTCAGACAGAGGAAATGTGACAACCCTCCGTATGTCACCTCTCTGTTTTTGTGTGTGTGTGTGTTTGAGGAGGGAGAGCGAAAATTTAAGATAAAAAATTAAGCGCATACACTGCCAACTCAGGAACCATTTCTATCATTCACACATATAATAACTGAAAAATCTGGGTTGTCTTTTGCCAGGCCTGGTCCTGGTGGGCGACAGTGTCAGAAGGCCAGTGTGGAGCACAAGGCTTGTGAAAGTCCTCCCTGTCCCAAGGGCGCACCCAGCTTCAGAGACCTGCAGTGTCTGTCCTACGACCGACATGCAAGCAAGAAGAAGGGCAACATGCTGACAGCTATTATTAATGATGGTGAGACAAACACACACAGACATACGTATTGTACATACTGTGCTTCCTGCTAATACCCCCTCACTCATCAGCTAATTTCTCATCGAAGCATGAAAAGTGGTATACAATACCCAACTGTCCAAGAGCAATACTTCAATTTCTTTTTAAAGGTGCCAGTGGAAGCTGCTTCCAAAATTAAGCAGTGATAATAAAAAAGACATAGCGACCTTTGGTTTAGTTTTGGATCAAATTCTAAACTGAAAGCCAGTGTGAAAAATGTCATATGACAACTTTTGAAGACTTTTTGTAATACCGTCCTATCAGTCTCCAGAGTTCAGCAGCCTATCTACTGCTGTGGCATTTCAAATGATGCATGTCAAGTGCAGGCCCTAGCATCAGTAGGTATTATTGTGCTGCAGTACACTATAACAATGTGTTTTTCCAGTGGGGTGAGGCTGAAAATAGGACAGTGGCATGATGTTTTATTATGTAGCACCAGTATAGCTGTCACTAGTGTGGTGGTTGTACTTATGAAGTAATAAGTATGGCGAACCTAAGTTATTTAAGATTAAAGCCATTCTATATTTTTTTGGAAGCCTCTTCTAAAAAGATTCAGATTAAAATTTTAGTAGTTTAATGCAACTTTTTCTCACTTTTTCTCACCCTGTATATTTTGTGTTTTTCTGCTGCTGCTTAACTTGGTCTTTTGCGAGCAGTAACTTATTGTGGCTATTAACTAGAAAATGTTAAAAAGATATTTTTGTGATCCTGACATGACTGAATTGGTTCACTTTAATGTCTCACCAGAGACCATCAGCTCTCAAGTTACATCGTAGGTAAAGTAATTGTCAGGTTTGCACGAGGAAGAACGCATAGCATGAAAAAATACATTATTTCTTGTTCATTCGAATTGATGTTGATCCTTTTTTGTCCTTCATGAAATCGACAATGCTATAGAAGTGCAGTATGGTTGGAGTGATCCTTTAAGCTGAAGGAAATCACTACCAATCTTTGGAATTTAAGCAATCGAGATGGATTTTGAGGCATGCATGAAATAATGGTATCTGCTTAGCAGCGGTGTGAGATGTCTTCTATTAATGATCATCCTAAGAAAGAAACAATTGTTTTTAACAGGGTTGAAACTGTAACAGAAAAACCCCATCACTGTAACTTTTCACATTTACTGCTCATCTGAGCAAAGAGCACACACTGACATTTGTAGCTTTCTAAGTATCCTTGCATGTTGAGGTGTTGTCAGATAATAAATTAGAACAGTAAATGCTGTAAAGGACAGGTGGCAGCAGTAAATTAAAAGTGCTCACGGAGACATGCACTGAACTCTGCAGTCCCTCCGTGTTTTCTCTGGGGGAGGTGCATTGTGTCCGAGTGAGACACTTTGCAGTTTTTGCAGACTTTCTGGCCTCCTAGTGAAAAGTCCAGAAGAATCCGATGTGTGAACGCAGTGGGGGGGATTCCCCGTTGGATTCACAGTGAGTGAGTGGTGGGCGCAAAAATGAAAAAAATACAAAAAAGAAGACAAACATCTCCAAGTGAAAAAGCGCTACTACACTTATTACAGCTATTTTCAGTAAGACTTAAAGGGATAGTTCACAGAAAAATGAAAAAATGTACTCATTATCTAGGGGTGGGTGAAGTGTTTGAGTCCACAAACACTTTAGGAGTTTCAGAGGTGAATACCATTGCAGCTGAATTTAATACAATTGAAGTAACTGGTAACCTTTTATTCAAACAAACACATCATGCCTCCATACTGCTTGTGTTATGTCATCAAAGTGTCCGGAAGCCCCGACATTCACATTTGACTCGAAAGGAGATCAGTTACACCACGTTTTTAGTCTAAATGTCGCGTTCACGCTTGCTTGCCTATGCACTGCGCAAACACTCAGCCAAGGGGCGAGATCAGCGAGAACGCACATCTATGTTTACGTGCTACCGGAACTTGGTATTTACACAAGAGAGAGAGAGCTGCTGGAGTTTCAGCAATCAACAAGTAAATGTGTCGGGTCGGAAATTACATTTTAGGTCTTTACCAAACGGTTGTGGCTTACAATACAGACTATGGCTGTGGCTAATGGCTCTTCGTCTGGATCACCACTCCTCCGTTCATTCACCCAGTTCAGTCCGGGTGTGTACTGAACCCTTTTTTCAGCGGATGATTACCATCCACATGTGCCTGGAAGAAAAAATGATATACTTCTGTTGAAGTCTACAGCAGTGCCAACGGCATCACCAGTAAGGACAGAGGTATGTACTTTATTTACCTGTATAGTACTTTTATTTATGTATATATTTATTAACACTTTTCAGAAACGTGACCACAAGATGTAGCTCTGTAAAGCCATAACGGTACAGAAACTAGAATGACATGTGATTGCTTGTTGCTTGTGTTTGCTGATAGAAGAATTACAACACTGGTTGCACCGCAGATCAGCTGTGTGGTGGTTGTCTGTTGTTTACACGTACATTATGCTAATGGCGGTGGAGCTGGCTGGTAGATCTACTGTATTTCCTTGAAAACATGTCGGATTATATACTACACTAAATGTCAGGACACTAGGGTATAAAGACCTGCATCTTCCGGTCTTGCGATAACAATCAAAGTCCCGTTAGAACAAATTAATGGATTCAGAAAGAGAAATGCTGTAGTGCTTTTACTTTGAAATGGTTTCAGGAAATGTTGAAAATACGTTTGTGACATAGACAGATGGTCCAAAGCAGAATAAACAGAAAATTAGTTTCAATGTTTATCTGATACATTTATGTCGCAAAAATAAATGGTTACTACACTTTCTGTTTGCCTTTCAAAATAAAAACAAAACTGTTTCTGTTTTTGTTTAAAAAAAGGGATTTTATTGTGAAATATTTGCAGGAGCAGAAGATGCATGGCTTCATACTGTGTAGTAATGGTATTTATTTGAGTACACAGGACTACATTTATACAAAGAAATATAGTCATATGGCCATATTCAAGTCAAACTAATGTAAAAAACATTGTGCTGCAGTAGCAACTCTTCTGCAGAACATTTTGTTGAACTGAGAAGCTAAATAGATGCTCAAAATAAGAATTTATATTAATATGAATAAATTTTGCATTGAATAAATAATAGTTGGATAACTGCCTTTCTTTCGTTTTTAGGAAGATATCAGAGTGGTAGATCTGAGCTAATATTTGGAATTAAAAAGTGTCCTTGGGATTTTAAAGGTTGCTGACCGCTGTCAGAGTCACACATTACCATTTATTTGCTCTTAGAAAATGATGATATCATAATCAGCGTATGATTATATCTAACTTACCTCATATCACAATACCTGTTTCCAGGAGAGCCCAGAAACAACAAGAGAAAGGACACGTCCATCCACGTCTACCATGCCTTCCCTTAAGTACTCACACATGCATATTGTAAAATAATTTAAAAACTACATCCACTTATTCAAATTGTAGTTCATTGGTCATCCATTTGATGGTATTAGTATACAGATGAATAGCTTTTGAATGTCTCTTTTGCAATAGATCAATTAGTATGTATTACTCAACAAAACCTAAAAGCTAGAAAATATTAATTATGTCTAGCCTGATGGCTGTCTGAAGCACAGACTGGACACAACTTCTTGTTGGAGCAAAGGTTTTAGCAAAATGTCAGCATAGTTGATGCAACTTTTCAAGACTTGCTATCAGCGTTGAGGGGGATACTGGAACCAAGTGTCACACCACTACTGGGAGCCAAGTCCACATAAACTGCCAATACTCAAATGGACATAGAGATTTTATTTATAGAGAGAATATAACAGCCTGGGCTTCTCTGCCAAATACAACATCGACACCATCATGGAGGACAACGCTAATGGGAGTATCCTCTTTGAGTTAGTGCAGGAAAGTATAGCAGTACATCATCATATCATGTAACCACAACCTGAGAACATGTGTCATTTGGCATGCATGTTTATGCAACATCACTTTTGCACACAATTTCTACCTGACTTTTTCTAGTATGTTACATATGGAATCTATACTTGTGGTATAGGCTACAGAGGCAACAAGCACTGCTGCTATGGAGCCAATAGGATATCGGAGAGGACTGGATTATCTGCTGGAGAAAGGTGTAGAGGTGGTGACTAGTGACAGTGAGTAAAAGTACATTCATACAATTTTTTAACAAGTGCTGCAACAAATTGTACTAGTAAGAAATAGTACAGTTCAAGCAAGGTATTTGTCTGTGAAACTTAATTTCCAATATTCTCTCTTTTGTATCGCAGGATCTTATAAAAAAGTGGCGATCGCTATTATATAAAATTTTTGGTGTGCACTGCTGGGAGGTATATGAAGAAGAGAATAAGTGTCAGCATGATGCTCTCAGTCCAGAGCAATAGAGGCGACAGAGGTAGCTTCAGAAAGACACCTTCAAAACCCTGTTGGCTATTGCCCTGGAACCTAACACACACGGTCAGTGTTTCTTTTGTTTTTATCACATTTTTGGCACAATCCTTGAAGAGCACCTGATTTTTCCTCATCTTTTTTATTGCCTTTTTTATTCTCATGACCCTGCATCCTTTCTTCCCTGACATAATTGAACTTACCACCTGCATATGTGCTTCTTTTCAGGCACTAGCGTCTGGCACTAGCTCCGCTGCTAGTCACCTTCGATCCGCAGAGAACGGCTTGGTTTTCATTTGGCTACACAAAGCAGAACCACAGCGAGAGAGAACCATCGATGTTACAGTGTTCTAGTTCTTATATAGCTTGGGGGGCGACTATGCTAATGAGGTACGCAGTTCGTCATGCATGTCGACCGATAAAAACTGTATAGTGACCATGTGCGGGCACTTTCAGACAAACTCAGGAAAAGAGGAATGCTGTAAACTTTCAGCACTACATTGTTCCCATTAATTTCACATGTTTTCAGTAATCACTTAATGTACAGGATGTTAAAGATTTGCAAAATACTGCAGCAGTTGACTCAATAATATAATGACATGAAAGATATGACAATGAAACATATTAAACGTGAAGTGCTTATAATATTCTTTGCATGTTTGAGACAATTTGACAATAAAATGTGTTTATATTTAGTTTTACTTATAGAGTCTTCAGATAAATCCTCTTTTTGTTCTCCTTGGGGCGTTTTTGTAAAGAAATCACTGTATTTGCTGCAGTTCTCTTGAAGCCGGTCAGCTCACAGCAGAAGTAACTCAATGACTTTGGTCTTACCTGAGACAGAGTCGAGAGTCGACCAATCACATTAGATAAAAACTTAAATCAATACCTATTGGCTAAAAGTGGAAGCCCCCGGGGCACAGAGAGCTGCATTCCATGGAAAATCTGCAACAATCAATTTAAAACAGACTCAGGTCCCGTGGTAGTTAGCCAGTCGGTTGTTTTTTCCTTTCACTGTTTGTATTGGTTACTCACAATGGATCAGGATTATTCACTGCCATTTGCAGCGTATCGTGAGCAAAACTTTAATACATTACCTCCACCAAAAGTGGTGAAGACAACAACTCTCATTAATAAATCAAATTTATTTGTATGGCACGGTATCACAACAAACAGTTGTCTCAGGGTGCTGCACAAATTCTAAGATCTTAAAAAAGACAAAATCCAACTTGCATGATCCCAAACTGCAAGCAAAACAACTTCGTCTCTTTTCAGTGCATCTTTGTCAATGAACTGAAATATTAATATACTTGCGATTTGTCAGCTGTTGCTGGGCAGTGGAAAACTTTTAGTTGGCCTAGATTCTAAACTGCGATACAGTTACGGAATGGGGATGGGCAATATGCAAAAAGGCTGTGGACTATAATCCACCACAGGGGACTATTCACTGGTTATAGAATTAAAATCTCATGCAATTCCTGTGATTTTAATCTTACTTTGATTACTAATGCTTTGATATGTTTCCAAATATCCACTGCTGCCAGGGTGCTGTTATGTTAAACCTCCGCTGCTCACATCATTACAGCTGTTTGACTAATGCTGTCTTGCATTTAATTGATTATGGAAGCAGGTTACTTATATTTCAAATACATTTGAATATGTTTTTGTGAAGGTAGATATAAGTCATGCCTCCATCCTTGTTCCATCCATTGGAGACTGGATTCACAAGATGAAACTACTCTTGTGGAGGTTGAGACTGAACTTTAAAGCTTAAAGGTACAGTGTGTAGAATTTAGTGATATCTAGTGTTGAAGTTTCATGTTGCAGCTGAGGGGTTCACCTCACCCTCTCCTTCCAAACATGAAAAAGAACCTGTGGTAGATTTTAATTGTTATAAAAACTCTTAAGGTGTTTAGTTTGTCCAGTCTGGACTAATGTAAAAAACATGGCGGCCTCCGTAGAGAGGGTCCCCTCATGTAAATATAAAGTACTTAAATATAAAGGACATTTTCTGGGGTAAAGAAAACTACAATTCATATAATTTAGATGAAAAGAACTAGTGAAAACATCATGAGGATTATTCTACATTAAATTTCTGCCAATAGTTCTCTTTCACCTAAATCTTACACACTGGACCTTTAAATGATTCTCAGTGTTTACTAAAACCTCAAATTTAACCATGCACTACTAATCCATAATAGTCCACCATGACAGAATGAACAAAGAAAAGATGATATGATTTTTGATAGTGATGTTTAAGATATGTATGGTGAAGAATAGTATATTAAAGACATAAAAGCTATCATAATAGTTTATGGAAACCAAAGCTGGGAGGATCCAGGACATGAAAAATGATATCCAGCATCACAGTGGAAACGTCTACCCCTGAGCAGCTTAGGAGAGTTCATTTTTGACCGTTTTCTCAGAGAGAGCTACATAAAGTCTCTACCCATGGGTCCACATACCAGCGAGCTCCAGCAGAAAAAATACAGCATTGTGGCTTCTTGACTTGTCACATGACCGACACCGAATTCCACCTAAAGCTTGTTGTGATAGTCAATGATCGGTGGTGTAATAATACTTTGTCAAATGAGAAATATGGATATTTTATCATGGGACCTGTATTTGACTATAGATCATATATACTGCACGTAAGAAGTCTGATGGAGATGAACAGAGCAGCAATGACCATTGATTTGTAAAAGAGTTATTTCCAGTAAATGTAGAATATGAGAGTTGGCTTATTGTAGATCAAGCAGTCTTGTTATAATCATAGTCCATGATCAGCTGCCACGGTGATCACGATCCACCATCACGATCCACAATCCACCATTACAGTCCATGATCAGCTGCTACTATGATCACGATCCACCATTATGATCTCTAATTCGCCGTCCACAGTCATGAGCTATGATCCATCATCGCGATCCATGATGCATTGATAAGATTGTTATATTATAATGAGAGAGAGGAAGAAAGAGAAGCTGCTTGTGTCATGCCCCTCTTGGTTTTTGGTGTTTGGACAGTAAAGCCATATAAGAGATTTAGTGGCAACATATTGTCACACCATCATCATACCTCAAAACCTATTCTACATTGTTGCATTTCATGTCTCTTGGTAGGTTATCTGCCAGATGCACCAGTTAGCTGACCTAAAACTGGAGGTATATGGATTTAGAATCTGTTATCATCATTTTTCATTAATTTTTTTAGGTTTATTCAACGCCTCCCATGCCTACAAATGTATTTCACTGAGCTTGAGAAAACAAATCTGGTAAATGTTCTCTCTTAAGTTTTAATTAAATGTCTAGTCAGGCAGAGTCATTACAGAGAGATTTACTCTCCAATTAGATTTTCTTTGCTTATAGAGTCAGTACAAACATGCGTGGAATCTGGCATACGATTTGTTCAATTCTAGGTGTACAGGTCTACTAAATACAACATGTCTTTCATCATGTATAGCACTCTATTATTATTATTATACAAAACATCCATGACTTAATTGAACATGTATTGTACTAACACAGCTAGGTTCCATCTTTAAACTACACAAAAGAAGAGTCTCTAGAGATAAATGCTGTTTAAACAATGGATGCTACTGTTTGCTTTTTGGAATTGTTTCAGTCAGTTGTTTATTCATTCAACTCATTTCAGGTAAAAAAAAAGACCTCAAGAATGAAGTGGTCTGTAAATAGGAAATGTCACTGCTGGATTGTAACATTTAATGAAAACACATCTTTGTTCTTCTGATTGATCAGTATTTTTATAACGAAGTGTGTGTGTGTGTGTGTGTGTGTGTGTGTGTGTGTGTGTGTGTGTGTGTGTGTGAGCAGAGAAGCCCTGTGTGTTGTTCTGCAGCCCGGTGGGTCGAGATGTCCCAGCCTTGATGGCTGACAGAGTGATGGATGGGACACCGTGCGGACCATATGAAGCTGACCTGTGTGTTAACGGGAGGTGCCAGGTACAAACACAAAGACACACACACACACACTGTTTAAAATCATGTCATGGGACGGTTCACACAAAGTATGATTGGACTTCCTTTTTCCTGGTGGTCCAAGAGGGACAAAGTCACAGCTTCCTTGGCCTGTGTGGCAGCACTAATCCTACTGAATCTTCAATCAGCCATTATTCTTTTGAAAAGAACAGAGCTGTCAGCTGATTACTGCACCAAGGTACAAGGCCCCAAACCTGAGTGGGAGAACCATGGGTCAACCATAGGCCCCTTTCTCAATGTTTCAGCATTCCACCCTCTTCTGATCCTTGGTCATAGAGCAAAGTCAGAGAATGTGGGAAGACAGTGCTGTGAATGTGCTGCTGTTTAACCTCTACTCACTAGAGTTTACACAAGTCACTTTACACTATTCAGGGTTCTGTCTGAATAGCGCAAGTACAATTTTTTTCCCACTGTTTGTAGAGATTTTGGTCAGAGGAGCATCAGCTCTCTGTGGAACTCGGAGGAGTCGCAGACAGGGAAAGAGTGCTGGTGCTCTGGTGAAGTTAAAGTGATAGTTCATAGAAAAATGAAAATTCACTCATTGTCTACTCACCATTATGCTGATAGAGGGGTGGGTGAAGTGTTTGAGTCCATGTAACACTTCGGGATTTCCAGGTGTAAACAGTGTTGCAGCCAAATCCAGTACATTTCAAATAAAGAGTGACCAATTCTTCAAACGTAAAAAAACTCAAGACTCAAAACGGTGTCATTTAGCCTAAATGTCATGATAATCTCCTCTGGAGCCGCATTCGGCTGCACATTGCTTCACCGAAAGCTGTCTCCATCTGGACAGCTTTTTACAGCTGTTTGGTTTCCATGTTCACTCAGTGAATTAATCAGGGAAACAGAAATGTTTGTTAAAACCCACAAACCTCTTTAGTCTCCACAGGAGTCTTCCACTTTTACTCTGGCCTTCATTAACAGCTCACCTCAGTGCCTGTGTTGGCACCTGGCTGATCACATAACCGCATCAGAACATAAACATCAGGAATATTAGCTGTTTATTTTAGGTGACTCTAACAGAGTGATCCTCAGCCAATAATCACCAGAATACAGACAAGATAAACATCCCACCTGGGATAAAAACACAGTGAACCATTACCATGTTAGAGGACACCCAGGTTGATCAAAAAAGCATGTGCCTTTTTCAATCAATCAATGAATTGATCAAATTGGATTTGTATAGCCCATAATCCCAAATCACTGACCACATGAACAAAATTCCAATATTTAAAACATTGATTAGAAAAGACTGTGTTTGACATATATGGAGAGGTGTATCAATGTTAATATACAAATTAATCAGAGGAGGCCACTGTTCTGTGTCCCACAGCACAAACTGTTTTCATTTAACCATGACCACAAACATTCCTTTAACAAATGATTTATTGTACCTTAACAAGCCCTAACCACAGAAAGAGCAGATCAGATAACATGAAATAGTCTCCTGTTGGCAATGGGGAATCTGGATTCTTGTGTCTTTATTTTGAAAGTCACTGATGGATTATGGAGTTTATTGTTTAGTTTGAAGGCGTTGTGGTGACAGTGAGCTGAGAACAATCCAGATTTGACACTGAAATGGATGAGTGATTTTAGGGTGATAATAACATCAGCAGACATTCAAATATAGACGGTTTCCAGTGTGACGTCTGTAGGATGACCTGATGTTTTGAGATAAATAAAAAAAACTTTATTCGTTTGGCACTGCTGTAATCACAGGATTCTTTTTACCAGTCATAAAATAAACAGACAAATAAATACAGGTCCCAGTGCAGCATGGTAAAAGAGGTCAGTCAGGGATTAATAAATTAACCCATTCATTAGCAGTTGGCAGTGGTAGAGTGAATGGAGGGTTTATTTGGATCTGGTGTCTCCAACTACAGTCAGTCTTTTGTGTTTATTAGTGAATGTTGGATGCTGGTACATTTGGAAGGAATTTCCCCATCCTTAAGTCCAAGGCAGACAGAGAGAGCGAGAGAGGCTGGTCCAGAAAGTCAAATATGGATGCAATTATTGTGACGCACATGTGCTCACAAAATACTTACTTCACATTTCAGCCATGACTCATGTATCTTTTACTGTGCAAGATCCCTTAAAATGGGTGCAGCTGCAGCACACATTACATTCATAGTCTTTTACATGTTAGCTTTCACTCTCTTTATATATATTACAGTATATGTGTATGTATTCAACTGAATGATAGTGGCACATGAAGAACTGTTTTAAACTATCTCATCTCACTCACACCTCTCCCAAACCTGAGTTATTGTTTTAGATCCTCTGTGAAAGAAATGGGATTTTCTTTAACTTTAACCTGAGCTATACATGTAAAGTCTAGTACCCTGCAAAAGTTAAAAACACTTAAGATGTTTTGGTTTTCTTTTGCACCGTCTAATCCGTCCCAGATTCATTCTGTGGCATGACCTCAAACTCTCAGCCAGTTACGAAGAACTATCTTCAACCACTTGAAGAATTAGGAGTCCTGCAACAGATAGGCCTGGAGTGGGCCCCACAGATCCATGATCTCAGCATCATCCAGTCAGTCTGGGATCACATGAAGAAATGAGAACAACTACAGAGCTGTGGCAAGTTCTTGAAGATCCTCAGAGAAAACTGCCAAGTACCTTGAAAGAAGTTAAAACGTATGCACAGTACTGCATGCATACATGTATGTAATGTATACACAACAAGAAATGAATAATGTGGAAAGTGCCATTGTGCTGGTCCTCCATATCTTACAGGGCTAGTATAGAGATAAAGGCTGTGTTCAGTATTCATGTTTTGAATTGAGATGACCCTCATATTAGGGTCACAGCATTGTTGTATTGTTGCAATAAGCCAGAAGCAGTGGTGGTGACAGAGCCCGATTTATGTCAGCATAAAGGGAGAGTGGGCATGGTGGGACGGATGTTGACGCTGTTGTGTTACATGTCAAGTGTCTGATTCCAGAATGCTACCTACGATCACAATTTTGACTTGTCGACTGAAAGTGCTTTAGAATGTATGCCTCATACACACATTCACACACTGATGAGGCATTAGGAGGAGTTAGGGGTTCAGTGTCTTGCTCATGGACACTTTTACACTTTGGCATGGCTCAGGTGGACGGAGGTACATCCTTCATGCCCATGTGTAAGTTAATGAAATGGTATAATAATCATTTAGATTACTATGGAAAATGAGAGGACACGTTTTATCTTCTGTCCTCTGAGACCTGCGAGGTTCAGCATCAAAACCCAACCCATTCCCTCCATCTAAGATTGTTTATGGTTAAAAGTATGGCATACCTGTAGTTTGGTTTCATCAAAGTCCACCAATCAGTTCCATTTTTTATATAATTACTGAAGAAGGCCAACGTTTGTATGAAATAGGCGAAATAGAAGTTTGTGTATCCATTATCTTAAAGGTCCAGTGTGTAAGATTTAGGTGAAAGGGATCTACTGGCAGAAATTTAATGTAGAATAACCCTCATGATGTTTTCCCTAGTTAGTTTCATCTAAATAATATGAATTGTAGTTTTCTTTAGTCCACAAAATGTCCTTTATATTTAAATACTTTATATTTACATGGAGGGGTCCCTCTCTACAGAGGCTGCCATGTTTTTTACGTTAGTCCAGACTGAACAAACTAAACACATTTTAAGTTTTTATGACAACTGAAGTTTACCACAGTTTCTTTTTCATGTTTGGAAGGAGAGGGTGAGGTGAGGGGTGTTCAGCTGCAACATGCAACTTCAACACTAGATATCACTAAATTCTACACACTGTACCTTTAAGTTCAACATCACCACCTGATGGTCACTGAGTAACAGATGACACCAGGACAAGCCAAGCTGTTACACTCAATACAACACTTGAATACACCACACACAAAACACACAATTGCAAGTTGTCTGAACATACAGTAAAAGCCCATCCAAACCGAAAGACAAACCACACAGAGACACACGTCAGCGTGTATTACCACGGAAACTCATCAGTGTTTTGGTTCAGTTTTGTTCTTAATTCCTTTGTTGTTGGTAGAAAATCGGCTGTGATGGCGTCATCGGCTCTTCGGCTAAAGAGGATCGTTGTGGCGTTTGCAATGGAGATGGGCGCTCCTGTAAGATAGTGAGAGGAGACTTCAACCACACTAAAGGAATGGGTGAGTGTGTGTCTGTTTAATATCAAACTAATATACCCTGTATGTGTTCATATATGTGGTGGCTTTCAATAGAAAAAATCAGGTTTCCAACCATTTATATTCACAGATGAAGCGATTATTTATTTGATTTATATTTTTTGATTTATATATATTTTTTAAATAATGATCAATGACAAACAATGTGTTTTGTAAGTGTCTGGTATAAAAGCCGTTTGTACGCAAACTAAAATACAAAAACACTTGTTTATTTAAGTTGTTGAATTATTTGGGCATTAAATGCATTGGTCCAATTTAAAAGATCCTGGCACAATCACATTGGCCTTCAGTTCTGGTCAAACACCAATGTACAGTAGATTTCACATGGTCAGACACAGAACCCCTGCTGTGTCACACTTCATTTATATCAGCCTGCCAGTTTTGAAGACAAAGAGGTTTATGGTACGACAAATGTTTCTTATGTTTGCATTGGTTCTCAAAGTATTCCAGGGATCAACCAGATGTGTTTTATGGGCTCCAAAACAATGAGAGGCTTCACGTCCAAATGGTTCAGTATTGATCTGATATGACCACGGGGAGTTGTAAACACAGGCATCTTCATTCCTACACTAAAAGTTGAGGATTTAAATGCAAACAGTACAATATTGGACCTACTGTACTCTGATCTATGTCAGTGGTTCCATGTGTAGTATAATACAGTTTAGAGGGTTGGAGCACACAGTTTATTCTGATAGAAAAGCAGCACAACAACAGTTCACATCAGTTGTATTGGTGTCTGTTACACTTTTTTACATAAATAAAAGCAAGTCCATGGTTGACAATCTCAGTGAACATTCCTCAACTTGACCAGAGGCTTTTGAACACACATTCACACATGCATGCTGAAGCATCAAGATATGCTACTTTACCAGGCAAGGGCTGTCCTGACCAACTGAGGGATCACTTTGATAATCCAGTACAATAAATGTGAAGCAAAGGTCTCAGAGTTCTCATTCATTTTATTAGATCTTGAAACCTGGAATTAACCTGCAACATTATCAATTGTGTATAAGCCTTGAATGATGATGATGATGATTATTAATATTATTATTATGAAGCAACCAATGTTTTATATTTAGTGTCTTAAGCTGACTAAGTTGTCACTAAACTTAGTTTCAGTCCTATAAGAAATGATAAATAGTGTGTAACATATGCAAATATTCGTACTGTTGTGGTTTTATTGCTGATATAATTGTACTCACATGAAGCAATACAGATAAAGAGTAACCTTGGAAAATGAAACATTACTTGTATCTAGATTACACCTGTGACCACAAAGTCTTTCCTCTGATGAATTTGGGAGTAAGGTTTTCCAAATATCCAATCCATCACTTTAAAACCAAACCAATAGAACTAACCAAAAGAATGACCTGACAAATCATACAGCAAGTAAATGTACTCATAGTTAGGTAACACTACTTCTTTATAAGACATAATTGTATGTGAAATACTTGTCGACTCTGTCAGACGACTTCACTGGATTTACAGCTCCTGGTTGGCAGGATGTCCCCCTGAATTAAAGGACACACACTTTCTCACCCTCTGCTCCTCGTAATCCTTCATCATGTTTTGTGTGACCAGCGGTGATCATTCAGGTTCTGTAGCAGTAGCCTCTGTGGAATTAATAATCAGTCATTATCTATCACACATGGAGCCACAAACTGAGCCAGAGGAGGCGATAATAACTGGAACGAAAGCCTGTTAAGTGTGTGTGTGTGTGTGTGCGTGTGTGTGCGTGTGTGTGTACACATGTGTGTGCACATGCTGGTATGATCCGCAGGACATGTGACCTCCCTTCAACTTCCTTGTCTTGTCCTCCAGTCACCACTAGGCAGTGTAAGAGGGTATCTACCTGTGTGATGGCTAAACCCAGAGCTGTCCCCAAGTGTTTCTCATGTAAGATGCATGCAGTGTGTGTGTGTGTGTGTGTGTGTGTTTCCTGCACTACCTGGTGTGTTTTATCGTAGGTAGATGAGAGAAGCAGTTAGTTGTGGGCTCCCCTGGGAGATTTAGTCTGAATCTTAAAGCTTGGTTAAAGTTACATAACCAGCTGTTTGACCCTGTTACCCCATAACCCAGCCGTCAGGAATGCCAAGGACGGAATCCAAGCTGTTTCCTTCTCCCTGCTGCTGCTGCCAAGAGCTGGAGCAATAGTGGAGGGGGAGGAAACAGTCGTCTGCAATAAAATGCCTACGTTCACGCTCCTGAATCCCAACCCAGTACACACATCTGGTTCTGCTCCCAGCTTAGAAGTTTGACATACAAAGCACTGTATAAAATGCCCTACTTTTAACATATGGCATTTGCTTCTTAAAACGTCATATGAGTGTCTTTGAAACCCAGGTGAGCCCATGGCAGTCTGTGTCTAACCATACGTGGACGGGCAGGGTGGTGGAGGGTTGATGGATATGATTGGCTGGTGATCAGGAACGTGTGGGGTGTTTGTTCATAATGGATACAAGTTGTCCAAATGCTCGGATAAGATCTGTACAGGTTCAGTTTCACCCTGGACTCTCAAAATTTTGTGTCATGAACGCAACCTCTTGAAATGCAAATGCCATATCTGCACATGCAGATGAATTATTTGCCCTCACTGTGCAAGGAAACATGGAAAGACTTCTAAATAAACAGCCAGTAGACACACATTGATAGTAATTGAAAGTATCACATTTTCCAAAGTCATTTGGGTGAAGAGTGAAAACATCTTTTTCACTGAGAAAAACCTTCAGTGACATTCTTAGCTCAGATACTTGTTGCTGTCGTCACACCTCAGAAAGGCCCGTAGCTGCCAAATGTACCTCCCTCATAGAACCCTGATTGGTCTGAACCACCATGGTTCGACCACTGGCGAGTGGTGGAGTATGACAGTTTTAACATTCACCTACCACAGGTCAAATTTGCATTTCATTTTTGGGTTCATTTTACAACATTTTTGCCATTGTCTCGTCTGTGTGTCTGTGTTCGATGTCACCCAAAACTGGCTGTCAGTCACTGTCAGAGCATCCTGCACACTGTATCATGCCACTGTAGCTGTAACTGCTGTGTGTTGGTGGTAAGTGATGTTGGTCATATTGGTGTCTGGAACTGTAACGCACTGTATAAGATAATAATGTTGGGCATTATTGTGTACCAGAACAAAGCAGCTCATTCGAATCACTTCAAGCATTTGAGTCCAGCTTTTTCTGAGAGCTTTGAAATCAAGAAGTTTTAAATTAGTTTTAAAACACCTGCTCTACTCAAACATAATCAATTAACCATTTAACATTTTAAAATCTAAATATTTTTCATTTCCATCAGGCACAGTAATATTTTACATATCTGTGGGTGAATGGATAGATCAGCTGTGACTCTGACACAGGAGATAGCAGTTCTCTGGGTCAAACCAAGCCCACAATGAATAAGCGACAGATCATAAAATCACTGTGTAAATCGTCTAAATCATAAAAATTATTTTGTAATACTGTGTGACAGCTACACAACACACCGTGTAAGGGAGATTTGAGATCATATCTTGTCTTGCAGTTAGGGGGCCACTTTGCATTTCACTCACCAGCTTAATTTCTCTAAAAGTCATAGACTCGAGATATAAAAATGGACAGCATGATAGCTCTGAAAAGAGCTTTAGCTCATACCCCATCCATGTTAGCATATGAGACATGTTCCAAACAAGTCAAAGTACACATGGTTTCTGTCATTTACAGTATTTCTTATAACACCGGTGTGCTCATTTTTCCTGTCAATTTGGTTTTAATTCAATTTGATTTGATAAAAACAGGGTGACACATCATGATTTACAGCTGAGATTGTCTTGCATTTGGTCGAGCATGTGTGCTTCACTACCGCTGCTCCATCACCAAAGTGTTACTGTGCAGGCTTCTCGGTGCAAGATGGTAGCCGTAGCATTCATATCCAGGATATTCTGCATTCATTTCTGGAAAGTAGGAGGAAGTTGAGACATCTTTATATACCGTGGATATTAAAAATAAATGAACCTGCACTGTCACACCCCCCAGACATTCAAGACTAGTAGAGCTGGGGTATCTTGAATGAAAGCTCTATATTATGCAAACCAGCTGAACTTATTAAAAAGAGTATTACTCTGTAACAGATGTAACTA
Source organism: Paralichthys olivaceus (assembly GCF_024713975.1). NCBI lineage: Eukaryota > Metazoa > Chordata > Actinopteri > Pleuronectiformes > Paralichthyidae > Paralichthys > Paralichthys olivaceus. The sequence continues at coordinate 3,349,588 of NC_091093.1, read as the reverse complement.
TAAAAATGTAATTGTCTTAGCCTTATCTATATGTGGTGAAGTGATAGTCTGTCATACCTCCAGGTTGATCTTGATCTATTTTGTAGGAATGAAAGTGAAGTTGCTATTGAACTCAAGTGAAGTCCTTTGTGCTTTTGACCACTGAAATACTGCAAACTGGAGTCATTGGTCAAATAGTTGGTAGCTGTCAGATTGAGCTGCTTTGTATTGAAATAATGCCCAGCAAGTATAAAAGAGGTGTGCTGTTTCTGGAGAAGGGCTGGCGGCTGGTTGTGATATAGGGATGCCAAACTTAGAAAGTAAAGTATTGTAATGCTTATTCAATGGTAATCTAATTGTGTTATGGTGCCTAACGCATCACCAACCCAAAAATAAAATAAATAACTTACCGGTGTTCAGAAAAAATATATACAGCTACAGTCCTGCCCAGCTACATGGCCAGTGATATTATTAGTCCTATTGTGATTAATATTAATAATATAAACCAACAAACCTAAAAGAGCATCTAACTTACTGTACCTGGTCGTTCATAAACTGCTTAAGCTTTACTTTTCATATTTATCACTTTTTCCGTTCCCTGACGTCCATTTGGTTCTTTCCGATATAAGTAAACTTTAATTTACTGATGCAGAAGCAGTAGTAAGCAGTCGACCAGGGGCCTCATTTATAACCTTTGCGTGTGCATAAAATGGGTCCTGAAAGATGCATACGTCACCTCTCACGCAAATGTTTGGATTTATAAAAACAAACTTGATGTTAGAATGTGTGTACTTCCATGCTGGCTCTGACCCAAGTGCATTTTGGAGACTTGAAAACGACGATGCAGATGTGAGGAGGCTAGTTGAAGCCAGAATATTGATCCACTTTATATATATATATATATTATATATAAGAACCTTCAATTGAAAAATATATAAAATAACCGACAGCAAACTACATTCAGATATCATTAAACAGCAGAGTTGCCGAGCTGAGTCATTAACAGTTTTTATTAATATCTTCTAACACAGTCATCATCAAGGACAAGTGTGTGTAAAACTGCTGTCGTGGACGTGACTGTGCCATCAGGCGTCCAGGAGATCAGTTACAAAAAATAAAGAAAAACTGTTGACTTTCAAACTTCCATTCCAAATAATATCCCAGAGTGGAGGTTAAGATCCCACTGAGGTGTGAAGTAATCAGTCTATGTAATTATCTAGTAATCAGATTGCTCTAAATATAAAGATAATGCTTGTAATACTGTGGATGCACTGGCATTGAGGACTTTGCGAATGGAAGGATGAGGAGGAAACGAGTGTTCAGAGATCACAAAGATTTTTTGTCCCATAATGATGACTGATCAGCTGATATAGATTCTATAGATCTGTGATCGATTTTTTGCTGAACTGAGTCCAGTATGACACAGATTTACACGATGGAACCGGACTAGTTCAGGTCTGTGTGTCGCTTGATGCCGTGACTCTGTCATGAATCATTATGGAGACCCATTGGTCAGCAGGATAATTTAATATTCATTCGGTGCTTTCCATTGACCATTTATGGTTGAATGTGGGCGTGTAGAGGGCGGGATATGAGGCAGCTCCACATACAAATGTTTCCAGGTGGACTATGATTTACGAAGGGAACATTGCGATCAGGTGTGCGTGCGCACAGTTTTATAAATCAGGTTTTTTTTTTGCACACTTTAGTATGAATCCTACGCACTGTTTTATAAATGAGGACCCAGGGCTTGACTCAAACCTACAGAAACTGAAAACAAAATCCAATCATGCTCAAATCTTTACTTATAAAAGTCTCTTGTTATTGTCAGGGGGTATTGCAAATGAATGGAACCCAATGGAAGGGACATTTAAAGCAAAAACACATCATTCTAAGCTACAACTAAAACTCTACAACATGTTTGGTAATGGGTCGTGAAGTTTTGGTAATCTGTAATAAAGCGTCCCTTAAATGACTCAACACTAAGAAGGATATTAAAAAGTGGGACTGAAAAATGTAAAAATGTCTAATGAGGGAGTGCATTCAGGTGTGGTGGATTGAGCATCTCTGAAATAGACACAGGTCTATAGGTCACCAGCCCGTCCCTGTCTCCATATCCACCTGTGTCTGTCTCTAAATATGTTTTCACTCACGTATCTGTCTTTCTATCAGGCTACATCGAGGCTGTGGTTATCCCTGCAGGAGCCAGGAGAATCAAAGTTGTGGAGGACAAACCTTCACATAGCTTTCTAGGTAATGATGCATGTGTTTTTACAGGGTGTACTCGGAGACGTGTACACAAACATATATCATGTTTGTGTATGAGCATTTCGCACATTCTGCCAATGTACATTCACACACAACTACTTGAGTGCTACCACAATGCATATTCATGTGATCCCCTGATTATTTATATATTATCTGAATGAAAAACATGGTGGCGTTTCTGTAGCTATTTGGAAACTCTGTAATGAAAGTTTTGAAGCCTGAACTGATTCTTCTTTTCACAGACTGCGCATTGTCTCACTAAAAAGATTTTCTAAGTGTTCATACTAAAATCAGTTAAAAAAATGAGTTAATGCTGATACATATGCACATTGAAATTTGTGCTGGATTGCTACTCCCTCTGAAATAAATGTAAGATAATTGGAGAGCATCAGAAATCCCCACCACAACCTCTCCAGCATCAGAAGGTGTGGGAAGCTACAACTGAAAAACTAAAATCTGACGATTCCCATTTATGATTTATGTGTCTCCTCTCTCATTACCACAGTCGACTTTTCAATACACCTTCCAGTGAGGTCATATAATCAGATATGAGGTGATAAGGGAACTCCTAAAGTGCTAGATGCTATTGACTGGAGGAACGTACAGGGAATAAAGCTGTTTCTAAAAAAAAAAATATGTGAATCTTTATCATTCAAACTCTAAATTCAAACTCAGTCTCTGCCATATTTTCATTGGAGCAGGTTAGCTAATCAGTTCAGCCACGCCTTTATTGAGGCAGAATTCAAGGTTAATATGAGTCCCTGGGTGGGTTTAGCTCACATTCATCAGTCTCTGATGAAACAAGAGGACACAAATGTTATAGAGGCAGCCAGACAGAGAAAAACATGAGCACTTTAAAGAAACTTCTTGTGATGTTTCCAAGGATACACAAAGCAGCAGCTGAATATCACCATGTGGCAATAGGATATTTACATTGACACTACCTTGACTCTAGAATTTTTCGGCCACAGATACAATGTCCGCCATTGTTTTGGCCTCATCTGGGCTTTATGATTTTCTTTTCTTAACTTGAACCCACAGTAACAGAAAGCCAATGGATAGCTTTGCCATTTAAAACTTGTATTCAAGGCTTACATTTAGGTGGACTAATATATTGGTCTTATGTTGGTTTCACAGTCCATCATTTCTTGAATCTCACACATACAACTTGCTGAGATTGATCACATGTTATACAAATGTTGCTTTAAATTCAACTCAGATTTCTGTTCATGATCTTAAAAGACAAAATAATGGAAAGCCCAGCTCCACATACTCTAACAGAGTGACGTGTCCCTCTCTGGACATGTGGTGAGGTAATCAGTTGGCTTGTCTTCAGAAAACCTACAATCCACTTCAAGGGTATCATCAGGCCTGCCAGAGCTGCCTTTTTTTGGTTAGAGGAAGGAAAAAGCTGAAGAAGCAAGGGACTCTGACCCATGTAAAATATTTTTTTTAATTTTTGATTAAATCCTTTCAAAGGAAGTTTAGCATTTGGCCAACACATAGGGGGCATTCTCCAGTTCAACTTTTACTGACTGCGTCCAGGAGGAAAACAATTACTCACAAAGCTGCAAGTTGAAATGTTTGCCAAAGGACATGAAAGGAAATCTGAGGGACATTGGCAACAAATTATTTGGTCAAATGAAACAAAGTTACATTTGCTGGCATCAGATCAAGTCCAGCATGTTCAGAGTTGACTTGCAGTACCACAGTGACTGACCAACATGTCAATGATATCACACGAGTTTGTAAAGTGTTTGTTGTAAAATGTAGTACAGCCCCTGCAGACCAGATGAAAAGAATCATTTGTGAATGATATCCACAAAACTTGGATCATCCATCAAACCTATCATCAAAAATATAATAATGTAATATAACAAAATATAATAATGTAATATAACAAAATATGAGAAAGCACTCTTACTAAGTAAATGAATTAACCTTTTGTTGCAAGTGGTTCTCCATAAGTAGACAATGTGAATTTGTTGTGATTTTAATGCAGTTTCAATGTCTGCTCTACTGAATCTTCAGTGTAAAACTTTAATCAGCTTAAAGGCCCACAATAGTACTATGCAGACTCTCTGTTGAACAACAGACACAACCAGGAACCGACCTGTGATATCAGCTTATGTAGAATTGGACCTGACTAAATGGGAAGATCATCGGATCATTATTCCATGTCAAAGGCAGGGCTCTGCATAAAAACGGTGTTACCTCTGACCTCTCATATCTTCCTCAAAGCCCTGAAAGACTCCAGTAAGAGATCCATCAACAGTGACTGGAAGATTGAGCTTCCAGGGGAGTTTGAGCTGGCCGGGACCACAGTGCGCTATGTGAGAAGGGGACTGTGGGAGAAGATGTCTGCCAAAGGACCCACTAAGACGCCCTTACACCTCATGGTAAGCACAGTCATTCTGTCCCTTGTTCTTCTTTCATAATACACACTTAAATGCACATTACATCATTTGGTCATACTAATAACACACAACAGTCCACATGCACAGTCTTTGTTCAATCAGGTGCCGATTGGTCCAGGAACATGAAAATAGGCCTCCTTCAACCAAGTATTAGACATACACTGAATAAATTTACCAACCACATATGTGATAGCTGTTCTCTCTTTGATTCCAGACAATTTTTGGGGCCGTTTGGGACCACAAGTCATGAACACAACATTGACATATCAGCTGCTGTTGGTAATGAGGTTGATGGGAGCACTAATACTAAACAGGCTGGAAACCCAAAACAATGAACTGAATGGGCGTAAAAGGAAATGACGGTAGAGAGCTTAGGTTTTGTTTGCATTTACATTTTGTGGTGGTAGCCAATATTCTGGCTCTTGGCTGTATGAGCCATTGTTTGGCTAGTAGCCTCCATGTTGTTCTTTGGGAGGAGGAAATTAGAACCTTGAAAAAGGTCAAGCAAAACCTCTACATCACTTTCCATCATTTCTATTTGGAGAGACTTTTCAAGAGCGGATCTCTTTACAGGGAAGGTAGTTGAGATCATCATGTCATCATGATGGGGTCAATTCCATGGATACAGACTCAAATGAAAGACTACACTATACAGCCACATACAAGTGAAGTTAGGAGGAATACATCGCAGTACATCCCATCCCTGTCAAGATTTAGAAGTGACAGTAACACATTTATTGTCCCTTTCTTAAATGCAAAGATCAGTGTACAAATCACAAAACCTAAATAATGTTCAAAACTTGATGACCAGATAAAATAAAACTTGGCTTTTGTCAGATTTGTGTAAGCAGGTGTCTGTACTCTCCAAAGATTGTTTGTGAGGGAAGAACCTTCTTTCTGTATTACACAACTGCAACACTTTTTGTAGTTCACACAACTCTAAAAGTTTCCTAAAGTCATCTCAAACTGGTTTCATGCACATGATCACTGGTCACCAGATGTGATCCAGTAGAACCTTTGGGATGTGGTACAACAGGAGTCTAGTAACATGAATGTGCAGCTGACAAATCTGCAGAGATGATGTGATGTAGTCATGTCAGCCTGAAGTAGAATCTTAAAGGAAGGTTTCCAATAACTGCCTCTTGTTAGTAGGGTGTTAATAATGTGCTCTGTGAGTGTAGCTCTACACTTAATTTGCTGAAAAGAACACACACAGTCACCCCGTGCAGAGCTGGAGTCATGGTTTAACAGCTGATTACACTTTTGGGCATAACTGTAAGCCATTGGTCTGGAGTGTAATGGAAGCTAATGAATCCCATGTCTGGGATTTCCATTTGTGACTAAGGGCTCTATGTTCATGATCTGTGTATGGTCTAAAGCACATGGTGCAATTGCTCTTATAATGGATCCAAATACATATGTACACAATGCTGCATGTTCTTAACGGTTCAACTTTAGTATCATCAGCCCATAAAACATTTCCCCACCACTGTGGAGTATCAGGGTGCTCTTTGAACTACAGACTCTATATTTTGTTCCTCTGTGTAGTAAGTGTAGATGAGCCCAGTTTTCTTACCCTTATGATGTCAGTGCCAACAGGTTATGGGCCCAGGAGGGAACTTGGAAGCAGATGGCATTGGCTATGTTTTCGACGGAGATGAGAAGAATTATGAGTTATAGGAGACTACGTTTTTAGGCCACCTGCGGTTGTTCGGACTAAAGGCGGCCATCTTAGATGTGTCAGGTGAGGCAGACGAAGGTAGCAGTGAAGCTGAAAAAATTAAGAGGTTTACGCCGAGTTGACAGTATTTGGATGATAAAAGTCTTTCCCTGAAATTGAGAGAGGCAGCGGACCACTGGAGAAAAGCCTTTTAGATATTGAGGGGACATTACACTGGAAAAGGGAAGCCGTCAGATTTTTTCTAAACAGAGCTAACATTCTTTACTGAAAACCACCAACGAGAGCGTCGTATTATTAGTGCAGAAACGGCTATCACAGCACTGAGAAATAATGGTAGACACTAAAGCAACATCACACAGAATTATGGACATGGAGAAGTTTAAGATGTGTGATGAAACTTTCCAGCCAAAAGTTCACTTTGTGGAGTTGGCTCACGGTCTTTGAAGACAGGTGAGGCGGACTGCAACGCTGAGGGATGCTCTCTACATACTGTCATATCCACAAGACATTTTCTCTGTCTAAGCAGCATAGGCAACGGAGCTGCAGTGAACTTTTGGTCTTATAACAAGGGAATGTTTTCAGAGTAAGAACAGATGAAAGAGCAAAAGCACCACTTGAGCTTGTGCACACTGATTTGGCAAAAGATACCCATTAGCATTTCCGATGACTGTTCAGGGCCAGTGTGTATTTCCTGAAAAACAAAGAGTGATACTGCCAAAGCTTTGTTGTTGATGTGGCACCTTATTTCACCTTACTTATTATTTATTTACATTATTTACAGAGCACTTGTTGCCTGTTTATTACATTTTCATTAATATTGAATGTATTGGATGTCCAAATTGCACCAAACTTGGCACTGCACTCCCTCTGGCAATATAAAATAGACATACGAAGACTCGAGCCGATTAGATGAATGGTTCAGGAGTTATGCAATCCACAGAGAGACAGACATCTGAGGAATTACTAGGAAAATAACGTCAGAGTTTATCAGTCAAAACAAGGCACTACCACCTCATCAGTCACCAAATAAAAACATATTATCATATAATAGCATTAGCTAACTTGGTGAGAAAAACATTCAATTTCTTATTGTAAAACAATTCATATGCATCAACAACAGGAAGTGTTTGGCTTACATTAACACAACTCCATTATGGCTGGAAGTGATCAGTAAAACAGAAACATAAGACTAATATCTGGTATTACAAACAGGACTGTGAGTTACCTAACTCGTTGCCACAAACCTTCAGATAGAATAGCTAAACACTGAGAGAACACTGAGAATTCTCTATTGTCTCCAGAGCACACACACACACACACACACACACACACACACACACACAAACACACACACACACACACACACACACACACACACACACAAGTTTAGCTGCCAAAAGCAAAACTGGCATAGCTGGACCACAACAATGTGGCTCGGCACATCCCCTGCTGTGTGGCTGCAGTGGAAACATCACAGTGGGCCCGCCACAGCAGAGTTAAAGTGAACCAACCTGGGTCCTTGGAAAACCTTAGCAGAGTTGAAATGGAAGCAACCACCATCAACTTGGCCACATTTGCTTTCTATCATTTACTGGTGAATATTGAATATTAGTTTTGCAAATAAACATTAAATGATGATAAAAATGAGTGAAGGCTGGTAAGATTAAGATGCAGCGTCTCTTTTGTCTAAACCTCTGTCATGTCCCCAGGTGCTGCTCTTTCACGACCAGAGCTATGGTATCCACTATGAGTACACAGTGTCCCTGAACACATCTCAGGACAGGAGAAATGAGGAGCACAAGGAAAAAGAGTATCTCTACATCTGGACGCACAGCAGCTGGCAGGACTGTACTGTCCAATGTGGAGGAGGTAACAGACTCTCATACAGTATATGTTCATGCAAACTATCACTCATGCACACACACTCATCATCATTATCACATGTCATGTAGAACATCTCTGTGGGGAAACCAGGTAAACAATAAAATCATGTTAAGTTGCAGCAATTAAATTGTGTTTAGAAACATGGTTTACTTTTATTTTAAATTGCCTTTGCCATGATTACTATATCTGTTTAGGTAAAGTAGGAATAAGAACTGTGAAGCCATGTTTCTACTCATGTTAATCAGGTCAAAGTATTATTCCAAATCTTACTTCCTTAAATCTTATCTCTATGCCAGTGTAGGAGGAAGAAGAAGAATTAACACAAGTGCATTACTGGCGTGCCAAGGGAACCAAGTTTACTCTCTACCAGCTGTTGACAACAGTGAATCCTTAAAACAGTAGGAAGTAGTACATAACAACTGACCAGGTGCGCTTTGCGTTTGTGCATGGGTGCTTCAGCGATTTAAGATGACAGAGAACCTAAACGTCAGACTGAATTATCAAATTCAACTTGTTATATGCCAACATCAAAGCTCTGCAAAAAAGAGATTAGCTTTATCTTCTCAAATGGAGATGACTGACATAACTCATCTAACAAATAAAGAGCAACATGGATAAGAATGTTTGCAAGGTCCAATTCTTAGTTATTATAAGGATCCTAACACAAAATGTTACAATGAGTCTTGTGTAACAAGGTTGTACAAAAGGATTAGTTTTACTTTTGTGTTCACTCACTAGAAGTAGTAAAAGATGGACACAAAGTGCATGGTGACAGTGGAAACTGTATAAACAATTTTTACAATAACTTAAATGTTTTTTGTTGGAAGAAATTCTAATCTACTGTCATCATTATGTAAAAACAAATTGGTGACCCCTGATTTACATACAGTCCAATCAGAAAATTATGTGGCAACAACTTGGTTCAAAAAGGTTTTTAGACGGTCAGGTTCAGAGATTACATTTTTTTTTACCAAACATGAGAATAGAAAGAAATGTTATCCAAGTCCATTGAAGCATACAACAATTGCTGGTGCCAGGTATTGAGGTAAAGCTCAGAAACCCTGGACCCTAAGGAATTTTCAATCAAAATTAAATTAAACGTCAAAGGAAAGTGACCCAGTAGTTCTAGCTAAAAGGAAGGTGACAGTGACTCAGTGGTATGCACCTTGAAGTAAAGCAGTCCATTAGCATAAGGCAATAGCATGTTCCACTTCTGTCTGCTAAGATAACGACACAAGGCAACAGAAAACTTCATGAATGCTGCAGTAGAATATGCAACAAACACTTTCATTTTGTGCATGAGTAATATCATTTACAACAAGCACAGTGTATGAAGGTTGTGCACTTGCCTCTGTTGGCATATTCAATATTACCATCTTGATAATGCACCTTGAAAATAACAGTAAAATACTGAGCCATAGACTTCAGATCAGGTTTCTCTTGGTCACATTTGCATTCCACTGCCTCATGTTAGCAATACAAAAAAAATTATGCAACTGAAAACATCCCATTTTAAGACCATGGGCACTTAGATGGGCCAGAGTGTATTTGTTATTTAAACCATGTGGGTACTTTTCAGTGAATGAACAACTGCACTGTTCTCAAACTACAAAACACTTGCTTTTGGTGCTGCCTTGCACCAAATGTAAGATAAGGTCCCAAGGACCCACCCTGCTCTTTTTGAGTGGTTCAGGCTGTTACTGGAATTTTTTTTTACCACACAATCTGCACCCTGACATCTCCTGGATAAATGGTTCCACCAACAGGATGATGTGTCTCACCAGCCAGCAGATGCTTATATAGTACCATAGAGATTAGGTTTAAAGAGGTGATTTACAACTTGATGGATGTGCACTGGTGAAATCTGCAGCCACTTAGTGAAACTATAATGTTGGGATAAGCCACAACCTCTACTGGATGTTTACAGTACCTGGTTGAATCCAAGCTGCTTAGAATGCAGCCTATATGCAAGGGTGAACAAAAATAACAAGTAATGGTCTCAATAAAAGGCTTTGTCACTATGACATGAGTAACATTATTGGCTTAATAAGTTATGTGGGTGTAATGTCTTGGCATGTAACAGTCCAGGAAATCTAAGATCTGATGATAGTTTTGGCCTGTTAGAGCTCATGTGGAGTTGATGGAGGTAGGATTGCAGGGAGTTTGGACAAAGAAACAGATCAGTGTAGAGCCAACCGCTAATCCAATCCTATGATGATATTTGACATATTTGCCCACCCCCCCCATTCCCCACCCCACCCCATACACACACACAGCACAGGCCAATTCTAACCCCTACCTACCCCCATGCTGATTTCTTGAGCAGCTCTTTTATCCTCTTAATGCGTGGTGATATTAGTATCCAGCTTTCAAAACATTTTAATTTATGAGGTCAGGTGCTTCTGGATTAGAGGAGTCAGCAAAGCAGCCAGGGGTGAGCCCCCTGCTGCTCAACTTATCTCATTTTTAATGGTACATCACACATCAGGTGTTGATGTGCTGCAGTTGGCAGTTCTTGTTAGGACATAGTCTGAAGCGTATAGAGCAAGTGCATTTAGGGTATTTCCATCCCTGTATTGTTTAATGTTGGAAAATAAGGTCAGTGCAACATGCACATTGTCGTCAAGGGTTGTACTTTGTGTATTTATTAATCATGGATGTGTTTTGAGCGTAACATGCAATAAATTAGTCAGAACACCATCACCAATTCCCTATTAAATCTTTCACCTTGGTAGTAAGAGAGAACACATCTCTGAAGAGGAAACAGATCTGCTCATGCTTGTTTTAAATCAGATCATCTGTGTGTGTAACAAGCATGTCGACACATATAATGTCACTGTGGGGATACTCGGCCCACTCCGGGAAAAGATGGCTAGGAGAGAATGGCTGTTCACAGTCCTTTATTACCAACGTCAGCCTAATCAGGCACACACACATATAATCAGGTCTCTCGAACCACACATGTCCACAGGTCCTCACACGTCCTGTGGTCTGTGGTCAGCCTACTGCAAGAGATCAGAACCAGGTTACCAGCATGCTCATATTGATTGACTGATTACCCGATTCTGCACAGCTGTCTGATCATGGCTGAGCCACTCCTCCCTGTCGTCCAGCAGTTGGCACCCTAGCCACACCCCGCTGCCGCAGTCACCTTTAAAAACGTCATGAGTTCAGTGCAGCTTTCTGTTGCCTCAAGATAGCGATGGGCTAGCGAAACACCTGTTGACACGTCATTTTAAGACCAACATACGATTGATGTGTTCGGATGGGTAAAACTGCATATGCTATTTAAAGTCATGAAAATGACAATTGTGTAAATAGAATATGCACTTTTTGACTAATTTCCTTGTGTGTTCATTAAAATGTATGCTGTTCTCTAATATCGTCTGAACCACCCATTAATTCATCCATACGCCCACTTATCCGCTAGTGACAAGTCTATGTCACAAAGTAACATGCAACATGGCTGACTAAAGACTAGTTTGGCCCAAATGTGTACAGCAGTAAGCACATCAAACCTCTGGTTTAGGGTCATGACATTTCCACACACATCCTCAGAGCAGTCACAATTGTGGGTCAGCTGACCAATTAGAGCAGAGGGGCTCGTTTCGACACTGGCCGAGAGCCCAGTCTGCTTGCTGAAAATGTTTGTACCAAAACCCCTTGAAACAAGTTGATTACCGACTTATTTTTGTGTGTGTGCAGGTGAACGGAGGACAGTGGTTTCCTGTATGAGGATAGCCAATAAAACCATGGATGTGGTGAACGATAGCTACTGTCAACTGGAGAACCGACCACAGCCCCATGTGCGATCCTGCAACTCTCACCCCTGCCAGTACCGGTGATGCATGTGCTCACACACATACTCGCAAACCCAAACACACAGTGGTCCTCATAGCTTAGACTCACTAGATAGACTCTATGTGAGGTGGTCTCATGTCTGGTTTGAAATAATTTAACCAAAGAATGTTCTGTAAACCTAAAATGAGTTTGAAAACAAAAACACTTTTAGAGTTTCAGGGGTGAACAGCATTGCAGCCAAATCCAATACAATTGAAGTAACATGCGATCACGTTTTCAAACTTAAAAAACAACAAAACCAAACAAAAAAAATGGCTCCATACTGCTCCTGTGGTGTCATCCAAGTGTCCCTAAGTCTGGACAGTCAGATTCGACTCAAAGCAGCGTCATTTACACCATGTTTTAAGCCTAGATGTCCACTACTGGAAGTAGCAATGGTAGCAGAAGTAGCGCAATCCGAATGTGCCGTTGGGCGAGAGCTTGTGTGCGGTGTGTGCGAATGTGAATTTGGGTCCAGAGGATGATAGCAGAGGACATTTAGGCATAAAACATGATGTAAATGACGCAATTTTGAGTCGAGGTTAAAGTTTGGGGCTTCCAGACACGTGGATGAGCAGTATGGAGGCATTTTATGGCTACAACATTTTATGGCTGTTTACCCCTGAAACTCCAAAAGTGTTTAGTGGAATCAAACACTTCACCCACCCCCCTACCAGCATAGTGGTGAGTAGATAATGAGTGCATTTTCTTTTTTCGGTGAACCATCCCTTTAAACTTTTCAGTTTCTCATTAAAATTATATAGCCTGTTTAAAATGATTTACTTATTTTAAAGGCCCAGTGTGTAAGATTAAGGGACATCTATCAGCAGAAATAGATTATAAATATTCATAATTATTTTCTCAATATCAGTGTATAAATCAACTGAAACTTAGAATCATTGCATTTCATTACCTTATAATGACCCCTATATTTTAACATGATATATCTTCCACGGAGTCCACCATGTTTCTACAGTAGTCCAGAATAGACAGATAGAACTAATCACTGACTCTTGAGAGGCCTTTCATGTTCTTCAGGTAAAATAATGTTTTGACATCCAGGAATTAATTTTATTAAAATTGCGAGATGGAGCATTTTTCAACATTTTCATAGATTTCTCAGAGAAATAATCCATGAAAATTAATTATCAAAAGTCCATGTATTCTGTGCAATGTATGCAGTAAGATTGTCGTTTGAACTGATCTAGACAGAAATAGATTAAACTTCTGGAGGTTCTGGGGGGAATTTTAAATAGATATACAGATTTCATTCCTACTTCTCACTTCACTGAGTAGGGACCCTCTGGTAATGAGGAAAGATATTTGATAGAACTAGGCTTTATTTTATCGAAACTGTTGTGGTTTGGGATCAGCATTTCATTGTCAGTACAACTGAAAACACAACATAACTATCTTTTGATAATGTTGCTCCTCTCAAATTTAGATTCTTTTGAATGTCTTTTAAGGTTTATTGCCATCATCACTCAGTAGACAAGCTGACAAATGTGTTACTTTCCTGATACACACCTCTGTGCTGGCGATAGACTGTGGCCAGAGGCATTATGTTTTTGGATTGTCCGTACGTCCCATTCTCATGAAGAAAATAAGAAGAAGGGAATTTCTTCAAATTTGGTACAAACATTCACTTGGACTCATGGGTGACCTGATGATAATTTGGTGGTCAAAGGTCAAGGTCACTGTGACCTCTCAAAACAAATGTTTTGCCTTCTGAATATAATCTCTGAAGTTCTGAAGGGAACTCTATTAATTTTGGTGCACAGGTTCACTTGGACTCAAAGACGAATTGATCACAGTTCAGTTGGCTGAGAGACTGGTACTCCAGATCCTTCCCTTGTCCTCTCCCCTGGAGGCCAACGCATTGGATGGTCATCTCGTATGCAAGGTTCATCACAACACACCACCAGTGCAGGTCAGGCTCTCCGACCACCACACCGAGATGATCACAGAGGCTCTGCAAACACAATCCTCATATTGGCTGGTCCTCCGGAGAGATCCTGAGGTGGGGCCAAAGGTGTGTGAGGAGATGTTTTCCCCTCAGAACAACCCTTCTACCCTCACTGTCAAACCTGTCCCTGTGGAAAGGGAGACCACTGATCTCTTCACTGTTCCAGCTTGTTACCACAATCTCTGGGAGGTGTTCAATAAGGTGCGGGCCACACACAATCATCTCACCCTATGACTGTGCTACTGAGCTGCTCATCGGAACAGCGTCTGTATTCTTTGTCTGCCCCAGAGACCAAGGCCATGCAAGAATATATCTATACCTCATTAGCTGCTGGAATCATTAGACTGTCATCGTCTGCTGCAGGGGCAGGGTTCTTCTTTGTGGATAAGAAAGATAAGACCACCTGTCCTTGTATAGACTCGTGGACTGAACATCACAGTCAAGAACTGTTACCCCTCCCGCTTATCTCATCAGCTTTTCAACTGTTGAATGGAGCCAAGATCTTTTCCCAACTGGATCTTAGAACTGTTGTCATTAAGTAAGGAGGCCCCAGCCGTGTTCCAAGCCCTGGTTATCGATGTCATTTTGACGTTTAGAGTGTCTTCGACCCCAGTAGAGTGACCGAACACAAAGCACAAGATAGTACAGAAAGTTCAAGGGTGAACTCAAAAGGGCTCCTCTAGACGGTCCTCCAGGCGGTCCGGATGGGCAGCATAGAAGTCCTGGCGAAGGGTTGTGTCAAGGATGAGCAGCCGAGAGATCCAGGAGCGCTCCTTAGGGCCGTAAACCTCCCAGTCCAACAGGTACTGGAAGCCTCTGCCCCGTTGGCGAACATCCAGGATGCGGGAGACAGTGAATGCTGGATGGTTGTCGAGGATCCGGCAACTTGCGTGATCCCACCTGGAGTGGAAGGTCCCGGGAGGACAGCTATACCTACTGTCCTTTCCTGTATGTGGGAGCAGAGGTGCGCATACAGTTAGTCAACCACTTGTTACTGGGACCAATGCTGCCTGAGCCTCCCTCTAGATCCTATGGCAGAAGCGCAGGTGGGACTGAAAAGAAGGAACGACCATGTCCTCCTCCTGGGAAGGAAACAAATGGGGTTGGAAACCATACATGATGATGAACGGTGTATACCTGTGGGCCACCGAGGGAGTTATGGGCATATTACACCCAAGCCAAGTGGGAACTCTAGGATGAGGGATGTCAGGCAGAAACACAGCGTAGAGCTGCTGATGTTCTGATTAGCCCACTTCGTCTGCCTGTGGTTGGAGAGTGATAGCCAGAGGATAAGCTTACTGACATCCCCAGCACTAGGCAGAAAGCCTTCCAAACCTGGGATGTGAACTGGGGCCCTCGGTCTGAAACAATATCCAGGGGAAGACCATGTAACCAAAACACATGCTTAGTTAGGAAGTCCGCGGTCGCCAGAGCTGAGGGGAGTTTGGGGAGAGGGACAATGTGCACACCCTTAGAGAAACGGTCCATAATGGTTTGTACGGTAGTGTGACCTGCCGATGGGGGGCGACAAGTGACGAAGTCCACAGTGATATGGTGCCATGGACTGCTGGGGATGGACAATTGTCGAAGCAGTCCAGAGGGAGGTTGGTGGGAGCTCTTACCGCGACAAAGGACTGGGTGTAGGCCACCAGAAACGTCATCTGATAAATTTCAGTGTGTGTTGGACTCCTGGATGGCACGTTAGTATGCCCCCACAGGAGTACTTGGGATCTGAGGGAATTAGAGGTGGTTAGGAGGACAGTTACCTGGGCCGTGGTCAGTCACTTGGGCCTCCTCAATCCAGCATTCCACTTCCCAGAAGGCAGCTGCCACAATACATAAGGGAGAGAGGATGGACACTGGGGAATTGCTGTTGGTCTCAGGGGCTGTTGGTCAGGAGAGGGCATCAGATTTCTGGTTCCCGGAACTGGGTCTGTAAGTGAGAGTGAAGTTAAATCTTCCCAAGAAAAGAGCCCACGTAGCTTGCCGAGGATTTAATCTCTTGGCTGACCGGAGATAAGCTAGGTTCTTATCGTCAGTCTACACAATGAAGGGATGCTCCGCCCCCTCCAACTAGTGCTACCACTCCTCCAGAGCCAGCACCACAGCCAGTGGCTCACTTTTACCCACATCATAATTTTGTTCGGCTGGAGAAAGTCAATGATAGCGGAAAGCATAACTTACCATACTCCGGAGAGCATTGGGAGAGGATGGCCCCAACCTCGGACACAGGGGAGGCAATCTGACCCCAGCGCAGAGACAGAACACAAAGCACAACACAGTACGTAAAGTTCAAGGCTGTATATTTCTCCAATAAAGCTGGATTGAGGAGGATGCGGTTTAGATGACGCAGGTGAAGGAGGTCTCTGTGATGTGGCAAGCACTGATGGAAGGCAGGAGGACCATGTAGTAGAATCCTGGAGGCACATGGAAGAAACAGTGAGAATACAGTCTTGAGTGACATGAGGAAAATAACTCTACACAATATAGAGCAGCCAAGAACCAGCAGCTACCA
The DNA here is from genome assembly GCF_024713975.1 of Paralichthys olivaceus. Taxonomy (NCBI): domain Eukaryota; kingdom Metazoa; phylum Chordata; class Actinopteri; order Pleuronectiformes; family Paralichthyidae; genus Paralichthys; species Paralichthys olivaceus. The sequence goes on along the minus strand of NC_091093.1, from coordinate 3,333,038 downwards.
CTGTAGCGCTGAAGACAAACTGGTGATGACTGGGAGAACGACCAGGGTAGATATCCTGCCGGTGATAACCGAATGAGCTGCAGGTGAGGTGGTGAGCTGCCCCTAGACACACCTCCGCTGAGTCATCAGGTTGAGCTGGTGCACACCTGCGGAGGGGAGACAAAAAAAGGGAAGGGGAAAAACACAAGGGGGCACAGAGGAGCTGTGACGGTCCTCCAGGACTTGTTAAATAGTTTGGTCTTTGTCTACTTGGACAATATCCTCATCTTCTCCCACCAACAAGGCCACCCATGTTCACCATGTTCTGCAATGCCCCTTGGAACATCAGTTATATGTAAAGGCAGAGAAGTATGAATTCAACGTCATTCCTGGGATTCATCATGGCCGAGGGGGAGATGCACATGGATCCTGCCAATGTTAGTGCAGTGTCAGAGTGGGCCATTCCAGTTAACCAGAAACAGGTTCAGCGTTTCCTGGGGTTCGCCAACTTTTATCGAAAGTTCATTAGGAACTTCAGCTCCATTGCGGCCCCTCTGCACTCATTAACCTCACCTAAAACCAGTCTTTTGTGTACCGAACCCTGCATAATCCAGTAAAGCCTTTTGTACTTACCTGTGAGCCTTTCGAGTCGTATTTGTGTCAGTGTGATATGTACAGTGCGTATTTAACACTTAATTGTTGTCTACTTAATCTCAGAATCTAAGAATTTAGAGACAAAAGCAAATCGACTGTATTTAACATACTTGATGTGTCTCATAGGTGGGTGACAGGTGAGTGGGGTTCCTGCTCCGTCACATGTGGTAAAGGTCTCCAGCAGAGGGAGGTGGTTTGTGTTTACCACCTACAGAACGGCTCACTCATCCACACCAGGGGCCTGTACTGCCAGGGAGGAAAACCTCCTGTTCTGCAGGGCTGTGAGGGCCGCCTCTGCCTCACTGTGTGGGAGGCTTCAGAGTGGTCCAAGGTACGTTATACACACACTGGGCTGATGTAATGTGAAAACCATTGCTGGCTCTGGTCCTTGTTTCCCATTAATGATTGATCACAGAAGGGAAAAGTGTTTCCTAAGAGGGTTTCTGCATATGCTCTTGAAGGTATATGTACGTTTTCCATCATAAAATGTGTAAAAACAACTAGACCTGTGTTATATATGTTGTTGCGTTGTGCTCTTACATTATCAAATCCAGTGAAATCTGTCATTTTAATCAATGTAATGGTATGTTCCATTTGGTCTGTCTGTATGGCATCAAAATTGACTTTTTATCCAGTTTTAAGTCACATTTTTATATTACACCTTTTAGATCAGTGGTTTTTAACTGCATATTTTAACCATGTGTAGGATTATAGTAATTGGATGTCTGGATCTCAAGTCATCAGAAAACAATTGTGTTATGTTTGCAACAACGCGGCTCACAGCCCTGCCAAGACATCCTGCGTGCCTGCAGCACAGCATTGGAAAAACACAAATTTTTCTTACAATCTTAATTTGAACATCTGGATTTTAGGTTACCAGAGAAACAAGCTGAGCAATTTCTAGCTGCAGCTCGGCTCACAAACCCTCTGAGACATTTTTTCATATGAAATTGCTTTATTCAGCGCATTCATAGGGTTTGATCACCAGGTCCATCTGCAGATAATTCAGGTCCCAGTAAAAACCTCCTGAACAATTGAAGGAATCCTATCCTGGAAAGCTGACTGCAATGACTACAATGGTGGTGAACTCCCACAATCCCATGCAACACAAAAAAGTCTGTCTTTTGACGTTGTTTTGATTTAGAGACTCCTTGCAAAATTAAATATTACATATTGTGCATTAAAATTCTTGTACACTTTTGTCAAGTCAACACCTCAAAAGTGAGGATGCACCACCATTAAGAGTGTCTTTAATTTTTTGTCGGCTAAATTGTGACAAAGCAGTATTGAATTGAATTGAATTTTTTAATCAAGTAATTTAGTCCATTCTATCTATCCTCACTTTTCCACTTCTTCCTCCAGTGTTCGTCAGAATGTGGTCAAGGTGTTCACCGGCGGACGGTATCGTGTACAAACCCTCAGGGTCTATGTGATCCCTTGTCCCAACCTTCTCAAGAGGAGCCCTGTGAGGACCACTCCAAATGCTATGAATGGAAGACTGGAGACTGGTCGAAGGTAGCACCATCTTCAAAGCCATTGGCTCATGCACAGAATGGTTAAAATAATAATTATCGTTATTACCTCAGACTTTTACATGTACAGCACCTTTTAACATTGATCAATATATTCCATTTTATTAAATACTCTGAGATCCTTTTCCATTGAAATACACCTCTGTGTAACTAAGTTGTTCTGCCAAATCAAGAATAATTTTTAGCAAAACACTTTGTAAGGTGAAATCCTTGGTCCAGATGTTTTTGTTCTTTCCTCTCAGAATCCCCTGTAGTGGTGAAAACTAATGATTCCTCAGGCAATCAGTGAAACATGGCCCTCCCATCATTTGCCCTGGTAGATCTTCTCACATGACAACATTGGAGCTAATTGGAATTGAATGCCTTTGTCAAGGTATTGGCAGCAGTAGAGAGGGGCAGGGCTATATGTGTGTTCAATGATTGATTTACAATATTAAACACTGAGTGCATTTTCTTGTCAGTGAGTAGATTCAGAGGATTAGTTCTTTTGACCCTCAGCTGCCCACTGTTCATCAGACAACCGCAACTCTTGTTTTTCTCATCCTCTCATTATCAATTCTCTGTGAAAAAGCAGCTCAATTCATTGGAGAGAATAATTATGCTCAGTAAATAAGTTGTGGTGAAACACCATTCCACTGCTGGAGTATTATCAACTTTTTAGAACGTGGTGTAGCTATAGCAGTCTCACTGGGCAATACTGTCTTGTAGTGCTGGAACATTTGGATTATGAACTATGGTGATCCGACTGAATCACTTCGCTAATATCATGTGAGTAAATCTGGTTTTTATTGTGGCCATGACCTCTTAAAAAATGACAAGTGAGTCAGGCTATGGCTGTTAAAATGTATCCTGTTGCTCAAGCTCAACATACAGTGAAAATATCACTCAATGCCTTAAAAGGCGGGCACTGGGATACACTGGTGACCTTTCCAGGATATACCACGCCTAATATCATGTGTCGAGGTAGCCCAAGCTGACGTTGGACGATCAGATCTCACTCTCAAAGGATACGAGGTAAAGATAATGATAAAGTGACATGGACAGTATTTTCAGAAGATTAGGATGTTTCTTTCCTGTGAGATTTGTCTCAAACTAAGGAATCCAGGATTTTGCTTCCATAACTTGAACCTCAAGAACTTTAGCATTATCAAGTCAAAAAATAAACTAATCCCTAATTTCCTGATTGGTCCAACCTCAGACAAATTTCACTCAAAGTTGTCTTGTGGTAGATTTACTTAAATCACACACATACACACACACGCACACAGGATAATCATTTTTGCCATGTTCATGTTGACACTGGGCAGAATGACAAAATTGCCTCATTCTTTTGGTCACAGTAGAACACCACAGGGGAAAACCATTAAGCATGCAGTGAAAGTCTGTTAAAGTCTGTTAAAATCACAACGTTCCACATGAGGTCATAGACACTGGAGGAACTGGCCTCAGCCTCCTTATAGTGGGAATTTGGCCTGAAGCTGCTGTTAAGAAAATAATTCACCATATTGTGTAGCCAAAAGAAGGAGGGACTGGAAGTAGCAAAGAAAGGCTTGTGGGTAGGGATGTCGCAATCAACCGATTTCACGATGTCCGCGTTTTTTTTAAAGTCACGATTTTCATAACCTTAAGAATTGTAAGAACTGCGATATCTATGGTGTCCTGCTTCTCACGCCGTGCTGTGAAATCTCTCACAAGTTACGTATTGTGCGCGCAAGCCACTGAAATGTTAGTTGAAGAGAGGGAACTGACTTAAAGGCCACATTTCCACCAACACTGGACAAACAACTTCATCAGAGGAGTTCACAGTGAGAGGAGAAAAACTTGTTTACTTCGGTTTCTGACCAGCTCGACTGACACACACATACACACACACACACACACCTCTCTTCCTATTAACCATTATAAATGTAGCCAGGAGTTTGAGTCCCCTATACTGGAGGTAGTAATAGTATAAGGACATGAAGGATGTAGCTCGAACCAGGACAGTTTACCTGTTTACTTTTTAACAACTAGTCAACACCCAAAACAGAACAACTTCCTTCAGTAGCCCTACATAAAATTGGTAACATAAAAAATAACCAACTGTGTACTTTAACAACTAACTGGATATTATTGATGATAATAATAAATATTTTAGTTCATTAGCTATTTTATTAGCTATATATTCGCCCTATATTGTTTGTTCTGTGTCTTTTTCCTTCTATAGTATCAATAATCGTGACAATCATCTGGCCTCTTTGTTGTAGAATGGTCTGACAATTAAGAATGAAGGCTGAAGGTCAGATGATTGATTGGAGTCAAACATACACTGCCTGGCCAAAAAAAAAGTCGCCACCCAAAAAAAAGGTCACACTAATATTTCGTTGGACCGCCTTTAGCTTTGATTACAACACGCATTCACTGTGGCATTGTTTCGATAAGCTTCTGCAATGTTACAAGATTTATTTCCGTCCAGTGTTGCATACATTTTTCACCAAGATCTTGTATTGCTGATGGGAGAGTCGGACCAATGCGCAAAGCCTTCTCCAGAACATCCCAAAGATTCTCACTGGGGTTAAGGTCTGGACTCTGTGGTAGCCAATCCATGTGTGAAAATGATGTCTCATGCTCCCTGAACCACTCTTTCACAATTTGAGCCCGATGAATCCTGGCACTGTCCTCTTGAAATATGCCCGTACCATCAGGAAAAAAAAATCCATTGATGGAATAACCTGGTCATTCAGTATATTCAGGTAGTCGGCTGACCTCATTCTTTGGGCACATAATGTTGCTAAACATAGACCTGACCAACTGCAGCAACCCCCAGATCATAGCACTGCCACCAAAAGCTTGTACAGTAGGCACTAGGCATGATGGGTGCATCACTTCATCTGCCTAAATCCAGACGGCAACTTTCTTTTTGTCCTGGCAGTGTAAATGAAGAGGACCTTTCAAGATGTTGAGTACGACCACAGATCACATTTAAACATGACTAAAATCTGATAATAAAAACAGACGGCCTTCTATAAGTGTGACACTTGTATTCACACCTGTATCAAATTCAGTTTTCTTCATCCACATATTAACCAACAAAGTGGAAAGTCTCATCTCTAGCTGAAAACCCAACATCCGTTTCAGGAGTCACATTCTCCCATGTTAAACTCTCATTCATATCAATAATCTAGGTTTATTGGTTTCATAGTTTTTCATTGTTTTGAACCACGGCCTCCAGGATTTGCATCAATAAATGTGAAAAATAAGTTTTAGTAACTAGACCTGTTTTAATTTGTTAGACACCTAAAGTATAAATTCAACATTATAGGTGTTGGATTCAATTCTGTATCAGCACACATCCTTAACTGCCATGGAGTAGTTAACAATTGAAAAGTATTTCAGTGATGCATGTTTGATGTATCTCATTTGTTTAACCTGTACAAAAACAATGATTTGTGGGTTCAACAGGATTTACTGTACAGGTAAATACACATTTGAAATGAACAGACCAACCTGGAAAACTGACACCTTCCATCTTTTTAAATCTGCTGTTACAGTGTTCGTCATCCTGTGGGAAGGGCCTTCAGTCACGAGTGGTCCAGTGTATGCACATAGTGACTGGTCGTCATGGTAATGACTGCCCGGTGACACTGAGACCACCAACCTACCGACCTTGCCACCATGGTGCGTGTAATGAGAAAATCAATGTGAACACCATCACCTCCCCCAGGCTAGGTGAGAAACTCGCCATGATTCAGTTTTACAGGTAAAAGGTGTTGTACGAAAAGTTTATCTGCCGTCAAAATGGTTTTTCCTTGCCAGGAGCGGGTGTTAATGTTTGTGTGTCATTGTTGTGTTTACAAGAAAAAAAATTTGATATTGCCCTCTCAGCAACTCTGCTGTAGCTGTCTGAGATGAGCTGCCATGCTGGCGAATGCACACAAATCTAACGTTTAGCGGGGTGTGTACCACCTGTCTTTGGGTGAGAAGAACTCTTCAGGCACGTAGTCTCGTGGCTCCTGGCACGGATCAGCTGTGAACTGAACACATCAACACCTGTCCATCCACACAAGGTTGTAAATTGCTATGAGGACCATTTCCTACAATCATTCTCGAACATTGGGAGCACTTACACTTACTTACTTACTTACGTACAATTGCATTTAAATGTCTACACACAAAACAATGCTCAAAACATCAGCTGTATGTGCTTCTGTAGCTTGTGCTCCATACACTTTAAATGAACTTTGCATATACATGTATATATAGGGTTAATTATTGATTATCTGTGATCACAGTGATTATCTGCCTTTCTTCCTGTCAGCAAGTTTGATGAAAAGACCATTTCAGAATAAATTTAAATCATGACTGAAAAAATGTAGTTGTCAATTACATCAAACATAACTTACCTCGGCATTAATGCTGAAACACTCAAGAAGGTCATTAGTTTCTGGATGTTAGGGACTTGTTTTCACTCCTTGAATTCCCAGCATGCTGTGCACCTCCTTCAGTTGGCTAAACTTTGTGCCTTGGTCAACAGAACTGTCTTGTGTTTCCAACTTTCCCACCAATTTACTTACCTGCCGGTGTACATAGATGGACCTCAGCTGTGCTGTTGCCCTTTTGATGGATGATGGGCAGTCAGGAAAGGTTCAACCAATTCTGCTTCAGAGGATCTCTCTCCAATTCATTACTTTGATGGACCTTGAGTGTTAGTGTTCATAGTGTTCATAATCCACACCCTCGTTTTAAATTACATGTTGGGGGTTATTCAACCAAGGAACCTCACCAGCCTGGAACATTGTCGTCCAGCAGCAAAGGATCAGCAACAGTCCTCTCTTATACTTGAGATGTCAGGTGGCTCTGTTGTAGACTCCGTTGAGGGGAGACAGGTTGGCTGCACTACCCTCCAAGAGCTACTGACAGTCCTGTTGCACCCCCTGCTGGAGCTGAGCAAACTTGTGTTGGACTCCCTTCTGCCTCTCTCCCTGCTGCTTATGCTCCTTTTCCGTCCTGGTGTCCCATTTGGCCTGCTGCTTCTGCATCAAGGATCTCAGGAGGGTTAAGTAATTCCACCTGCTCCATACTACTGGTAATCTCAAACCTTTCCAAGTAGGCCCTCACTTGCTTAAAGCCGTTTACTTCCCGTTGACATTTTCCAAACTGCTTCCTGTCGGTCTGGAACACACCTGTTGCTGCAAGTTGTGGGCAAGCCAGAGTGAGCTGTTCGAGGTTTAGGAGGCAGAATCGAGTCCACAATAGGATCTGTTTGCAAGTGCCGCCATGATTTAATTTAATTAAAATTAAGAAAAGAAAAAAAAAGTGAAATTATCAACAGATAAATCAACTAACAGTAAGTAGTAGTGCTATAACAATAGCATTAACAATAGCACTTATAATGCGATAATAATGGTCATCACAAACAAAGCCAGGATTGTGGGAAGTGTTTGCAAAGCTACAGAGAGCAGATGGAATATTCTCTGAAACAATTAACAAACACAGACAGATCTTTGTAAGTGTACAGAGTGTAATTGGGGAAAGATTGTGTATTTTCACCCACTGTGTCACACAGTGGCAAAACAGTTTGCTGTCACAAGTGTGAAGCATCACATGTGAATGCTGACTTGCTGTCTTTGTCTCATTTCACCCTCCTCAGCTGCTCTGACCTACAAATGCATGGGGGACCAGTGGACAGTGTACTGCCGCGTGATCCGAGAGAAGAACCTCTGTCAGGACATGAGGTGGTACCAGCGCTGCTGTGAAACCTGTAGGGACTTTTATGCCAAGAAAATACTGCACAAGAGCTAATGACCAAATACACCCACCTTCCTCTTAATAGCCCTCAATTTTGCAAATGGTTTTAATATTGTTAAATAAGAAAACAATTTTTATTATTGATGGAAAAAAATGGCAAGTACACATAAGTGTACATTTGAAATGGGCTTATAAGCTTCTAGTTTGAGGAAGACTTGAAAATGTCCAATGTTTCTTTTGCTGTACACCAAAACTTTTCTAAACAAATGTGGAGTCTAAGGAAAACCAATCCAGACCACTGTATTTCACATAAATGAAAATACGTGCTTGAAGTTGACTGGCAGGTCTATGAGATATCATGGGGTGAAGTCAGAGCTTTTTCTTCTCCTATCTTTTTTAATTATGCTCTCCTTTGTATCTTTTTTCCTCTGTACTGTACTGTATAGCTAATTGTTGCAATTTCAAATAACTAGCAAATAGGTTTATATATAGGTAAACTCACATACTTACATTTTAATTGAGTATACTGTAACAATATAAAAGATCAGGAGCCATGTGAAAATACTGTAGAATTACAGTAATTAAACCCAGCCAATGATAGGAGACCCACTGATCAACTGGTCTGTTTAATGGCCATGGATAGCCCATGTAGCAGAACATTATTACACTTTCATTCTAAGGGCACAGTGCACGGTAGTTTTTTTTCCTTCCACTTGATGTATTTAAATCTATCTTGCCTACAATATTACTCTGTTTACTCTAAGATTAATGTAACTTCATCACTTAGATCAACTGGGCACATCAGTGCAAAATGTTGTTTTGCGATATTATCTGTTAGGTGTTTCAGTAGGTGGAGCTCAGTATGAGCATACAGAGCCGCCGCTTTTAATTGGCTGTTACTTTTTGTCATTTCAGGTTCATTATGTCTAAATTAAATTTAGATGCTATTTTACAAACATTTGTTTTACTAAGGCACATGTATGCATCTCTGCTGGCCAGATCACCATATGATTACAATTACTCTCAGTTTTTCCAGGCTTCACACCAATCAGGGTCAACGTTACTCTCCAGGGGGTGGTGCTAATGCACCTGCAGAGTAGTAAGAGTATCTGCGGCACTCCAGCAGTTTACTTGCAATAATAACGTTAAGCTTCACAGCTTTCATTCTCGCATCACCCTCAACCAACCAGATCACCGCGCCCTCACAGGCAGTTCCCTTAAAAACCAGCATGATTATTTTCTAAACAAAAATTGTTATCAAATTTAAAGTCAAATTCTTAATTCACATGCACTGTGCATTGACATTTTCTCATACTTGTACATATGACCTTGTGAAGATCGGATCACACATTGTGGTACAGGCTCTCAGAGTGGTTTAAATGATAATACATAAATGACCATATTCTGCAACTTCTCACCTTGTCACCAGGTTGTAGTGGGTTGTTGGCTGGGACAAAATCTCAGACCTTTTGTATTTTTATGGAGGTTAAATCTACTTATAACTGTCAAATGGGAAAAGTTGTAAAGCTCTTCTATAAGGAGCTAATAGACCTCTGGTGCTTTTCTGCATTGAGCACCACACAGGCCAGTGGTTACAGATAGAGACACTTCATTAAATAAAATCCATCTAACTTGTATGAGAGGTACGACATGCATGTTTCTGCTGCCTCAAGCTGCCACACAGATGAGCTGATCCTTTGCAAAAGAAAACCCTTATAAGCTCCAGGCAGCATCTCATCAGGAGACTGCTACGGAACACATTATGATGACGTGACCAAAACAGGTAGCTGAGCTAGCTCTAGTGCTGGCAATCTAGTCAGATGAATTTATACGCCTGTTAATATTCCCAGAGCAAGGGCTTTGTTTGCCACTGCTTTGAATATTGTTTTCAGAAGCATTTCCCCTCTGACAACTAAGACCGACACACTCTTTAAATGGTCAAATGTCAAATACTTCATATCGTGTGTGTGTGTTGTGTGCGTGTGCGTGCGTGTGTGTGTGTGTGTGTTGTAATACAAAAGGCCTCAGTCTTTTCCAAGGTGCTATCTAATGACCTGTTTCACTATTGTGGAATTCAGCTTACGACGGTCCTCTTCATTGTTAACTGTTATTTGTTTTGTATGTTGTATTGTTATTTAACAACATTGGCTTTTCTTGATGAATCTTTTTGGCTTATATATTGAAAACATGCTTGATTATACCTGGACTGTACTTTTTTGTTGCAGTGTGTGTTTGTTTCATAAACTGCCATTATGTGTATTTTATGGTGCTGATTTGGAACTGACTTGATAATCTGTTTATAGAGGGATTTAACCATTTGTCTGTTGTTCTGTGCAGTCACACTATATATGTACTGTCTTCTACTCTGTGTCACCTATTCTTCAGACCATTTTGAGCAAGAAGCTGAACGATTTGATCTACTACACTACTGTAAAGTGATTCTCTTTTATTTTGTTAAATAATAAATTATGTGATTTTACATGTAAAAAAGGAAATTACCCACTGAGATATGTGGATGATACAATTAAAGCAGAATGCAGACTGCTCTCCTCTTCTTGTCTTTACAGAAAACTCTTATACACTGTAGAAATACATAAACGGATAACCTATTAAGACAAAGTAGCCAACATAGATAAAGGCTATATTCACTGATAGATAATACTTTTCCTCACTTTTCATGAAGATTGAATGAGGCAATGTGATTCAGCTCAAAATCTGGAAGAAATTTAGTTTACTATGTGCTTTTAAAGGGCAGGTTTGCATCTTCGAGCTCATTCGTTTTTAACCTTTTCAACTTGTTTTAAATTCTGCATTTCTATGAACACCTTACAAATATTGTATGATACACTGTGATGATTCAATTTGAATACTGTGGACTCCCAGTGTTCATATTTAATGATGTTTTGATCTATAATAATGACATGTAACATTTAGATGAACTGCAAGAGTTTTGAACAGGACATTAAGGATGACAGCAAAGTTCATTCAATATAGTAGATAAACCAAGTTATCCTTTGCTTTCCTTCATTGATGGATACTAACAGTGTTAATGACAGTAATAATAATAATGTGAATCAACAACATCAAGGCAGAGGATAATGTGATGTCAGGGCCTGACCAGGCAGCTGCCTGTACTCAGACATCTTCGCCAAGTGGACAAGATGACTTAATGTAACTAAATGATTTTACCCCAGAGAGCAGGGTGAATGTGAGGAACACTCATGCTGACTGAAAGAAACACATGAATGCTCAACTTCAAAAAATTATTATTTGCTCTTCAACTTTCAGGGGACAGACCTGTTGTTAATACAGCTGTTAGTTCGTTCAGCACAGTACAACATCTGCTGGTGGAAAAGTCCAGAAAAACCCTCTAGGGACCATGAATATCTCAACATCAAATTTAATAGCAATCCCACCTATAGACACATCATGTTTCTCAAAACCAGAAAGGTCAACCTCATGGTAGCAGCAGAATCGGGGGGGAAGCACAATAGTTGGTCAAAAAGACAGAGAACAGAAATAGCAAAGATACTTAAAAAACAGCATCCAGTGATTGATTGGCTAAAGGATCGTGGCCATGTAACTGGTCAGATGTGAGTGGAGGGATTTGACAAGTGAAAATGATGGAGAGAAACAGATCAGGGGTCTCATTTTTAAAACAGCGCGTGGGGTTCATACTAAAAGTGTACGTGCGCAAACACCGGAGGAATATTAAACTCTCCTGTTGACGAATGGGTCTCCACGGTGAGTCATGACAGAGTCACAGCATCGAGTGATGAGAAAAAGAAGGGAAACTCTCTGTCACAGACATCGAGGTGTTTGTTAGTGAGGTGGAGCAGTGATGTCATTGATAAAGAAAATACACTGTTGCTGTTCATACAGTGAGTGAGAGTGAGGACGATGGAGAGAACGCAGCCTGAAATAAAATATAGATCCAATTCAAAGGTGGAGGCAGAAAAATAATCAGAATGTGGAGGAACTTGTTGTATCGTCTGTTTGTAATTTAATCATCCCAAACTGCAGGATTATTAAATTCAGAGACAACTCTGATGTCCCCAATCTATAAAATTTAACAGAATTATTATTAAATGCTTGTGTTTGTACTGGGATGGTTCGGTTCCGTCGGTCGATCTAATACTGGACTCAGTTCAGTACAAAGATCACAGATCTGTATCAGCTGATCAGTCATCGCTGAACCTTCGTTTCCTCATCATCCTTCCATTCACGTGCATCCATCAGTGTCACCACAGTATTTTTATATATTTGGAGCCATCGGAACAATCACTTAACACTGTGTAACCTTCACTCAGGGATATTATTTGGAAATTGTTCCAATGTAAATATTTTTTCTTTGTTTTTGAGAGTGATCTCCAGTGTGCTCTGTTCTTATGGAACAGTTATGTCACACGAGCACAAATTACGCTGTTGGTTCTAATGTAAATGATGAATGGGATCAATAATCTGCTTCAGTTCCCCACCTCAAATCAGCTTTGCCACTTTCCTGTCTCCAAAATGTTCATACGCATGGGTCAGAGTTTGCAACGGTTATAAATGGGGCCCCAGGAGTACACAGTTTCAATGTTAACCCACAGAAGAAATTGAGGTGAGAGATCTTCCTCATTGAACATTTATTCATACAACCTGATTTATTGCCTGTTGTGGTCATAGTAAAAAATGATTTGCCACACACCACCTTAATGCCCTGCATCTTCACTCCCCTTAGAGCCTCAGGTCTCAGAAGTGCAGCATGGTGATCAACAGTTTTATTGTGTTTTTCTCTTTCTTGGATGAATACCTTTTTTTTTTTTTAGATAAAAGATAGTTGTGTTATGCACCTCTTCACTATTCAGACAAGCTGACTAGGCTACCAGAAACTAGCCTAACTTGCCTCTCCCTTTCAGGTGACAGTTTGTGTTAGTGAGATTCTCCTGAAACAGCAAGAACCCTGGACAACAGACTGAATGAAACTGCTCCCAGAGACTGACTTTGAGTTCAATTTTCCTTACAAAACTACACCTGTATTTCCAAGGTCAAGAACAAATTCTCTTTTTCAAAAGGAATGGATTAGGAGATAAAAATCCTCAAGTAAATTGGTGGCAGTGGTATTTCATTTACATTTACAGCTTGATGTTGTTGCAATGTTTTTATGCTGCTGCAACGTACCCCACTATAACTGACACCACATTGTATTTGCTGGTGATATTAAATGTTATATACACTATGCCGTCTTCCATTATATTCTTCATTAATATGGATTCCAAAGAGCTAATAGTGAAATCTGCATGATGCCATATAATAACATATGAAACAATTACAAAAGGTAGGTACTCTAGTGGAGCTGATGTCCTCTTGAAGTCACTGAAGGACCTTTAAGATGTGTGAAAAGCTCTTTACAACTGATGGAAGTGCACAGATACTTCACAGTGTGAGACACTGTATCACACAGTCATGTGACATAACAGTGGGTGTGAGTGTGAAGGGGCAGAGGGATGTACAGTGAGCCTAATGTCCAGCTGTAGGTGAAGTTACGTCATTCTAGGTACAAACAAAGCGCTGTATTGGTGACACGGAATTAACCAGGTTGTGACCGGAAGTAAGATGCAGTTCTTCATAATAAAAGCGCCCAAATTTAACCTAAAAGAACACTTATTTGAGTGCACAGTAACTGTTGTGAGGAAGAACCAGAGACTGTGTGATAAACTTAAAAATGGTGCACAGATTCAGTGCCGGATTTTATAATTTTGTAATTTCATACTAATCTTACACTGGATGTATTTTTTCATTTTTTTCATTCACACACATGTTGACCAAAATTCCCGAACCATTGTTTCATGGGTCTATTCCATTTTCAAGGAACTGGCAGTTTACTACTACATTTCTTTACCCTGATAAAGCCCTGTGACACTAGGCTAGTGTCTTGTGTGGATAGTAGGCTACACTGTAGTCAGCCAATAATTTATGATTTTTTTGAATGCACTTCTGTCTTTATATATTAAGATTCCCACACACAGCATGCAACATGCAAACATGGGGAAATTTGACCTCTGTATTTAACCCACACATGGAACACAATCCACACAGTGACCACACATGGAACAGTCCATACAGTGGGCAGCCATGAAGGTTACTGCTACTGCCTCCCCATATATCTGCTAGACACATCTAGCACAAACCTTTATATGGTTAAAATTACTAACCAACCAGGCCCAATGGTTGGCCCACTGTTAAAATGCTTTTTAATTGGTTATAATTATCAATAAAAATGAAATAGCATAATAATAGAACTCTGTCAAATGTAATGTATTGTACTTTTTATTCAAGTAAGCAGTATTTTACTTGTAATCAAAGATATATGCATTCAATGGTAAATGGTTTTATATAGCGCTGCATATATATAGCGCTTTTATGAGGGGCACTTTGGGATTTAGCATCTTGCCCAAGGACACTTGGACATGCAGATGGGATCGAACTGCCGACTTTCTGGTTGGATGAAAACTGCTCCCTCCATCAGCCATAGCCGCCATTTAAAAACACGGTTTTGTTCTCTGAGAATGTAGGTTGGAAGATATACCAACCTCATCTCTATGGGGGGAAAGTAACCCTTTCCAGAAGCACTTCTGTAGAGCTCTTATTTTGAAAGCGAAAACCGGCAGTGATAGGTCATCTTTTTGCCTTGATAGCTCCAGTGCCCGGACAGCTTCTCCACCGCAGCTGAGAGCTGTCCAGGAGGGAGACCACACCGTCGGTCTATGGGGACACTCCAAACCGCTCAGTGTGACCGGGAGCACGGATCCATGTGCAACATCACCCGGGACACATTTCACCAGCGTCCACTTGTGCGTGTGAGGACGCACTGTGCAGCCCTCGGTGTGCGTGTGGATTTCTCTCTCGTGCGGACGGAGGGCTAGGTTGAAGTTCATATCTCTGCAGCGCTGAGGGATGCGCGCGTATGCGGGGCTGCGCAACCACAGTATGCGTGATTGCGCTCTGCTGGCTCTTCCTCTGGCTCCTGTCGGCTCTGGGTGAGAAGATGCGGTGCGGCGCCCAGCTGATCAGAGGATTCAACAAAGACTCTCAGGGTGAGTGACGGCGCACAAATAGGCTGCGACTTTAATGTAAGAGTGAAATGTGCCCGTGTGGGCGCCCCGCTGTGCCAGAGGCTCTGCAGCTGCCCTTACTGTCGACAACACCAGGCAGCTGCTCCCGTCACGAGGAGCAGAACATTCCGCTGTTTTAGATGTAGAGTATAGTCCCCATCTCTTCTGGCCGAGTACGTGCCATTTAGATTGTGCCTGACACCTGCTGGTTTGTGATCTCGTGAGTTCTATTGTGTGTTAACAACAACAGATTAACAATGAATGAACATGGAAATGTGTTGCTTCCAGGTGCCAAGCTTCTCTGGAGGTAGGACCTGTTTTTTAGGCCTGTTCCTGCCACCCAGCCGCCATGGACCCCCTCCCAGAGTACTCTCAATTCCTGATCCGGATCCTGGAGGAGCTGGACACCAAGTACAACACCATGTCCTACCAGGACCTGTGTGAGTCCCTGTGCGCCCGCTTTGACCTGGTGCACCTGGCCAAGCTCCGCAGCCTGCTCTTCTACACAGCCTGTCTTGACCCTGCTTTCCCAGCCACGCTCTTCAAGGACAAGATGCGCTGCTCTGCAGAGGACCAAAAATCCAAGAAGCTCATGGTGGCTGCAGACATCGTCACCATGTTCAACTTGATCCAAATGAATGGAGGCATGGCCAAAGACAAGCTCCCTGCAGTGCACAGGCCCAAGTTCCATAAGAACAAGTCGGTAGAGGTTTGCAGGTCTGACAGTGATGCCTATAAGTATCAGGACTGTGACGGAGGGGCTGGTTACGAGCACATGGATCCCCCCAGGGATGGACACCACCACCACCACCATCATCACCATAGCTCCCCTCAGCAGCACCCTGTGGATCAGACTGCGTCTCCCTGCTCTAAACAATCGGAGTGCAATAACTGCCAGCCGTTTATTCCCACCTCAGACCCCAACTTCCTTCTGGGGGTCAGCAAGGACCTGAAATGTAGAGCAGCCTCTCTAGACAGACTTCACCATCTGCCCCAGTATCCCAGCAGCAGCCCGCCCTCTCAACCTTGCGAAATGCAGAGCACCTACTTTCCCATGGACATCGACAGCGAGTCCACCACCGACCAGGAGTCTTTGCAGCACATCCGCCATCTTGAGCCCTTCACGGTTCACTCCTGCATCCAGAAGAGGAACATCTTTAAACAGGACTTCCACAACCTCATGGCCTTCTCACCACAGGTTGGATTTTGTAGTTTGTTGTTGAAAGATCTAAGAGAGAGAGGGCTACTTTGATTTTTGGTTGAAAAATATAGAGTTGTCATATAAAGTATACAAGTCCGTTTTTCATATGTTCATTTAGTCTTTTAGTGTATTCAAATGACATGAACTTAAGACATATATGCTCATATGCAGTCGAACATCATTTTTTTATATGACACATTTTGTCTGATAAACAGACAAAAACACTACAAATGTATTTATAAAATTAGACAAAAGTAATATTTCTGCTTAGTATGTGACTTAACACAATAGTTATCCATTAGGTTGAACTGACTGACCAGCAGCACTATTTGTTTCACCTGGAATTAGATTCATAGAAATATCTTGAGTTCAGTGTATTAGTGTGAACTGATTTCAAAGTTTTGATGAACCGTATTCAGATATATACACTGATTTAGGTGAAGCAGTGGAGTGGAGCTGTGATTTTTGTTGTGTTAGGAGACTAGTTTAGTCATCTGTGCTAAAGTCAGAGCACATTTTGAAATATGGCTTCTTGAATGTTTACCTGACATTCAGAATAAAAGAGCATAGTCATTATTTATAATGTTATTATTATTATTCACTGGTTTGTGGAGTACAACAATCCATTAAATAGATATGAGTGATCCCCTAGTTAATTGCAACTAGCAGTGTCACAGTGAGTATTCAAAAAACATCCATCAAGATTAACTTAACGTGTTAAGTGATGAATGCTCAATGGCACTGTTCTACTTTTCTATTGTCATAGTTCAGTGTGGAGCTGATTTGATCTACTTCATATGCATATTTTTATCTGTATGTGCTGTGTAGGTTAACATAGAACAATGCATCAGTTTATCATACATGTATGTTTTGAAAGTAAAATCTTGATTTTCCAATTCATTAGCATATACAGCTATTAGATAAATGAGGTTGTTTAGAAAAGAGTGTATTCTAACATAAAATGGAAAAGCCCACAGTACTACTACCTTAAAAATGGACTTAAGTTCTCGTTCTCATAAATGAACCTGCTACCCTACTGACATCATCTGATTTCATTTAATGGATGTATGTACCATATGGCATTATCTTAACAAAAACCTCACATCCCTTTTTTATTTAAAAGTTTTGTTAAGGTCTAACTGTTCCCATAACATGGCTCTACTCAGGGCTTCCTTATTTTTGTTCTTCATTTACAGTCTAACAGTTCTTTCTTTCTTTTTCTGTTCATTTTATTAACCTATCCATTTATTATATAAAATCCGAGAGGGGCTTCATACTTCCGTAAAAATCTGTGATTCTAAATCTTTATGATTCCGTAGGTAATGTGTTGTGTTAACCCGGTGTGGATTCCTGTCTTAGGTCATCACCACTCCGAACAAGCAGGGCCGTAAGGCTGCTGAGGTCTACCACAGGAGGGAGATGCACAAGCCCGCCACTTTCTTCAACCACAGCTTTGAACTGCCTTACAGCAACCCTTACTTCGAGCCCACACTCAACTCCCCTCTCCAGGAACGACAGAGGGTGAAGCACGAGAGCCTGGACGACCTACAGGCATCCACGTACTTTGGCCCGACCACAGTCTCTGAGTTCGTCAGCAGCAGGAAGCACAGTAACAAAGCAGGAAAGCAGCCGGCGTGGCCAGTGAAGAGCCTCAGTCTCAACACGGAAGAGGGGCCTCCAGACTTTGAGAGGTTGTGTCTGAACAGCAAACCATTCAAAGATAACCACCATCGCACCACCAGCATCGTCGGCATGGACAGCGAGCAACATTTTCAGACCCTGAAGGAAAAGGTGGCATCTTCTCCTTCTGCTTTTGCAAAGAAAACAAATGGATTAAAAAACAAAGATGTAGCACTGTTGGCAAGTGGTCCAGTGGGTATGGACAAAAGAGAGGCAGCCAAAAGATTTAGGAACAAAAATATGAACAGTCCATCCTTTCAGGGAGGAGACAGCTCCTCGAGTATCGGGACTCAAACTGAGCAGGCTGAGCAGAAGAAGGTGAAGGAAGTAAAATACAGTGACAGAGAGAGACGAGCCTTCAAACACTCGGATGAGGACTCTGAGATCGTCAGTGACGACATTAGTGACATTTTTCGTTTTCTGGATGACATGAGTGTTTGTGACTCTCTGGGAGTTGTACAGTCGTCATGCTACAACAGCACCGGGTCTCTCTCTCAGGTAACGCTGAAGTCAGAAGGTGACAGCTCCCCTGAACGCAACACAGTCAAACTAGCCAAGTCCAAGCTCGACCGCCTCTTCCATTCACTGGAAAACACGGACGATGAACTCAAGTCGAGTGTGTGCAAACTGGTGACGAGGATTGGTGAGATTGAGAAGAAGCTGGAGTCTCTGTCGGGGGTCCGCAGTGAGATCTCCCAGGTCCTCTCCAAGCTCAACAAGCTGGATGAGAAGATCCAGGAGCCTGAGGTTAATGGAAGGCACAGGGAGACGGTGTCTGCATCTGGGTGTAATGCCACCCCTGACAAGTCTCACCCACACACACAACAACATCTCAACGCCACCTTCTCACCTCGTGCTTTCCAGTGCCACACCACTGGCCACAATATCAAGGTGGACAATGGCCCCCTGGGGGAGTGGTGTTGCTCGGATGGGAGTAACAGCAGCAGCCTTAGGGTTAAAGCTCTGAAGAAGAGCATGCTCACCAGGAGGTCATCCCGCTCACTCAATGAGGAGAACAGCGCCACGGAGTCAAAGGTTCCCAGCATCACCAACTCTCCACGGGACTGGAGGACAGTGCCGTGCCACCCTGGAGACGAATGCAAAGACAAAGATAGAGATGGCAAGGACAGACACCTGAAAGCCAAAGAGGTACAAACACTTCTTTTTAATTCACTTATAAATGAGACAAAAACACACAGTATTTGATCTAAATAAAAGTCGAGGCACATATTATTAAATTACATTAATTAGAAAACTGATGCAGTACAGCAAATAGCATCAAAAATAAATAAAATGTGATGCTATAATGAAACACAAAGAATCTAAGTGAAAGGAAATGTTGAATGCAGTGGGTAAGGAACTCAAACGGGACGCTCTAGCACATTGTGATGCAGACAAGGTTGTGTATATTTATGTTACAGAGAAGTCACAATGTTATTTCTTCACACTGTTTGTCCCTTGTCAGGTGACTTTGTTGGTAGAAACATAGCATGCTTTGAGGTGGCAGCTCAAGATACCTACCATCGACCTGATGTTTTGTCCATCTCACATGCTAGTGTTGCAGTGCAGGTCTCCTCCACAACACCTGAGTTACACAGTGCAGCATTTCACTGCATGCGAGAGTGAGAATTGTGTGTGTGTGTGTGTGTGTGCGTGCACTAGAGAGATTGACTCTTGACATGTGAGTTGACAGAATACACAGATTTGTTCAACTCCAACTCAAGTGTGTCTCATCTTATCCCATTAGCTGAGAGGAGTGTACGAGGCAGCATCTCATTTGTAGCCGATACCGACCAATGTGTAAAATGACAAATATAACCACTACAGTGCTCACATGACTCTGTGGAAACAGCCCTCTAGTATCAGCTTCAGAACATATAATACATCATCATGCACAGTGGATGACTGCTTTCCGTCTTTGCCACTGAGCACTGCAGGGACTGGTTCTGGGTCACAGTCTGGTCAATAGCCTTGTGGAAAAAAGACTTGCATTGCATTGCAGGCACAACCAAGGCCTCTGGTTGTCAAGAAAATCCCTGTGCAAATACATTCAGTATGAGTATCTTTATTTTTTTAAAACCAAAACAGCCAGTACTTAAATAAGAGCACACTCATTAGGAGACAGAATGAACATGACGTTCGAGTGAGCGCAGTTAACAAACACACTCGACTTGTCTGCTGCATTTGACACAGTAGATCATAAGATCCTTTTGCAAAGACTCGAAAGTTGGATTGGTATCAAAAGGCACAGCTCTAAACTGGTTCAGAACATATTTTATTAGCCTCGGTGACCATGTTCCACAAGCCATAATAACCTTTTCGTCATTCCACAGGGTTCAATTCTTAGTCCTTAACTGTTTTGCTTATATATGACACCACTGGGAAAAATGATCAGTGACGGTGGTGTAAACTATCATTGTCATGCTGATGATACTCAGTTATATCTATCTGTAGGGCCAGAGGACTCTGATGCTTCAAACAAAGTTATAAATTGTCTGTCCAGCGTGGATCGATGGATGAGCAACAATATTCTCAATTTAAACCAAGACAAAACAGAAATTCTTGTAATTGGTAATGATGATCAGAGACAAAAGATTATTGGCAAACTTGGAAGTCTGGCACATCAAATCACATTTAGGATTTTAATCCACACTAACAATGTCACAAAGATTTCATTTTATCATTTAAGAAATATTTAAAGAGTAAGACTGTACCTCACTCTGGGAAATGCTAAAAAGGTGATGTAAAAAACATGGCGGCCTCCATAGAGAGGACCCCCTCGATGTAAATATGAAGTATTTAAATATAAAGTATTTAAATATAAAGGGCCTTTTGTGGGGTAAAGAAAACTACTATTAATACAATTTAGATGAAACAAACTAGTAAAAACATAATGAGGATTATTCTACATTAAATTTCTGCCAATAGATCTCTTTCACCTAAATCTTACACATTGTCTTTATTCTTATTATTTATTTAAAAAAATCCTAAATCTTTGTTTTATAGCTAACATGTTGTTATTCATCTATTTAATCTCTTTGATTTTATTGTAAAGCACTTTGAGCTGCATTTATGTATAAAAGGTGCTGTATAAATAAAATGGATTATTATTATTATTATTATTATTATTATTATTAGCACCCTGCATTCAGCTGCCGCTTGAGGTTATTTTGCTCTGTTTGGTTTCACCCACAGACCTCGTTTTTTTCCAAGTCTCTTGTTCATTTCAACCTTCTCTGCAGTTGTCCATTGTGCAGGCTGTTAAGGGAAATTCCACCCCAATACTCAGAACACCTAATAACAAACAGGGTTATGTCTACATGTTGTGTTGTTAATCTACTTAACAAGTCAGAATCATTTAAAATACCCTTAATTATTCAAATAATAATTATTACGTACTGGAATGACAATGCCAACTGTCATTCTGTTGTGCACTGAAGATATTGTCTAACATCTGGGCCACACTGACTGCGTGAGCAGCACAGCTCACGTGCCTGAGACACGCTGCTCTGTTTCATGTGTGTTTCTTTTGAAACACACATGTTACTCTATTGTTACAAATCACAATGATTAGCTTCCTTGTCTGTTTATGTCCCCAGAGGCTGGGAGCCACACATACAGAGTATAGTTTTAATAGAGTTCAGTCAGACAACTCACAAAGCAGATCATTGATCCACTTCATCATTAACATTGGAATCAACAGTGTTATTTGTGCTCGTGTGACATAACTGTTCTATGAGAATCATCGATTGGAAAAGATATAAAACAACTTACACCAAATTACATTAAACAGCAGAGCTGAGTCACTTTCTGTTCTCTCTCTCTCTCTCTCTCTCTCTCTCTCTCTCTCTCTCTCTCTCTCTCTCTCCATTTCCAGGCAGAGCGTGAGCGTCAATATGAGCTTTCCCAGGCCCACCTGCCCCCCAACGCCCACCCGGCCCTGATCGAACAGGTTTTCTCACCGCACCCCTTCACCCCCTCCATCAAGGCCCATGTGAAAGGCAGTCACCTGTACACTGACCTGAGGCTCACCAGCCTGTCAGACGCCAAGCGGGGGCAGCCGTCCTGGACCATCGAGGAGTATAAACGCAACTCAGGAGGGAAGGGGAAGCAGTTCACAGCCCTGGACGTGCAGGTACTGGACTTACAGCAGAATCACAAGAGGGATGTAAGGGGATACACTAAGCATGCTGCTCTGTAAGGTTAATACCTTTCTTCTGTCTGGTCAGGTTTGGATGGTAGATTTTTTGGGTTGGATGAGTGGGGGTCCTGAAAATGTGACCTACAATCAGGAAGTAATTCACAAAAATCATCATCATAATTCCCATGATCACTTTTGAGGAGCCTCCTCGAGTCTCTGATAAGTGCTGCCTATTGTACAGTTGTCTTTCATGAAACTTCTCCATATTTTACCTACAGGACTGCTAGGGTTCTCTCATCACATGTCTGTGTGTGATTTACGTGCGACTGCAAAGACCCTGTTTACCTTCGACACAGGCACAGAGGCCGGTTATTGATGGTCGCTATACGACTGTCAGAGTCACAGGAGATTAAGAAATCAATTCCTCTCCCTGACAAGCCTCTGGCTGTAACAGAGATGCACCTAAGCCCAATGACTTCTTCAGATTTCCTTACAGGCTCCCTTAAATGCTTCAAAATAGCTTTCGCTTACTGTATCCAATGACAAAACACTTCAAGTGCTTTTTTCTCTTTGTTTTTCTTGTGTTTTCTGTGGCCTGGCTCTCCATATCAAATAGTTTGGAGTGCTCGGAAAAATGCATCCCTATTTTGAACCCAAATTAACTCAAAATGTCAGCACTTAAAAAATCTAGTAGTAGTGTAGCATGTCTGTGCCTGACTTGTACCTTAACAACCAGAGATTGTTTTTGTTGATAATAACTTGGGTGGGTGGAAAGCTTTTTTTCTGTCAGTCCATCACATGCCCCCTTCTCACAGAACTGTTAGTCCACAAGGAAGAAGAGAACCTTACCTTTAAAGGTACAGTGTGTAGAATTTAGTGATATCTAGTTTTGAAGTGGCATGTTGCAGCTGATCACCCCTCACCTCACCCTCTCCTTCCAAACATGAAAAAGAACCTGTGGTAGCTTCAGTTGTCATAAAAACTCAAAAGGTGTTTAGTTTGTCCAGTCTGGACTAATGTAAAAAACATGGTGGCCTCCGTAGAGAGGGTCCCCTCAATATAAATATAAAGTATTTAAATATAAAGGACATTTTCTGGGGTAAAGAAAACTACAATTCATACAATTTAGTTTAATGTACTAGTGAAAACATCATGAGGATTATTCTACATTAAATTTCTGCCAGTAGATCCCTTTCACCTAAATCTTACACACTGGACCTTTAAAAGGGAGGAATGCAGACACTTGAATTTTTTGGTGAACTTTCCCTTTAATGCTGTGCTTAAATACAGTATGCACTGGATTTTGGAATTGACTGAGTATAATTCTTAGCATTACTATAATTTGCTACACACAAAGTGAACATAATCCATTGAAAATATATATGGTTCTTTTAAACCACCCAAAATGATTATAGAAAAAGCTTAAGTGCAGCTATTTCCCTTATATTGTGTTAGGCCTCTGTTCTGTAAAGACTTCCAATGAAACAAAACTGAGAAAACCAGAAAGGTTTTTGAGCAGGTGCTTCCCTGCCTCCAAAGGCAGGGAAGTGCAACTTACAGTGTTGTTTAGTAAGTCATACACTTAATGGTGTAATGCTGCATTGTGCTTCTTTACAGAATTCTTATTCCACCAAAAGCTGTTTGCACTGTTTAAGGGGTGGTGGAAAAAATATTTAAATGGAGGCACATTACAACAACTGTATTAAATAATCTAGTGATATGTTCCATCATCTGACTATATTTGTGTGATATTATGTTCACTGAGCTCTGGAGTTACTTAAGTCAGTACAATGCTTTTTAGAAATAAATTGCCATAGAGCCACGTTGTTGGATGGACTTACTAATTGACGTAAATAAGAAAAGACATTTGAACATTTTAAAAGTAGTTTAAAAATATATCTTTAGTTATTGTACATACAGTGATGAACGCAATGAAGGAACTGTTTCTAACATACCTGTGTCTGTCTGTCTGTTATGTCTGGGACTTTCCCAGAGGAAAACCACTGCCATACGGCATGTCCACTTAGACACAGACACACTTAATACAGTAGTAGATGCCAAGTTATAATGAGGAGAAAGTTATAAACAGTGGAAGACAGAAATGAGAGAGAGAGGGAGAAAGGCATGGTAGTTGGCTAAGAAGCCAAACTGCAGGATACTAAATATAGCACAAAAACTAGGGAAGTTCAAAAGGCAATTATGTATCGCTGCAACACCATGTTCCAACAGTGAAGCCCCCTACTTACTGTGAGCATAACTATACAACCAGGTTTTCTGTTCAAGAGACTAATTATCTGGATTGTTGTGTATTGTTTTAATGACACGCTGTAATGATGTTGAATTTGCAGTGTGACTGACTGTAATGTGATTTCTGATTACAGGGGGTCAGCATCAGATCGACTTTACATTACATTAACATTTACGTTATGCTCGTCATTCTATTTACTAATAAGAATGTACACACAGTTTACCAGCTGCAGGGCTGGTAATGCTTGTACTGTGTGTGTCACAGGTTTAATGGCAGTAAGTATATGTTGTAATAACTTAATTAGTTTAGCTTGAACACAATCACATGTGCAAAAGAAGTGGTGTGTATACTTCGGGAAGCTGTTGTGTTTCTATCTTCTAGTTTATAATCATATGAATAGAACAGAGTAGAACATGTTTTATGGTTTGTCCTTCTGCCTGCAGCTCTTTATTTCACAGTATATACAAGAATCAGAGGGAATATCAGTATGCTGTGAGTTGGAAGCCTTACAATGAAGAATGTCTCCCCTGCACTGTATTCAGCAAAGCCATTACAGAGCAGATTGGGGAAAAAAAATCAATCTCTGCTGCAGAGTCCATTTTTTGTGGCTATACACTCTTGCAATAACTATGTACGTTGCAGGGACCCATCACATCCAGTAAACATTTCTCTTCTCTCCACCTAAAGAACACATTATTGACTTTATTGACAATATATACCCCAGTCAGCCTTTAGTTTAATATGAAAAAGAGCCCCCCTGAGCATCCTGCTCGTATAGGGTTAAAGATGCTTTCAGCATAGTGGCATTGTCCCTGGGTCTAAGGGGACCTTTGGTGTTTGTTGCGTGGTTTCCCCAATCTCCTCATTTCCTGTTAGCACTCTCCTTTTCCGGTCTAATTAAAGCAGTGATTCCCTCCACCCTACAGCACAGCAGTGAGAAAGAGCTCCCTGGTGGCAGCGTGTACAGACACAAGTTTCTAATTAAGATGCAGAGTGCAAAGTGCAGTTGAGTATACCATGCAGAGTACTTGGTTGGTGGTGGAGAGTACACTGGGGCTCACATGAAGACAGGTTGAGATTAGGAAGAGTCTGGTATCATCTGTTGTCCTTTGGTTGTACACCCAGACTCTGTTCATCTGTCTGCTGGCTCCCCTCACAGCCAAAGCTCACCATCTGCTCTTTCTTTGCCATTTAAAAATGTCTATTTATCGAGACCATTTCCTTTTCACTCTGAGGCATCTGTCACTATTGTTTTGATTTTCAGGTGATTCTATTTCAGACCCTTGGTATTTTTCTCTGTTATTGAGATGGTAATGGTATTATACATTGACAAAGACATCATTTGGGAATTATTTGGACCTGCTGTCCATGCTACACTTCTTCTTAGAGATCATGTGTGTCAGTAAATCTATCAAAATTAAAACATGTCACAGTAAAGGTCTGCTTCATTTAACTGACCAAACCTTGTTTGCTTTTCTTTCCATGCTGGAGAGTTGAGCTAACAGTTTCAGTTCCAATGTATTTGGATTAAAGCTCTCACTGGTACTCCAGTGTACCACTGACCATGCAGTGTGACACCTTTACATGTCCTTGCACTGTGAAGCCATCACAAACACTTAAAGTTCTTAAGTAAAGGCAGTATTTAAATGCGTAATAATAAGCAAACTAGCAGAAACCTGAGGTGGTTGTTCATAAAGGTTGGAGAGAACATGGAGAGGTGACAGACCTTTACTGTGCTATCTCGCATGGTAAATTCAGCATGATGTATATTTCCACCTGATCCATCTAATGATCATTTTGTTTGTTAAGTGAAACCTGCTGATATTTTGGGTTTCATGAGGTTTTTGTTTTGGCTGTTGTTCCATGACAACGTCTTTGACTTGTGAGGACATTTTGTTTCGGGAGTAAAACTCAAAAACCATTGTAATATTGTTGAGTTTTACTGCCTGTATTATACCTGATATGATATGACTGGCGTGACCTCACTAGAAGGTTAATCTCACTCTGTTAGATTTGTTGAAACTACAGAAACCCTCTGTTTTCTTGTTTTACACTGGTAGGACACACAGTAGAAGTTCTTCTGTCACAAACTATCTTTGAGGAGTACTAAGAGCGGCGTGCAGACACACAAATGAGCGCCACCATGTTTAATTTCAGCCCGTCACCAAGTTACAGACTGAACTGACATTAATTAGAGACCACTGCTGATGTACCACTGCTGACGTCTGATATTTTAACCTGCGACAGTGACACTCAAATGAGAAGCAGAATGCTTTCTTCACTATTCTAGCATTAGTGAATCTGTGAATGAACTTTCATTATCAAGTTGTTCTTCTTAATCTGCTGATTCTGTTTAGACAAAGAGGACCTCAGCAGCTTTTGAAAGCAGATCGTCTGACTCTTTTCAGTGGACAACGTTGGTTCAGCACAGTGAAAGCATCACCGCCTTTTTGTTTTAAAAAAGCTGTTGCTGAATGCTATAAAAAAAATGTTTCGATCCTGAGTACATTTCAGTTTGCACAAATCTATTTTTAGAAGAACTGTGTTGTATTACTTCATCAGAACAACAGCTGTTGTTTTCTTACAGAAGTTTTAGCAGTTTTAATTCACTAGTTCCAGTTTCTTCTGCTCTGCTGTTTCTTGCTGTGCTGGTATGCTACTGTCAGTGAAACGAAACACATCTTTTTGATGGTTCAAATTTGGTGGCTGAGTGAAACATTTGTGCAGGAAGTATTGAGTTTTATTGCTATAGCAACAATTAGAAAAAAAAAGTTCAGACATGAAAATGTTTGGAAATCATTTGTAAATCAAAACTGTAGCAGCTTTAAAGATAAGAGTGAAAGAAGCAGAGTTGCTTGGTGCTGTCGACATGTATCTTAGAAAAAACTGGGGAAACATGCAGAAAATAGAGAGGCTTCCTTATAAAACTATAAACCATACATATAAAACAGACAGAATAAAGGGAAAGAAAAGTTTGTCGTCTACACTACTGCTTACATTTTTGGAACAGATATTTTCTGATCCAATTTTTACACATACATCCACATGATCTTCATTTTACGCTGCGCTGACAGAGACTGTGAGACAGGACGAGTGTTTGTCCTGGAGCAGCGGTGTTATAATTATTCATCATTGGAAATCCGCTGAAACAATGAACGTAGCAGACAAACATGAATCATGTTCAGTCGATGCAGAGTGGTCCTCCTCCGTGCAGGAGACCAAACATTAGCACGTGTGCTGCTGCTCCTCCTCCTACACTCTGTGCTGTGTGCATCAACCTAACTTGATGTGGGTGTGACTCCTATTCCAGCTGCATGATTGGTTCAGCGCAGCACTATGCTCATTATCATTGGCGGTTTGTGTTGTCAAGTCATAAATGGTAAAAATTCTATCAATGTTATATGAACCTGTCTTGCATTTCTATCGAGGTAAAGTTATATCGCCATAATTATCGATATCGCTTTATCCCCCAGCTCTAATTTGGCTATATTAAAATGTTCTAATGCACAAACATCTTAGCTCAGTGTACATTTTTTGAACAGTTTTCTCACGCAACAGTTCAACAGTGCCCTGGTGAACCTTGTCTGTGTCTTGACACCTGTATAATGAAAATCAGTGCAGTTGTATGTGTGCGATCACTGAGTTTCTATGTCTGTGTCTCTGTTTCATCAGACCCAGGAGTCCCTGAACCCAAACAACGTGGAGTACTGGATGGAGGACATCTACACACCGGGCTATGACTCGCTGCTCAAAAGAAAAGAGGCAGCGTTCAGGAGGGCTAAGGTGTGTAAGATCAGCGCACTGATTGCTGCCGCTACCTGCACCGTGATCCTGGTCATCGTTGTTCCGATTTGCACCATGAAATCATGAGCGCGCTGGGATGGACGACACACTTTTACTGATGTCCTGGTTTGTTTGTGGACTAGGTAAGTGTGCAGCAGATTCACCAACAACACAAACATGTTGGGAATTGACTACTTTATGTTCTCTTGCTTTTCCTGCAGCATTTAGTGCTGGTGGTATTTCTTGCCAATATAAAAATGGTTAGGACATATATTGTACCATAGAAATGAATTCAGCAAGTGCATAATATATACTGTATATATGCTGTAGTCTATTGTACTGTCATACTGTCTGGATGGTTGGAAGCTCATTGATTTAATTGTTTGTCTTAAACAACTGCAGCAGTTGATCCCAGAAGAAGAAGAAGAAAAAAAAGAACTAGTTGATGTAGCCAACATATGATTCTTTATTTTTTGTATAATCACTGTACAGTGGATTTTGATCAAATTTATTTTTGATGAATTATCTTAAATGTAAGAATGTATCTATCAATCACAGCAAGCATTTTAAGTAACACAATTTGTTCAACGCTTTTTTCTAAATAGAATATTGTTAAAGTGCTTTAGTTGAAGGAGAGATAGACTTCTAAATAGAATGCAGACACAGTATGACTATGACTTACACAGCCAAACTGAATGTATTGAAAGGCATGAACTAAGGAGTAACTTGAATGTTGCTGCCTTTTCTTCCTTTTTCTGAATTATAACGGCCAACAGCACATCGTACCTGCTCCTCCTCCCAAAACAGTGGATTTACTCTTCTTGTACAGCACTATTTATCAGGCCGACTTTCCATGCCGACCAGGACACAAAACAGAAAAAACATCCTTCTCTCCGAGCGGGTTTGTCCATCCATTCAATGCTGCAATCTCCTTAAATGCCTTAAAGTGCAAACACTATCGAAGCTCTCACAAGCCCACCTGTTTCCCATTCCATTTCAATACCTGGCTACCCATAGTTTAGCTTCAATGGAAAGTAATAGCTGTTAGTTTAACTTATGTATAATGTAGTGCATGTTAGGTGAAAGAATAAGGCTGATGTTCTACATTCTCCTTGTCGTCATCAAATCCCAAATATTTTTTTACCGTATATCACTCCATGTCTTAATATATTACTGTTCAACAGAAATAAGCAGTGCATTTGATGGGGACTATTTCCAGTGGCGTACTGATACAGATTTCATAATCTAGCTAGTATTTCTGGCAGTAAGACAGTGTTTGTGGTATTTAGTTATAAAAAAGGAACAGAGCAACTGTTCAAGTTAATGAAGAATGATGTAACCTGGTACCAGTGTGTGGCTCACCTTTCTAATCTGTACAAGCATTCAAAGTGTTTCACATTATGGGTCACTTTTACCCGTCACTTTTCAACACAATTTTAATTGATCACACAATACATAATCTCAGGGCACATTTCATAGAGAGAGGTTGAGCCCTTACAATATTAATATTATTGCATGTAGACTGGAGGTGCCAGAAATGGAGGCACCGGACCACAATGGACAACTCACTCTACCTCCTGAGCCACAGCCGCCCCCAGAGGGACATATACTTTAAACAGATACTGGGTTAGTTGGATCACTTTATCATTGGTTTGTGCTTCCACATGGGATTTGTTGACAATAATAAAGATATAGCATGATACTAGCCTTTTCCTTTAACCTCCATGTGAATGAAAACCAATACTTTATCTTTCTTAGAGCCAGGTAAACATTATTTTGACCTCTGCCCACCTGCACCGTACCATGTACAACGACTCAACACAACAGCCCTGCAATAACTCCCACCTTTATGAATATATCTCTGCAGTTGTTTAGTTGTTAATGCTGCAGTTGTGTTGGATTCAATTATGTTGAGAATTGTTTGAATATTCTGCTTCCCCCTGTGTATGTAAATTACACAAACTATTTAATATGCATTTCAGTGTTATCCTTTAAACTTGATCTTTATAAAACAGAAAACATATATGTACACAGCCACACAGCCATAACATGGTAAATCCATGTACCAGCAAGATATGTATGGTGCGTCGTCTGTATCTCTTTCATGAGGGTCTGTGATTGGTCAGAGAAACAGTCAGAGCTACACAGCTGGGTTCAAGAATGGGAAGGTCGTCCTCCTGCACTGCTATCCACCAAGCTGAATGTCAGAAGAAAACAAAAAAATAAAAATGAGGTAGCTGGCTGAACAGGTTGTTGTAAATTGACAGAAACAAATGGCTTATAAATGATGTTGGATATATTGTCACTCACTTTTGAATGGTTAAAGCAGAAATCAACAAACAACCAACTGTCTCTCTTTGCAGACATTCTGAGTATTTATGGTTTGTAAAGGTTTTGTGTTTTATACATTTTTTTAAATTATACAATTAATATCAAACAGATCACAAAATGTCCTGAAGGAGGGCTTTAGGATGGTCTCTCTGATCTGATTTGGCAATCATTTTTTTGGCTCTGTTTTGTAATTTGAAAACAGTTTTTTATGCATTTCTCTGTCTTTCTACACAGTTGGTGTGGTAAGGAACAATACTTTGTTGTAATGTAACTGATTTTAATTTATTTATTTAATGTATATATATATATATATATATACATATATATATATTTTATAGTATAATGAATACCGACAACGAAAACCTTAGTTTCTCTTTGAATTTCTGTACATTATTTTCTTATTATCTGTGATAACTACATGTATGCATGAATGATTAAACAATGCACTCCAGTACACCACCTGCAGAGTGATCATCCAGTGACAGGATACAACCAGGCTGCTGATAAAACTGCATCTCATCATGTGGCAGCCAGTAGTTTTCATTTCCCCCACCTGAGATTAGAAACTCCTGCAGTCTGAACACTACATCAGCGATATATTGAGGATCTGCAGGTGATGTAACAACCTCTCATAGCTGCCATACTGACGGGCAGATATCATGTTACTCTAAGTACTGATAGCACATATAATAAATGCATCAATACTTACGACTGAGGGGAGAACTTTATAATATATCCACTGTGGCAGACAAATGTTGAGTTAAAAAAAAGGAAGTACCAACCCAGACCCCAAACATAATTTCCATGTCATCATCATTTATTATTTAAAACTTAAGAAGACACATTGTGGTGGAACCCTCAGTTTCAATGGTGCCAAGGTACAGCAATACAAAAATACAGGGAATACAATACATTTTAATTCAAACAACAATAAAATAATACATAGTTTAACCAATTAAAATATTTTAAATATAAATTGAAGGTACAACATTCAAAAGTGTATGAATGATACAATAAATGAATGAATAAATGAAAATAACCAGTACTTAAAGGTTCAGTGTGTAAGATTTAGGTGAAAGGGATCTATTGGCAGAAATTGTATATAAAATAATCCTGTGTTTTCATCTAAATTGTACACATTTTTATTTTCTTTACCCTATAGAATGAGCCCTTTATATTTAAATACTTTATAAAAGTTCAAAGTTCGCTTTATTGTCAATTCTGCAAATGCACAGGACATGTGTAGTATTGAAATTGCGAGACTCTCAAACCTGTGGTGTTAGTGACATTGAATAAACAATAATAACAAAACAATTAACATTAAATTGTGGAGTCGGAATGAAGTGTAACCGTGTGTAAAACTATAAAACTATATAAAACTTATAGTGTGTAAAACTATAAATAGTGCATAGAAGAGGACAGTGCATGAAGTGAAAAACCAGTGTATAAAAGTAAAAATGTAACAGTGCACACACAAGGGGGGGCAGAGTCCTGGCCCGTGGACTCTGCAGTCTCCTCCCTGAGGGTAGCAGGCTGAAGAGGCTGTGTGACGGGTGGGTGGGGGGCGGAGGGCTCTGCGGGTGAGGCAGGTGTTGTAGATGTCTTGGAAGGGGGACAGAGGGACGCTGATGATCTTTTCAGTCGCTCTCACGATGCACTTGAGGGTCTTCCGGCAGGACGCGGTGCAAGTGCCATACCTCACCGTGATGCAGCTGGTCAGGAAGCTCTCGATGGGGCAGGGGCTCTGGCTCTCTTCAGCTTACATCAGGGGCGGGTCCTCTCTATGGAGGCCACCATGTTTTTTACAGTAGCCCAAACTCAACACCTTTTCCATTTTTATGACAACTGAAGGCTACCACAGGTTCTCTTTCATGTTTTTTTTTTTGGGGGGGGGGGGGGGGGGGGGGGGGGGGTTATTCAGCTGTAACGTGTAAGTTCCCCACTAAATTCTGCACACTGAACCTTTAAAAACAGTGACAGTCACAATCAATAGTTAATTCTCCCAATTGTCTCAACAGTGGAGTCAGCTTGTAGTTCTGTTGATCTCTATTCCAAGTGTGTGGAATACACTAAAAATCTGAATTTCCTAACTCTGTATGAATTTCAGCTCATGTATTCCTTTCAGTTAACATCGTCAACATGCAATGTGGATTGTAAGCATTTAAAAGTGCTAGTGTTTGGGAGAAAACTATACAGGAAGAAACGATTGTGTGTTGTTCATTTGGACCCACCAACTTCACAAGGCTTCATGTTCAGTATTCAGATATTTCCTGCAGACAATGTTTCAGAACAGGTGAATGTGTTAAAGAAGATGTAGTGGCTCTATCATAACTTGAAATAAGTCAGGGTTGTCATTAAAGCAGTTTTATGTCCACATTGAATCTGCAGACGGTTACTGTTTCCTGCTTTGTTCTAATCAGGAAACAGATGGGGCACGTTGTGCTGAATGAACAGTTTATGTCTGATGCCAATAATTTGTGCTAATGCAGGAAGACGTGCGCACCATCGGCATGGTCTTTCATAACCTTAACCATGTGAGAGCGGCATGTGCAGATATTGTAGAAAGAACTTTAGGTATCAGACAAAAAATAATAAATGATGACATTTGTATAAAACCATAGTTTTTATTTTATTTTCTTGTTTCTTTTTGAGCAGGCAAATACATCACATTTATGTATCTCTTATTTTTTAAATATGTTGCTGTACATATCAAAAGCTCAGTTAAGACATTTAGTCATAAGGTGAAAAATAGGTTCAATGAGTGATTATTTGATTTATACCTCTGCCTCTAATATGATGCCGATGGCGATGTCACTGCAAGACTTCAATAGTGCAGTGCACTTAAGACAAGTATTCTCATCACTCTGTGCTAGGCTACATGTACTAAGATTGTAAATCTGAACTGTAACTGCTTCTTGTCTACAGTGAAGAGAGATTGTTAGTCCTGTGAGTAGAGAGCCAGTGTTTCTTTCACTGGTCGCCTCCTACTGGGCTGGATCTGCCGTCAGCACAGAGAATGTGAGCTGCAGCAGACCAGGAGTGTGTAAATAGCTTCAGGTTTGAGGAACATTGTGGGAGCAGGTGTTAACTTGAAGAATATTATAATAAAAATGTATTGTTCGGACTGTTAATGCCTCTTTTCTTTCTATGTTGTCCTATTGTGTTTCACCTAGGATACCTGAACACATTTCATCATTGCTGGAAGACATTTTAAGTATAGTTACAGCACATATGTGTGAAGATTATTTACGTATTACCATTCTCAGGCCTAGTAAGCAACCATGTTATTCTTCTTCACATTAGTTTTCCTCTCTTTTCCTTTTTTTTATTTTACATATATATATATATATATATATATATATACTCATTTCATCCTCCAGGTTAAGGCTAGAGATGTCAACCACAATATGTGGTAGCTTTTTAGACAAGAACAAGAAAAGAATTTCAAACCGCTCTCAATCCCATGGTTTAAAACACTCTTATACATTGAAATGTTTGTTTTGTCAGAATGTAAATGTAACTTAACCACAGGAGTTACTATACAGCTTTCTTCTATCTAGTTTGCAACATTATGGCTGTGGTCGAAATCACTCACTAATCACTATATAAGCCTCTGTATAATGTTTAGTGACATTTTGTGCTCTGTATAGCTCTATATAGCAATGTTTTCCAGAATGCATCATGAAAAGTCTTGTACAACCAATGGTCACTAACCGAACAAAGTATTCCCTCACACACTTGTGGCGGGAAGACGATAGGAGAGAGGGCAGCAGGAACGGTCTGATCTGTCATACAAATGTAAATTATAGCTGAGCAGCACAGTCACACATCCACAGCACAAACTGAGGCAAACAAATGTATTTCTAAATTTAAATATGACCATTCAACATGCTTATAGATGCACTGTATGAATGTGTGTGAATGGCAAACTGTACTGTAAAGTGCTTTGAGTGGTCATTAAGACTAGAAAACATATGTATAAATACAAACCATTTGCAGTAATAAGTTATATTACTTGTAGTCTAATGCTACATCTCTCATTTATTGGTTGAAATTATTGTCTGTGCTAAAATAGTATAATAGTAGTAAGTATATTCAAATGTTTTTCTTCAACAATGTTTGTGAAGAAACTTTAAGAAATTGGATATAAGAAACCAAACTGAAAAACTGGCAGTATGGTGGTGCAGTGGTTGCACATAGCAGAATGTGAGCATGAATGGTTGTCTGTCTCCAGAGGTTGCCCTGTGATGGATTGGCCTCTTGTCCAGGGTAGCTAGTCCATTTCTGCAAAGGATAAACGGTAAAACTGGAATAAATGAATGCATGTTAACAGAGACTCTTGTTATTTGATGCTTATCAAGGGGTATTGAAGTTTCCTATTGATTAATAAAAATACTCCTGCCATCAGCCTGTTACAGCTCTCTGAAATGCATTCAAGCACCATCTATCAGTTTAACAACAACGTGTTGTTTCTATCTTCGCCATCTTTTTAACAAAGTTCCTACAGATTCTCTATCTTTAAATAAGCTACATTTCAGGTTAAACGTGTCTGTTTCTGGGCCAGCCGTGAACACGTCTGGCCAGCTGAATGCTCCTGGTGGCCTAAATACTGCCACACAAAGTGGGACACAAGACACCACGCGGAGCTGAATGTGGGTTCTGTCGAAGCAATGCTGTCTGTAGTGTGGTGTATCTGCATCGTACTAAGAGACATCAAGACTATCAGTGTAAGAAGTAACACAAGATTAAATGATGTGATAGAAAGTCAACAGTGTATTGAAAGGCCATTTGGGTGAAAGATGTGAAGCAAGTCTGCATCACATCTGAACTCTTGCTGAACTCATTGCATGGACATCAAATGGGTTCATTATTGAGTGACACAAGTTATTTTCAGTGATAGATTGCCCATTAACAATTCATCTCAGTTTGACAGAACTGTTCAGCTGCCAGAGGAAAAAAATCTGAAAGTGTGTTTTCAGCCCCTTCCAGTTTTGTTATGCTGCAGTTCCTCTGACAGCCTATTTGACTTTCCCAACAGCCAACCTCAAGGTGCAGTAACTGCAGTCAGCGTAGCTTTTAGATGCTGTGGCTACAAGCAGCAGGGGAGGCCAGTTAGTCCTGCAATCTGCTGCAGGAAAGTTAGACTCTCAAGACTTGAACACAATTACAGCAAGATAAAGGAACTAGTGAGAATGCAAACCATATTATACATCTGTCTCTGCAAAACCTGGCAGTTACCAGCCTAGACGTGATTGTAAACTTTCCCAACATTTTACTGCAGGAACCAAGAGGAATGACAAAACAAATGTGATGACACTCCACCTCTGCAGCTGTCACACAGTTCATCACAAATGTAGTATTGATGCCATCATTGTGGACGTAATTAGAAATGTTGCATGTACTTTAGTGGGGTATGGAAACTGTTTTCAGGATGGATGAGACCACAGTTTTGAGTGGCATAGCAAATGGTCTGAATGCTTTTGTACATGGGAGTATTTGGTTTTTGACTTTAGAAAAAAATAAAATAATCTGTTTAAGCGTTGATAATATTAAGTGTAGATTGATAAGTAAATGTCATTTTTGTCCATTGGGTCAGTTACTTAAAACAAATTGAATGGCAATTTTTGTAATTAGTATCATAATCCATTAGATCACACACATTTAAAATATAAAAAATGGATGCAGCCACACATTTTGAGTCACAAAAGTATAATTTTTCTCTTGAAATATAACAAAATATTTTGATTTCAAATAAAATGCATTCAGCATGCAAGATAAATGTTTAACCTTTGCTGAGGTCTGGGTCTCCACGCACCCTTCTGGTTTAAAATGGAGCAACTATTACAAAGTTGTATTACTTCTGGTATCAATAGTTTTGATGCAAGATTGTTGCTATATTTTATTGACAGAATTAAATGTATTCATGTAATCCCGAACAATATACCTACAATCAATTTAATCAATTTACAATTTTATAGTCTTATCTCATATTCTAAATAGTAAAACCTTACTATCCAACCATTCTTGAAAGTCATTTACATCTGTCACTGGAACTGCAGTGGTTGGGCTGACCAGTGATGGCTGAGGCTGATGTTGCTGATATGCTGCTTTTATTCAGGCACGTCCCCCAAAACCTCCGTAGGTGTTCAGTTATACTGAAATCTGATGACTGCGCAGATCATAGAGAAAGTATGGTTCACATAATTTTCATACTAACCATAAACAAAACCCTCACAACCTGTGCGGAAAAGTCTACATTCCACAATGTTTCTTCACTCATAGTTTAAAATGTTTTTCTGAGTTTACGATTCAGAAAAGAAGGAAAAAACAAATGGTTTAGCGTCAGAGAAAGTTACTCAAACTATAGGACATCAAAACTTCCTTTGCTGTTACTGCGTAGGCCTTTTCTCCCACTCTCTTTTGTTTACACTTGGAAAGATGCCATTTTTGCTGGGTTGCCATTTTTATATTTCCCCAGAAACAGGAAATTGGATTGAAGCTGTAATCATCCCATTTCCCAGGATTAAACACTAAACCATATCATTATTAATGGATGTCTCTAAAATGGATCCACTTCACACTTTACATCTTAAAAAAAGCCACTCATGCAAAACACAGAAGCAGCAGACAGAGGATTTCAGGACATTTACCTCTTGTTGCCTCCTTGACATGGTTCCAAAAATAAACAGGGGATTGTTTACAGGAATCAAATTATCTCGCCTATAACGTGTTTAAAATCCTTGCTAGACTTCTTGTTGCTTATCTCAAGTCCCTTTTATGTTTAAATGCCATGGTGACACTTCAGGTTTTCCAGCACACTGAGCTTAAAGGCGGAGTAATGTGCAGCTAAATAAAAATTAAATACCAAATTGAATGTGCTGCTGAATCATTCTTGGTCCTGCTTCATGCATCAAATTAATAGTTAGACAAGTATTGGTTTGTCTGCCATATGGTGTGACCTTTCAAACCAATTTGACTGTGAAGGGGAAATAATGGCTTTCCCAGCCATGGAAATGTGAGTGTGGGTGGGGTGTGGATGGGGTTACATCGGTGAAAGGCTGTTGAGCCAGGTGAGAGATTCTATGATAATGTTTGAAACCGATCCCAAATCCTGTCACACATACAGATCTGCCAAAACACTCGCAAAACATTTTGGGACAGAGAGAGTAACCCAACGTCTGCAGCAAATTATTACTGCTGTTTGTCTGGAAGATTTTCTGTGTGAAGGATCCTGATGTGCTCTGAGGGCTGACAGTGACTTTTTGAACATGATCATGCCTCATATCACACTTTCATCTTCCAATTAAACATGAAACATGAAATCATCTAATGTTCTCTTAGTTGTTAAGTTTGTGAATATTATCTTATAGTATAATATTATGTATATATTTCATATTGCCTTCCTACAAAGTTAAAGGAATATTCTAGGCCCCATTTGCAAAAGCGTCTTAAATCTATACAGATAATGAAATCCATTGTATGAACCATCTTTAGATTAAAAAGTGTTTTCATGACGCATTTTAACCTACAATGCTTTTTCAGAGAGTGAAAAGTCACTGGCCTAATATAAAAGCACATTTACTAAAACAACTCAGATATAGCTCACTCATTTCTATCATCATTGCTGTTTTTTTTACTGTACCAAAATATACTGCTCTCTTGCAAATCCACCCTTACACTGATAAAGGCAAAGGTTAACCTGGATCATTGAGATGACAAATGTAGCCCAAGCCAGCTGGCAGTTAGTGTTTTTCAGCATTTAAATATTAATGTTGTTTGCCAATCACACTAATTCAATCCAAATAGAAAGCGAAGCAAGTCATATGTCTGGGCGTTGTTTTGATTACAGTTTGTTGATATATTGTATAATTAAAAAAAGCTTTCCTTGGCTACCCCGACCTTTGGGGGAATGTAATGTGCCTATTACTTAGTGATCTA
Source organism: Paralichthys olivaceus (assembly GCF_024713975.1). NCBI lineage: Eukaryota > Metazoa > Chordata > Actinopteri > Pleuronectiformes > Paralichthyidae > Paralichthys > Paralichthys olivaceus. Next base: position 3,294,727 of record NC_091093.1, on the reverse strand, counting down.
CAGCGATTAACTTTTCTACATTTGTGGTGAGAGAGATGTACATTCTGCCTCAACTGCCTTTTCACTTGTGTTGTAGTGTTATTAGGAGTTGAAAAATCCCTCCACCAGCACAGGCACAAACAATGGTGAGGACAGAGCAGCTATTGGATTTAATTTCATTCCAAGCATGAGACTTTTGGAGAAAGGCCATTCTTTCAGCCACCCATACCTGCTGCCTCATGCTTAGTGCTAAACCATGACCTTGTGACACAGCCACAAGTGTGAGAGAAGTGTGTGTTAGAAGTTTTCTAATATGTAAGATGGCGGCCCGCAGTCGCAGCGGCTCGGTGCTCTTCAAGTGTGTTTTTGTTTGCATGTCTGTTCATACACTTTAGTTAATGCAACATGAATCCCACCTACAACCGCCAAGCTCCTCTGTCCATTGGAATACAGCAAAACCTGACAGTTACGAGTGAATTTATTTACTCGCGCAACATACCAGAGGAGATAGCCAGAATACCGGGCTCTCCATGGAGTCACAGGAAGCAAAAGCGCGGCTGCTGCTCTGGCCTACAGTTTGTTAGGCTAACAGCCACACAAACTGCCGCTGCCCAGCATTCTTCTCACCAATGCCAGATCCATCATCAACAAAAAGAGCGAACTGATCCTTCAGGTAGCCGCACACCAACTTTTGCGTGAGTGCTGCATTCTGATAATAACAGAGACGTGGCTACATCCGCTGATCCCAGACTCTGCCATCAATGTAGTGGGTCGCACAGCCTTTTGCTGGGATATGAACAAAGACTCCTGTAAGAGTAAAGGAGGGGGGTTATGCATTTGCGTCCAGAACAACTGCTGCACTAATCCCACAATTTATAGACAAACATTCTAGTTCTAGTGACTTGAAGTACCTGATAGTTAAATGCAGGCCTATTTACCTCCCAGGTGAGTTTAGTGTTGTTACAGTCATGGCTGTTTATATCCCACCCGATGCTAATGCTAGCATAGCACTAGGTTACCTGCTTTGTGCTATCAACTCACAACAGAGCAAACATCCAGTTGCAGCCCACATCATAGCCAGTGATTTTAATCATGCTAACTTGATTAGGCTGTCCTCCCTAAATTCCATCAACACTTTAAATGTGCTACTAGGGAGGATAACACACTACACAAAGTTTACTCAAACATCAAATGTTTTGGATCAACACCACTCCCCCAATTAGGCCAGGCAGACCACTTATTCTTCTGACACCAGCATACATCCCCCTCAGAAAACAAGCTCAACCCATCACAAGAAAGAGCATCCTCTCGGCTGCAGGATTGCTTTGAATGGACCAATTTCAACATTTTTGAGGACCAAGACTTGGAGCAGTACTCCTCATCTGTACTCAGATACATCAAGAACTGTGTTGATAATGTCACTGTCAACAAAGTCATCCAGGTGTACCCCCTACCAGAAACCCTGGATGACAAAAGAAGTTTAATCTCTCCTCAAACACCGGGATACAGCCTTCAGATCCAGCGACAGATCCCTGTACATCACTGCCAGAGCCAACCTGAAGAGAGACTTCGAAGATCACTTCAACACCAACAACCCACAGAACGTTTGGCAGGGGATCCAGTACGTCACCCACTACAGGAGCCACAGCCCAACGGCTGATGGCGACGCCTCGCAGGCACAGGAACTGGGACTGTTTTTTTGCTTGCTTTGAGGTGAAAGCAACAGGGACTAATTCAATCCCCCCATTAGCCTCAAACCACCTCACCCTCACTCAGCAGGAGCATGATGTGAGACATGTGCTTAGAGCCATGAGCCCACTGAAAGCTGCCCGCCCTGATGGTGTGACAGGAAGGGTCCTGAAGGAATGTGCGGTTCTTCACAAAAATCTTCAACCTTTCCCTGACCAACACCATCATCCCACCTTAACTGAAATCTTCCACAATCATCCCACTGCCAAAGAAGAATGCCATCGGTGGCCTCAATGACTACAGTCTGGTCACACATCATGAAGTGCCTTGAAATGTTGGTTCTGCAACACATTAAAACAATAGTTTGCCTACAGAGCTCTACTGCAGACCCCATCACCACTGCTCTTCACATTGCAGTGACTCACCTCAAACACCAGGGGAGCTATGTTAGGATGCTATTTATAGACTTCATCTCAGCATTTAACACCCTCATCCCTGGCAGACTGGTCAGAAGACTGACAGACCTTGGACTCTCTTTAACAAACCACCCTCAGGTTGTGACTATAGGCCCACACCTCTACTCCACCCTCACCCTTACCACCAGTGCCCCCAGGGCTGCGTGCTGAGTCCCCTCCTTTACTCCTTCTACACCCATGACTGCACCCTCACCAACCCCACCAACACCAGCATCAAGTTTGCGGATGACACGACCGTGTTTGGACTAATCTCAGGAGGAGATGAGACAAAAACCTGCTACATGGTGCTCTAAAAATAATCTGGTCCTGAACTCATCAAAAACCAAGAAAAATCATAATAGACTTCCACAGAAACTGAGCAGACCCTGATCCACAATCAATGGGGAGAAAGGGTCCCCATCTTCAGGTTCATCACTGAAGACCTCTCCTGGACACACAACACCACTGCAGCAGTGAAGAAGGCACAGCAGCGGCTCTGCTTCCTGAGGATCCTCAGGAAAAACAACCTGCCGGAGAAACTGCTGGTGTCCTTCTTGTGCAGCTCCACCGAGAGCATGCTGGAGTACTGCATCTCTGCGTGGTACATTGGATGATCAGCAGCGGACAGGAAAGCTCTTCAGAGGGTCATCAACACTGCCCAGAGGATCATCGACTGTCCACTGCCTGGAGGACTTAATCAGGTCTCGCTGCCGCAGGAGAGCAGCTGTCTTCCTGAAGGACCATTTCTACCCTGGACATCATCTGTTTGACCTGCAGATGCTTCAGGTCAATAAAATCACAGAACAACAGACTGAAAAATAGCTTTTACCCAAAGCCATAAGAGAACTCTGCTTATTCTTTCTTTTACAAAGACTTTATTGCACTACATATACAAATAGAGATTTATCTTCTGAAATTATCTGCCGCACTGTTTTTATATTTAAATTCTATATCATATGAACACTCTTTTTTATTGCACCTATTTTACCTGTTAATGCTGTTTTTTTCCCCTATTCGTATGATGCACCCTGATTATTGCTGCTAAATTTCATTGTACACTGTGCAATGACAATAAAATGATTCTATTCTATTCTACTCTATTATATGTATTTAAGATGGTTTAGTGCTGAATCCTTGCAAAGTGCAACCTCTATCCTCATCACATGTGCTGTCACTTAGCTGTTTCCTGCTGTAATCACTCTCACAGGTGATTTCTACTGCCAGTTCACAGGTGTAGAGGCGGTGGTTTAGGAAAACAAAGAGAGGTGAATTGTTTGGGGGAGACAGGAGGTTTTTAGTGAGGAGGAATAGGGAAAAGAAAAGATATTTGCTTAATTTTTATGGTGATACCTTACCTGTGAGGAATTTGAGATTATGAGGAGGTTGAGGAAAGGGAAGGGTTTTTTTTATCAACTCCTGGTTGGACTCCTATTCCCCTGTTCATCTGTGAGTTTGATTCTCTTTTTGGCTTTTCCCTCGTTAAATTTTTGATTTTTTCTTTGTTTTTGTGGACATTTTACATGGACTGAGTGAGCAGCCTAAGGATTTTTACAATCAGGGGTTCAAAATGAGGACAGAAAGAGCAGATAAGTATCAGGGGAAATGAGGAGAGGCCCTAACATGACCAGACTGCAGCTCAAGCCTCATTCTCTAGATGCAAAGTCCCTGGATAAAGAGTCTGAAAGAAAAGAAGACATGAATCTATCAATAATGGAACAGATATATGCTGCAATGCAGGACACTTTAGATGCATTTATTATTTGATATAATTTGACAATTTTAAACTTCATTTAACAATTATTTAGCATAGACAACACTTTTAGGCCCAATCCCATCTCACCCCTTGGCATTGCTCTGTCTGCTTGTGTGTGTCTGCCTGTTTAGACACAACTGACAAATGTGTGGAATAAGTACATAATTAAAAAGAACTATTACAGTGGATAGGCAGATGGGGAGATTTCATCATGTGGGGGAAAGGAAAATAGGGGAAATTGAAACTCCAGGAGAACAGCAGGAAAATGTATGGGATGCATATTTGATCATTTATATCATATATTATATATAATTTATATCGTTTAAAATCGTTTTTCAGTGTGTGTCTAGCCCAATTTGCACATCGCGAATGGAAAAAATACAACAGACACCAAAACCATCGCTGCAGAGCACGAGCTGGCCGCGGCACTTTGCTGTAATATTCTTTGCAGCTCTCAAAAAAAACTAGTAACAACTTAGTAACAAATACTAAGTGAATGAAATGGCAAATTCTTGATCTATTCAAAATGTAGAAGAAGTTGCCGAATTGATCAAAATCAAAGTGTAACTTTTACTAAATTTTAAATTGAATCATTACCTTGCGGGGGAAAAAGACTCAGAGCTGCCAGTCTGTTCCTGTAATTGCTCAGGTGGTGGTGCTGTTGTTAACATGTAATTTTAGTAATCCCATCACAAGTGGAAAGCTCTAAGTACAAGCATGTTTTTTTCTATGCATACGCTGATATGTTTGTGGCCATCAGCAAAATATCTAGACTCAATGATACTTTTCTTAAGTTGGAAAAATCTTGCTTTACTGCAGCTACACAAGATTCATTCAACAACTCCTCTCTCTCATGCCGACACAGACACACACAAACAGTGACAATGGACGCATCTATAAACTAGAGTCATAGCGACATAAATTGGTCTCAACTAACACAAATTACATATGTGTTCATTTGCATTTAGAGCAGGGAAGTGAAATCCGATCACAAGTGGTCACAGGTGAAACAGTCAGGACAGATATTAATACCAGGTCTGAACATGGTCAGAGAGCTGTACAACATGCTATGTGGTCCACTTCTGACTTTGAAAAAGATTCCTTATATTTCCAGTATGGAAAATAATAAGGTTTACTGGTGCAGTTAGACATGGTATCTGTCATCACACACATTAAGCACCCTATGCTATTGACTGAAACTGAGTAATCATAGATGCATCTAGAGGTGAACCAGTCCCGTCCCAGATCGGAAGCTGAATGGACTTGAAGGGTTTCCTGTTTAGGTTATCTTGTGAATGTGGACCATGGGGGGCCTTGATGTGGACATGTCAACCATCAATGGATCCTAAAAGCTGGCAGTTTAGCTGTTGGCAAGGTGTTGACAGCCATTGTTAATTTCAACTGGTAGTGTAGTGGACCAGGAGAGCCTGAATTGAATCATCCAAACATTCAAATGATCCAATGTGCACTGTCAAACACTGCCATCTTTTGGTAACAAAAACTCAGAGGAAAACGTTGGTCCATCTACCAGCCTGCAGGCCACCAGACCTCCAGATACTGAACACAGTCAGGTCTTCTCCCTTCTGAGAAGAGCTGTCATTGCCTTAAAAGATGACCTATACATTTGGCATACAAAAAACATTAGATATGCAGGAACAACTAAAAAATAAATATATATATATATATATACCATAAAAGCCTACAGTTAATGGTGAATATTTTATGTATGTCTGTCTATCTGTGCGCTGAGCCCCCAAATTCAAACTCTCCTCCAGTGAATTGTAAGGTGCGATGCACAGCAGCAGGTCATTCTGCCATTTCTCTCTATAACTTTGATACGCCCCAGCTACCCTTTTATATACCACTAATAGAAGATAAGCTCATCAGGATACAATACTCAGTTTGGTAGATGTTTACTGGCCATTTATTGAGTGCAGTAGTGTTGGGCACTTGATTGTACAGCAGCCTCATTAAAAACAACATTGAGGCTGTCGCCCCGCTAAAAAAGAAGGTAAATCAGAGGAGATTAGCTCCATGGTATAATACTCAAACGTGTTTTAAAACAGACATCACGGAAACTAGAGAGGGAGTGGCGTTCCACCAATCAATATGACTTTCACCTAGCCTGGAAGGATAGCCTGATGAATTACAGGAAAGCACTTAGAAATGCCAGAACCTCTTATTATTCATTATTAATAGAAGAAAATAAGAACAACCCCAGGTTCCTCTTCAGCTCTGTAGCCAGGCTGAGAGAAAGTCACACCTCTACTGACCCATCTATCCCTCTAACCCTGAGAAGCAATGATTTCATGAGCTTCTTTACAAATAAGATTATAACCATCAGGGATAAAATCCACCACCTCCTCCCCATGAAAAGCACAGATACACTGTCTGGTCCTGAAACCATAGAACCACCTGTAGCACCAGATTTATGTTTGAACCAGTTTTCTTCTATTGATCTTCCTGAACTGACCTCATTAGTTTCATCATCTGAACCAACAACTTGTCAATTAGACTCTGTCCCAACTGGACTTTTGAAGGACGTTTTCCCCCTGATTGACAGTTCCATATTTAATCAGATTAACATGTCTTTGTTAACCGGCTACATACCACAAGCTTTTAAGGTAGCTGTTATTAAACCTCCGCTTAAAAAGCCTACGCTTGATCCAGAGGTTTTAGCTAATTATAGACCCATATCAAACCTGCCCTTCATTTCAAAAATCTTAGAAAAATCTGCTGCTAACCAGCTGTGTGATTACTTAGATAGTAACGGTTTGCTGGACAAATTCCAGTCAGGATCTAGAATCCATCACAGCACTGAAACAACACTATTGAAAGTCACTAGTGACCTTTTCATGGCTTCAGATGATGGACCTGTCCTCATCCTGTTGGATCTTAGTGCAGCATTTGACACCATAGATCATAAGATCATGTTAAAGAGACTAGAACAACATATAGAGATCAGAGGAACAGCACTAGACTGGTTTAAATCATATTTATCAGATAGATTTCAATTTGTTAACATCAACAATGACCCCTCCATGCACATGCAAGTTAGTCATGGAGATCCACAAGGTTCTGTCCTTGGACCGATACTCTTCATCTTATATATGCTCACCTTAGGCAACATTATCAGAAAGCCTGATGAATCTAATCACTTAGTTCAACTTCAGGAATGTCTCAAGAACATCAAGGCCTGGATGACCCAAAACTTCTTACTTCTAAATTCAGACAAAACTGACGTCGTTGTAATTGGTCCTAAACATCTTAGAGAATCACTGTCTGACCAGATAGTCACCTTGGATGGTGTCATCTTGGCCTCCAGCTCCACTGTGAGGAACCTTGGAGTTATGTTAGACCAGGACATCACATAAAACAAGTCTCTAGGACAGCTTTCTTCCACCTGCGCAATATTGTAAAAATTAGAAACATCCTGTCTCAGAAGGATGCTGAAAAACTAGTCCAAGCATTTGTTACCTCTAGACTAGATTACTGTAATTCCATATTATCAGGATGTCACAGGAAATCGGTAAAAAGCCTCCAGTTGGTCCAAAATGCGGCAGCACGAGTGCTGACAGGAACTAAAAGGAGAGATCATATTACTCCTGTCTTAGCTTCTCTACATTGGCTCCCTGAATAGATTTCAAAATCCTGCTCTTCACATTTAGAGCCCTTAACAATCAAGCCCCTTCATATATCAAAGAGCTGATAACACCATATTATCCAAATAGATCACTTTGTTCACAAAGCACAGGCTCTCTAGTGGTTCCAAGAGTCTGTAAGAGTAGAACAGGAGGTAGAACATTCAGCTACCAGGCTCCTCTCCTGTGGAACCAGCTCCCACTCTGGGTTCAGGAGACAGACACCATCTCTGCATTTAAAGTTAAACTTAAAACGTTCATTTTTGATAAAGCCTATAGTTAGTTCTGGATCAGGTGAGTCCTGAACCATCATTTAGTTATGCTGCTATAGGTCTAGACCGCTGGGGGAACTCCCATCATGGACTGAGAACTTCTCCACTTCTCTCTGCCCCCCCACACTCATTTATTTATTTTAATACATGTCAATAACTATGTGACTTTTTTCTCCCATAGTCTCTCTCTCTCTCTTTTTCTCTCTCATGTCAGATATCTCTGACTCCAGAACTGCAGGAGAACAACTATTACCATTATTACTATAATTCATTACAATATCTCAGTGATTCATTATGATATGAATTGTGACTGTTACCAATAATAATCAATAACTTATTTACACTGTTATTGTTTTAATTATAACTAGTCAAATCTGATACCGGATGGTGCACAAGTGTTCCTGGTCCCTCTCCCCTCCTCCCTCTCCTCCTCCCTCTCCTCCCCCTCTCCACTATCTCTCTCTCTCTCTCTCTTCTCTCCCCTCTTTTCCACCCATCTCCCCTCTCCTCCCCTTTTTCTCTGCTCATCCCAACCGGTCGATAACAGTCAATGTAATTTATCCAATTTTCCTTCAAAAAGATTTAAAAAGATAAACAGTGGCTTGAAGCACGAGACAGGAGATGGTCATGTAATCCCATATTTTTTTATTGTGTAAACTGAAGCACATGCAAGATTTTAGCATTCTGTGTCACGGTCCTGTGTTTTGTGCTGCCACCTTTTCTTGATTGTGAGCTGTAAAGAAAATGTTTCCAGTTGACATCATTTAGGCAGCAATTGTTTTCCTCAGCAAAACATAACTTGCAAAACAAATGAGGTACACCCAGTAGACAGATAGTTTTAGACAGACAGACAATAAAGGGTTTGTGTTTGTAGTCATATTTTCACGAGAATAGGAACAATATAAGCCAAGACTTTGCCTTTAAAAGCAAAAGCTAAGGTGTTGTTCTCTACAGCAGTGAGAATGTACTTGTGTTTGGGATGAGTGGATTGGATGACATGTATTTACCTATGATTTTGCATTGAAACATAATTGAAACATATGGTACAACAATATTTGTTTGCATGGCTTTTTAATAACTGCTACTGTATATACAGATATACAGCACAATAAAGCTAACACACATTCCTTATGATGACAATAAAATATACCAGTACCAGAATTAGAAATACGTGTGTGCAGTTTCGTATGATGATTTTATGAACAGAAATGAAGCCTGAAATGGTTAATGAAGCAACACAGACACCTGTATCACCAACACACTCCATTAATTAAATCTTCGAGCAATTACAGGAAAAAAATAATCCTTTCGGGATCACTCACTGGAGCTGGTTAAAAAATGATCTCCAGCCGCTGAGCAACATAACCATTTCATCAAATGTGGAGAGAGGGGAAGTGATCTCTGTATTGCACAGTCTGATGAGCCATAAAAAGTGGTTCACAGGAAGTCATAATGATTTGGAAAGGTCACAACCTTTAGATTCAGACACATATAACAAGCAGTGGAAGGAGAAGTGAGAGGAGAGTGTGGGAAGCAGCACAGCGGGAGGGCCCAACTGGTGGCAGGAGACATGAATAAAGATGGCACCATCATCCGCTGGCTGGTGCAGCATTCAGAGAACCTAAATAGAAACGCCAGCAGAGCACAGATATTACACAGAATGCTCTCTCCATCGACGCCTCTCTCTTGGTCTCATGCATTTATATCACTCTTCTGCATGTTATTAACTTTGTGTCTATGCTCTCCTGGTGAGTAAGTTCAGGGTTTTTCTCTGTCCTCTTTCTGTAGGTACCTGTGACTCCAGAGCAGCAGGATCCAGATCTGCTACTGCTGCTTTTATTATTATTAGTTTGTGCAAATATCATTGGTAATGGTAAATGGACTTAATTTATATAGAACTATTCTCGACTTATCAATAGTTAAAAGCACTTTATTCCATGAGTCAAATTTAGCCAATCACACAGACATTCAAACAGAGCTATATATATATAACGCTTTTATATCACACCATTCAAACACTGAGGCACAGCTGTCAAGGGCAATTGTAGGGTTCAATGTCTTGTTCTGGGACACTTTGACATGCTGAGTGGATGAGCCAGAAATCTAACCACTGACCTTTTGGTTATTGGAAAACTCATTCCTGAGCCACAACTGCCCCCTTCTTGCACACCATTACACAAATGCATATTGATATTATTATTGTCATTATAATAACCAGTCTAAAAATGCTTGAATACAACAGTTATAAAATTGTTCAGGGTCTCTTATCTTACCCCTTCTTCCTGAGTTCACTTCTGTTGGAGAGTTCTACCTCCTATAAGAATTAGTTTTTCTCTTCACTGTATAAATCTGCTAATTGCGGAAAACTGTTGGGTTTATCGCGATCATATTGGAAAGACTTGACCTAACTCTGAGTAATGCCTTGAGATGTGTATGTTGTGATTTGGCATCATATAAATTACATTAATTGAACTGAAGTGGAAATGTTCCCTTTAAATTGAATACTAGCGTAGACATAGTTTAGGGAAATTGAGACGGACAAGGGGAGAGAGGAATAAGACAGAAAATGCACACTACTCTATCATACATGTGTGTGCCAGTGGAAGTGTTATAATTTAACAAACTGAGGTGAGACATTGCTTCAGAGGAGCAAAGCAGAGACACTTTTAATTTAGGTGGAAGAGTTTTAGAGCATCATAAATTTCCCTGGAGTTCAGAAATTCATGAGATGCCACACACTCCAAGCCGATGTGTGACACAGTCAGCTGTACTGGTTTCAATTAGAGAAGTACATCTGGAGCAGTTCTCAGGGGTTTTCTTACCTCAGTGTTCCAAGAGCTACAAAGGCAATATAAAACAGCATGTATATTCTTAAGCAGTGCCTCCCAGACTCACCAAATCAGACAAAATGATGATCTCCTGTAAGAACACAGAATCGGAAAGTGGCCACTCATTTCACAGACTAATATTCACTTTACAGTGGACTTGAGATGGGAATTTGGCCTTGTGATGACAGATCTGAGTGCATGTACATATTGTACATCTTCTTTTGGTTAACATTTGTAGATCAACTTTACTTGAAATGGTGTAAGAGATTTGTATCTTATCTCTGTTTATAAAATTCTCAGCGCAAAATGTGAAACCCCTGATTCATGCTTATTAAAGTCTGAGTGTCGTCCTATCTTTTTTTCAAAAATGTTACCCGGTCCGCATTCTTTCACCTGAGCATTAATTGTCTCCGCCCATCCCTCACACCCAACACCACCGCCATTCTTGTCCACACATTGTTGTGGTGAAAAAGTTCCACTCATGGTCCAAAAGTCCAAAAATTCAGTCAAATATAAAGCAGGAGAGTTTTATTGTCGACAAGAAAACCCGAGAGCATTCAATAACCAGCCGGAGCCAGAATTGAGAAAACAACCCCGGAGAAGATGGATCCAGCCAAGTTGGAGGGAGAGAAACTGAAAGATGAAGAGTGCCCCTCCAAGTTCCTGCGAAACTTTCAGACGAAATGGAAGGAGGAAATGGGCAGTGCATGGGACGCCAATGCAGCCACCCAAACCCTGTTCAAAGTAATAGTAAAGAAAGCCACGCCACAAGAAGTGCAAAAACGTTTGGAACAAGTCGTGGGGTTGATGAAGATGGATTGGCAGCTGTTCACTGAACACATTGTACACCATGTTGAGCTGGTCAGGAAGGAACAGCAGAAAGAAGAGCAAGTAAATAAACACCTGGCTAACAAGCTCACACAGCTGCATCTGAATGAATTGAGCACCAAGCACAAGAAAAACAAAAAGGTGCAAGCCCCGGTGGTTCTGGCAGGACAGACTCAAATGCAAGCTGCACCCCAAGAAAACCCAGTGGTGACTGTGGTGGCAATTTCTGTGAAACAAGCACAAAGTCAAACACTTCTTTCTGAAAGTTTAATTCAGTATCTGCAGATGGACTCATCAGTACACATCACCTGATTGACATGCACAAATGAGCAAAGAACATAGGAGAATCTGTGTTGTTATAACTCTCTGCCCCCTCCCACTAAGCATGCAAAGGTATATATTACCCTCCTGTAGTTTCACTCAGTGGAGGAGACATCCTGTCCTTTTGTTTAGATGTTCTGCGGATGACCCCCCTGTGAGACGCCAGGTGTGAGATCCCAATCAGAGATACCAAGAGATACCATAAAGTTGTGGTTTCTCGAGGCCATAAAACTCAAGTCTCTTAAGACACCATCGTAAAACTTAAAATTAACCCGTTTAGATTAACAATTTGGTCAACCATTTGGTCAGTCATCCACATACATGTCTGCTCATGCAATTAAACATACACAAATGTAAACATTTCCATTACATTTCCCCCCTTTGAGCATTTTATGCTCACTAAACTAAACAATAATCATTTTTAGACAAACTCATCATCTTGAAATTGAGAATTTCATTCTAGATGAGAACCCGGAAATTTAACATATCCAATTGCATTCTTGATTAAAGTACACAAGTAGTACACAAATAACAATACACCAGACTAACAACACTTAAATACAAACAAAACTCTGAATCGATGTCAAAAATTTCAATGACACATTTTTCACATTTAAAATTCACTATGACCACCAATTCCATGCTTCAGGAATCTGTGTGTCCTTGTTCTTTTCCTCAAACAATAGGTAATTTAAATGAAAAACAATATGCATCAAATTGTCAGATGTATGTATGTATGTATGTGCAGCAATCAGTTCAGATTATGTGACCAACACCTCCTTGGCTGGTGAGCATCATGTCCAAAGCCATCCTATTTCGCAGAACCACATTTCTGAGGCCCTGAATATTGGGAGCCCAACCCAACCCCCACTAAGAAGTGAGGATAGTTCTCTCATTGGTGATCTTTCCTCGCAGTTGTCTTCATGGCTGCATACCATGAATTGACTTCAGACTTTGTCAGTTCAAACAAGAGTTTCCATTTTTTGTTCTGCTTATGATGCTCAGTTTAGTTTGGTGTTGTTCTTCCTGCCAAGGTTTCACCTGCCATAGCAATGTTGGCAGGACGATGATGACTGTGAGCAAGAACAGGGAACACATCTTTTCCCTCGAACTGCATCCCAGTCGTCCCATCAGGTGTCACTTTTTGTCTGTCGGCGTCATCGTTTATCAGCAGCATCACCCTAGCCAACCCCCTAATCAATGTGCCGCCTCTTCGTGAGATTGGAGACGTGTGGTCCTAGAGATTTCCACCCCCTCCTTGCTCGCGGACACAAAGCAGTTGAAGGCTGAGGTGCACTCACTGACATCAATGCACGCTGTGTTCTGAAGAATCCACTCCTTGCTCAGGAACCTCCCTGCAATGGCTTGCATACATCCAAGTTGATCTTTCAGCAGCCTTCACTGCCATCTATGGATTTTGGTAGGGCTTCCTTCACCTATCTGTGGATCTCAAAAAGCATAGGGGACAGGTTGCACAATAAAACATTTCCCTGAGCAGTGCCTTCGCAACTGCTGAAGAGTCCCCTGAGTGGAGAAAGCTTCCACACACTTCACACCTTGTCAACAAAACCCCTCTATGAATGATCAAACAGTTCACTTTATATAATCTGGATTCCTCTTTATATGTTATTATAGTACCAATTATATAACTCATAAAAAAATTGTGAGTAATTTGTGAGTTTAACAATTCTTTTGTAAACCAATGTATCTCTTCCTACATTTGGCATCCCCCCTTTGACACTTGGTTCTGACCATGTGTCAACTATGAGGAAGCAGATATCTTGCTAAACAGGATTTCCCATTTGTTCCAGACCAAAATGTATAGCCACCAAACAATCCACTTTCCTTCAAACTGTTTTTTTTGTTTGTTTTTAACTGAGCTGCCCTTATCTGCAACTCCTGTAAATCTGTATTTAAATGTTAATGACCCATCAAATACATTAGGTGTTAATGACCTATCAGAAACTCCTCGGACACGCAGACTGTGCTTTGCTGCAGCTTTTGCAGCAGCTTCTGCTCTCACATTCCCCTGCGAAACTGAAAAGTCTTTAAAAAATGCTTCACATTTGCAGACAGCAATTAGTTTGAATAACAACACAGCGTCAATCAGAACAGCAACCAATGTATGGTAGGTAATGGGTTTGAGAATTTCCCTTTAGCCAAAAATCTGCCAAATCATATACCACTCCCAATGCATACCTGCTACCAGTGTATATGTTGACACCTGTCACTTACATATTTGCATTTCTCAATCAATGCAACCAATTCTGCAGCTTCTGCAGAATAATGTAATGAGTGATTCAGCCAAATCTGTCATACAAAGTTGTAACGTCAAAACCCACTTGGCTTCTACCAGTTGCTGGATCTTTTAATGCTGAGTCGTCCACAAACAGCTTCATATCAGCATTTATCAGCTGTACTGTATCTGAGTCACTTAGCTTTTGAAAAGTGTTCAGTCTGACAATAATAAATTCCACAGTCCTTATTGCATTTATCACTGCAGAAATCTTTAATCTAACTTTCTCTATCACATTCTTTAACTACTTACTCTAACCTTCTCTACCATCCTTTGTGTTAACATAACATCTGTAATTACATCTGGGTGAGTACCTCAGCATCTCACAAGAAAGTGTTACTTACAGAGGTGAGGGAAGAGTTCAGAATCTTCCATTGATATGCATATCTCAAATCCTCTAGTTACATCTAAGCCTTGTGATGTTAAAATTAGCATATTACTCAATGAACACATCAAATCTATACCAATAAAATCTATCAGCCAGCGTGGTGACAACAAAAATTAATGTTTAAAATTTCCTTAACCTCATTTTAACAAAACAATGGTACAGTGTATCTCTCTATCACTGTCGTACCTGTTGCTTCATTCATTTTCATTTTTGGAGTTATATTAAACTCTTCACATTAAATGACTGATTCTGTTTCACCTGAATCTACCAAAAATGTGATGTCTTTACCATTTACTGTGATCGTGTGTTTTTGCATATATGCATCAGTTCTAACAGTAATTCACATGGTGTGCGTGTTACAGTGCTCTTACGAATTTGGTGAGTAGGTTGAAACTTTCTCTCTGTCTCCGCGTCTGCACCAGATGAATCCTTCACTGTCCCCAGCTCCACCGCTACTCAATCGCACTATGTGTATTTGTTCTCAGGGCAATCCCTGATCCAATGTCCAATTTTGCCACATTTGAAACAAGCGTCAGTTCTTCCACGTCCCCTTCCTCTCCGTCCATGAACTTTCTTGTGCCCGCAGACTTGGTTTTGATATGCTGCCAGCTGTCCTTTTTCTTTTTCTTGCTGTTCAAGAGTTTTTCTGCATGATCGGCATGACCCCATGCTGGATTCACCATTCTCCGCTCCTGTGCAGAGACGGATCTTGCCACTTTCGAATACTGAGTCCCCATCTCAGTCATCAGCAGTCTCTGCTGTTCAGTGCTGGTTCCAGTGCTGGTTCCAGTTGCACTGCATACCGCTCCCCCACCTAACACTTGTGGGAGAGATGAAGTGGTAGGTTCTTTCATATTGGTGAATGTCCATGGTCTTTAGATCAGCTGAGTGTTTCCATCTCCTGCAGCCACCTCCACCATCGGTGCTTGCCCCCTTCCCGGTGCGCCGTTGAGTATGTGCTGCCACATATGGAGTGGTGCATGATGGAGGCCTGTCCACCTCCTCTGCTGCAACAAGCTCGAGGTCTGGATGGAGGTTAGGGACGGCTGGAGCTGCCGCCTGCGCCCTCTGCACCGGTAGCAGCTGAGTGTCCTGCTGGTCATCACACTGCACCGCTGCTGGCTGTGGTTGTCCTCTCGGTGGAGCTGAGTCCAGATCAGGGTCTAGTCGGACACACTGAGACTTGGAGATTAGTTCAATCCCTACCTTCTGTAAACTGTCCCTGATATTCACTTCAGTTAACCAAAATTCACACGCTCCAGTACAAATATCCCTACATTTCTTTTTTCCTTCTAATTTGTCCTCACTAACTCATTCCTCTCTAACTCTACACATACCATCACTTATTAACATATACTGAACATTAAGAAAAGAAAGTTGAAGTGGATTAGCATTATCCTTATCTTTCTTTCCTTTACCATATGTTTAAACCCATTTCTCTAATAGGTTGTCTCAGCAGTTTTAACACAACTCTTATTTCTCAATTTAAACTCCCCATTTGTTCAACAAAATACAAAATTTGGAAGACCAAAGTTATGCTGATATGGGAAAAGACATTTAGAAATTCCCTAATTTATTTTAATCCGTTCTTTACTTTTTAATTTACTTTTCTTAAAAATTTGTTTTTAGGATTTAAGTCTTTGTTAATAACCTCAAAAAGCCAATTATACCCCTAATATACTTAAGTTTACTTAAATGTACTTACCTTTACCTACCTTTGGCAGTTGAGAACTTCTCTCTCTCTATTTTTTTTTCTCTCTTCTTAAAGCAGATTCATGGCAGTTCGAGATGATCCTGGCTCAGGTCTCAGTCCTTCAGTCCCTGTCACATCTCCAGTACAAAACTCTATTTACTATATTATATCATAGTTTGTTAAATCATGAGCTCGACGTCAGAACCCAATATAACAAGTGTATTCAAATCAACAAACACTCCGTATATTTCTATTATTATATCTTGTATATATCAATACTCTTTAATTCTGTGACCTCCTGTCATGGCGTAAAATCCTTCAGATGATCGGAATGATTTTGGGGACATTTCTCTTAATAGTAGCAGTGGTAATGTGCTGTGTGCTCCCTATCGTATCTGTAATGCTAAAGAAAACAGCGAAATTGGTCACAGGACAATTCCCAGTTCAGGTTCAGAGTAATGTTACCTTGGAGATGAACACCTATGATAGTGGAAGAGATGATGAATACCAGGAAATGACACAGGAACTGCCCTATCAAAATATGTTGTTTTCGGTTGAACCCTCCGCCCCTTCTTATTATTAATGGAGAGATTAGATGAGTTAGACACATTCTCGGATACTGAATGCTCGGATATTGATACTGTACAAAGAAGGCGTGGCAGAAAGAGGAGAGGGAAGCCTAAATCACGATCACTACAGGAGTTCAATCTGGTCCTGCAGAGAGTACTAAATGAACTCTCATTCGGTCCAATCCCCATTATATCGTCAAAAACCCATATCACTTATACGGGTCAATCAGTCCATTCCAAACACTATCCTCTGCCTTCACTTCTTCTAAAAATCCAGATAAAACACATAAGTAGTGAAGCTTGGACAACAATGACCTATGACCTAGGACTTGGGTTGACCCTACATCAAACCAATGTTAGATTAATATACCACTATGATCTCCTTAGTCTAATAACACACCAATGGGCTCCTTTACGTACCACTTATGTGAAACGCATAACCTCATTGCATTATGGATCAGATCTTTTATTTAGTACACACACCGTATTGCAGAAATATGGTAGGGAAGCTGTAGAGGAGATGTCATTTATTTGTTGGCACCAATTTGCATGTGATAGAGAGTAGTTCTTAGTATCCTAACCCACTAGGGGAATAGACCCTGTGATCTCATGAACTCTTTAATGTTGCCCCACCTAGAAACATGGCATCCTTCCCCGGGAACGGGTGGCAGAATGATCTCCGCCCACTTAAAGGGCCCTTATACCCGCAGGAGCCTCATCCACCTGGAGTCCCTGTTCAAACACAGATGGAGTCTCACTGGGTCCCATCGATGTCTCACCCACCACTTTCCATGGCCCTGAAAGATCCCTGGAGCTTGGGAAACTGGATGGCCCCTGCACCCCGACCATCATCGGTTCCGGATCCACCCCCTCACTTGCGGGCATGGCCGCCTGCTCCGGAGCTGAACCATGGACCTCTTCAACCTGTGCCACCGGAGGAATGGATGCCACGACCTCTCCAATCCGAGGAACAGCTGACCCATCTCACCGCACCAGATGACTCCGATGCCACCGTGTCGGGGGAAAACGAACGACCCGATACTCTTTTTTCCCCCATATCACCTCCACTTCACGACTATTCTCCCGAGCCACCTCATGCATATTCCCCCACTTCACCTGAAACTTATTCATCAAACTCCAAGGACGCCCTTGCCAAGCATCAATAAAGAATGGCTGCTTATGCACACCTATTGGCCAATCCAACTGAGGAAATAAGGAAAAGATATGAGGAGGATCTGCTATTGGAAGTAGCACTTCTGAGAGCAACCATCGAGGCCACAAAGCTTGCAATGTCACCCCAACCTGATACAATACCTGTTCAGGAACCAGCCCTTCAGATTGCCCAAATGCTTACCCCTGAGCCCCTTCAGGCTCCAGAACCTGCAGCTATGCCAACTAATCTTATCAGCCGAGAATATGGACCGCCCTGGGCTCCAAACCGATTGGGGAATATAACTTTGCCAGAATTTCATGATCTGATCCAGGATAAAGACCCCGGTGAGGTAGCATTGCTTCGATATGAGCGGAACAAGGCAAAGGCCCGTATCACAAAGTGCCAACGTGCGCTACAACTGAAGGGTGTGGTTAAAGAAAGGGATCACTTCAAAATGGCCTGTGAGCAGCTGAAGGATCAATACAACACTCTTAAAGGCCAGAATGCTAATCTCTTGTTGGCCAACACCAATCTCCTGAAAACCCAGCACCTCCTCACCAAACAGGTGTCCCATCTGGAAACGGTTGTGACGCGCTATCGCACCCTGCGTCGCACCTCCTCTGACTCTCACTAGATTAAATGAGAATCATAATCATTAGTTACACTTAGCATAAATTGTTTGGAGTGTCCACTATTTTTGTTGCATGCTCACATTATATATATTACATTCTCTTATGGTTTGCAACACACAGTCACTATATTTGTTTATGGTAACACATGACCACTTATTACAGCTTAGACTTTAGCCTCTATGCCTTCATGTGCGAGGATCCCACTGTGAAGTGTGGTAGATACCAGTCATGCTAAGTGCTCTAGTGACTATATAGTCACTAAGGGGGGATATGTAGTATAATTTTTGGCCATTAAAACCATGTCACTTATGAATGTCACTATATACCTTCAAGAATCTGCACTACAAACTAAGGTGTGATTGAAACATAATTTGCTACTGATTGAAACATGATTTACTACTGATTACAATAAGTTTGTGAATGTAATTACAAATCAAATCATATATTCTGTGTGTAACAAGCAGTATGAGGTGATTGTATAACTTGTGTGAAGAAATATTAATCTTGTAAAAAAGACAATCTGACCGAATTGAAACATAATGGTGTCAAATGTAAGAACAATATCTTTTTAAAAATAGAAAGCTGATTGAACAAAAGATAATGGTGTCAAGAATGAGCAAAACTGTTTAAAAGTAAAATAGACATGCCTGGACATGTCTGGGCAAAACTAGTGTAAGATCCCAACATGCCCAGTGGAAGCTAGAAAAGTGACCAATGAAATGATGACACGTGTGCCCACGATAAAACGATAGACCAATGACTTACTGACAGGTGTGGCCTCGAAATAATGATAACCAATGAAATGCCGACAGGTGTGGTCGCTTACACACACACTGGTGTACTGGCCGACGACCCGATCGTTCTGTTCAGGGGCACACGGAGGGCACAGTGTTTCTGAAAACCTGACACACTGGGCTAGTGGAGGAAGAATTATGGACAGTGCTGGTAGGAAAAAAATATCATATAAGTATAAAATAAATTAAAATTGATAACCTACAGCAGCTAGAAAATGAGATTACAGGACATATGATCTTAAGTATATTAACTTTAGAAAGTGTTTGTATAATTAATAAATAATACTGATAGAGAAGAATATATTCTGCTGCAGCTAGAAAAATTAGATTACAGAAAGAGGGTTTATGTAATTAATAAATAATACTGATAGAGAAAAATATATATTCAGATGCAGCTAGAAAAATTAGATTACAGAAAGAGGGTTTATGTAATTAATAAATAATACTGGTAGAGAAGAATATATTCTGCTGCAGCTAGAAAAATTAGATTACAGGAGGACATATGATCTTAAGTATATTAACTTTGGAAAGAGTTTATATAATTAATAAATAATACTGATAGAGAAGAATATATTCTGATGCAGCTAGAAAAATGAGATTACAGAAAGAGGGTTTATGTAATTAATAAATAATACTGGTAGAGAAATAATATATTATAATTATTGATTAATAATTGATAACTTTCAGCAGGGAGGGTGTTGAGCATCCTGACAGCCTGGTGGATGAAGCTGTCTCTCAGCCTGCTGGTCCTGGCCCGTAGACTCCGTAGTCTCCACTCTGAGGGTAGCAGGGTGAAGAGGCTGTGTGACGGGTGGGTGGGGTCACCTGCAAGGCGGAGGGCTCTGCGGGTGAGGCGGGTCTTGTGGATGTCTTGAACAGGAGGACATGTAATCTTGGGTATATTAACTTTGTCCCTTTTTTGTCTTTCAGCGGAGTTCTGTGGAGATTAATAGAAGACCTGAATTAAATAAAGTGGATGAAATAGATAATAATAATAATAAATTAATGGAAGAACAAAGGGGGGGCAGTAGTAGTGAAGACGAAATTATTAATCCTGTAACACAAGGAGATAGAGAAACACAGGGTATAAGAACACATTTCTGGCTGGAGAGAACATATTATGATGAAGATGGTGTAGACTCACTAAAATCAGAAACCTAACACAGACAAAGGAAGAATTTCCTGTCATCCCATGGGAAACTATAATACGTAGCCTATGGATTCCCTACACTCTAGCACCAATACTAGAATACTTGTGTAATCAACCAGCTGCAACAGCCACATTCCCTTTGCATCCCTTTTTGGGGATTCCTGAAGGATTGACCATAGCAGGAAGAACTAGAGCAGCAGTAGATCCAAGGCTCGATATAAGCATCGTCCCCAGAAGTGTAGAGTGGGAAACGGGGAAATTCGGATACATAAATAAAACCCCGGCTGAAGATGGGTCTGAAAATTTAAGATTCAATCCTACAAGAAAAGCTGTTATAAAAAAAGAGGAGTGACAGTTGGTAAAATATTAGTGTTGATAAGAACAAAAGCTTACCCAGAGCCAGAAATTCCTAGACTGGTGAACAGCGCTAAACAAGGATTTATGGGACTTAAAATGGGGAAAGGAGAGGGATGGCTGACCCCAGTGGAGCTAGTAATAAGACAGCAGCCTGACCATGCTAAACAGATAAGACATTGCATGAATAAATGGCACAAGCGAACATCAGGACGAGTACAAAAAATGGAACTTTTGAAGCAGCTTGCTGCAATGAAGTAGAGGCCAACATTAAACATTACAAAGTTAAAGACACGAATAATCAGAGAGAGGGAAAGCGAGCGAGAGAGAGGGAGGTGCTCAGATGGTTCAGACTAACAGCATATACTGGACATAAAACGATAACCAGCCTTGTCGGCAGATGGCAGCAAGGACGAGCAGAAGCAACTAGTCATGCCTACCGCCCCTGCGCAGCCACCTCCCTACTCATCCCCTATACAACAAAGTCCAACAGGCCTATATCCAGTACTGCCAGCGGAAAAATCGGCTGACGGTTTACTGACAGGAAAGTTCACAGTAAACTGCTGCACTCAAAAAGAAACATCACAAGTTGATGACGCGAGCAGCTCCTGTTCAAGTGACGAATCCTGCAGCACAAGCTATAAAGGAATTCAGCGACCAGATAGCGAAGCTGAGGAAAAAGAGCGACAAAGGAGGAGAACAATGAATAAAGAAGTGAATATGGAGCTTGAGAGTTACAGCTGAGACAAGAAGCTGCAGAACTACAAGTCCCAGCAAAGTCGCCACAGGAAGTAAACCTGCGGTTATCAGGCACCATGATGACAACAGGCAAACAGTCATTGGAGGAGCGACGCCGGCGGGAGGTGGAGGAACTGCAACAATTTGACCTGGCTCCCAGCCCACGTTTCCTCAGCAATCTGACAGATAAGCAGGCAGAGCCAGAGGAACAGAATAATTGAATGAGACTTGATTGGAACACAGATGAGAGCACATCAGAAAACAACGTTGTGCTCTTAGGACGTGATATCCTGTGTCCCTTGAAAGCAAAAATCCTATGCACCCGAGGTGGTCTGGATAGGATTATAATAACTTGATACAGTAATATCACCACAAAATCCCGACACCTTACAATCTTACATCAGGGATTTATGAGCTTTTCCTTCCCTGAATTCACTTCCTCGACATCAGGGATTTATGTTTTTTATATCTTTAAAGACACTTCCTCGACATTAAAGATTTTTGCTCAACTTTCCACAAGGATTTTAGCTCTGTTGTTTTAGCTCCCTAACTTCACCACACGGCAAGCCACACTAGGCCTCCTAGCTCTCCTACTGGCTTACTGGCATCCCTGCAACAAGCACCAACATTGCTCTCAGTCAGCATGCAGTACTCCCACGTAAAGCAGAAACCTCTCTCATTCATTCACACTTTGCGCACCATGGTTATACATAATCAGACAGACAAGTTGCATGCAACACATATAGCTGCCTTTAAGTTTTTACTTCTTTTTCCTGTGATTGAATAAATTTAGTATGGGTTAGGTTCAGTAGAGGTGAGTCTTAACAAGATCTTTTTACCTGGGCGGATGCACTCTGTTCACAGACACCCTTGGAATTTGCAGAAAATATAAAAAGGCTCTGCTGTTACCTTGTTAATTTGGCAGCTGCGGGTCTGTGAAACAGTGTGCGGCCGCCTTCAGGCTCTGGATCCTTAACTCTGTTCCTCTCCTGGCTGGCTCGCCAATTTGTTGTGGTGAAAAACTAAGTTCCACTCATGGTCCAAAAGTCCAAAAATTCAGTCAAATAAAAAGCAGGAGAAGTCAACTTAAAAGCAGCAGAGTTTTATTGTCGACAAGAAAACCCGAGAGCATTCAGAAGCGAGCCGGAGCTGCACCAGAAGAACTCTGACTATCAGTCGTGTTGCTCCACTTTATCTATCATTAAGGGCCACGTGTCACGGTTATGTATTTTCAGTGTTCCTCTCATGTTCCCTTCTGCCTTCCTCTGTGCTCCACCCTCTGATCCTCCTGTGTTGTTCTCTGTCCCTCTCCTGTGTTCCCCTCCTTGTCCCTCGCTATGTTTCACCCTGTGCCTCTCCCGTGTTCATCCCTGTCTTGGTTATTGTATTTTGTTCTCGTTAATAAGTTTGTTCAGTGTTTCCTGTTTTATTTTGTAGGCCTTGCTCCCTGTGTGTTTTCACCTATTGACTTCCTGCCCTCATCAGGTTCACCTGTTTGTCTTGTGCCACCTGTCCCCAGTTACTAATTAGTTCCAGTGTGTATATAAGTCTTTGTGTTCCCCCCTTGTGGTTGTTGGTTCGTCATCGTCATTTCTGGTCTGGTCCTGTCCGTCCTCGAGATTCTGGTTCTGTCTGTTCATGTGTCCCGTCAGCTCTCGTCTCGTTACCCCGTAAGTTTATATCCTGCCCTGTTCTGTGTTCCACTCTGCTTCTTGAGTGCGACTTTTGTTTCCCTGTAGACTTCTTGTTGAATAAATACACTTTTTGTTAAACCTTATTTAGTTTCTGCGTTTTGGTCCTCCCCGTCTCACGTCACCCCCCATTCGAACCTTGACAGTACGAACCAACCAGAAATGGACCAAGCAGAGCTTTATGTTTTTTTTAGGAAGGTTTTTTATTTTGACTCCTTGGTGGATGAGCTGAGCACCGCAGGCACGAAGCAGCGTGAAGAGCTGCTGGAGAAAATGGCACCGGTGCGGGATTGGCTTAAGGACAGACCCTGGGTCAGCCACTTTGTCCCGCACCTGGTGACCGTTGAGAGGAGACTACAGGACATCCTCTCATCCCCAACTCCCCCTGCAGATCCCTCCCTCGGCACCCGCCTGGCTTTTGGTGACCCCCGTAGTCTGCGTAGAAACGCTACGGCGCGAGGCGGGCGCCGGAGGGGAGCCCCCTCACTCAGTTTCCATCCATCTCCACCAGTTAACAGGCAGCAACCTCAATGCGGAATATCGTGGATTCTGGCAGAAGCAACCCACGTTCCAGCGTCGGGGGTCCCGGCTGACGTCACTCATGTTCCGGCGTCGGGGATCCTGGCAGATGCTACCCACGTTCCAGCGTCGGGGGTTCCGGCTGACGTCACTCATGTTCCGGCGTCGGGGATCCCGGCAGATGCTACCCACGTTCCAGCGTCGGGGGTTCCGGCTGACGTCACTCATGTTCCGGCGTCGGGGATCCCGGCAGATGCTACCCACGTTCCAGCGTCGGGGGTCCCGGCTGACGTCACTCATGTTCCGGCGTCGGGGATCCCGGCAGATGCTACCCACGTTCCAGCGTCGGGGGTTCCGGCTGACGTCACTCATGTTCCGGCGTCGGGGATCCCGGCAGATGCTACCCACGTTCCGGTTTCGGAGGTCGCCGTTCCTGTTCCTGCCCCACGGTTGGGGGTTCAAGCAGTCGTCTCGCCAGTTCCTGCCCCTCGGCTGAGGGTTACGGCGAGCGGCTCTCCAGTTCCTGTTCCTGCCCCACGTTTGGGGGTTCAAGCAGTCGTCTCGCCAGTTCCTGTCCCTCGGCTGAGGGTTACGGCGAGCGGCTCTCCAGTTCCTGTTCCTGCCCCACGTTTGGGGGTTCAAGCAGTCGTCTCGCCAGTTCCTGTCCCTCGGCTGAGGGTTACGGCGAGCGGCTCTCCAGTTCCTGTTCCTGCCCCACGTTTGGGGGTTCAAGCAGTCGTCTCGCCAGTTCCTGTCCCTCGGCTGAGGGTTACGGCGAGCGGCTCTTCAGTTCCTGGTCCTGTTCCACGGTTGCGGGTCTCGCCGGGCTCCGTTTCAGTTCCTGTTCCTGTCCCACGGATGCGGGTCTCGCCTGGCTCCGCTTCAGTTCCTGTTCCTGTTCCTGTCCCACGGATGCGGGTCTCGCCTGGCTCCGCTTCAGTTCCTGTTCCTGTTCCACGGTTGCGGGTCTCGCCTGGCTCCGCTTCAGTTCCTGGTCCTGTTCCACGGTTGCGGGTCTCGCCGGGCTCCGTTTCAGTTCCTGTTCCTGTCCCACGGATGCGGGTCTCGCCTGGCTCCGCTTCAGTTCCTGTTCCTGTTCCTGTCCCACGGATGCGGGTCTCGCCTGGCTCCGCTTCAGTTCCGGTTCCGGTCCCACGGATGCGAGTCTCGCCTGGCTCCGCTTCAGTTCCTGTTCCTGTCCCACGGTCGAGGGTTAGGCTGGCGCCGGCACAGCTGGGGCGGCGGTCGCTGTCGTCTCCTCCGGTGCAGCGACGGCAGGTGTCGTCTTCTCCGGGACAGCGACAGCAGCGTCATCGGTCATCTCCTCCTGAGTGTCGACCTCAGCGTCAGCTGCTATCTTCTCCCGAGCCTCCTGTGTCACAGCAGCAACCTCAGCTGCTATCTTCTCCAGAGCCTCCTGTGTCACAGCAGCAGCCTCAGCTGCTATCTTCTCCAGTGCCTCCTGTGTCACAGCAGCAGCCCCAGCTGCTATCTTCTCCCGAGCCTCCTGTGTCACAGCAGCAACCTCAGCTGCTATCTTCTCCAGAGCCTCCTGTGTCACAGCAGCAGCCTCAGCTGCTATCTTCTCCCGAGCCTCCTGTGTCACAGCAGCAACCTCAGCTGCTATCTTCTCCAGAGCCTCCTGTGTCACAGCAGCAGCCTCAGCTGCTATCTTCTCCAGTGCCTCCTGTGTCACAGCAGCAGCCTCAGCTGCTATCTTCTCCAGAGCCTTCTGTGTCACAGCAGCAGCCCCAGCTGCTATCTTCCCCAGAACTTCCTCTGACTGGACTGCAGAAGCAGCTGATTTTCCCTGAGCCCCTGGGCTCTGTTTCTGATCGGCCTCCGGGCCGCCCGCCCGAGCCCCCGGGCTCTGTTTCTGACCGGCCTCCGGGCCGCCCGCCCGAGCCCCCGGGGTCAGTTTCTGACCGGCCTCCGGGTCGCCCGCCCGAGCCCCGTGCTCTGACTTTGACTGGCCTCTGGGTCAAGCCCCGTGCTCTGTTACAGATTCCCACCCCTCTCAGTTTCATGTTTAGTCCTCGTTTAAATTCAGTTTTGGACCGTCTGGAATCCGGTCCTTAAGGGGGAGGTTCTGTCACGGTTATGTATTTTCAGTGTTCCTCTCATGTTCCCTTCTGCCTTCCTCTGTGCTCCACCCTCTGATCCTCCTGTGTTGTTCTCTGTCCCTCTCCTGTGTTCCCCTCCTTGTCCCTCGCTATGTTTCACCCTGTGCCTCTCCCGTGTTCATCCCTGTCTTGGTTATTGTATTTTGTTCTCGTTAATAAGTTTGTTCAGTGTTTCCTGTTTTATTTTGTAGGCCTTGCTCCCTGTGTGTTTTCACCTATTGACTTCCTGCCCTCATCAGGTTCACCTGTTTGTCTTGTGCCACCTGTCCCCAGTTACTAATTAGTTCCAGTGTGTATATAAGTCTTTGTGTTCCCCCCTTGTGGTTGTTGGTTCGTCATCGTCATTTCTGGTCTGGTCCTGTCCGTCCTCGAGATTCTGGTTCTGTCTGTTCATGTGTCCCGTCAGCTCTCGTCTCGTTACCCCGTAAGTTTATATCCTGCCCTGTTCTGTGTTCCACTCTGCTTCTTGAGTGCGACTTTTGTTTCCCTGTAGACTTCTTGTTGAATAAATACACTTTTTGTTAAACCTTATTTAGTTTCTGCGTTTTGGTCCTCCCCGTCTCACGTCACCCCCCATTCGAACCTTGACACCACGCCTGTTACTAATCTGACTGGTCTATCATTACATCTATCAATCAGGGTCTGAGATCGTGATCTAATCTTATTGGTTACTGAGGAGGGTCTAACATTGCGACCTTCCCCTTGGAAAGTCTCCAAGCACCGGGGTTACTTTGGTACGTTGGTCTTAAGTTTACCCCTAGAAAACCTCCCAACACCTGGGTTGCTTTTTGGCCTTGGAGCTGGGACTTCCCTCTGGAGAGCCCCCACCATACCATGAGGAGTCTCTTTTTCTTTTACACAGTTTTTCTTTCTCTTGACACCATTATATCTGTCCAAACCATTAACTATTTTTTTACAAGATATTTGTCTCTGATTTGACACCATTATATTTCATTTTTGTCAGATTGCCTTTTTTTAAAAAGATTATCATTTCTTCACACAAGTTATACATAAACTACGTACTGATTGTTACACATAGAGTATATTGTTTGATTCGTTTGATGATTCGTAATATCTGTCTTAAACTTATTGGAATCATCAGTAATTATGTTTCTCCTTATACTTCAGCACACATTAGATTATAGTGCAGATTAAAGGTATATAGTGACATTCAACATCCTGCATTGATTACTGTAATTCCCTTTTTGGTCTCCCTAATAAATGCCTTCATAAACTTCAATTAGTCCAGAACTCTGCCGCTCCCATCATTTCCAGAACCCCCTCCATTAATCACATCACTCCTGTCCTTCAGCAGCTTCATTGGCTCCCGGTCAAATACTGCATTGTTTTTGAGATTCTGCTCATCACCTTTAAGGCCACCCACAACATCATTCCACCAGACATTTCGGAACTCCTGCATGTTGAATCACCGTCCCACACCCTCAGATCTTCCATTCACATCACTGTACCACCTGCCCGTTTGACCACCATGGGATCTAGAGCCTTCAGCCACTCTGCCCCCTGCCTCTGGAACACCCTCCCACGAGACATCTGCAACACTGACTCTCTCTTCATTTCTATATCACATGTAAAAACTCATCTTTTTAAACCTTTTTCAGTATGATTGTCTTTGCTGATTGTTATTCACTGTTTATTTCATTTTAATTATTTTATTGATGTTTTTGATACATTGTTGTTGTGTTTTAATCTGCCGTGTAAGTTGACCTTCAGTGCTATGAAAGGTGCTTATTAAAAAAATGTATTATTATTATTATTAAGTTACATTTATATTACTAAACTTATTTTGATCTGCTGGGATCTGTACAAGTCACAGAATTTGGACTTTTCAGATTGATACCACTGGACTGATACCAGTGGTGGAATTGTTTTTCATCAAGACTATTCCTTGTGTCCAGGATAACCTTCCTTCCACCTGTGCAATATGATGAAATTCAGAAACAACGTGTCTCAAAAAAATACTTTTCTTACCTGTGTGGTGTCTGAAATGCCATGTGTTGTGTTCTCTTTGAATGAAGTTAATCTATGGGTCTGAAGCCCATAGGTCCTGAGGATTCGGAGGTCCATAAGTTTAGGCTTTCAGAGGAAAACTGAACGTACACGTTAGAGCATTAGGTCACGGCTCTAATGGTCACTCTAAATTTGAGCTGGTGTTACCCTCCCTGTTACCAGACAGATGAGGAGGGCTGGAGGAGAGCCAGATGTGTTTTCTCTAGGTTTACAACAACTCTCATATATAAACAGGGAGCAGAGATTCACATTGGCCCCAAATCTCTCTCCAGGCAGACTGCAGTGCTTGTATTGATGCTGAACTTTTTGTAATAAACCTTTTATACAATCAAGACGGTGTCATCTGAGATCCCTTCATCATCTTCACATCATCGCTACCCCAATATACAACACCTGTAAACTTTATTATCAGAACATGGGGAAACCAAAGAGTGGCGACAGGAGCTTAGGTTCAAAAAAGATTTAATGCAAACATTTTAAAATGGAATTGACAAAGTCAAAGTTGAGAGAGCGAAGCAAGTATACTCAGTGGTCCGACTAAACAAGGAGTCCAGAGTAAAACTATGGCTGAGACGGCAGACTGCGTGGCTGGCAAACAGGGAGGTTGGACAGATGGTTCCTGGGCAGTCAGGTAACCAGAACATCCAAACAGGGAAAAAAGGCACAGAGTTCAGCTGAAGTGTTCACTACCATAGGGTAAACTGCCAGAGGCAGTAGTTTATAATCTTGACTGGGAGTAACAGGTTCATGGGTGATTTGGTGGGAGATGAAAGCTGGAGGCCATCACCAGTCAGCAGGAACAGAAAGGGGACAAAGCAAACATGTTCGTGCACACACACACACACACACACACAAAATAAACTCCATCCTTCAGTTGATCTAAAATGCTGCAACACAAGTATTGACAAAGACCAGGAAAGACACTATATTCCTCCCATATTATCTTTTCTGCATTGGTTCCCTGTTAAATTAATGATATAAA
Source organism: Paralichthys olivaceus (assembly GCF_024713975.1). Lineage (NCBI taxonomy): Eukaryota > Metazoa > Chordata > Actinopteri > Pleuronectiformes > Paralichthyidae > Paralichthys > Paralichthys olivaceus. Next base: position 3,265,851 of record NC_091093.1, on the reverse strand, counting down.
TCAAAATGATTATCTCATATAAAACCATCATTAAGCCTTATTTAATCTTAGAGAGATCATGCCACTATATTGTCTTAAAAAACCTCTTGTTTTCAAAACACATGCTCTTGTGTTTCCTAAAGTTAGAAGAGGACAAACAACACTCTGTGGAGGTGAGGGGGCTGGGAGAGGATAGATCAGCTCAGTTGAGAGCTGTTAGCTGACTGATCCTCAGGCTTAAAAGGCAGCGGCGGAGCTGCCTCAAGGAGACACAGAGCAAAGACACGCACACAGGATGGTGACTGTGAGACTGAGCTGGAGCGAGACGTCCAGCTGAAACAGCTGCACACTTTAAGTTGTATTTTGAGAGTTTTGTTTAAAAGTTAATAAAGTATGCTCAATTCTGAATGGCTTGTCTCTGGCTGCTGTGGTGAGAGCCCCGTGGCATGGTCAACTGGAAATAAATCTACTGACCACTATGCTGATGGACATAAAAAAACAACAAATTCCTCTATACTGTAAGCCCCGACATTCAAATTAATTAGACTCAAAATGGCATCATGTTCACCATTAGACTATAAGGCCCAATCCCATTTCCCCCCTTCTCCCTACCCCTTAGCCCTTCCCTTCCATTTAGCATGTTCGCGTGTAGGGGTAGTGTGTCCCGACCCTTGTACGTATTTTGTGAATCAGATTCATTCTAAATTGACAGGTGCGTGTCCGCTCTCTGCAATTAGCATACTGCCACACCTCTATTTCTCCATATAAGGACACTTGTTTGTCATGAAGAGAGCTGTGTCCTGAACAGAGAAGTTTAAGAAAGAAAAGTTAAAAAACACCAGAATTTCACAACAGCAGACACTGAAACAAATGCGTCGGAGGTGAGAGTCACAAAAGGAACATTGAAGCCTGGGCTGCAATAACTGAATGCTGTGTCCTGCACAGTGATGAGCACTAGAGCTGTGGACATCTCTCCATCCTTAGATGCATTGCGACGTGGACGTGGACTCCCCTGAATAATTAAAACACAGCTGCTTCAGGACAGACGCTCATTAAAGGTCCGGTCGTCCTGTGTCAGAGTCTCAGTCGGAGTCTGTTTCCTCACTCGCCCTCTGACCTGCGCTCACTTTACACTTTAACAATAAACACCATCACTGATCACAAGTTAATAGGATACGTACAGGACTGATGTTTACTTTGTTTTTGATTCACTTTTGAGTTTATGAGACACATGTTTCAACCTGCTACTGTAGTGTAATTTTTGGTCATTATGCTATATCACAATATCAATGTCACTATATACCTATAATCTGCACAATCTGCATGTTTGTTAAAGTTAAAAAAAAAGAGACATAAGTTACTGATGATTACAATAAGTTTAACGCAGCAATGATGAAGCAAATAATATACTCAGTGTGTTACAAGCAGTGTGATGTGTATGTGTAACTGGTATAAAGAAATACTAATCTTTTAAAAAAAAAAGACAATCTGACAATAAGAAAACAAAACGGTGTCAAATCAGAGACAAATGTCTTTTAAAAAATAGTAAACGATCTGAACAGAATATATTGGTGTAAAGAGTAATAAAAACAGTTTGAAGGAAAAAGAGACCTATCAAGGCATGATAGGGGCTCTTCAGGGGGAAAGTCCCAGCTCCAAGGCCATCAGAGCAACTAAGGTGTTTGGAGGCTTTTAAGGGGTAAACTCAAGTCCATCGTACCAAAGTAACCTCAGGGCTTGGAGACTTTCCAGGGGGAGGGTCGTAATGTCAGACCCTCCCCAATAACCAATAAGATTAGATCACGACGTCGGACCATAAATGATAGATGTAATGATAGACCAGTCAGATTAGTAACAGGCATGGCCCTTAAGGATAGATAAAGCAGAGCAACACCACTGATAGTCAGAGTTTTTCTCTGGTGTGGCTCCGACTCGCTACTGAATGCTCTCGGGTTTTCTTGTCGACAATAAAACTCTGCTGCTCTTAAGTTGACTTCTCTTGTTTTTTATTCAACTGAATTTTTGGACTTTTTGACCATGAGTGGAACTTAGTTTTCACCACAACACTACACAATATTCAGTTATCCAGTATTAGACGACAGAAAAAAACATAGAGAGGACCTTTATGGTAAATAAAACAACAATTCATACAATTTAGATGAAACACGCCAGTGAAAGAACATAACAAGGATTATTTTATATTCAATTTCTGCCAAAAATTCCTTTCACCTAAATCTTACACACTGAACCTTTAAAGTGACTGGAAAGATCCATTGATCGCATAACTAAATACATGTGATCAGTTCGTGTGTGAAGAGGGACAGAGATGAGCAGACACAAACACACACACACACACACACACACACACCTCCTAGGTGTCATATCAAAGTTGATGCCAAAAACTGAATCGTAGACCTGAAGGAATGTAAGGAAACAATTCAATTCAATTTTATTTGTATAGTGCCAAATCATAATATACATATTCTCAAGGCACTTTAAATATATATATATATATGTATATATATATCTATGGAGAGAGAGAGAGAGAGACACAACAGTTCCCACAATGAGCAGCACTTTGGCGACTGCAGAGAGAAAAACTCCCTCCTTAACAGAGAGAAACCTCTAGAACCAGACTGAATGCACTGAGCACTTCTCCACTTCTCTTTGTCTCTCTGCCCCCCCACATTAATTTAAACATTTTAATTCATGTCAATGACTATGTTTCTTTTTTCTCCCATAGTCCCTCTCTCTCTTTCTCTCTCTCATCGCAGATATCTCTGACTACAGAACTGCAGAACAACTATTCTTATTATTAACAACAATACTTATTAGTAATTAATTATTACACTGTTATTGTTTTCATTTGAACTGATCAAATCTGATACTTGATTGTGCTCAAGTGTTCCCGGTCTCTCTCTCCCCCTGCTCCCCCTCCCCACTATCTCTCTCTCTCTTCTCTCCCCTCTTTTCCTCCCATCTGTCCTCTCCTCCCCTTTTTCTTTGCTCCCCCCAACCGGTCGAGGCAGATGATCGTCCACATTGAGTCTGGTTCTAGAGGTTTCTCTCTGTTAATGAGGGAGTTTTTCCTCCACAGTCTCCAAAGTGCTGCTCATTGTGGGAACTGTTGGGTTTCTCTATATTAATATGATTTTAAGGTCTTGACCTTCTGTGTAAAGTGCCTTGAGATAATGTATAATATGATTTGACGCTATACAAATAAAATTGAATTGAATTCACAATTATGATATTATTAAATGCTGTTCAGGCAATATTTTATGAATAAAGCTCATGATGCAGGGTGTCAATTACAAATTGTCAGACTTTGATTCTGAAGACTAGAGACCACAGTTCACAAATCAGGGTTAGGTTAACTTTAAATTGACCCTATTTGTGAATGGTTGTCTCTGCGATACAGCTCTTGTCCAATGTCAGCTGAGACTGACTCTGGACCCATGCAACCCTCAAAGGATAAGTGATATAAATCAAGTGAGTGAGATTGTAAGCTTAAAAAGTGAAATATATATATATACACCAACAAGCATAACACAAGCTGGGGACACAGACTGGAGCCTACAATCACTCCCAAACTTCTGGGACAGGTCTTTCGGGACAAACTGAACAACAACTGTTTTTTTTTTTATCTTATGGACCCTCCAAGGAATGCAACAGTTTTTGCTGCACCGTCATCCTCTAGCAGCATCGCCCATGTTGCTCTCTATTTTGGAAGTGGAATATCACTGATTCATACATATTTAATATCCAGAATATGTTATAGCGTGCTTAAAAATGGAAAGCACCTGGAGTAAAGGTTTTTCATTAATAGTCAGGCAGAGTGGATTTAACAAATTAGACTCCTGTCAGAAACTCTAAGGTAATTTAGTAATTTATTCACTGACATTGCCTTTCAAGCATCATCCTAAAACTCAGTCAGGAAAGAGAGGAAAGAGTTTGGGAGGTTGTTCTAGGAAGAGACCAGGGTTCTGCATCATTGTATCACAATCAAAGAGTTTAAAGTTAGTCTGGCTCTCATGTGGCCTGTGCCATTAAATAAGATCAGTGGGGTTAGCAGCTATCTTTAAGCTGACCTCAGATTTCGTGTTTTACTTCACAAACAACAGAGACACTGTTTCTTTAAAATGGCTGTTAATTGCCTGGGCTTTCTTATTACTTTCTCATTATTTCTCATTACTGTCAAGGTCTATCACCCTGTGAGATCACAACTATGCTACAAGTGCAGCTCCTGTCCCGATTTCGAGTTTGCCATGTTGGTGGTATTTTTTGACAGTCAGGCCTTCTAGCTGGCTTTTCTGTGTGGCGTGACCCCTCCTCCCTCCTTGACCCTAGGCAGTTTCAGACATGTTTTCACATGGGCTCATTCAGACATTATCATTACCCCTTATTGTTTTTACTAGGGGCTGGCAGGAGAGACTATGATATATCGTTCATTATGGTTCTGCACAATACTGATTGAAACACTGGTTGGTTCACTGGGTGGCACCAAGGTTCCATAAATCTTGAACAGAACCAGTTCAAGAACAAGAGCTAATTTAGTAGAAAAGTATGATTAGTGAGTGTACGCTACCTGCTAACAATCACATTCTCCTGAATTCTCCCACTTTGATGCAGTAGCATGTTCTGTAGTTGACTAATCCAGCCACTCCCTCCTACCAAACAATCATTAAACAGCATTCAGTGCTTCCTCCAGAGACTGCATCCATCCTTGCTAAATTATTCACAGTGCTGGATGCACAGCATATGGCAAGTGCAGACAATGTTTTTCCCATTACCCTTCTGTCCTATTTTGTATTGCTGTTTTTCACTTTTCTGTTTGTTGAGTTGGCTGCTAATTGAAATAAATCAACCCAATTTAGCCTGGCTCTCCTGCACCCATCTATGGAAAAGGTTGCATATTCAAAAACTGCAGTGGGAGTCGAGATGTGTGTGTGTGTGTGTGTGTGTGTGTAATAAATGAATGAATCAGAAGGGGCCTGGGCAGTTGCCAAGTGACAAGATTGAAAATCACCCCCTCATAAATCATGCAGCTGGTGACAGGCACTGGACGTCTGTTGCCCCACCTTAGTTGTGTTAATAAACTGAACAAAAGGTCAGTGAATAAAGGAGGCTTCAAGACTATGTTTAAACCATGTAATATACTTTAAAGCAATGAGCAGATGTGAGATGTCAAAGTATTTAACCTGACCTAACCTTGTCTTTCTAAAGAGGAAATCGAGTGGAAACAATAAGATTTCTCTTATCCCCTATCCCAAATTCAGTGGTCTGATTTTTTCCTTGTTAGATATGAGAACTGTCACGTTGTTGAAACAATGACAACTTAAGGTGTCTGCCGACAAGGTCTTTCATTTTGGATGGAAGAGTATTTAACAAGATTAATTCATTGAGTGTTTCTGCTACTGGCTGGCAGACTGTATAGTTAGCAGGGCTGCATGCACCACCAGACTAAAGAACTGTCTGACCATCAGGTATTACATCCAACAAACCTGTGCATATCTGTGTACCTGCCTGTTTGCATGAGTTTCATCTTGTCCAACACCTTTCATTTTCCAGTTGACTCTGTGTTAACATGACCAATAAAACTTGCATAGAATGCCGACAGAATTGTCCAGTCCTTTCTACATGATGCAAATAGAGTGGTAGCAGAGCCAGAATTGCCTTAAGTAGCAATGCCAGAGCCTGTGAATCCATTGGTGACTAAGAGCTGAGAAGAAAATGAAAAAATTCAACTCTAAGGCGGACATCCTAATGTCCTCACTTCATCGGATAGATCTTTCTGACACTTCTGACATGTTGGTGCTACAAGGCAAAAAGTACAAAGATAGACACATATGTTTCGAGACATCATTCCAACCTGTGTGTGCCTGCCCACCTCCCAGCAACAGTAATTACATAGAGCCAGAGCAAACTCAGAGGGAATCTTGGCAGGGGAAAAAAAAGTTGTTTGAGTTTTCTGTTTCAAGGTCAGCCAGTAAGGTTTGATTGAAAATCGAGGCAGCCTCGTAGAGATGTGCCATTGGAGGAAAGACAGCAGACAACCTTCTGGGACTACTTCATAATGAAACACTGTGTGCCTTTGAGGCCCATTTCAGCTGGGAGCCAGCCAAGCTTAGAGCAGAGGTGTTACATTGAAAGATTTCTCTCCATAATTGTCTGTGTTCTCATTTAACACAGATCTGCTGAAGGTTTGGGTTTACAGCAGGATATGCTTTTGTGCCTCTGAAAATGTGAGCGATGGCCGTGTGACCACCGGGACCCCCCGCATTACCTCATAACAGATGCTTTATGGAGCGTCACATGAAAAAATGTCCTCATCCATGCATGAAATGGAGATGCCACTGCTGACAAAGCAGAAAGAGTGAGAGATGGTCCCTGTTGATACTTTCTGTCAGAAATAATGTTTGGCAGAGGAGAATTTGGGTTTGTTTGCATCAAGAGGTGAAGATGAATCACTGTCCTGCAGTGGACCAGGACAACATCGAGCCAGTTTGAACATTATGTCTCAGGCTTTGTCAGAGCAGCAGCTCTTTGTCACCACAACAAACTTCATTTAATACTGGCAGCTTTCTGCAGAATGTGCTGCTCCATTGTACCCTGGATATGTAAATGTGTACAACATAAGGGACTGAGTTTCAAGTAGATTCATGAATTAACAAACCTCTTGCTTCAAACAGAGCTACTTGAAAAAAACTGCAGTCAGCATGTGTGATGGATTCTAGAGCTTAGATTAACTTTGAACATTTTCATCACAAAATATTTTATAACAGATTAAAGATAATCTTGTTATCAATATATGAATAAGTAAAGAACGTAGCAGTATATAAACAGGTTACTAAAAACTTTGTGTTGAAGACTTAGAAATAAATTGCACTGTATTTTTCTGCATTGGTATAATTGTGCCTGAGAATTAATGCCACCAACTGCTTATCTTGATGAAACGCCTCCTAATACATGTTTCACCGAGAAAGGAAATGAATGAAAATGTGCCTTTCATTTTGACAGATTTGAATGGAAATCCAACTACTGCACTATACTTTACCACCTGCTGTAAGGTTAACCTGTCAGACCTAGAAGTAATCATTTGACTGTTGACCTACATCTCAACAATTTACATGGTACAATTTTAATATTAACAGTCATGAAAACCAGACTACAGAATTAAGACACTACTTGTGATCACTTGGGTGGATCATTTAGTGTTCATGTAGAATTGGCTTTTTTTTTTGAAAGGCTGAAAGTCTTTCTCTGTTGACCCCTAAATTCTGCAGCATTTTCATACGAATTATTACGTCAGTGATTTATCAGGTTTAATCCTGAGGGACTCCTTTCGTTTGATGAATATTGCATCTTATTAGCAGTTGTTTACTCTGTTTTCTTGCTGTCTGCACAAATTGACCCATTCAGACACGCCTTATAAAAAAGCTATCTCTGTTCTCTGCCACCTGGAGAATTCATTCATCGGTATATATTTCAACTAAAGGTGAAAAATAGAGCAAATATGTGAAATATAGACACTTAATCACTCAACTCATTGTACATCCAAAAAATTGTTGTGACAATCATGATGAGAATTACAGCCGTGAAACATCTCAGAGACATCATTTCAACCCCAGCTAGTCCATGGTAAAATGAACACGCACAACACACTGTGATGCATGAAATGATACTCATATCTGGAATAGTTTTGCTAACGCTGACACTATGTTTGCACAGATCTTGATGGGAAATACTGTGGTGGTCTCTGTTCACACGTGGTGGAGGCCTAGAATCAGGGATTACACAAAAGCATCCTCATCTGGTAACACTGTGGCACTGCTGCCAGGTTTATTTGTGAATTGAAAACCTTGTCATGTATGCTGTACTTCTTTATATACCTTCATATATAATGTGTATTTAAGCTAAACACCTTTACATTTAGAGTCGGATATATAATAGTGTTGAGTGTGAGATTTATTTAATGACAATTTTAACAACACATTATTAATGCGGTGTTACCCTGTGGTGTATGTGGCCTGCAGACTGAGGAAATTACAAAACCAACCACAACAGCAAGCATTCAGCACTGATAACCATTCTGTTGTTTTCTCACAAAAAAACAACTCAACTGATGTAACTGTATTCTCAAACTTTACAATGTATTGGGATTATCTCTGTCAAATGACTGAGGAGTGACTATTGGGACATACTGTACGTGGCTGAATCCAGGGAACGATAGCGCCTCAGAAAACTTTATCTGAAATTGCATTTACATAATATTATTAGTGTAACCTATCTATGAATCAGGGTGCACAACAGTTTCCAAAATGTCAAACCATTTGGCACTGTTAGATATGTGTATATGTTAAAATTTACTCTGAGGAAACACATTTTGTCTTTGTTGCTGCTGTTGGAACATGGGAAGAAGTGAGGTCACAGCCACTTAACTTCATCCAGGCTTTTACACAGGCTATTTGCTGTCACTGAATCAATACACCTGATAATAGACACTACACCAGGGGCTGCCCTTATACATTGTATGTACACAACATTCTACATGACTACGCAACATGTAGAACAGTAGAGAAGCAAACTGGACCTTTGTTAAGACTTTTTCTTGTTGTTACAGTACACAGTGGAAAAAGCAATGTGTGTTCTTTCCTTCAGGAGGTCACTATCTTGTTTTGGCAGGGCGGTTGTGTTGAGCATGACTGCAAAATACTGATCCCAAGTTAGTAGTGTGTGTGTACGCGTCTGCTGTCGACACGCAAGTTTGTGTGTGTCCAAACTGTGATCAAAGCTTAAGTAGTGTTTAGTAAGGATATGGCACGTCCACTATGACATCTTACTGTCTTATTTCAAGATCTAGTCTATCTATCTGCATTTTCATTTACCATTTACTATTATTTTTATAGTACAAATTTTAAGTGTGTTTGTGTACCTTAGCCAGAGGCTCTGCAGAATGCAGGGGAGAGTATGTGGGGTGTTTATATCACAGCTGCCAGCCCTCTGTGACCATGAACAAATGATTTATCTTGTTTATTTTAAGCACAAAACAATATTTCTGTGATATGATGATTGTCGCCAATGTGCTGCCCATTGTGGGCACTGTAGGGTTTCTATATCATTTTTTAGGTCTTGACTTTCTATGTTAAGTGCCTTGAGTTAATGTATATTATGATTTGGCGCTATACAAATAGAATTGAATTGAATATTCAATTCTTATAATATCCATATCGGATGTAGGACCTATCAGGTGGTTTAAGAGTGACAGTTTATATATTTTTTATTTAACTACTAACATGGATATATAGTTTATAAAAATACTCCACAGCTTATTTATGATATTGGGCTGTTTTATTTTGTGTTTCAACAACTCATCATTTACTTTATGCAAATGCTTCAAAATATGACGCCTGATGAGGTCTGCCTTCCAAAATGGGTATTTTTATGATAATCCAATACAGTACAAATTATTTGATTGGCATTGAGAAATACCTCTGGATGATTTATATTGGTCTCTAGTCAACAGTCCAGTTAGGCAGAGAAAGCGAGAAACTGTTTATCAACCCAACTCTCACATGTGACTACAGCAGTTTTCCTATTTTATATCATGCAGTCACAGGAGGTTGTTCTCTGCGGGATATTTACACCCTGAAAAGTGCCAAACAGACACACACTCAGCCATTCTGTGCGTCTCAGAAGTGCTGTGCTGTCCTTCCCGTCCAGGGTATATATATGTATATGTGGTGTGCGTGTGCCTCTCTCTCTCTTTCTCTCTCTCTCGTGTGGGTGTGTGTGAGAGGGGTCAACCCCACTTGAACAAACTGCCAGGCATGACATTTAAGACTAAGGTGTGCATGTTTGTGTGAGTGAGTGTGTGTGTGTGTGTGTGTGTGTGTGTGTGTGTGGTATAGGTCTTTGTCATGTTGTCTGGACCTACATCTGTTTACAAAATCACATTAAAGGGACTTGTCTTCTTTATAGGGACAAAAAAAGAAGTCATCATATCATACATCATTAAATGTTATGGTAGGGACATGCTGTAAGGTTAGACTGTTAATTGAAAGAAACTTGAATGTGAACTGCCTTAGGAGACCAACTGTTCAGTAGTCTGGTGGTCTGAGCTTTAAAGACCTGTAGCGCCTGTCTGAGGGCAGAGGGTCAAACAGTTGATGGCCAGGGTGAGGACAGTCTTTGACATTGTTTTTGGCTCTGGACAGGTGGCAAGTGTTTGCAATGTCTGCAGTGAGAGAAGAGGTCGCAGATTTTTATTTGACTTTCTGAAATCGTCACCCATGTTCCTGGGCCTTATTTTCCATACTCTAAAACAAATCACCATCATCATCAGTTACTAAGTTAAACCATTGGGGTTTTCACAAACTAAAATAATGATTAGATATTGTGAGCAACAATACAAAGGGTAGCTACATCATTGTCACTTGGTCATATCCATGCACTCAAATGATTTGAGTCAAATCACCAACACTCTCTGTCAGTACTCTCTACTGTGGATATTAGTACAGTGTTGACTGACTAAACACACGCATCACTTACTCACTTACAACAAACACCTACAGCTTATAGGAATTTATTTTTGGGAACATGTTGTTGAAATGTGAATATTAAATAAAAAAACAACAGATCAGCTATCAAGAACTGAGAAAAGACCCTTGTGTTATGGCTTCATGAACCATTTTCGCTTTCAACAGCCCTCAAAGAGCAAAGGCTTTACCTTTCACCGTATACATAATGCCTTTGGAGAAGGTCTCTGGGTTCAGTGTCAAAATGCTGCCAGATCTCCAGTATTTTATAATTAAAGGGATTTAAAAATTCCTCACATCTCTGTGCTGTCTGTTTAGCTGAACATTTCTGATTTAAAAATTTGTCAATCTGTTGAGCAATGAGAGTGGAAAAATAGGTGTTCCTACAGCTTGTTTTATTGCATGCCCTACACATGATTCTTTTAGAGAGGAAAGCCGTTACTCCAACTCCGCTCTGCCTTTCTACATTGTCTTTTTTAGGATCCATAAATCTTCATTGTCATCCACAACATTTTTTTTTACATCTGAGTGGAGCTAGAATCTAAAATGTTTACACAATTTTGTCACTGACAGAAGTGAGGGACAGAGAGTAAAGGATGTGAGCAAATTAGTGTGAAGGATTTGGGGTCAGGGGAGAGGAAGCTTCTCATCATTCACACAGAACACACAGTGGCGGGTCCTGTGTCATGCTGGCAACTGGTCGTGGTGGTGGACCATGATCGAGGTGGCAGCTGATGGTGGATCCTAACAGCAGCAGTGGATCATGACAATGGATTGTGGACTATGATGGCATACTGTCGTGATGGTGTATCCTGATCGTGGTGGCAGCTGATCGTGGACTATGATTACAACAAGACTGCCTGATATACAATATGTCTCAGATACTTTTGACAATAATTCCTCCATTAATTTACCTTCCATTATGCAACAAACTATTTATTCTAACCAATGTTGTAAATACTGATGTTCTCCATTACACATGGCATCTGTTGCTCTTCTGTCCGTCCTGGAAGAGGGATCCCTCACATGTGGCTCTCTCTGAGGTTTCTACATTCTTTTTCCCTGTTAAAATGTTTTTTTTTGTAGTTTTTCCTTACGCTTGTTGAGGGCAGAGGATGTCACACCTTGTTAAGCCCTATGAGACAAGTTATGATTTGTCAATATGGGCTATACAAATAAAATTTGATTGATTGATTGCTTGAACTTGATTTTGTGAATCACTGCATATCACTTTTGGCTTGGTAGAAGAATTAGTGAGAGGAGCACATTCATCATGGTAAAACCAAGCCTCTGTGATAATACAAAGAGTCAATATTGGTATTTGAGATATAATCCTAGCAGATACAAGACTTGTTGGCAAGAGATTTTACATTGGATAAGCAGAAGTTAGCTAATTCAGTGTCAGGGATTTATGGTTTTAACTGTGATATTATTATTTCTGAGTGGAGGGTTCGGTCATGCATGCTGCTGCATCAACCAGCAGGACCCACACAATCTGAGACAGCGCAGTGAGTACAGATCTTTCCAGGGTCTCACCAGGGAAACACAAATGATCTGCTAATAGCAATTACGTAAATACAATTCCAAATTAATGGACTTGTTCATCTGTAACCCATCATGTTTGAAGCAAACATTTGGTTCAAAAGGAGCCAAAGTTATTAGCAAAACCAAATGCAGCAGCAGTGGTTGAACATTTCATCAATTGGGCGCAGACTGAAATAGGCTTAAACATTTAGAGCTCTTTGTCATAGTGGGTTAGGGATCAGGCAGGATACATCTACTCTTTCAACCCTGGGGGCCAAGGTCATAGTGCAGGTTAATTAATTGTCTGGACATGTCATTGCTGTGCACTATCACAGTTTGGATTGAGGGATAGATGATTCCTAATCCGGAATTAGTTCAATAAAATCAGTTGGCTTGCCTTCTGAGTGAGTGGATGCAACAGGGATCTTTACGAATCTGGTGATTGAATCTCAAATTTGAGGTTTCTGTACTGTAAAACACTTTGGGTGGTCATTGAGACAATACAAGTGGTAAGTAAATGCAGTCCATTAACCATTCAAACAATCCTCATTATTAATGAGTTGAGCGAATGATCAATTATCCATTATGCAACTTGCACAGGTGGAAGCAGAGGTAGTGGCAGGTGGGTGTAGTAGAGGAGAAGAAGTTACTTGGGGCTGGATTGATGAAGGGTAAGACAAGGGCGAGCCATTGGATAATGTGAAACGGGCACATCTGATGGTAGGTTGAAAAGGGGGGACAACAAGCTCTTCAGGAAGTTCAGCTCTCCATAGGAGAAAAGTTAGTGAGTGGGATGTCACCACAGCCAACACCATCTTGTTTGGTTCAATGGTTGTTTGTTCCTCAGGGCATTTAAAGAACACTTACAACAACCTCAATCTATAGTTGATTTGTAATTGTCTGTGATTAAAATATATAAATCTGTTCTATAGGTCATACTGAAAAATATCAACCAACCTTTGGCATTCCTTCAAAGACGTGATGTACTGACAGCAAACCCTGTGATGCTGGTGGTGGACAGTGATCATAGTGTCGAGCCTGACTCGTGCAGCAGGTTTCAGTCCCAGCTGGTGTTGTTAGGAAATGAGACATTAACATTATCTGTGATGTATCATTGATATTCATAACACTAAGCTGGCCCCAACTGATGATGAGCCACAGACACACATTCATGACTCTGCTGGTTGACTTAAACACTAAGATTAATAGCACAGGCCAGTGTTCAGACTTAAATTACCCTGAGTAAATTATTCAACAATGGAAATAACTCAGCACCTTGTCATGTATATAGCAGGTAGTTCATTCCTCTTCTAGCTTTCAGGTTTCGCAATTCTGTTGCAGAATATCTGTTAGTTTGGTGAACCACAGCCTAATTCCTCTCAGTGAAAGTGTTATTTAAAATGACTATGTCACTCTATGGCCATAGCTTAGAGAGAGGGACAGTCAGTTTTTCTCTGGGAGAAGGAATAGATTATTATGTAGTTAAAAAAAGGACACAATCCATTGGATGTGCTTTCAGAGATTTGAAAAAGTTCTAAACAGCATACAAAAAAATCAGAGTTAGCAGGCTAACATCAAACTGAAAATGCATATTTTGCACCACAACACTACTTGCTAATGTTTTAATCTATGAGTAATTTGTACAATGCATTAACCTTCCACCATTGTTCCCTGAGTTCATTCAGTTGTTAACAGTGTGGGATTAAGGTCAGCTGCTGAAATAATTTTGACAAGCTCTCAGTGTTTGTCATTCAGGGGATGAGAAAGATTTTAGTAACTGGTGAATACCAGAAAGAAATAGATTCAAAATTGAAATTTTGTGAGAAATTGAGACCTTTTTCTTGACAAACTGTCAGAGTGGAATGACTGATGTCAGTGACAGATGGAGGGCTCTCTCACACTCAGTCTGCACAGACAGTGCAGTGAAAGCACAGCAGGAGCAGGATCTTCCGTCCTGTGTTTTCACACCACTTTGCAGCCCCGGTAAATCTGCCTCTGGTTTGTTTTCCCTCTTTGCTGAATTAGTTTGGGTGTCCATAGTTGTGCCACTTCTTCTTGGTTTTCCAGGTGTTTCTTTGCATGCGGATACAATGTGGACTTAAGATCTACAAAGAATTGCAATCAAAGCAATGAACAAAATAGTCAAACTTAAATAAATTAAAAATGAACCAAATGAAAATAAAAGTAAATAATTATCTACACCAATTTCAAATATTGTTGATCTTAATTCATTTTGTAAGGAATATTGCTGATATTTTGTGCACTCCAACTCTTAATTATTTACCTCTCTGAAACATACTCAGAGCAATACAATAGAACATCTAATCTCAATGAAGATTGTAGTATTTCAAACAATAATTCCTGTATATTCCATTGTTACTTTATCAACACCCTCTTTCAATGATCCAACCCTGATTAACGATCAACACTCTTCTCTCTAGCAATAACCTGACTACCTCTTATGCATGACCTTAAAACTTCCGCCTATTCCATCCGTTCATTTTACCATAGAAAAGATAATTTGGATCCCTCTATGCATGTAATTTTATTTTTTGGGAGAACTCACTGGACAGCCCCCGTTTTTATATATTATGGTTGTGTGCTTTCATCGTTGTCGGTGGATCTGGTGTCAGGCAAATGTATTCTCAACAGGGGGGCCAGTCTCTGCAGTGTTGGCTACAGCATCCCTGCTGTGCAACACTACTGAAGGCCTCACTTCCTACCTGATAAAAAAGGCTACCTGCAATACAATATAGGCTAAATATGAGTTTTAAATGCAGTTTAATACAGTTGTCTGCATGGTTGTGTTTATAGCTCCTTGAAGTTTAACTGTGACCCAAAGTGTTTTTATTATTATTAATGCTGCATCCTTTGTGTTCTATTTAATATATGTAAGCTCACAGCAGCGAGACATCTGGCCTGATATTCAACAACTTTGTTATTACAATTCATCTTATGTTGTGTTCTGATATAAATGTTGTGAGTCAGTTTTGTGTTGTGGAGGATTTGTCATTGCCTTTGTTGCTGCTTCAGTTCACATAGGTATAGGTACACAATGGCTCTGCTGTGGCTCAGTTTAGGTGTGTAGCGACTCCCCACACTCTACTATCATTCTTTTGTACGTTGAAGAGAGCAATGGTGTTATTTACATTTTAGATGCAGAGATATACAGTGTATTGGCTAATTGCTACTATCATAGAAAATCTGTTGACCTTTTGTGTTGACCTATCAGCCAAACTATACAATAGTTTAATGTAGTGGCTAATCACTGCCTTTTTTTATTTGTATTTTCCTAACAATGTGTAAAGGTCTTGGCAGGGCTGTTGAAGGTTGTTTCAGTGGACAAGAAGAGTTATCCATAGTGTTGGAACTAGCTGTTAATCCAGAACCTTGCTCCTAGCCAGAGATGTAAAATAACAGTAAAATAATAAGTATCAATACTGTCTAACTAGTATATTTCACCAGGTTCTCATACTTTCTTTGATAACCTTTACTTTGCTATGTTTTCAGAATAAAATAGTTTCTGATAGGTTTTAACTTAACACCTTACCTACAAAAGAAAATCTTGTAACCCCATTGTTTTTTTGTGGACGGTTTTCAAGGTCGAGGTAATTAAAAAAAATGTTTACTTTGTTTTCAATGAACTATTTGTAATTCATGTATGATACAGATTTTCTTTGACCTTTTAATTGTGAAAAGATAGTTTGCTCACAACTTTCTTCTAATTTTGTGAGAGTTAAATTTACCATCTTTTCCATCCATCCATTCATGTCTCCGGTTCATAGAGACGACTGCGTCACATCCAATGTGTGCCAACTCTAAAAGGTGGCAGCTAAATGGAAATGCAAGGGAGACACACAGTGGACATATCCAGCCAATTCACTAAGCTGAACAGGTTTTTCACTGTGGCCCCCTTTGGTGTGTTGGTATAACAGACAAATGCACTCCATTTTTTTCAGTAGCTTGCACATTGAACTTGATTTCATTGTTTGTCATATTTATCATGGTGACTATCTTAAAATGAATGACTGCTTTCTGTTCAGCAGAGGACAAATCACATTTTCAAATTGCTGATCATCATAACTCTTATTTTGTCTTAACTTACAAAATATCGCTTTAGGTATTATGCTATTGCTTTGGTTGAGTATCTGCACAGCTGACACAGCTGACTGAGCAACTCTGACAAACATTGTAAACCAAAACAATTCAGAGGATAAATCCATCATGGGACTAATGTGAGCGATTCATAGAAACTCTGAACATTTTCCAGGTGGAACAGTAATTTGTGTCTAATTTTTATTCCCATTTAAAACAGTTTACAATTTACTTTTTGAAATTTTCCAAGATCGCGCCAACTCCAGAATATGCAAAAACAGCCTTGAAGTGTCAAACTCTGCACATTCATCAGTCTGCACAGAGAAAGACAAGCAACCAAGTGATGTAACAGTAAGCTAAACACATTTCCTGCAGAGGTGGACTTTAGTCCCGTTGATCGATCAGGTAAAAATCATGACACTACCATGATGAAACAAATCTTTTTAGATTGCACAACTATGGAAATTGAGTTGTTTGTTGTAAAATTCCTACTTATTCCAGGTCTGCCTCTCTAAACTTTAATAACTGTCCCTCCCAGTCATGCCCCGTGCACTTTTTAACACTGCAAATTTCCTCAAACTTTATTAGCATTTCTTTTCAGCTGATTGTCCTTTAATGTTTGACACTGATGAATATCGACTTTCAGTATATTGATCACACATTATCAATACAGTCACTGAATTTGCAGCTTAGACTGTATAATGCATGCATACAATATATAATATATGTATATTAACAATGGCCATCCTTGGCCTCATAAGTTCCATTCGAGCTTATATCGAGCGCTATAACAAATTAAAATGTCTGCATTGAAAATGTTTGCATTGGTATTAATTGGTAAGGCACCTCTGGTGATTAACCAGTCACTCATCATCCTCATATAGGACTTCATCAATGTTCACATCATTGTCATCGACAGGGATTTCCTGGCACAGCTGCTCTTTGAAGGCCAAGGCGATGGTGTACGGCTTTCCTTTAGGGTGTCTGATGCAGCGTTCCAAGTAGGTGTCATAGTAGCCCTTCCCCCGTCCCAGACGCTTCCCCATTTTGTCAAAACCCAGGCCTGGCATCAAGATTAGGTCCAGACCTCCTGGATGATGAGAGCAAACAGAGTAATCAGTGATAGAGGTCTGCCTGCCTTTGCCTGTGAATAATGACAGATATCAATGTCCAAGATATGACTGTACACATTTGATGTCTACAGATATTTCAGATCTTGAAAAATATTACGACTAAAAATTTAACTCCCAAAAATACAAATTACAAAAGCAATTTGGCAACAATTATTTGTTGGACACTTCCACCAACAGGTCGTGGTTTCAGTAGGTTCTCTGCTCTTTGCACAGTGTTGTTGTCTAACCTGGTAAGACACTTATCTTTTTTTTTCCATTTACACTCCAGTGCCCTGCTGTCTTGCCTTACCCTCAACAGGTTATGAAGATACACTAGGGCTGAACTTAGATTTTTGCTATTCTAACACTGTTCGACTGAGTACTGTGATCAGTTCTTTAGCACCCAGGCAGCAGGGGGGGGGGTTTATCAGAGGGGAGGAGAGGACACCTGAGAACTGGCTCGCAGAAAGAGTAGTCCAGGAAAAGTTTCCCTGGCAGACTGGCTTTAAGAGTCTGGGGGGGGATTGAGCTAAAAAATACAGTGATCCAACGAGCAGATAATCCTACACTGGAATGCAATGTGTTGAAGTAAGGGTCAAGAGTATGACCATGTGCATGAGAAGAACCCTATCTAGCTGCATACGATTAAGAGTCAATTAAATACAAAGCAAGTGGGTTAAGTATAACCAGATGTTTGAACTTAGTCATACGCAGTCACGCCAGTCACACCTCGAAAACTGATGCGTGTCTATTTCAGGTGTTACAGTACAGGTGTTTGGAGTGGAAAAATTGTATGTCTTATTCTGGATGTTTGATTTGATGTATGACTTTAAGACTTTATTATTGAAATGGAATATTAGATGTAAGCTCAGTCTTCATTATTCATAATGTGCCCCACCTGACTCTGAGGGTTATAAGATAAAAAATGTGTTAAATCTTCAGTCATTTTGTCTGTGGTCTCCCATGTTTTTAAAATTGGGACTTGTAAATCCTCTAGTGTGCACCAGGCTTTGAAGATTGTCTTTGATAAATATTTTAAAAGAGCAAGTTATGAGCACCAAAATGAAAATTGAGCTGATTATTTTTTTCTAAATTTCAACAGTAAAGTTACTTGAAACTTTACATACAGACAGTGGAGGGGACCAGGAACAAGAGTGAGATCTAAGAAGATTTAAAAAAAAAAGTTTTTAATAAAGGCCCAATATAAGTGCCGTAAAGAAACTTTTGCTAACTTTCCCTTAAATTCTGAAAAACCAAAAATATAATATTTCATATGTGGAAAGCAAATAAAGCCTCCATAACAAGGGATATTGTATTTAAAGCCTTTTTTTCCTCCAAGCACCTGTACCGTGACACTCAACATAGACAGATATCAATTTACAAGCTGAGGCTGGTGTGACCGGATTTTTACAAATGACGGACCAAATTACTGCAGTCAGCAATTGGGTAAAACGCCCTGTGCCTTGGCTGATCACAGGAGTCGACTGGAGATGAGAACAGGTCTGCTAAATAGCATTTAACAGATTACAGAAGTCCTGCTTTAGAAGCTCTGACTGCAGAGGGGGAATGGTGTATGTGCCAAAATGGATAATAATGGCTTTTGCATGGTGTTAAGACAGACAAATATTGATCTGTTCTGTTTCTGCTGAACTTCTGTACCTGACATGCAACAAACGCTCCATAACATCTCTGACATGAGAGACAAATCAGAAATACAGACAAGAGGTCAGAATACAAAATATAATGTAATGTGTGTTGTGGAAAAGGTTGTGTGCATGCATGTGCTCGTCTTCATATAGTTATGAGGGACAATTTCAAAGTTGTGAGGACATTTTGGCTGGTCCTCACAATTTCAAAGGGCTGTTTGAGTGTTAAGACTTGGTTTTAGGGTTACTGTTGGTTTTGATGGTTGGGGTAAGGGGCTCCACAACTGTGTGTGGCTGTGTGTGTGTG
This sequence comes from Paralichthys olivaceus, assembly GCF_024713975.1. NCBI lineage: Eukaryota > Metazoa > Chordata > Actinopteri > Pleuronectiformes > Paralichthyidae > Paralichthys > Paralichthys olivaceus. Next base: position 3,246,653 of record NC_091093.1, on the reverse strand, counting down.
TACATGCATACCTGCAGCCAGTGCTTCCTCTCTGCTGTTGTCATCTTCAGCAGGCTGTCGGATGTTCCAGGAGGTCAGGGGCAGCGTCTCCATGTCCTGCAGACTGGTCAGCTGCAACATGTCCATATGGCTGCAGCTCCTCTCATATCTAGGGATGAAGCAGCTTTTTCCCCATTTGAACGCGTCTCTGAGGATTTCCTCCGTGTGCACTTCATCATGCATGCTGAGAAACACTGCAATCCTCTTACAGGACACATATTTGGGGTGTCGGAACAGCTGGAGGAAAGACATAGGAGGGGAAAGTAGGAATCAGTGACATTGTCAGAGCCCAGGAGCAGGGCTCGGATAAACAAACACATAACCATGTCCATCTAGCTTCCATGATAGATTCATATATAAAGCTTTACTCTTGTTTTTAAATAACTAGAGCTTGAACGATTAGTTAAATAAACATTGTGAATAACTCTTTTAATTATTAATCAGTCTGTAAAGACATTTTAGCCAATACCCAAGGCCGTGAGTTGGGAAACACTGTATTGAAGATCTCCCCCTGGTTGGAGAGTGTCAGTGGGGGATAAGAACTACGTGTCTTCAGTATTACTTGGACACAGCTTACAGTCTTCTGTGAACCATGACGTCCTTTCATTTCTCCCTCTCACCTTCTGTGAAACCACCAGGGACTGTCGTCGCTTCTCCTCGTCACTCAGCGCTGCTACCCGGCCCTTGACCGCCCTCCTCAGCGCCTGCTTGGCCGCTCGCAGGGCAGCCATTAGCTCGGTAAAGTAAACCGTTTCGACATAGTGCTGCGCTTCATGCAACTTTAGACAAGTTAAACATTGACAAGGGTAACAACGTTCGACTAGACACTACTGCCACCTATCGTAGTGGAGGATGTACTCTTCTTCGTCTCCTCCTCCTCCTTCTTCTTCTTCTTCTTCTTCTCCTCTTCCTCCTCCTCCTTCTTCTTCTTCTTTTTTTTACCGAACGTTAAAGGTGCATTACCGCCACCTTCAGGATATTAAAAGACCCCCATCACCCCAGCAACAAACTCTTCTGTCTGCTTTATATACAGTCAGACGGTACCGCAGCATCCGGACCAGGCCATTATATAATTCATACACACAACGAACTATATTTATTTATTTAGTTTACAATAATTCTCATTCTGTCATATCTTTCTATTCATCGTATTTCTAACCTTACATAAAAATATAAAGAAGTGACATAATTCATATCTGTTCATACCTCCCCCTAACTGCTGCTAAATCCTGACTGCACATGTATATATTTCACTTTGGCACTTTATAATGTTTTATTATAATGTTTATTGGCACCTTATAATGTTTTTTTGTTTTTTTTGCACTAGTTAATGACATTTGTACTTTATTGTTTATTTGCACTAGTGTATTGGTATTTGTATTTTTAGTTACTCTTATGTTATTATTTTTCTGACACTATTACATGTTGAGTTGCATTAGGTGCCTGGGATTTAAGATTTTCATTGCCAACATGTACCCTGTATCTGTTGTGCAGATGGCAAATAAAACCTTTGAACCTACTATGCTTGAGTGTGGGTCAGAGTGTTTGGTAGTAAAATATAACTTTAAATTAAATCCTCTTCATTAAACCAGTTTCTTACATAAACTCAAACAATACTTTATATTTTTCTTCTCCAATATCAAACAAATTCTTCATGTTTACCTCTATATTTATTTCCTGTTTTAATGCTGGCTTAGTAAGCGAGTCTGCCATTTAATTTCCCTCAATGCCCTTGTGAGCTGGGATCCACATAAATCAGACTTCAGTTTGTGAATGATGTAGTCTGTATAGTGTTTCATATGTTTCGTTAATAACATCTGCTCTGCAGTGGGATGACATTGATTGAAGTGATACCAATGCTGATAGAATCAGAATCAGAAAAGCTTTTATGTAAGTTTACACATACATGGGATTTGTTTTGGTGTTGTTGGTGCATGTCAGACATCTCTACATATAAGAACATAAGAAAATCAAGTATTAAAATTTAACAATATAAATATAAAAATATATACACAGTATGTTTTTGAAGGTAAAAAGAAAAAATAAGAAGAGCAGTACAGCTGAGTAAGTAAATAGTGAATCTAAACATACTATACTTATTTTGCTTGGTCCACTGCAATGCCATAGGTTTTGTCAACATCTCAACTGTATATACTGCCAGGTGACCCAGTGTTCTTTGCTTTATATTTATATTTAGTTATGGGATAACAAAAGCAAATCCAGTTTTTCAATTTTTTGGTTCCTTTGACTCCTTTGATTAAAAATTCTTTATTAACTTTCCTATGGCTCTCCTCATCTCTCATTACGTAAAAGGTGCATCCATCACACCACTTGTGCTTTCTCTTCTCTGTATAATCCCTGGATTTGCTTGTCTAGTTTCTAACCTCCGTCGCTACCTTTTCTGTGTTAGATTTTCATAACTGTGAATTTCTGCAAATGTCTTAACCATTATTTCTGCCTTGCCCTCATTTTTTATTGCTGTTTTCTCCAGAACTTTTGATATTGGGTACTGCCACTCTCTTCGGATTCCCCACACTTTGTTTATAGGAGTTGATCTGCCTATTTTGCCACTGAATTCCCTCCAACTTTCTCTCTTTGCTTTCTTCACAACTTTCCTTACTTGAGCCTGCGCCCTTTTATATTCAATTAGCTTTGTTAAATTGTGGGTTCTCTTTAATTCTTTAAAAACTCTATTTCTTTCTTTAATGGTTCTACTATACTCTTCTGTTCACCATGGTACTGCTTTCCTACTCTAGGGATTGATAACTCTTTTAGTACAATTTCTCTAAACGTTTCTTCGAATTTTTCTATATCTTAATCTAGGTCTATTTGCCCATTTCCCATCTCAAGTACTGAAATTATTCCCATTTAGCTTTACTTAATATCCAATTTATTTCTCTTCATGAGCTATGTGTATGTTACTGAATACTGGGTAGTGATCACTTCCAATTGTTGATTCTTCCCATACTTCCCACTCATATCTCCATGCCACCTCACTTGATACCAGTGTCAAATCTAGTGGTGACATGCTACCTCTGTGTACATCTATCCTTGCCCCCCAGGATTCCCCCCCCCCCCCCCCCCCTACCAGATAGCACCTTCCTCAACGAGCTCAACAACTTCTACGCTCGATTTGAGAAGGACAACAAAGAACCTGCGACCAAGGAAGAGCTAGCCGCTGACCACCAACCCCTATCATTCTCTTCCTCTGATGTTAAAACAGTGCTGAGCAGGATCAAGCCACGCAAAGCTGCAGGCCCTGGACGAGTTCTCAGGGCATGTGCTGGAGAGCTGGCGGGAGTTCTGACAGACATATTCAACATGTCCTTTGCCCATGCTGTTGTGCCTACTTGCTTTAAAACCACCTGCCAGTGCCAGTACCAAAACACTCCACTCCAACGTGTCACATTGACTACCACCCAGTAGCACTCACCCCCATCATTACAAAGTGTTTAGAGCAGCTGGTTCTGGAACATCTTAAATCCTGTCTTACCCCCACCTTAGACCCCCACCAATTTGCCTACCGCAAGAACAGAAGCACAGACGATGCAGCCTCCATAGCGCTGCACTCTGTCCTCTCACACCTGGACAACTTATGACAGAATGCTGTTCATTGACTTTAGTTCAGCATTCAACACCGTCATCCCCTCCAAATGAAACTCAAAACACAGAGATCCGGGCATCACACCTCCCACCTGCAAATGGCTGCTTGACTTTCTGACCAACAGGCCCCCACATGTTCGGTTAGACCACCAGTGCTCCTCTACCATCACCCTGAACACTGGAGTACCACAAGGCTGTGTGATGAGTCCGTTCTTCTACTCCCTCTTCACCCACGACTGCAGACCTGTACATGGTTCCAACACCATTATCAAGTTTGCGGACGACACCACGGTGATTGGCCTCATCAAGAACAGTCTCAATATAGGGAGGAGGTGGATCGCCTGGCTGCGTAGTGCAACAACAACAACCTGCTGCTCAACATCAACAAAACAAAATAACTCATCATGGACTTCAGGAGGAATGCTGACACCCATCCACATCAATGGAGCCGCGGTGGAGCAAGTGACCAGCTTCGAGTTCCTGGGTATCCGCATCTCACATGACCTCACCTGGATGACCAACTGCTCTAGCCTGGTCAAGAAGGCTCACCAGCGCCTCTTTTTCCTAAGGACCCTGAAGAAAAATCACCTCTTTTTCACCTCTCATTGTGAACTAGCACTGTACCATCGAGAGCATCCTTACAAGCTGTATTACTGTTTGGTATGGGAACTGCTCTGTTGTGAACCAGAAAGCGTTGCAGAGGGTAGTGAAAACTGCACAGCACATCACTAGAGCCTCACTTCCTGCTACTGAGGACATTGACAGGAAGCGTTGTCTCAAGAGGGAAACAAACATTAAAAAAGACTGTTACCGCACATGGACTGATTACACTTCTGCCTTCTGGGAGGCGATTCAGGTGTCTCTGGAAAAAAACATCAAGGTTCAAGAACAGCTTCTTTCCTTCAGCTGTCTCCATTTTGAACTCTGCCCTCCGACACCCCATCACCCCTTCATCCCCTTTGTACTTGTGGCATGTGCAATGACAATAAAGTTGAATCTAATCTAATCTTATCTAATTTATGTCTCTCTTTCTCCCTCCTTATAATGTGCTATGTGAGTTAAAATCCCCACACCAAAATATAAGATTCTTATCCTGTATCTTGTGTATCTTGACTCTCTACCTCTACTATGCAAAATGTGTTTTGTGAATTTGGGCTATGCAAATAAAATTTGATTTGATTTGATTTGAACTCCAGTTATACACAGCGCCCATTCACCCTCAGTTGTTTTCCCATGCACAATTTATTCAGCGCATGTTGTCATTGTAAATGATGAACGTTTCTTTCATCTTTTGCAGTACTTGTCTACTCTTCTCTTCTCTTCACTGCACTTGCTTTATTCTTGTGACATGTGCAATGACAATAAATTTGAATCTAATCTAATCTAAAAATTATCTTTTGCCCTCAGTTCTGCAAGGTACAGAGCTGTCGGTCATTCCTCTCGTGTGCCACTATGGTCTTTTCCTCAATTTACTGCATTGTTGAGTTTAGTTGTTGAGGTGATTACTCTGAATATGTTAGGCTTTAAGAACAGTTGTTTGTGACTTTTTATTTTAACTCCACGGAGACTATATACTGTATAAAAGACACTTTAAATGATTAATCAAAGAATTCCTTGTCAATTTGCTCTGTTGTCATATGTTCCTTTGATGTCTTAGATTGTTTAAAATGTGTATGTATGATATGATGACAAACAAGTGACTGTTTTTGACTTGAACAAATCTACTAGTCTCTACGTAGTGATAGCACCACCTACTGCCACAAAGACGTAAGCCTCTTTTACCACTTTAATTTGATTTAGATTCAATTTCCACCATGTGGTCTACACTTGATGGCGTGGACCGTAATGCGTGATTAGTGGGCGTAGTCCAGTGCCATGTGATGGACGCAGGAAGTGATGTGATTATATTTTGCGCGATGGACAAATCTACACAACCATTATAGCTAATTTTGAGCACCAGTAATTTGCAAAGAAAAGTGAGAAAATGCATCATAAACGAAGTAAAAAAACTAGACTGTGTGCAGTTCACATGGTTGTATTTAAATGCCACCATGCAAACATACCTTTGTCCTCACTGTGTTAGTCTTGAGCTCTTTGTTTGCTGGTTATATCTGCTGCAGATAAGTTGTGGTCCAGGCGCGATTAATAACTAACTAAACATATCAAATCATGCTGCTGCTAAATAGGCATAGGGACCAATTTTCTCCTTTAATACTGTATATGAGTTTATTTTGCAGCTGTGAGCCCTCAATGCACTGCAGCCTAAGAAAGCTCATGCAGGTAAACATAACACAAGCAAATTAAGGAAAACATCTCAACAACCACAAGCACTTAAATTGCATAAAGCACGTTGTTGCATAAACAAACTTCAAGTACCAAAGATGACATAAGTGTCAAGTTGTGTGTTCGAAAATTGAAGTATGCTTGCAGTGGCTTTCTCGTGCAATGTGTATTTGCAGCTCATGAGGAGGATGTTTCCATATTTGCTTGTCTGACATTTGAAAGGCTTGGATTTGATATGGAACAATATAACAACATTGTTTAAATTACCTTTTTGCAGTGTGAGTCTTATGTGTGTTTCTCCCTCTGAAGTATCAGTTGATGCAACTATGGAGACAGACGAGAGGCCCAAAGCCAAGATCCGCTGCCTCACCTGCAACAAGAACGTTGGTTTGATAGGTATGACACAGGCCCCAAAGAGAACTAACCCAAGCCCCCAGTAACAACATTTTAAACCACAGGCTTCATGTTTCTCAAAAGGCACTCAAGAATAATAGGATATCTGTGTGGTGTTTCACATCCAGCTTCACTCATTAGAGTGGTTGAGTTGTGGTTAGTAGTCTGTTGCACCTGAAGCAATGATGTCACAGTAGACTGTGCACATATGCATCCTTGAGGGAAGGAAGGAGATAAGTTAAACCATTAGAGATAGACAAAAACAAGATTATCTTAATAAGTGATGAATATTTTTAGTAATCTATTTCATTTGGAAAGTGCCACATTCCATATTGTTTCTTGATAGAAGCCATGATGCATATCAGGTTTGTTGACCCTGATTGTGACCTGACAGCCATGTAGTCAGAAGGGACCACCCTGAGCTCAAGATAGTCTTGTGTCTTTAATAATAATAGAATTGTCTCATGGGCTGTAATCGGCCTGAAGTTGCCCACCCTTGCTTTATACAGTATGCGCTATTTAGCTGTGATGAAACTGACTGACACGGTTCCACTCTGTCTACAGCTTTTAAAATGTTAATAACTTCTTAATGGAGCATTTCCTCTTGCATGAAAGGTTGTGATTGTTTCCTAATGTTAACACTCTGTGTTGCAGGCTTTGACTGCAGATGTGGAAATGTATACTGCGGCAAACACAAATACTCAGACAGACACAATTGCACCTTTGACTACAAAGCTGATGCTTCAGCGAAGTTGAGGAAGGAAAACCCTGTAGTAGTTGGAGAGAAGATCCAAAAGATCTGATGCCAGATAAAACTGGCAATCTACTTCTTATTGTGTGTGCCCCTCTAGGGGCAATGCATTGTGGTGCAAAGGACTTTTTTTTAGCCTTTTTCTCGATGGCTGTGCTATGACTTTTATAAGACATTTGTCAAGCAGTTTGTTCGCAATTTTTTTTTAAACTTATTTTTCCAAGGCACCTCTCCCTTTCAGTCAAACTTTTCTAACTCACTAACATGGTCACATTTCTTAACTTTATCCAATAAAAGAACCATCTCAAGGTTCAAGAATGTCCCAAAATGCCTCAAATTAAGAAATCCAACATGGTCCACCACCAGGCTGAAATCTATTTTTTTTGTACCTTGTTTAGTCAAAAAGACTAAACAAGGTACAAACATGAATGAAATGTGCTTTTGTAAGTTTTCCTACATTGGCAGTTCGATGCCATATTCAGATTTGAGATGTAATGTGAAGAAAGTGCTTGGATATTGCAAAAACTGTTGTTTTTAACTATGAATAACTACTCAGTTATTATTATTATTATTAACATTATCAGGCTAAATTTACTTACTTTGTATTTTGTTTTGAAAAAGTAACAGACTTGAAATAAATGTTCACAGGTTTTCACACATGGGGAATTTAACATCCTGTCCTGATTTAGATCAAGTGTCAATAATCAGCTTGAAACATAATATAGACAAGTATAGAGAAAAAGGTGGTCATTAGTGATAAAGAAGTTGTCAATCAAATAAGATCCAAAAGCAGGAAGATCCATTCATTGAACTATATCCCAGTAGAAGTTACAGTGACAGTTTATTCGCAGTCCTCTTCAGTTTTCTGGCAAGTGTTCCTGCATTTGCATGCATCTGTACATTCCATGTGACTCTTTCTGAATACCATAGAAAGATTACAACATTACTACAGGTACATTGGAATACATGTTACAGTTTGGGCCACAGCAGTGATGTTGGGGGCGCAGGACAGTCCATCGTTGAGGATTACGCCCAGGTTCCTTGCCGTCAACAAAGGCGATACCGTGACATCCTCGACAGTGACTGACAGGCCGGTGGGTTGGTGGAGAGGGGGAGAGGGTGAGGTAAAATGTGGAGAAGTCAATGAATTCAGAGGAGCGCAGCTTCTCTGGGGGGATGTTGAAATCACCCAGGACAACAAGCGGTGTTCCATCGTCAGAGGAGCAGCTCAGGAGTGCATCCATCTGAAATCTTCTCCGGTTTGATGTCCTGACTGGGATTGGGTAAAGTTCATGGCTACAATCAGTGGTGGACAGCGAGTTCCTTTGACATCCTTGACAGACTCCCACAGAGAGACTCCCTAAGTCTTTATTAGCCAGTCTTCGTTTGGCTGTCCTGACGCTGCAGCTGACGCTGCAGCTGACTAGCTCTTATGTGCTAGATTTATGTACACAGTGGCCCCTGAACGTGTCCCGTTGAGTTGTCAATCTCCATAACTCTCTGGACTCACAGTCTGCGGTTGTGTGGCAGACCAGCTGTGGGTCGGTTGTCTGTTGTTCATACCCGCTGTGTGTCCGCCACTGGCGGCAGAGCAGCAGGTTTATCTCCTGCATTTCCGTCAATACAAGTCGGATTATGCACTGAACTAAATGTCAGGACTCCACGGTATGAAGTCCTGCATCTTCTGGTCTGTTGACAACAATCAAAGCCCTGTTAGAACAAATGAATGGATTCAGAAGTGAAACGCTGGAGTGCTTTTACTTTGAAACGGGTTCAAGAAGTGTTGTAAATACGTTTGTGACATAGACACATCAACATTGTGTTTCACTGCAGAATAATATGATCTTTCACCTGAGTTTGAATGTTTATTCATTGATTATTGCTCAGTTGGTAGAGACATGTGACCATGTCAACGGTCACAGGCTCAAGACTGAGTGAGGGCAGATCTTTTATTTTGCTTTTTGCTGCTGCTACATATAAACATATTGAGTTCTCTCTCTCTAGTAAAGGCTGGATTTGGATTTTCAAAATAGGGTGAGCATTTCAAAGCTTTCGTTAAGACTGATTAAGCATAATTTGTCATTAAGCTGAGCACATTGAAGTATTGAGGGGACCCTCAAATGTGTTATGTCTCACATTGGGAATTTTGGCACTGAGTAGAGTTAATTCGATTTGAATAAAAATAGAAGAATTCCAAAACAAAGTTCCTTATTTGAGCAGAGTCATTAAAAAAGCAACACTCATGATAAAATACTTGATTGCGAAAGAGTACACAAACTGAAGTATTTCTCAGTTTCATCATCAATCTCAAAACACAACTTTCCATTATGAACCATATGTTGGTATCTCTATTTCTTGGGATTTATAGATGTTAAAGACATATCTGGTTAGGGTCTGAGTGAAACCCTACTTGGCTATCTGCAGAAACACAGCCAAGCTGCATGAGACCTGGAATTTAGATTCTACAAGCTGCATGTCTTTAGACTGGGAGGAAACCAGAGTACCTACAGAAGACCCATGCAAATAAGGAAACTCCATACAGAAAGGCCATAGTCGTCGGGCAGGGTCGAACACAGCACCCAATCAACTCACAGCATCAATGTTTTACACACACACACACACACACACACACACACACACACACACACACACACACACACACACACACACAGACCATAGTTTGAACCTATTGTATATTATTCATTTATGTAATTTTGCACATTTTCAGTTTCCATGAAAACAATATTCTTTGTACATTCTTTGCTTATTCTTACTTATTCACACACGAAAAAATCTAACTTGACTAAGAAGATGTGTTAGATTAATTTTATACATTTAATCAATATTAATAACATGCTTGAATATAAAAATCATCAAAGAGTATAATGCACATTTGAGTTAAATTCATTTTTAAAGCCGTTCATCAGCTTCAGGTTCCATCCTGCAATTTCTCTTCGTGGTGTGCAGGTCTACAGACTGTTGAGGAAGTCTTCTCCAGCGTGAATCATCTGCTCCAGTGCGTACAGAATCAGAGCGTCAATACCAGCTTCTGTTTCCATTTCTTTGCTGTAGTTCTTCACAAGAAAGATGCGGTTGTGTGGAATGCCCAGCGCCATATGGAATTCATCAACCTGAGTGTTAGAGTTACATTATTTTTAATTATGGAATTGCACAGAGGTGACTAAAGATGATTTTTATGATGAAATACTGAAAACCGAACTTGGACATGATCTGAACAAGATCTTAAGTCTAACAACAATTTAAAAAACGCCATCATAAACATACCTTTTCCTTCAAGTACTTGCTCTTATAGACATTGTTTATATTTTTTCCAGCCGCAGGACAGGCTTCATCAACTTTGGTGATAATGGCCAGTTGGGGAATTCCTGTCGATAAAGAAACCATGACAGAATTTTACGTTTCCTAGTTTTTGATTCATAAAATTCCATTAAAGCAGCATTAGCCCACACAGAGGGAAAACTGCTCTTACCCATGTCACTGGCTGCCAGTCGGACTTCTCTCATCTGCCTCAAAATGTCTTTTGGCATAATAGATACTGAACTGGCAGGATAAACACAAACCAAAACGTGAACTCTGTCTTCCAGTGTGGGAGATGATTTGTAGTTTGGGTCATTCTCCTTCAGTTGGCTCTGAGGATTGAACTAGAAATAAACTATAATCAAATTATGTTTATGGCAAAACAGTAAAAAAGGAAAGATTACTTATGCAAAGGCTGCCTGAGTGCCCATCTGGGTGCCCTTTTTACTCTTTTCCGTTTATAAAACGAAGTATTTATAATTATATAGGTGGGCTCTAGCTTATATGTATACACAGTTAGATAGATATATGTGCATATGTATATGTGTGGACTGTGGAGTCTGTATGCATGTTTGTTTACGTAGTGCCAGTGGCGGATTTAGCAATTTGGGGGCCCAAGGCGAACACAGGCATGGGGCCCTATGTTCTCTATCTGTTTTTAATCCTTATTTATCTAAGAAAGTCCTACTTGTAACTTCTTCCCAACCCAACAAAACATATAAACAGTTAAACAAATGCACTCACAGTAAAATCTTAGTTTCATGAACAATATGATCTCTGTACAATAAGAATGAACAATATTGTCCATTCACATGGAAGATCTGTGATCTATAACTTTGGATTTCCGCGGGATCTCGGATTAAGTTGAAGATAGGCCTCTGTCTTTTATCTTGTTTTAATTACATGAGAAGATAACACACAAGGAAATAGGAGGTTCATTATGGAGTTACAGAAAAAATAACAGAATATGATTACCAATTCGCTTTGTCCCTGTCTTTTTCTTCCTCTCCCTTGAATGTTTTTATTTTCATGTCTTTCTCTTAAAAACACATGTTTTTTTTAGTCATCATCGTAAAGGCCATCATGTGAAATACCAGGAGCGAGTGAAAATGTGTTTGTGTGTGTGTGCGTGCGTGCACACAAACAGAGGCTTTGGGGCCCCACTCACTCGCTCAGAGCGACACACACAGTGAGATCAGAGCTCGTTCACGGGAAGCAGCAGGTCAGAGACATTGTTGAAGAACAGTGGAAACAGTGAAACACAGTTTCTCTGTGGTCACAGCTGCTCAGTGATCAGCTGCATCATGATCAGAGCTGCAGTTGGTTTGTATCGAGCTGCAGTTTCTGTTTCCTCTCCCACTCTGACCTGCTCTCACTTGAACTAATAAACACTCATCACTAGTTATCAGGACCTGATCAGTACATGAAGTAACTTAGTGTTTGTTTGATCCCAGAGTTTATGAGGCTGCATTTAAACATCATGAAAAATGAGTCATCCACATAATGTCATGCGCTCAGTACAACATGAGACGTGACACACACACAGTCAGGACTCAGTGTTTAAGTGACCGGAGTGACAGATTCATGATTCATGATCCGACACCATTGATTAATAACTAAACACATGATCTAAATCATCACAATAAAAAACAGAACAAATGAACGTGAACTCGTTCATTTTCATCTGTATGAACTGAATTAGTTCTTTTTAAGTGTGAACTGACGCAACACTTCTCATCAGTCTGTTTACACCCTGAATCACTTCCATGGACATGCTCATGGAATAGTCCATTGTAGAGGGGGTTGCAGAGACTAGTTACTTGTGAATTATAGGCATTCTGATGCCATTCTAGCATATGGACTTTGTAATGGAAATTTTACATTTGTGTATGTTTAATTGCATGAGCAGACGTGTATGTGGATGACTGACCAAATGGTTGACCAACTTGTTCATGTAAAAGGGTAACCTTAAGGTTTACGATGGTGGCTTAAGAGACTTGAGTTTTATGGCCTCGAGAAACAAAAACTTTATGGAATCTCTTGGTATCTCTGATTGGGATCTCACAGGGGGGTCATCCACAGAACATGTAAACAAATGGACAGGATGTCTCCTCCACTGAGTGAAACTACAGGAGGGTAATAAAAACCTTTGAATGCTTAGTGGGAGGGGGCTGAGAGTTATAAGAACACAGATTCTCCTGTGTTCTTTGCTCATTTGTGCATGTCAATCAGGTGATGTGTACTGATGAGTCCATCTGCAGATGCTGAATTAAACTTTCAGAAAGAAGTGTTTGACTTTGTGCTTGTTTCACAGAAATTGCCACCACAACTTTTAGAAAGAAGTGATTAATTAACGAAAAAGTAAATACAAATCTTATCCATTAGTTTATTAGGTTCCTTAAGGGGCCCCTGGTAGTTCGGGGCCCAAGGTAATCTGCGTAGTGCGTGTGTTCAGCCTATATATGTGTGATGTGTGTTCCTTTGATTGTAATACATAATTCTTATCGTTGTTGTGTCTTTGATTATTTCTTCTTGTAGAACCACACGCATACCACACCCATATTCTGCCCTGCCCTCCATAGGCATATGTTTGTACTGTGCTCTTGCAATTAAAGGGACGTTAAGAGAGAGAAGTCATCTCAGCCTTGTTTTAGCAGACACACCTGGAGGGAAGAAGACTGTTTGGCAATAATAATTAGACACATTTTCAGGCCCTAAATATTCCCCAAAACTCTGCCAAGCACAAAACACTTAAACCTTTTGTTTTCTACTTCAACAACATCCATTTGTTATAGTAAAACCAATCGTATAGTCAGGCAGCATCAGTACAGAGATGAAACTTGGCACACACAATTGTTTTGGTGAAAAATTGAATATAAGCATCCTGAAATGGTCTGATTGCCCCCCTAACAATTTCAAAAATAGAATCCCCCTACTTTCATTGTGCTCTAGTTATATGAAATTCAGAGAACATATATATTAGAATAAAAAAACAACAGGAAATGTATCTTTTTCTGTTGTTGTTGCTCTTATTTAAAGGCTAACTACTTTAGGCATTCATCAGATCTACTTCAAATATTGTTGGTCTTAAGACTTGATGATGTTCAATTGCAATTGCTTTTTTGTTGCTATTGACCAACAGGTCTGTGATGTGATGGAGAGTTTTAGTGTTTTAGATACAACAGGAAGTGCATGAAGCCTGTGTGTGGTCAAACCTCTACCAGACTGATCAGAGTATTTGCCTGAATGATAAATGGTCTGTGTTCATCCACACTTTTCTTTTCTTCATTCATACAGTGCGTCTAGTGCAGCATTTTTCTCTATGAAAAGAGACAATTTGCAGTTCAGTATCTTGCTCAAGGACACTTTGGCATTTGGAACATGAACACATCTACATGACAATATTCAGTCTTAGTCACATCACCACCTTTTGCCATCAATAAACTGGATGTTTCATTGTGAATGTGGTGAGTTTATACCCAACATTGTTACCATGGCAAATGTCATTCTCCGCCATGAAGATTTCAAGCATTTTAACTTGGCTCCATATATTCAGATCTTTAGATGAAGGACGGATTTGGAATCATGGTTATTGCACCATAAGCTGAATACTTTTACATATTACCCTTAGCAGATTATTATGCTCACATATACTCAGATACCTCCTAGGCAGTTGATGAGGAAAGTTTGATAAGCTCCTTAGTTTTAGCTAAACAGTTTTTTCGGTGCTAATCTGCATACTGAAAAAAATAAACATACTACATACTGCATCAATGAAGTTTATGTTAAATGCACATATGGCTAAGAAAAATTACTTTTCAAACCTTAAATAGTATAATTACTGTCCAGCAGCAGAGGGCGACCTAACTGTGTGTGTGTGTGTGTGTGTGTGTTTGTGTGTGTGTGTGTGAGAGTGTATGAAAGAGTAGAAAGCAGGAAGTCATGGTGAAGCTTATCAATTCTAGCCCTGTGGTCGTACCATTTTTGACACACATTCCTGAAGTCATTTTTCTACAGTTAAACCTTAAAGAATATTTAGATGAGTAACATCAAAACTAACTTTAAATCAGTGGTCACCAACCTTTACAAGCCCAAGTTCACTTTTTAAGTCCAACCATACATTAATATCAATTTATATTTACACCATCTGTTCAGTGCACAATATTTAGCTTCTCAATTCATGTTCAACAATTTGTCCTGCAGTGGAGCTGCTACTGTAGCACAATGTGTTTACATATAGGCTCTGCCTTGAATATGGCCATAAATGGCAGCTCTATTTGCTTTATAAAAGTAGTCATGTGTAATAACAGTACTATACAGTATGAAGCCATGGATTTTCTGCTCCTGCAAATATTTCACAATAAAACCACTTTTCTTTTAAAATAAAAGAATGGATTTAGTCATCAGAGATGCTGGAGTGCTTTTATTTGGAAACGCATAGAGAAAGTGTTGCAACCATATGTTTGTTACATAAATTCGTCAGATAAACATTAATACTCAGGTGAAAGATCATTTTCTCTGTTAATTCTGCTGTGAACCACAATTTTTATCTATCACAATCTGACATATTTCCAACACTTCCCGACTGGTTTTGAGTAAAAACACTCCAGTGTTTCACTTTATGAATACATTAATTTGTTGTAACGGGGCTTTGATTATTATAGACAGACCAGAAGATACGCGTCTTCATACCTTAGAGTCCTGAGATTTAGTTTAATACATTATCCAACTTGTTTTGAAGGAAATGTAGGAGATAAACCTGCTGCTCTGTCGAGAGTTTGGGGATCGACAGGGACAGTTTTAGAGATCGACTGGTAGATCGCGATGGATGGGTTGGCGACCACTGCTTTGAATATATATATAAAAAAGTTGAACGTGTTTTACCTTGTAATTTTCTGTTATGTGTCCTTTCATGACCAGCTTGACATCTTCCACACAGACTCCACTGTTGCCATGATCAAAGCCCATGATGTCATTGAAGACAAAGGAGTATAACCCCTGTGGATTTTTCTGGATTTTGAAAGTTTTGTACTGTAAAGAAGACGGACCAGTTATTTGCATCATTTTTGCATATTAAAAATACGAACAAAATCTCCATTTGTTTTGTTGTTTGATGTTTTAGCTGACATTTGATTCATTTTACCTTGTAATGAATATACTTTTTAGATAAAGCAAATGCAAACAATGATCTGTCTTATTTAGATGAGTGAAAATAAAATTATCATTTGAAATAAATTTATGTGGTCAGGTACCACAATGCTAAAACTAATGAAATTCTTATGGAAATCCTTGTGGATTATTTTTGCTCAGGATCACTATATTCAACAGTTATGCATACTCTTTTAGAAAAGCTTCTCGCAGAGATTGAGTCTGTCAATGCTCGACTGGTAACTCGGTTTAGAAGACTACTTTCAACAGAGTTGATGAAACTGGACTTTGCAGCAGCAGCTGGTCCATGAAGCAGAATCCTGATGTGTTGGACATCTTTGTTTCGAGGTTGATATTCTTCCAAAAAATCCAGAACTTCCTTGTTGTTTCTATTAATAAAGAAAAAAAACGTGTACCAACTTTGTTAGTGTTTGCACAACATTGTAAATAAAAAGCAAAAAGAACGACAAGCCATTCAAGTCATTTGGCAAGCAACAGACAATGTAGGGCACTGTGGCACCACATTTTGAAATTGTTATCTTGTACTTACTCTGGCAGTGCCCTCCATGGCTTACTTAAAAGTGCTAAAGAACAAAAAGCACATCAAAGCTGTAGTTTTACACAACTTCACAGCCATGCTGTGTTCTCTATGCATGTACAATTTGAATAAATGTTGCAGTGCAGTATTTGTAAGTGTGTCATGTTAAGACTTACCTCCTCCCATGGCTGTAAAGTGAGACATCAACATGTAAATGTTTATGACAGCAGTCTCATCAGGGGAATACACTGATGTATGATATTGTGTAACATTAATATAAATAAATTATTATTCTCTCACTTACTCTTCCCTTCCTCATTTGCTTCTGGTTCTCTTGATTGTGACTCTGCACACTGTTATACTTCACTTTCGCTTTGTTTTTGGTTTTGGTTTACAGCCAATCATGTGATTTATAAGCATCAGACTTTTCTAAAGCAGATACATTTTAACAACAATGACTTTAAACCAATGTGGTTTCATATGACTCTATCATCCGCAAACAGGGATCTACCTTCTGTTGACTCTGATCTGTGAAACTGGGTGCTGCGGTTGATTTCCTGTCTTCAGCAGCAACAGCAGAGGTTTCCTGTTTACCAGACCTTGAGGTTCCACTCTGAGCGTTCCACTCAAAGACAACTCCGACAACTTTATTTCACATTTTGAGATGAATTTCCACCACACTATCTTCCTCTCTTTCATATTTCCTTGCATTTGAATGTACTTTCAGCTGCGCTTCTTATAACATGACAGAATAAAACAGAAAACTCCACTTTTCCACATTATGCTCAATTATAGCTTTCTGAAAGTTAAACCCCCTTTAAGAAATGTTCCTTCCCCATCTTCGAAACCCTACCAAAACAACTTACAATGGGGAAATGATCACTCCCCATTGTGTACCCATCCATAACATCCCATTCCCCACATCTAGCCAATTCAGCTGAGGCAAAACTTAAATGATACACTACCATTTACAACATGAAACCTCATCCACCTTCCATCATTCAGCATGACAAGTAAATGCAGATGTAAAAAATTCTCCTGTCTTTACTTTTGCTGCCCTCTAAAGGATCTGATCCATTATTTCATCTAAAACAATGGACTAATTTGTGGAATTCTGTGACTCTCTCTGTGGACTCATGAATGTCCCATAAACAGCAATATCCTGTCTAAGGAGCCAAATAATGATAGATAATTTGGGGTCAAACCACTGATCGTCTGGTTTGTGGAAGACCCACTTTACCTGCTGAGTCACAACCATTATTCGGCTCATCAGGAAAGTTAATTTCAGTATCTATGGCAACAAGGTTTAGTTTATAATTACCTCCACCAAGGAGGTTATCTTCTCACCACAGGCCTGTGTTTGTGAGAAGAAGAAAATTATGGATTTTGATAGAAAAAAACAACATATTTTGGGAACTGATTTCTCAGAGTGTGTACAATTTGGCACATTAAAAGTAAAAATTCAGATCTAGTGAATTTAAATGTAGTTTCATAAGGGGGCTGTTGGGCCCTGGCTCTTAGTATAGTTATGGTTTGCCATTCCCCCATTCATACACAGCATCTATTAGTAGTCCTATGTAATCTATTTTTTCTGTTCTATGAGGGTCAATTCAGGGTCCAGCATCTTGCCTAAGGACACTTCGTCATGCAGATGGTAAGACTGGGGATTGAACTGCCCACCTTCTGGCTGGAGGATGACCACTTTCAAGACAAAGGTAAGAAGATTTAGACTTTCTGTGAATATCATTGGATTATTATCTTCGGTCCAGGATCTTATGTATTTCGTCAATCAGTTACTCAGAACATTTCGTATTATAGCTTTCGCATCATGATATACTTACCCCCTGTTTTAAAATTAAGGTTCTCCTTAAAACTATTGCTATCTAACTATGTCTATATCTTCCCTTTATGTTGGAATGTTTCTGGTATCTTTTTTTAAAATTAAACTGCTGCTATGAGAAGCATTTTAAAATCTGCCCTTTTCTTTGAACTTTTACTAAAAACCATTGAAACTGGTCAGAGCCAGCACTACAGTTTTGCTTAGTCATTCACCAGGCTGGTTTCCATTGACTGCCAGATGACTGGATTAGGGAGGATACTACAGGCCGCATGTGATTGGCTAGGCAGTGGGAGGCGGGCCTGTCCAAAGTTAAACATCTGGAAGAGTTTACTGCTGTTGTTGAGTCACTCAGCTACTCAGTCAGATTGAGTAAAGAACCACTGCCAGCGAGAAGATGTCCTTTCTAAAAGTTGATGCAGCTTCTGATTTCTCCTTCCACAACCTGCCTTATGGGATATTCTCTACACCAGACAAGGTAAGGGCCACTTGCTTTTGCTCTGCTGACTTTGCACAAAGATAAACACACAGAGGACTTCTGGTCAAGATTTTCAAAAATAAAATCTTTGGATAACTTTAGGCCAATGAGAAAGAAGGTGATCTCTATCAGGACCTTTATCTTCATAGTCACAATTGCAGTTTGTAGAAGTGTACTGGCATGTGTGGTGTGGCTTGTATGGCTGCTGTGAGTGTACTCTGGGTCCTCCTGGGCCATTCCACATGAAACACTAGCAGCTACACATCTCACATCCGATCAATTCAGATTCATGACTGCACAAAATGCAATTATATATGATTCATGTTAATGCATGGTTTTCTGGATGAAATACCAAAAATTCGAAAGAGCATGTTTATAACCACCTCAAAAATGCAGGGTAGCAGAAATGTAGTCTATCATTCGTAGTTATGTGAAAGTGTTTCCTTTTTTTCGCAGCTCAAACATCGAATTGGTGTTGCCATTGGAGACCAGATACTGGACCTCAGTGTGATAAAGTATTTGTTTCAAGGACCTATCCTTTCCAAACATCAGGATGTCTTTGACCAGGTAAGGTTACTCATTAGGACTATTAAGGGAGCAGACACTGATAAACCCAACTTGCCTTTTTAGCCAGGCATGAAACAGAAGTACTGCAAATCTTTCAGTATACAGTATTGCATTAACAGCACTATTAAAAAGTGCCTTCTGAAATAAGCCCACTGAGTCAGGTTCAGAGGCTCTTGGATGAGGGGTTACATAACCCTATACAAAAGGGCAGTTTCAAACAGACACTGGTGAAGCAAGTACTCAGTTCCTGTATTTTAGCACAAGTAGCTTTACTGCAATATTACAAAAATAAATGTACTATGGTAGAATGACACACTGTTCAATAAGTTATCTTACTCATAGCCAAGTTAAACAAGATTTTCAATCTTAATCTTAATCAAATAATTAATGATCATGCCTATTGCAATTCATTTACTGAATCAGCAGCTTTCATTGGAATGGGCTGTCATGTTTGGGCATCCAGTGTTTAATCTATTCCCTGTAAAAATGACCAGAATTAAAGCTGCTCTCTATTTTTTTTTTCCAAATAACAGTAACTTTTACACTGCCACAAAATGTCATTTGTGTATCAAGTTAGTTGCTGTGTGTTGGTATTACCAACATTCATTGTCATTCAATGAAAGTGTCAACTGATTGTAAAAAGGGCTGCTTGATATATATTTTTTGTCATCTTGTCTCCCTACAAGTGCACACTCAATGCGTTCATGGCTCTTGGATATGAGGCCTGGAGAGAGGCCAGGAGCACGTTGCAGACGTTGCTGTCGGCCTCTTGTAGCACACTGAGAGATGACATCAGCCTTCGGAGCAGGTCGGTCTGTGAAGTGTTTGCAGATGCAGAAGTCTACATAGTGCACATACTGTACCTTAACATCCCTGTCTGTGAGATCACAGCAGGTCGTCTTCATCAGCAGCTAAGGACAAAGTGGGGTGTGGTCAGATGTAGGCTTCCATGTGAGCTTGAACATATCAAGCAATAAAAAATTGTAAATGTGTGTATTTATATAGCACTTTTCTAGGCTTGATGACCACCAACCTAATTTCCCTTTTGGGATGAATAAAGTAATCTATCCATCTATCTATCTATCTATCTATCTATCTATCTATCTATCTATCTATCTATCTATCTATCTATCTATCTATCTATCTATCTATCTATCACTCAGTCCTTAATAGTACACTTTTTCCATCCCCATTAACTCATATCAATGCAATACAGCACTTTCTCTATCTCACACTCAAACATGACCACAGACCCCCGGTTAGTGAGCCACCCACAACAACAATTCAGCCACACGTTCCTGTTTGCCTACTCCTTCCAGCACAAAGTTAAGGAGTCTGAATAGTTTCCTCTGGCTACTGTAAAATGTTTCCATTACCATCTATATCACAATATGTCTCCTCAGATACTCTTCCATTACTGACAATAATTCCTCAATTCATTTACCTTCCATCATGCTACAAACTGTTTACTCTAACCAATGCTGTAAATACTCTTATTTTTCTGACGTTCTCCATTACACGTGGCATCTATTACACTTCAGTCCATCCTGGGAGCGATATCTCTCACATGTGGCTCTCTTAGGGTTTCTTCATTCTTTTTCTCCTGTTAATTGTTTTTGTTGTTGTAGTTTTTCCTTACTCTTGTTGAGGGTTAAGGATCTCACACCTCGTTAAAGCCCGATGAGACAAATTGTGATTTGTGAATATGGGCTATACAAATAAAATTTGATTGATTAGATTGATTTACCAATCCAACACTAAGGGACACATTCGATAAATACAGCTGTCAATATATTTTTTAGTCTAGTCCATGGAAGATAAAAGAAATTGATTTAATGATGCGTATCATGGAGCCATGGTTGTGCAGAGGATCATTTCTTCCATGTCTGACATAATTAATGTAGCAAGCAAAGGAATTAGAGTTAACATATCACTAATTATTCCGATATAGCTTTTCCTCGATAACATTAAAAAAAAAAACTCCTGCACAGAGGAGGACGACTCTGCATCGACACAGTGACGGAACATGATCATGTTTTCTGCTGCGTTCATTGTTTCAGCAGTTTCCACCTCTGAATAATTATACCCACTGCTGCTCCAGGATCAGGACAGACACTTATTGAAGGTCCGGTCTGTGTCACACTCTCTGTCGGAGTCTGTTTCCTCCTCTGACCTGCGCTCACTTTACACTTGAACAATAAACTCCATCACTGATCACAAGTTAATAGAACAAGTAGAGGACTGACATTTACTTTGTGTTTGTTTGATTTGCTCTAGAGTTGGGGAGACACATGTGTGAGTGTGAGGATTAGAAAACATCAGAGGAGCAGAGTCACTTGTTGACCTGTGGAGTAATACACCTCAGTGCAGTGGAGCAGAATTAAGATAAAAATAAAACTTTATTAATCCACACACTGGGAAAATACTATCCGAGTCACACAGTGTAAATATTTAAGGCATAAATCTTAGGTAGTTTTCATCATCTCATCAGATGTTTTTGTGTGTTTGTCCTTGTCTCTGCAGAGCATTTGTCCATCAGAGCACTGCCACCATGCACCTTCCTGCAGACATCGGTGAGCCACATCATGGTTTAAATCCTGTCATCAGAGCTTGTATGCTTTATCAAAGGCAAATTTGATCAAACAGAGCACATCGGCCCCCTGGCGTCATCTCTAAAGTTGATTTCCCCTCATACTTTTTGAATTATGCATTTGTTTGAGTCACTGTCAACAGTCTTTAATGTCCCGATGTGTCTCACCTTTGGAGAGATAATATTTGATGTGGCTGTGAACTCCAGGTCAGTCTGTGTTAATGTCACCAGCTGCCAAGTGTGTCACTTCCAAAAGGGCTGGGGACACTTCCCCAAATCCTCTCCTAAATCCCAGTGTTGTTCCCCTAATTTTGATTATTTTATATTATAATTAAACTGTAAACTCTTTATAAGAATAACTCAAAGTAAACATATGCTCACAGAGTGAAAAGTGAAAAGTCCCTGAAAGGAATTGCAGCTGTTGGGAACTGGGTTTTACAGCCCTGGCTATGGCCTGCTCTAATAATCAGATATTATTTTTTTTATTTTATTTTATTATTATTGGTGAAGCTTGTTGGGGACACAGGGCTGGAATATAAATTCCTCTGTGCTGAAAATCATTTTCTTAATCACTTAGTTTTTTTGCACAGAATCATACAAAACCTACCATGTCTTATTTTATTCTTTTCTACATCATATAGGAAGACACAATGAGTCACATAACAGTCACATAGTTATGTGGATTTGAGGCACAAGGGGGCGCTGTTTAACCACATACCACAATTCTGTTAACTTTGACTCCATCATTCAGGTTTGTGCTGATAATGTCCAGACGGTACATGTGTATGTTTCAGTTTGTCTCCCTCTGTGTTTTTTTCTCAGGTGACTACACTGACTTCTACTCCTCCAGAGATCATGCTACCAACGTCGGCATTATGTTCCGGGGAAAGGAGAACGCTCTGATGCCAAACTGGTACACTCTCACTCAATCAAGCTGTTAGACATGGAGGTAAACGGAAAGCTCACCAGGAGGCCTCCATGCATTCCCCAGTGCTGGGATAGATAGATAGAAAACTGCCTAAAACAAATTGTTCAAGGCTCTCTGAAAACAGTAACAATTGATTCGGGCCTCAAGAGCGTCAGTGTGCATTTAAACGCTG
The DNA here is from genome assembly GCF_024713975.1 of Paralichthys olivaceus. Taxonomy (NCBI): domain Eukaryota; kingdom Metazoa; phylum Chordata; class Actinopteri; order Pleuronectiformes; family Paralichthyidae; genus Paralichthys; species Paralichthys olivaceus. Next base: position 3,224,008 of record NC_091093.1, on the reverse strand, counting down.
CAGTAGTGCCCTGGGAGCGTCCCGCATGGCAGGAATGCTAAGGTGGCTGAGGCATCTCTGTCTCTCTGTGAGCACTTTGGATTAGCAACTGATTGGCAGGTTGTTTATCCTGCATGTCAGACTCATGTCAGATATCAAGGGGGCAAGATAGTTTTTAGCAATGGACCACATGTATTTGAATCCTTCCATTAAAAAGGGAGACCATTAGGGAAATGATAAGATGAAATTGATACAACTATGTGTTTGATGTGGTTCATGTTGTAATCTCGCTCTAATAAATAATCAATGTATTTACATCAACCATGCTCCATCAATCGACAATGTGTGTTAGCCTTAAAAGTAATGAACCCCTCGTGAACCTTCAGCTGCAGTCTGCAGCTCCCCTCTGCTTTACAGAGCTTTTTAGTGAGCTTCAGCTCACAGTGTGATTTTAGGGCCCAGCAGGCAGCTGCTCATCACTGCAGCCACTGAGAGCCTCCCCAGAGGCTTTTCTGTACTTCTCTTCCCAGAGATCACCACGGCAGAGCAGAGACATCTCACAAACATCATCTGTTTATTTTAACATAATTATTGCTGCAATAAAATATCATCCCTGCTCTGTGAATTCCCATTCCTATTCAATATGAACAGTTTATTGAATAGGAATGGAATACAGTTTTCTGTGGACTGACATTTTGGTCACTGCTGTCGTAACTTGGCCGTTGTGTTTTGCAGGCTGAGGCTTCCAGTGGGGTACCATGGCAGAGCGTCATCCGTGGTTGTTTCTGGGACCCAGATTCGCCGCCCCTCAGGCCAGATGAGACCTGACCAGAGTAAGATGCTTATGTTTATATTTATCTAGTATAAAGATACAGATATTGATTAGTGCAGCTTTAAAGCAGCTATAATCACTATTTCATCAACATTTTTCTGTCAAGATCTATGTTACAAGACCAACATTTTGGTTTTGTGGGTGCTGTATAACAGTTTGTGTATGATCATGTTACCACAAAAGAGAACTGGAGTCAGGTAGTTCTCCAGCAGGTTCATCTGGCCATGCATGGGTGTGATACTCTCTGTCATTGTTGTGGTCACTGCTTGTTCGGCATTGAACTGCCCAAAAATCGAATTAGTCCAGATTCAGTCCCTAAAGTGAGCAGTGTACCATCTTTATTGGCAAATTGAATGAATATGTAACAGTTGAGAAGATTTTGGTTGATATAAGTACAGACTAAGTGATAACATTGTTTTTCTTTTTTCCTGTCTGCTAGCGAAACCTCCAGTTTTTGGGCCTTCTAAGCAGTTGGACATTGAGCTGGAGATGGTGATTACAGTGTTTATTTTATATCATCACCTGTATTTATTTTCTAAAATTTGATTAAATATTGAAATAACATGCTTGAAAAAAGGCCTAAATTGCCTTCCTGATACACAACCATGCACAATAGCTTAGTAGTTTTTCCCCTGTTATGTTTAAATTTGCTTCTGTTCTTGGATAAGGCCTTCTTTGTTGGAGGAGGGAATCAGCTTGGAGAGCCCATTCCCATCCAGAAAGCCCATGAAAACATCTTTGGCATGGTATTGATGAATGACTGGAGTGGTAAGAGCCTCTGCACAACACATAGCATCATGATATAAACTGCCATGGGCCCTCAGATGAATATTTTCTAAACATGGAGAGTGATTCGGAAGAATATCTGCAGGAACTGTTGGTCTTCTGAATTAGAAAGAGCTCAGTTTTTATTTTCTTTCTGAGGCCTGTTGCGGAGACCACATTAGTCCTGTGTGTATAAGTGCAGCAATTATTACTGCCTTATGGCCTGTGAAAGAGTGAAGCGTGAGAGGGAATACAACAGTGTCGTATTGAGTCTGCACTCACAGCTGCTATGAGAAGCACAGTGTACGCAATACTGTTTAGTGTTGTTAAGTATGTTTAAGTACAGTTCAAGTACACTACAGTACAAGAGTAAGTCACTGCATCACTGTTTGTGTGTGACCCTGACTGATCCAGACTGCTTTGGCTCTGTGGTGCGTTCACTCCTGTCCTGACTCTTATTATATCTTATCCAATTCAAGCACAAAACTAAACTGCCTCTGTTACCTTTATTTTTGTTTTGTGGATTTTATCCCTGATGGTTATAATTTTATTTGTAAAGAAGCTCATGAAATCATTGCTTCTCAGGGTTAGAGGGATAGATGGGTCAGTAGAGGTGTGACTTTCTGTCAGCCTGGCTACAGAGCTGAAGAGGAACCTGGGGTTGTTCTTATTTTCTTCTATTAATAATGAATAATAAGAGGTTCTGGCATTTCTAAGTGCTTTCCTGTAATTCATCAGGCTATCCCTCCAGGCTAGGTGAAAGTCATATTGATTGGTGGAACGCCACTTCCTCTCTAGTTTCCATGATGTCTGTTTTAAAACATGTGTTTGAGAATTATACCATGGAGCTAATCTCCTCTGATTTACCTTCTTTTTTAGAGGGGCGACAGCATCAAGGGTTGTTTTTAATGAGGCTGCTGTACTATTAACAAAGTTATCAACTAATGTGGGAGTAAAGTTTTGATAACCTTCCTGTATTGTACTGACACGTGGCTGAGAGGTAAGTGTAGAAGGAAGCAGTTCTTTAAATTTATTCACAGTTTAATCAGACAAACACCGACTATATCAGTATAGTCAATGATTCTTAATTCAAATGTAATTAAAAAATGGTCAGACAGAAGAAGTTTCTGTTGAAATATTATTACATTTTCAATGTCTATGCCATATGTCAGACCAAGATCAAGAGTGTGATTTAAACAGTGAGTGGGTTATTATTTCAAACCTTCCACAATGTGTTAAAGATATGGCATTTTATATGTCATGTTAGGTTTACTGTATTATAAATTAATTGTATACATATTATAAATATATTAGATACATCTAAAGATGCATCAGAACATTTGATTTCAAAAAATGTCATCTGTCGATCATCAGGGTGCACAGCTATATTTCAGAGTTAGTTTTTTATTTCTTCTTACTGCATTACAGTGTTGGAGATTTTTCAGCCTGTCACATTCTTGCTGAACATGCAGCTTAAATGTGAACTTTTTCTGCTGAAGCCCTCAGGAGATCAATTTGTGCAGAGTTCCACAAAACCGTCCAAAATGTCTACCATGCAACTACATGCTAAATTAAATGCCCCCCCCCCCCCCCGCTCTGCATCCAGTGGTGCACAGCAGTTTAACACTTGTCACTTGTTAGAGGATCACAGTGGGTGAGGGGAATCAGGGACCCATGTGTGAGCACAGTAGACGAGCATTAAAACTCCTGCAGTTGAAGATTATCTCACTGGTGCTTCATTAGGCGTGAAGATACTAACATCAAGGTATTCAATTTAACCCCAGAGGTAATTCATATGAGAATTCTGAAATGTAACTCAATCCGTTTTATCAAATTCCGTAGTCAAGTATATATTCTTTTAATACCAACTAGTGTTTTAGATTCTGTTTCTGTGAAACCAAACTTTTCCCCGATCTTGTCACAATAACCTTTTGCTGTAATGTTTTTGTTCCTTCTCAGCCAGGGACATCCAGGCATGGGAGTATGTTCCCCTGGGTCCATTCTTGGGCAAGAACTTTGGGACAACGATCTCACCCTGGGTTGTCCCCATGGAGGCACTGTTACCTTTCGCAGAGTGCAACCCTATCCAGGTTAGTGCAAGGGTCACAACTTATACACCAGTAAACAGTCACCATACTCGATTCTGTACCACACCATGATGTAGACCCACGTCAAGGTAAAGGTTGCTGTGATTTTACAAATTACATTTTTTGTGATATCTCAGGACTGCTTCGAGGAAATTTCTTCAAATTTCAAACTCATGACCACGTTTTGTGAACATGATTTCGGAAAACCTAGAGGCAGTGGGTTCGGGTCCAACCCAGCTCTGTCTTCTTTCATTTTCTGTCCCTATTCTACACATACTGTCCTGTCAATAAAGGCAAAATGCATTAATTACATACACACACACAATAGATATTTTTAGCAATAACTCAAGAATGAAAGAAATTAACACATTTACATTCATGTCATTTACAGACATGATGTAAACTTCCGCTGGGTTGTCAGAGGTATCACATGTATCACCACTAATTCTAGTTCCATAATAGGGCTTTTACATTTGAGATTTTTTAAGTTGTTTTAACAAACCTAAATGACATCGATAATTATCAATTGCTCTTCTGTTCTGTGTTTTTTGTCTGACACTCACTCAGGAAATAAAAGAAACTGACACAGACCTACCATGAATACTCAAACGTAGTTTACTTGATGGTTGTACACACACACTATGTTTCTTACAGTGGGACAACCTTCATTTTTATGGTGTTTCTTTTCTTTCAAATGTACAAGGGATATTCAACATGTCGTCCTATATTCTAAATGATTGTAGCTGGATGCATTTAGTGACCGCTATGAACAGAATAGCTGACAACAAAGAAAAGCTCTTCTGGCCGCAAGGAAAGACAGCTGACTGGAGGGAATAGACCCCATCATGGCTGGCATGGGTTAGCTACCAATGCTAGCAGGATCCAATATGAATTGGAATTCGGAGACACCCACTAATGGCAAAAAAGAAACGAAACAAAAAATACCCTCAGAGTCGACGAGAGTGGAGGCGGAAGACGACTCACTAACAGACCACATGGCTTATGACCCTGATATGGAAACAACAAAGAGGAAGCAAGCACAATTCAAGAAGATAACACGACAGAATCATACAAGAAGCTCCAGGTGTGTCCCTGTGGCTGAAGGAAAATGACATCATCAAAGGGCCTAAAAATACACCAAGGAAAGAAGAAGTTCTTGATCAGAAGAGAGCAGGGATCTCGCATTGATCAGTACTTTCTAAGAAGTCAATCAAGTCAGTCACGTGAAGTCCAGTGACCAGACTCAACCCAAAGTCGGAAGACATCAGTCCCCCTGTATCTGAGGAAGTTATGTCAATTACAGAGGCAGTAGCAGAAGAGGCTAGTGAGCCCACTCAGCCAGGAAAACCCACAAGGGAGAAGAAATCCTTACAAAACAAACTAAAAGTAAACTGTCCTGGAGCATCAGAAAAAGCAAAATGGGAGGCCATCAATGCAGGGGGGGTATTAACTTACTGCAGGAGAACATCAAGAGCTGACTGACAACCTTAAGGCGAGCAGAGTGCCTAAGAACCGTTTCTTTAAAGACCCCTGGCGCCACTCTTAGAAAAAACACAACATTGTATGTCTCACTAGTGTGGATTTAATCACAAACAATCTGTTTTTTCTTTCTTTCTGCATTTGATGTGAGTGTGAGCCGTGAACATTAGAGCCTCCCCATGAGGCTGTAATGATTTTTTTAATTTGAAATATTTTGTCTCTGTTTTTCCTCTATCTGCAGGATCCAGAGCCTCTCCCCTACCTTCAACACCATGACCCTTACACTTTTAACATTAACCTGTTTGTGTCACTCAAAGGTACAATACACAAAGTGATTATAATCAAATCAAATGTAATGGTTTCACCGTGTACTTGGGTCGCCACACACACCCACGCACACACACAAAACACACTGCTTAGCAGTCCTGAGGTGATCTATGTTAATGAGTAGTCATTAAGTTCTGTTGTGAGAACTTCCTCTTCCTCTTCCTCTCACCCACCTTTCTCTCTGTACAACTTTTACCATCCCTCTCTCATGTTGTTTAATATTTTACTACCTGAACTTTCCACTCACACCTCAGAGGGTTTTCCATCCCTCCCACACAAAATGTGTGGATGTAGGATGCAGCATTTTAGGGCTTCTAAATGCATCCAACATTCTCCTTAAGCAAGCTTGTGTCATTTTTAAATATACCAAAAAATCAACTCATTGTGTAGAAGCATGGCCCCGCCAGTGTTTTTTGTATATTGTTGGTTTATGATTGCTGCGGGATGAACACATAAGTTTAGCAGGTTTGCGTTCTCAGATAAATACTGTGAATACAAAGTACATGTTAGAAGGAGTGGAAGTATGGAAATTCTATAAGGTACAAGTACCTCAAGACTGTACTGTGCTTATGTGAATGGGCCTTATTACCTTCCACCACAGTTGATGTGGTACTAATCATATGCAAAGCTTTTATTCATCTTTCACTATATCTCACTGTTTCATGTCAGGATCACTGTACATGTGTTATTTTATGAAGTGGTTGTAATTTTTGTAATTTCCTCTTTTAGGACAGGACATGGCAGAATCAACAACCATCTGCAAGTCAAACTTTAAGGTAAGAATAATACTGAGTCTGATAATCTCTTACAACATGTCTGTTGTAGGAAGCAGACAATTATGAAGATATCACAGTATTATATACAACACCAACTATACAGTGCACCAATGTATATGTTATGCAGCACAATGTTTTAGGGGCTAGTTAGCAAAAGGAGAGCCATAGGCTACGTTTGTAGCGCACAGAGTTGTTTGTGTTATTAAAACATTAAGTAGGGCTACAACTAACCAATACATTCATTATCAGTTATCAAATGAACATACGGCTAATCTGACTTCCATGAACTAAAACATCTGGCTACTTTTACACCAGGGTTAGGGAACCTCCGGCCTGTGAGCCAAATACAACCTCAAGAAAATTTTATCCAGCCTCCGACAACAACTAATCCAAAAAACTTAGAACCTCCAACTTAGAAATGCAAAGATTGTCATGACAGTGAATCATTTCTCTGTAATTAAAGGAAATGACATGAAATAGTAAACTTTCGTAATCATGAGGGTGGTCCTGTAAGTGGGCATAGGGACGCACACTTACGCAGGGACATTTTCACAGTGAAAATATAAGGACATTATCCATATCATTACAGCTGGAAACATGTTGCATCTCCACTTCCTCCCATTTAAAAAGAAAAAGGGAAGGCAAAATATCCCAGACAGGGTGCTGCCATTTTCTGCTTTTGATGTAATTTGGAGTCAGAGTCTGCGTAGTGGTGTTCGGGGGGCGGAGCCACAACTTTGAAGTCCTGTGGATACACGCTCAACCAATCGCAACCAATCGGTCTCAACTGTATAAACCCGTCTTTATAGCATCAAATAAGTAACTTAAACCAAACTTAGTGGAAAAATCAACACTTTAGCATACATCAGTTTGATAAAAACAAATATACTGATCTGCACAAAAAAATGTAATGGCTTCTTCTACAACCCATCCACTGTTGGACCTTGGTGGAGCTATGTACTCTAATCAGTGTCATAGTTGTCCTCAGAGCCTCGGGTCACAGCTTGTTGCTAGAGGTCATAAGTCTATTTTTCTCTCTCTGTCTCTCTCCTGGTCTCTAGTACATGTACTGGACCATGAAACAGCAGCTCACCCATCACACAGTCACTGGCTGCAATGTCAGAGCAGGAGACCTGCTGGCTTCTGGTACTATCAGCGGACCTGTAAGTCTGCATGTATAGTATGATCAGTGGATGAAACTGTTTATTCTATTGGACATGTTGTAAGACTCCCTGAGGAACCAAGGCTGTCAGACCATTTGTTTTTATGCCAATTTTTTATGAGGTTGAAAATTGTATCTCCTTTCTTTTTTGTATTGTTGTCTCTGTCTCTGCCCTTTTCCTCCTGTAAAACAACATGTAACTTGTACTTCTAAGGTCAACACCGCATTGATCCATATTTTTTGTGGCACTTAATTATAAATAAAAAAATAGCTTTTTCTTTTTTTTCAAGTTCTACAAGTAACATACAACAGCTTTCTATTTCCAAAGTTGCAGTAATGAAATACACGCCAGGGTTTTATATTTTTATATTTATATTTAAAGCTGCAATTTTGAGCAGTTTCCTGCAGTTTCACAAACATCTCTAACAAAGGAAGAATTTTGGTCGACCTTTGTCCTGTGTTTTCTATGTGCAGTATATTTCTAGTGTGCAATGCTCTATCACCCAACAGGATGAAGAGAGTTTTGGCTCCATGCTGGAGCTGTCATGGCGGGGATCTAAGAGTATCAATCTGGATGGAGGAGAGAGCCGAACCTTCCTGAAGGATGGAGATGAAGTCAGCATCACAGGTCAGACTGAAGCTTCTGCACAGCCACTGGGAAACATTAACAGTGATGCTTTTTATAAACTACCTGTCAAACTATATTCTCAAACCCGAGCAGAGAATCGTTGAGATGATGTTCTCATATTTTTCAATGTTTCTTTTACAGCTACTAAAACTGTTTTCATAGGCTGTGTAGTAACCCCTCATTATGAATACACTGGACTTTGCAAAAGGTCTTAAATGCAGCTTTTAAATGAAGTAGCACCAACTTATGACAACAGGTCACCACCCATGGTCACAACTTAAATATGTCCAACACCACCTTCCTGAAGCCCCTCTGATTATTTCATCTGAAATCTCATCTCTGAGGAAACTATCCACTATCCATAAAATCCCCAGAATGAATCCACTTTTGTGTGACCATGGGCATCCATGGTTCAGTTTAGGATGGGAACCTTTGTCCATGTCATTTCCTAATCTGTGGATTCATCAATACAAGCTTATAATAACTATAGGTTGTATTCTTCAATGCCAGTAGAACACTTCCACTGTAACCAAAACAATGTAAACTTGTGAGCTTTATTTTCCATTTTGGTCAAAGCTATGTTCATGTTTTGCATCCTCATTAGTGGAGTTGTGTATATTTTAGATGCGATTTTATGGTGGTAGATTGTTTCCAATTCAGAGCGTACAAAAGTACTCTTTTAGTTTTCTTTTATTGGTTTGGAAGCATCCTTCAGAGGCATAAAGAGTCTAATGAACGATAATGTCCATGATCTCATGTTTCTGATTATTACAACTTTCCATATCTGCCTCTGTCTAGGTTACTGTCAAGGAAATGGATATAGGGTGGGCTTTGGACCCTGCATTGGAACCATCGTACCAGCCTTGCAACAGTGAAACACTCATACTGTTACTCATGTGGGTCATAATTACTGGAAGACACAAACTTACACAACTACAGCATCTCACCCAGCTTTGATCCTCATGACTTGGGCTGGGAGACTTTCTATTTGATTGTGATTTTTTATATGAATGATCCAAGTTCAATTCCCACTGAGACTGATCTTTGCATTTCCTCCTTTTCTCAGCAAGTACATACATCTGCGCTAAATGTTGTGCGTTGAATTTGTGAAACATGAATCACTCTCAGTCAAGACAGGACAGGATGTAGCAGACCTAGAGGTTTTAAAGATACTGAAAAAGAAAACACCCTGAACTGAGCTCTTGGTTTGTGTTTTTGATGAAGAAATGTTATCTCTGACTTAGCAGTGTGTGGACTTAAACCAGCCCTGCCGTACTGAACCCTGGCCTATAGCTACCTGCAGATATCGGGCTGATGTCTTGTGAAAACAAAATTGAATAAGACGGAAGTAGTGAACAGACACACAGCATTCATTCATGTGCAGTCCACTAGTAGCATATTTCTTTTTAAGAATATGCTAATGATGACACCTTTGAAATACCTTATTTTTTTTATTATCATTCTGCTCAAAACTGTTGCAACTGCAGACCTAGACAATATTGAATAACATGTTTTAGTTCTTTTGTATTTGCCAACAATATTATTCCCTTGTTGGATGTAAAAGTTTTTGTTAGGGTAAATTCTGAGAAGCGCAACATCGGCATTCACATGTGATTGAATCATTAAGGATCAAATTAAAACAAAATGGGAGATCAGTGCTGATATCTAGCCCTATTGACATCAACCAATTCTTCACACACACACATACACACATGCTGAGCTCTCAGATTCATTGTATGCTCTGTAGCGTTGTATTGCCATTGTTGTTAATTGATTCTCCCACATAACATCACAGTGTCACTGCGGAAGCAGGATCAGTATAATTGATGTTTTATGTGTGTTGGCTCTTGATTTATAATAAAATAATAATTTTTTTATATCATTGTGTTTGTGTCTTTTGTTTTCCTGTTGACTCGCTGTGCCCATCAGATGCTGGTGTCTTTAGTCACAGTCACATACTTTTTAGATGCTTCAACAAACAAAAACACAATAAAAGGACAAGAGTTTGGTAGAGTTACACTTATCATTGTGCAAGAGAGATAATCATTGAATTTAAAAACACATCAACTCTGCTACAGATACGTCAACCGTCCACATTAGTCCAGAGTTTTAGAGCTTCTCAAATGGAGAAGTTTGGAACTGCTCATGGTCCCGTTTTAGTTGGAAAACTCTGGGGCAGTGTTTAAGTCTGCACGTAGCCTTTGCTGATTTGTCAGGCTCCCATCACATGACCTGCTTCTAGAAGAAAACAACCAGCATTAGCGTAAGCTACCAGTGTGCAACACAACATGTATAATCAATTACAAGTGCTGTTGACCCCGTTCTCTTTGCTTACAGCTGTTGTGCAATTAAATTCTGTTCTTAACAATGATGCAATTACTCTTACTTTTTGCCATTTCTGCTTTGGGATTGTAACCTAGCTCTTTCTGCAACTAACAACCAAAGGCCTCCTGTTTACACTGACTCACACATGCTCAGCGTATGTGAGTGATCACGTGATATGTGTTTTAAAGGTTCAGTGTGTAGAATTTAGTGACATCTAGAGGTGAAGTGTCATGTTGCAGCTGATTTCTCCTCATCTCACCCTCCCCTTCCCAACATGAAGGAGAATCTGTGGTGAACTTCAGTTGTCATGAAAACTCAAAAGGTTTTAGTTTCTGCAGTTTGGACCACGGTAAAAAACATGGTGGCCTCCACAAAGAGGCCTCCCCCTTCATGTAAATATAAAGTTATTAGATATAAAGAATCCATTCTATGGTAAAGAAAACCACAATTCATACAATTTAGATGAAACACACCAGTGAAAACATCACTAGAATTGTTTAATATTCAATTTCTGCCAAAAATCCCTTTCACCTAAATCTTATACACTGGACTTTTAAGATGGGAACCAGTGGACTGAACTATCCCAGTTTATGTAAAGTAGTTTAAGGCAACTACATCAGCAACATGTTGAAGTGTTGACAACTCAGGATCAATGATCTGATCAGAGATCAGTCGCAGGACACTTTACTACACAATGAGTGTACTGTGGAAGTACTCTGACTGTGTCACTGTAACTACATTATGTACTGCTACTTGCATACTCTAACTATATGAAGTTCTGTTACCACTTATACTTTTCATACATTGCTGAAACTTGTAGTGTATTTATTTTAGGTTCATTTGCACCCAGATGACCCAGTGTTCATTTAACACTGTTAACAGTCCTCTATCCAAATATTGTGATATTAATGGTTGTGTTCTAGGAGTGTACATGTAAGATAGATGAAAATAAATTGGTTATAATACATTTCCCCTCACCGTGTTAAAATATGTTTTAAGTCAGTCTCTCCAGGAGTTCATTCATCATCTGTCAGCACTCAGTTTCTTTGAGAATGTTTTACTGCAGAAAAATGGCTCATGTTTTGAGCCTCAATAATGTCAGAAGAGTGTGTGAGATCCTGGAGGGGCTGAATGATGGAGGTGTACTGTGGCTTTTCCCCAGTCTGGGCACTGATGTGTGTTATCAAACATGAGCACTGAGCCTCATTCGCACAAACTCTGTTGTGATGGTGCTGGCCGTCTGCTCCGTGTCAAGTGTAAATGACTGAGGAAGCTACAGCAACGCATGGAGCTGAGAGACGCTCCGTCAAAGATCAGCTCAGCTTATTATAAATGTTCTGATGAAGCTACACGTTCTGACACTTCATGTTACCTGTTGTTTCATCAGGTCGTTTGCTGCTCCTAGCTCGACTCAATCAACCTCACAAACTACAGCGGACTGAATCTGTCCATGCACAACTGTTTGTTAGTATGGATGGTGTCACAGCAAACAAAACTGAGCTGATCTTTTCAGGAGACGTTGAATCTAAAACCGAAGGGATTCAGACATCCAGGCTCTTGATCAGGAGTCTGGAGTCAGTCAGGAGGTCGACAGCCTTTCAGTCAGTCCGAGTCGCCATGGAAACAACCTGAGACGAGAGCCAGAACAAACTAGGATTAGTTTTCAGTCGCTGCTGTCTGAAGACCACGTCTTTTCTATCAAGGTGTAGCAATCACAGAAGTGATTTGTCCGACTTGTTCACTCTTCATTCTGTTCTCAGTCGAGCAGTGAAACCCTCCTGTCCTCACTGTCACGTTCCACATCAAAACAAGAGTGACCACACCTCCACCATCACCTGCCAGCAGTACAGCACAGTGTCTTACCTATTTAGTCCAGGCCATGGAGATGAAGGCTGGGTTACCGTCTTCATATCTAGCCCTGGTAGATCTGCGTCTTCTCTTATCTCCGCAGCTCTGACACAAAAACACAGAGATGAAGTTTTAGACTTCAGCTTGTTGTTCAAATCCACTGTCTTTGCCTATTGATCATGTAAGAAAAAGCTCTTGTGTGGGTTGAGCTGCTCTGATCTGTGGGTTGATTTGGAGGGAGAAGCATACCTGGGTGCAGGTGTTGCCCTTCTTCACACACAGCTTCACTTTACAGTGCAGGTAGACGTCACTGCTCTTCCCAGAGAACTCAAACAAGTTGAAGGAAAAGTAGTTGGATGTTCCCAGTCCGTTGTCCATCATCTTCACTGTCTGGTCATCGGGATTGGAACAGCTGCAGAGAAGCAGGAAGACACAACAGACATCAGCATCTGTGTCAGAGTCACAGGTTTGATCCCCTGAACATCTCTTCTGCTATTTTCTCACAATGGAAACTGATAATGAGAATTACCGCTCTTTGAAGGCAGCATGATCTTATGCCTCCTTCTTTTAGAAGGACGCAAGGCTAGTCCTTCTAATAAATGACGTTATAAAGTTACTCTCCTCTTTGTTGATACTTGTGACAGTCAACTGTTTCTCTTCAGCACCACAGTAATCCAGTGATCAGTATATGTATATATGTATATATATATATTTATATATATATATATATATATGCAAACACTACACATGTGCTGAGAGGTAAATGACAGAGGAGAAGAAGTGAGGAAGGACTTTGCTTTCAAAAGCAGGTTTCTTGATGAAACCTCGCTTCTTATTCATTTACAGAAAGTTTCCCACTCAGAAATGCCAGCAGTCATGAAACATTCAGACTGGCTTCCACCTCCGTGTCCCTCACCCATTAACAATCAGGTTGTATCTCAGACTGGCATTGGGTGACTTTTCGTTGGTAGCCCAGCAGGAGTCGGTCACGACAGCCATGAGTTTCCCATCCAGCCCGTCCGTCTTCAGCTCTACCCAGACAATCTGCTGCAGCTGGACATCGGTGCTCGGCTCAATGACTTTGGTGCGGCCGGCGTCACTGTAGACCTTCATTGTCAGAGTGTAATTCCAAGCTCCAGATATAATCTGCTGGACCACAGAGCTGCAGAGTACACACACACACACACACACACACACACACACACACACACACACAGTGAACCTCGTTCTTCTTATGTTAAAGGAGAAATATTTTCATGTTTGTTTCCTTTAGTGTATTTTATTATTTTTTTGTGAATATAAACCTTCTGCAAAGTTAAAAAGCCTAAAATCTGTGGTAAAGGGAGCTCCACTTCCAAACAGAAAACACTGAAGCTCCTCCTCCTCCAACCTTCTTCATCATAATGTCAAGTCATTTGTTTAATGCACGTCCCCTAATAAAGCCAGGCAAAGCAAGAGTGGAGGACAACATTTCTTCCATGTATTTGAAGTGCTTGAGGCAGAGAAGGCCAGCTACCCTATTGAAGCAGACTGGGCTCTATTGGGAGAGGGGGCCTTAAAGAGACCGGAGCTAAAACCAAATGTTTCAGACAGAGGCTGATAAGAGGAGCAGCAGCAATCAACACTAAAGCGATGTATTTTCTGAACATTAGAGCATGTAAACCTTTCCAATAACACAAATTAAATGATCAACAAGTCCATTAGAGGAGTATGTCTCTTCTTTGGGGCTGTATTTATTAAACTGCTAAAGTAAAATTTCAGACAAGGGGGATAGATTACTGGGATATTCCAGGGAAAGAGCACATACGTGAGTTTATACTCAGAGTTGTCTTTTGTGCATATGCATGGAATGTTTTAAGGATTTAAGGGATGTTTTAATCCTGGTTTTGGCTTCTGTTCACCATATTTAAACAATGTTCATCATTATTGTCTTAATGATAAACTCTGCTTTATCTAATGGTTGAAGATCTGAATCTGCTGCTGAGATTTCATCAGATATTTGAAAGAAAACATGTTATGGCCAGAATCAAGTCAACGGGTCAGACTACACACTTGTGGCAGTGTTTGTCCACTTCTTTCTCCAGTTTTATTAATTATACATCGGTTTGTTAAAAGTGTGACTGACAGTTCTGACTTCACAGGTGAAGCTGGTCAACCACTGACCTGTCTTTGATTTTTAAGGCTATGCTCCTGATGTCCGGCTGGTTGTAGAAACAGGAGAAGTCGATATTGACCTGGTCTTGGCGAGTGATGATGCTGGAGCTGTTTTGTACCACGATGGAGTTCTTGTACATAATATGGCTATTGTTGGCCTGCAGGGTCACAGGGAGTCAGACAGTGTGAGTGCATGAGGTTTCAGCTGCAGAGACGATCACATTAATCCACTCATGGACCACAAATATTGCAAGTGCGAATCAATTGGAGGAGAGACGCTCACCATGACCACCGTCCCACACGGGTTGCTAGCGTTAATTTTAAAGGTCACCATTTGGGTCACATTGTTCATCTGACCTCTGCAGTTCTGGTTGTTAAGGTGTAGCTCAGAGTAGTCAATGCCTTTTTCCTTCAGGAGACAACCAACCAGGGAGACTGAAGCAGAGTTCTGATCGCAGACCGTTGGGTCGCCTGAACAGCAGCACAGACAAGGGCAATGAAACAAAGACTGAAGCTCAATACACAAGCTCAGAAATGGTTGAGTTGAGTTCAGGAAATAAGAAGAGGCAAAGAGCTCAGTTTATACTAAAACAATTTATGTGTTAAACGTCCAGTGTGTAAGATTTAGGTGAAAGGATCAATTGGCCGAAACTGAATTGAAGAACCCTACTGTTTTTCATCTAAATTATATGAATTGTCTTCTCTACGGAGGCCACCATGTTTTTTACAGTCGTACAGACAGGACAAGCCAAACACCTTATGATTTTTTATTACAGCTGAAGTCTACCACAGGTTCTCTTTCATGTTTGGACAGGGAGGGTGAGGTGAGGGGTGTTCAGCGGTAACTTCACCACTAGATGTCACTAAATTCTACACACAAACCCTTTAAAGGAGATTGTGACACAGAATTTGCCTACAAGATACAACGAGACAGAGACAATAATTTACTGCTAATTTATAACAAATTCAGGATGAATAAAAAGCTCTTGAGCTTTGAAGCAAACCCAGGCTCATCGTGTCTGGGGCCCTTTTGCAGTTGTCTCCTCCATAATTCTTCAGATGCTGTGTTTTCAGCTCATAAAATGAATTCATGTTTTTACACTCTCATTCTAACATCCGACTGTAGTGGTACACTTGTGGAACACTTCTCCCTGAGACAGCCTCCTTACCTAAAGCACCTGTTGATCTGTATTTAGAGGCGAAAATGGCCCGACAGAAGCAACTGGTTCCACCACTGATGTTCTCAGCACAGAACTCATGGGCACTGCAGAGGGTGTCCTGACAGAAGGCTTGGGGGGGGGCTGAGAGGATCAGACAAAACTGTTATTTAGAGTCAGTCAGATATACAGTAGCGACAGATGGTTATCAACCTCTTGATGACTTGATGGACAGTGTGAGATGATCACACAGCTGAACTAAATGTAGTTGTTCCATCTCTGAAATATGAAAACACACTCTGACTTAGGAATGCTTTGAAAAGAGAAGTGACGGTGAAGGTCTTACAGCAGCCGGCCTTTGACCTCCAGCCCTCCAGTGTGTCATTGGTCTGGAAGTTGCAGGCTCTGACATAAGCGTCCAGGAACTGGCACTGGCTTAAACCATCCACCACAGGATATTTGCACAGAGTGTTGGTGCAGGCGGTGATGAAGGGCTCTGGGTGGGTGTGGTTGTGGCAGGTGGTGAAGGGCGCCTCCATCAGGAGGTTACAGCTGTTGTTGGAGATAGAATGTTAAAGTTCAATCGACGTGGGTGAAAAATCAAGGTCAGTGAAAGATGAAGGTTTGTTGGTCAACAGAGCTTTGTCCAATTCTGTACAATCCCAGGGCAAGTGTCATGTCTGCTGAGCTAAAACAGAATCTTGATTCCTGTCAACACAAACACTAAAAAGGTCCTGAGATAAAAAGATGGGTCGTCTGAGTGCAGGTGTGTTATGGAAGAAGCTCTAAGATCATACAATTCATTAAAAGTAACAACACCACATAGAATAACTCTTTGGCTACAAGTCAAAATCCTGTATTCAGATTTTACACAAGCATTAAATTCAATTCAATTTTATTTGCATAGCGCCAAGTCACAATATTATCTCTAACCAACAGTTCCCACAATGAGCAAGCACTTCAAGTACATTCATATCATCAATATATATACTTAATATTCGTAAAGTGAATCTGCAGGTAAACAGAACTGTAGAACAGAAAAACAATCTTCACTCTTGAGCAAATGTACTTTGTTCCGTTCCACATCAAAGGGAGCAAGTCATTTTCCTCATAGACAAAAATGAGACGAAGAGCAACACCAACTCTTTGAGAACTCAGTGTGTGCTCAGGTGTGTTTCTGCTCACCGCTCAGTCATCCTGGTGCAGTTGATGGTTCTGTCTGCAGATTCAGAGTAATTCCTCTTACAGCTGGAGAGGGGAGGCAAACAGCAGAGGGTCAGGGGTGTTCCCTTGGGCCTGACTCATTCACATAAACACACTCATACACTACCCAGTGGTTTGTATATGTGCAGCCGTCAGTGGGACATTCAGGTAGTGACCAGGTCTCACCTTCTGGAGCTGAACTCGGTCCTCACTTCACTCAAAGGCCCACTGGAGTTACCACATAAACCCATCATGTTGGGTTTACCTAAAACTGGACGATGTGAACAGATTATTAGTCAGACGAATAAAAGTCAGACTGGATGCACATGGCTGCTCTTTAAAGGACATCTGTCATCCACTGATTCTAACAGCCTCAGAATGATCACACCTGAAGATGCAAACAGAGCTGGGACGTCACCATCACACCACTGACGGTCAACGTTTGGACGTCAGTCAAACATAAATTATAAAATGAATCCTTCAATTTCACTAACTTCAGAATAAAAGATATTTATCAACTGGTGTTAAATGTCAGAGGGCTGCAGCGCTCACGTTTTGAGATTCTGTATTTCTGTCTGAATTTCACTGCTGGCTGTCTTTGGCCTGCAAAGCTCCAACTCTGACGTCTCAGTGAAATTAGAGCCACCATTTTAAATTGACGACCACAGATTGAAAGTGGTTTGCTCTGGATATGCACAGAACCTTATTCACATTTGCAATTTCAAACAAATAAAACTGGACCAAAATCATGATCTCGGTTTGTTACATCCAACATGTTTGGTGTTTTTGTTTGTATCATTGTTGTACCTACAATTTTCTCTTCTTTTCTAATGTGTGTGATTCACAGAGGCTGTTTAAGGTTTTAAGTTGAAACCAAGAGGTTTCTAGTGGTCTAATGATTACTGTCTAATTTCTCTTCAGTGCTGTGTAAACTTAAACCTTTCCCATGAACATATAACTGGATGTAATGTAATGTTTCAGTTTAAAAAGTCTTAGTTGTAGACTGATGTTCATTCTTATCATATGCAGTTTGTCTGTACCTGTCGTGTGGATCTGTGCAGTGTAGCCGTCAAAGAACACAGAGGTGGTGTATTTGGAGAGGTTGAACTTGGCGGTGACTCCAGTTTGGTCCTTGTAGAAGTCCACACCGTGACGAGACAGAGGCGAGCTGCTGAGGCTCAGTGTTGTGCTGTTCAGCTGCATCACAGCACAGGGACAGAGCGAAGAACACTGCTGGTTGAATGGTGACTAACACAACTGACAGGACTGTTTTCTCAACACTTTAGTCCACGCCACTGCTTCTCCTCTCCACTCTGTCTGGTTTGGACGTGTAGATGTGCCAGCCTTCAACCAAACAGCCGACGATTCAATGATGCCAATTATTTTATAGATACATTTCCTCAAATAGTGACCAGAGCCTTTATTTACCTGAACTGAAGAAGGTAACAGGGCTTTATTTGGGACGGTATTGTATGAGGGAAAAGACATTATCTCTAATTCTGGCTGTTTGATGGGTGACATTATCCATTATGTAATTTTAACACACCCAGAGCGATTAGAGCAGAGACTGTGGTGAACACAGTGAACTGGTTGAACTGAAGACAACCATACTTGTTAGTTTTTGTTCAGTGAAAAGTAAAAACCAGCTGTTTAACAAACACAAAAACTAAAGTTTCAACTGTTGATCCAAAGTCTGCATCCACAGCAATGTGCTTAAGCTACAAGCTAACTGTTATTAAGAAGCTATGACAAAAACTGATTGTAATCGAAGTGATAATTTCAGTTAGAAAGACAGATAGAGGAGGAGCTATGACAAAGAGAGGAGCAGAGAAGGACAGAGCACAAATGACAACACAGAAAAGAGGACAGGGAGAAGGACTGACAGAGGGAGGATATAAGAAAGAGATGAGGACAGAGAGGAGGACAAAATGAAGGACAGATGACACAGAGAGGAGGACAGAGGAGGACATGCCCTCTGACCCCCTGCTGGCTACTTTTCTCCACTGACTTGCTGCACCATAACTTAGTGGCTACTTCTGCAGCCAGCAGGAGATAAACACATCAGGTAGAAATCTTTACCTCTGCCTCTGCAGTAGGCATGATAATCAGCCTGGTTTCTGCTTGATGACTTCGTGACTTTCCAACCTTGTCGACCAGAGATCACATATATCTAATCATATCATATACAACTAATTTGCAGCGGCAGATACACACCGAAGGAATCACGACACCGAGCAGATTCTGTTTTCTGTCGCTGACGTTAATAATAATATATTAATAATATATAATAATATAATATTTAAATTCATGTTACAGTTACGATCGTAACGAACATTGGGGAGGCAGTAGCTCAGTCCATAGAGACTTGTCTTGGGAACCAGAGGGTGGCCAGTTCAAGTCCAGCATGGACCGAAGTTGGAGAGGTGCCGGTTCACCTCCTGGGCACTGCCGAGGTGCCCTTGAGCCCTTGAGCAAGGCACCGAACCCGGGCGCCTTCATGGCTGCCCACTGCTCCGTGTGGTCACTGTGTGTATTGTGTTCACACTGGTGGGTTAAATGCAGAGGTCAAATTTCCCCATGTTGCATGTAGTGCTGTGTGTGATTGTGGGACAATAAAGAGGAATCTTCCTTCTTCTTCTTCTAACATGTTCACTGAACGCGTTTGGTCTCCATTAAAGCTGCTGTTGCACAGCAATGGTTCCTGCATTTTTCAAGCATTCCATTGATTCAGGTTAGTGAAATATCCTTGTCTGGTTTAACACAGAAAAAGATTCACAGTGACTTCTTTCAGTGACTATAAGTTCATCTACATATCAAAACCACCATCTCACATGACCAAGGAGCCTGTCAGAACATGAGGACAGAGAGTGAGTGAACGTGGACAGATGTTTTTCAAGAGGAGCAGAGGAGACTATGACAGATAACATGAATATGCTCTGCTTTCTTTAAAGGGGCTGTCCACCCAACATCAAATGCATGACACTCAAAACCATCACATCAAGGTTGTGTTGGAGACGTTGGAAAGATGAAACACCAGAGGAATCTTTATCCTACAGTAGCAGCTGGACTCTCTGAACTGACTCCGAATTGACGTCCACACTAACACTGACACATCACTCACTCCAAATGAACCTGTGGCTATAGGTGGCTTACCTGAACTCTACCGCCTTGTCCCAGGCTAATGTTGACACCCGGTCCATCCATACGCAGGATCACATGGTCCAAAAGACTAACATCTTTACGGCGGCGGTCCTGGAAAACAGCGAGCAGCTGCACACCCGAATGTGATATCAGAGTGTAAGCACAGCGATCTGGGATGGAGGTAGCATTGCCAAAGAAATTGATAACAGTGGAGCCGGTCACGGTGCAAGTGATGTTTGTGGCCACTTCTGGGCACCTAACACATGGGGGACGAACATATATTGTATCAGTATTGGACAAAGTAGACAAAAGTATATAACTGGAAATATAAATGAGATGTGTTTACTTGCACACTCCTCCACAGGGGTTAACGGTCACTTCTAAGAGAGAACTACAGGTTACACTGGAGTTGTCTGGATTACAAGTCGTGGTGTTGGGTTTATAAACAGCACCTGGTAAAAACAGATTATTAAATCATTGTATTGACTCATAAGAGAATGAAACAGTAACATTATCTAATGTGGCTTTAATAATGCCAGCACTGCTAACCTGAATGTCTGCATGCACCAATGTCTCTGTATAATCTTTTTTTTGTGATCCTGTCAACCTGTGAGACACCATCGATCAGCTGGTTCATATTCTGCAGAGGAAAAACGCCACAGAGGTTACAGTCAAACAAAGACAGGGACTGAGCCGCAAACATGAACAAATCAAACGTAACTGTTTAGACAAACTGAAGTAAAATTGTCTCATCTGTGGACGACTACAGCTAGATGACTGAAGAGTTCAATTCAGTTTAATTTTCTTGAAAGTAAAAATGTAAAGTTTCTGTCATCAAATGGGGTCAGGGCTGTTATAATTCAGCACATTATATTTACATTATATCTAATATTACTGTTAAAGTACTGAATCAATAAGCAGTATCTGTCAAAATGTACCCTAGAGCCTTGGAGTTAATTTTTTAAATTACAGTAATAGCTAAGGGTTTTCGGTCTGACTGCTGATGAGGTTTTATGTGAGCGCACATTTCAGGCACAGAAATATTTCTTGCTTTAATCCTTGTGTGGTGCAAATATCTGGGGTCTCATTTACAAAACAGTGCATGGGATTCAGTCTAAAAGTGTACGTGAACACAAAAGCCGGAAATGGCGTACGCAAAAGACAGCAGTGATGTCATTGAGAAAGAAAATACACTGATACACTGCTGCTGTTAACACAGTGAGTGAGAGTGAGGACAATAGAGAGAGCGCAGCCTGAAATAAAATAAAATCGAATTCAAAGGATGAGGCAAAAAAATAATCGCTTCACACTATCAGAATGTGGAGGAACTTTTTTTATTAGTATTATTAAATTCAGAGACAACTCTGATGTCCCCAATCTATAAAATATAACATAATTATTATGAAATGCTTGTGTTTGTACTGGGATGGTTCGGTTCCGACGATCTAATACTGGACTCAGTTCAGCACAAAGATCACAGATCTATATCAGCTGATCAGTCATTGCTGAACCTTCGTCTCCTCCTCATCTTTCCATTCACGTGCATCCATCACGCAGCATTTCGCAGGAGTGTCACCACAGTATTTATATATTTAGAGCCATCGGACCGATCACTTCACACTGTGGATGATACATGCAGTGTTACAACGGTTATAAATGAGACCCCTGGGCTGAACTGGTGGAAGATCCGTGTGTGTGTGTGTGTGTGTGTGTGTGTGTGTGTGTGTACCCTTGTGTCCTCCGACCCTCCTGCTGACATCACTCCATCAAAAATACTGTCCTTAATCATCAATGTGTCCCCACTATACTGTTTGTTGTACATGTACTTACCACTGATGAACTACCGAGATTCCTTATGATGGCAATAGATTGGTTGACAAAGTAACGGAATGAAAGTCTGAACTGGAAACATAAAAGAGGAAATTCTGATTGTTGGGAAATAAAAGTTTGTTATAAAAACTTTTTTAGCTTTGATTATCTGATTAGTCAGAACAGACATTCACATGAATCAGAACAATGCTCACCTTTATCACATTTGATGAATCTACGAATTTCAAATTAGCTTGACAATTTGATGTGCCAACGAGGCCAGGCAACACTGATTGAAGATCTGATCCATTAATTGAACTGCTGCCAAAACCCCACTGTACTTTTTGGATTGTTCCCACTGGTATCACAAAGCAGTCGTTCTCTTGTGTAGCGGGGTAATGGCCTTTGAAACAAAGTGCAGCTTTTGTGTTTGTGATGTTCACCTGTTGGGATGAGGGAGAAACCACATGTAAAAGACCAGATCATTTTCATAATTTGATTACTTGTATTTCACCATATCGGACTGACACAGACAGTCGCGGATGTAGTGGCTGCTGATCTCTGTCAAAGCAACAACATTCCTAGAGTATTTTCTTGTTTATTTTCAAAGTAAAAGCACAACGTTCACTTGTGCGCTGCAATATTTTATACTGAGTGAACTAAATCTTTGTTTTTATTTTATTTCCCTGATGGTCTAATGGCTAGGATTCAGCGCTCTCACCGCCGTGGCCTGGGTTCGATTCCTGGTCAGGGAACTAAACTGTTGCGAGAGGCAGTAGTCTGTAGAGACTTGGCTTGGGAACCGGAGGGTGGCCGGTTCAAGTCCAGCATGGAGAGAAGTTGGAGAGGAGCCAGTTCACCTTCTGGGCACTGCCGAGGTGCCCTTGACCAAGGCACCGAACCCCCCATGGCTGCCCACTGTTCCGTGTGCACTGTGTGGATTGTGTTCCGTGTGCTCCGTTCACACGGATGGGTTACATACAGAGGTCAAATTTCCCCATGTTTGCAGCATGTTGCATTCTGTGTGTGGGACAATAAAGAGGAATCTTAATCTTATTTTGAAAGGTGGTGAACGTGGGGTTGAAGAAAGAGCCAACATGCAGTATGAAAACTAAAATCAGTTCTGTAAATCATTTAAACTTATATAAGACACAAATGTGGGTGTGAGGCTGTGGCTGAGGGGTAGAGCGGTCGTCCTCCTACCAGAAGGTCGGAAGTCCGATTCCCAGTCTTGACATCTGCATGCCAAAGTGTCCTTGGGCAAGATGCTGAACCCCGAATTGCCCCATAGAACAACAACAATAAAAGTGCTACTCATAGATGCACTGTATGTATGAATGTGTGTGTGAATGGGTGAATGGCAAACTGTAGTGTAAAGCACTTTGAGTGGTCTTGACTAGACAAGTGCTATATTAATACTACCATTTACAAATGAACAGTAATAAAGCAAATTCAGATTCATTTTATGTAAAACAATACAACATCTTCATTGCAGATAAACCAGGCAGGATAAACACACAGTTTTCTGACTTCGCAAACAATAGGTTCAAATTAAAAGATCACGGATTGTTAGAGCAGAAATGCCATAATAGAAACAAGTTTTAAAAAAAATTAAAATTGTCAAAACACAAACTGAACCTGAGTGTCAGTTTCTTTAGTGAGCCTCTTGGTGGTGCTCATGTTCTCTTAGTCTGGAGAAACGCCCTCCACCAAAAACAGACACAAAACATCGAGGAAGACATCAAACTGTTTTCAACCATCAAGCTTCATCTTACTCACGTATGCTCTGTTGTAATCTCTTCCATAAAACTTGATGGTACACCTTAACTTCTTAGTAGAAGAGGCTGACATGGAGACATGGTGAGAGACAATCAGTAGGTTGGAGCACATCAACAGCTGCAAATATGTTATGGAACAAAGAGCTCACAGCAGCTGTGGACTCAACCAACAGCTTATCACTAACTCTTCAGCTTGATAATGATCTTCCTGCTTCACCTCATATAATTCTGCTGATCGTTCCTCTGTCTGTTCAGCTAACGTCCCTAAACTCATAGTTTGGGTGGGGTTTCAAAATGGCTGCCATGTGGTTGAAGTGATGTGTGTTCTTACCTGCAGCAGACAGCTGGCTGAGTGCAGCCAGGTAGACCAGGACGAGGAGCATGTTGGAGGAGAGCCGTCAGATGACGGAGAGCTGGAGGACACACAGTCTCACGCAGTCAACACCTTCACGTCACAAATCTGCCCAGTGTTTGAAAATGAACAATGACACCTGATCCCATCAATTCAGTCTCATTCAGTTCAATTCTGTTGAGTCCAGTTGGTCTCAGACGATGACTCACAGCAGACAAAGACCACATTCATGATCACTCTTCACAGAAATACACAGTCCAGCACCACTGAGTCTCTCTTCACTGTACGTCCATCAGTCTGGTTTGGATCAGCCTCCAAACATGACACATTTTAAAACCAGTACAGGTGAATAAAGGACACACACAACCATATTAAAGGTACAGTGTGTAGAATTTTGTGACATCGAGTGTTGAAATTGCATGTTGCAGCTGAACACCCCTCACCCTCTCCTTTCAAAAATGAAAGAGAACCTGTGGTAGCTTCAGTTGTCATAAAAACTCAAAAGGTGTTTAGTTTGTCCAGTCTGGACTAATGTAAAAAAACATGACGGCCTCTTTAGAGAGGGTCCCCTCAATGTAAATATAAAGTATTTAAATATAAAGGACCTTTTCTGGGGTAAAGAAAACTACCATTCATACAATTTAGATGAAATTAGCTACTGAAAACATCATGAGGATTATTCTACATTAAATTCCTGCCAATAGATCCCTTTCACCTAAATCTTACACACTGGACCTTTAACAATGTGGAGAAAACTGTGTTGTGACAGTAACTTGAACGTTTCACTGCTTAGATTCTTGTTGGGCTACAAAGAACAATTATATCGATAACTGATTCATCTGTGGATTTATTTTATTATTATTAATCTGATAAAACGTTTAATCCTATCCAGAACATTTGAAAAGCAACTTTGTCTTCTTGTACAATGCTCTTTCTATATTTCAAGTATCTGCAACTTCATTATGACCATTAATACAGTTTCATATATCTACAATTCAATTCTGAATAGTCATAATTCAATACATCTTTAATTGTCCTCAGTTTGAGATGCCTTAAATTACATGTGAACTGGTCAGAATTAAATTGTAGATATTTGAAACAAGGCTTAAAGGGAGTAATAATTCAACTAAACTGTAGATAATGAGAAACCCCCACGCAAAAGTCAAAAGTATTGCAGATGTAGAAAATTGGAGTTTTGAGTGTTCAAAACAAACAAAGACATTGTTTTGACCAGTCAGAAGGATATTAGTATCTTACATAAAAAATGCTATTAGTCAAATGTATGACGAGTAAAAATGATTTATCTGTTAAGTTAATTCTGGATAATCAAACTTGTCAAACTAGCTTGTCCTGCTAAATGTGCCTGAATGGGACCTGTGTCACTCACAGCAACGCGAGCTGCTCTGGGCTAAATCTGTGTCTGACTACATTTACACAAAACCTCTCAATGATCTTTCAGTGGATTGTTGTTATGCTTTAGAAAATAAAAGCTCTGATTTTTTACTTTAATATAAAGTGTACTTATTAATGTAAAGTGTACTTATTACGACTTGTCTTCGCTGTAGTTTGTCATGTTTGTCTCTTTGTTCCAAATTTTGACTCCAGGAGACAGTGTGGTCATGTGACCTACATAAGGCACGTGATTGGCTGGTCTATTGCCCCTAACTCCGGAAACTGTTGCCAATGTGTGCCGTGTATTACAACAGATTCGACTAATGACTATGAAAGTGGTTGAAATTAGAATCAATTAGTTGTTGCAGCACTAGTTTCTTGCACTTTCTCTTCACATTTTATTTTGCTGACTTGTGGCATTTTCCAAATAAAATAATGAAGTGATGAATCCTGTCTGCTGCAGTTGGAGGATTAAAACCAGTGTCAACAATGTGTCTAAACACTTGAGTGATGAATAAAATATACATATACATAAACATCTCTCAGACCAAATGTACATCTATTATCAGTACTTCATGTTTTAAAGAAATAAAAGTAGTTTTACTTTGTTGATTAAAGTCATGGGTTGTAATTACTAATGTTGATGCTGTGTTTTATTGATCCTTCACATATAAGAAGTAACTGTAGTTGTCTGTATTGTCCCATTGAGGTAGAAATGATCTGATAACTAAACACCAGCAGCCTCTCTGTATCTTAGTCTTAGCTTGTAAGTATCTTGTTAGTTTTCTGCTGTTCATCAGAGGAGCAGCCTCTCAATACAGAGACTGGCTGTACAAATGTTCATCATGTTTAATATGTGTTATTACATCAGATTGTGTTTGAG
The DNA here is from genome assembly GCF_024713975.1 of Paralichthys olivaceus. Taxonomy (NCBI): domain Eukaryota; kingdom Metazoa; phylum Chordata; class Actinopteri; order Pleuronectiformes; family Paralichthyidae; genus Paralichthys; species Paralichthys olivaceus. The sequence goes on along the minus strand of NC_091093.1, from coordinate 3,197,931 downwards.
TTCAAACACCCACGAGCTCAACAATATCATCTCAGTCAGTGAGATATCACACTACAATGAAGAACCGCCTGTGGAGCTCTGGGACTAAAAGCTGTTGACCCCCACGGCACACAGCACGTATACTACTTCCCAAAACCTCCAGAAGACACAGAATTACTCTTAACTTGAAATAATACCTTGATTAATGTAATAGTCAAGGAACATTAACTCAAAAAATAGTAGAAGAATTAAAATAGTTCATGAAACTTGAAATTAATTGAAATCATATGGAGCTAAATAACATGAAGTAAACATGTCTTTTGTCATCTATTGAGAGGTGTGGGGGCCACAGGATGTCCCCTACTTTTCCTCTTTGTTAATCTAGCCTTGAGCAGAATAAAAACACTTGTCTCAGAACACCTGACTCAGAACAAACACAGTGGGTTTACAGCTCCTGTGCTTGTCCGACTTCAGTGCTGCTCTTTGTTTGGAGAAGCAGAAACCCAGCAAAGCTATGCAGAGACAGAGGTAGAGACAGGGACACACAAAGACTTACCTTCTTACCTTCTGGATGTGATCTGGAGGACCTGGGAGAAAATGTTCTCTGAATAGACCTCGGCTCTGCTTCAGATTCCTCTTACTCAGGTCTCTGAGAAATGTGGTCTCACTCTGTGATGCTCCTCTCTTATGGTCAATTAAACCCTGTGTTTTGAAACTGGTTTGAGTTCATTACTTTGTCTAAACTGGTTTGAGCACATTACTGTATCTAAACTTCACATTAATGAGTAACGCCACATGTCAATCAGAAACAACATTGTAGAAAACAGGTTATTATGAGTTACATGTCATAATAACCTGCAGGCTGTTTTGCAAACGGTTGCCTCTAAAGAATTACTGACGTATGTGAGGGGTGGAACTTGTTCATGTTCTCCAGACTGAGAGTCACTCAGCAATTCCCATTCGATTGATTTCTATCTTATCTCTTTTAGCAGAGGAAACACAGGGTCATCCTTTATGAAAGGAAAGGAGAAAATGACATCCCACAGTTCATAGCGGCAGCAACATCTGACGTGACCCAACATCATCGTTACACCCGATCAGACCCATGTAACTATGAAAATAGAAAAGATCTCTTTTATTCACATGACAAGACAGATTTGATGTAAATCCTGAGATGATCCCTGAGCTCCTGATTTTTTCTCTTAACATCTTGATAACAGTCCTGTCAAGGCTGTCATCTCACTTTAGCCTGATGCAACACTCATCAATGTGAATTAGTGGTGCAATGGATCATCATTGATCCGTGATCCATTCGGATCAATATCTTCGGTTAGGCACACACGTGAAAAAAAAAAAATTGTGCGCATGTTCAGTCCACACACAGCGTGGTCATGGCGAGCAGAGGAACGGAGGAGCTTGAATGCCCCGCGTCATTTAAATCCTCTGTATGGGAGCATTTTGGCTTCCCTGTCAAATATAATGATGAAGGAAAGAGGTTAGTGGATAAAACTGTGATGGTGTGTAGGCACTGTGGCACAAGAAAGCCATATGACAGTGGAAACATATCAAGCATGGCCACGCATTTGAAGCGACATCACCCCAGTGTTTCACTGACAGGAGAGAAAACGAAGGCTGCTGAACAACCGCATATCACCGCTGCATTTATGCAGCCCCTTGTTGCACAATGCGACCGGGCTAAAGCCATCACAAACGCTATGGGTGTTTATAGGTGCAGACGAGGCCATATTGGGTTGTGCAAAACGAGTGCTTTAAACACATGCTGAAAGTGCTTGAGCCACGTTACGACATCCCGTTGCGCACCCACTTCAGCGAAAAGATTGTGCCAGATCTTTATGAGCAGGAGAAGAAAAAAGCTGTGGATGAACTATCCCGAGCATCCTCTGTTGTGCTCACGACAGACGGGTGGACGTCCAGGGGAACGGAGAGCGATAGCAGGGGACATAGTGACTACAAAGAGGTCCACACTCTCCCAAGATAATGTAGACATCCTTGTCTTTTTGAAAAAGAATTTGAAATTATAAGCTCAGGTATGCTTTGCTTTCTTTCTTTTATTCCTCTTTGATGATGTGGACATAGGCTTTATTTCACTCACTATCCATGTTTCAAGGAAGATGATGTGCCTTCTTATGTTGCACTTTAAGTTGTTTTTTATTAAAGGTCGCATCGCTTCTTAATCCTACATTCAATGCTGTAATATTCTCCATGTCTGTTTTCAAAATGTTGTTTTGAATAGATGATCTTTTTTTTGTCAGATATTAATCATATATGACTCCTTCATGCACATGCAAGTTAATCATGGAGTTCCACAAGGTTCTGTCCTTGGACCAATACTCTTCACCTTATATATGCTCCCCTTAGGCAACATTATCAGAAAAGCACCACATACAATTCCACTGCTATGCAGACGACACCCAATTGTATATTTCCATGAAGCATGATGAATCTAATCGCCTAGTTCAACTTCAGGAATGTCTCAAAGATATCAAGGCCTGGATGACCCAAAATGTTCTACTTTTAAACTCAGACAAAACTGAGGTTGTTGTAATTGGCCCTAAACATCTCAGAGAAACACTGTCTGACCAGATAGTTACCTTGGATGGTGTCAGTCTGGCTTCCAGCTCCACTGTGAGGAACCTTGGAGTGTTGTTCGACCAAGACATGTCATTTGACCCCCATATTAAACTAGTGTCTAGGACGGCTTTCTTCCATCTGCGCAATATTAGCAAAATTAGAAACATCTTGTCTAAGCAGGATGCTGAAAAACTAGTCCACGCATTTGTAACCTCTAGATTAGATTACTGCAACTCTCTATTAGCAGGATGCTCCAGGAAGACTGTTAAAAGTCTCCAGTTGGTCCAAAATGCTGCAGCAGGAGTGCTGGCAGGAACTAGAAAGAGAGATCATATCACTCCTGTCTTAGCTTCGTTACATTGGCTCCCGGTAAAATTTAGAATAGAATTCAAGATCCTGCTCCTCACTTTTAAAGCCCTCAACAATCATATATCAAAGAGCTGATAACACCTTATTATCCAAGTAGATCACTTCGTTCCCAAAACACAGGCTCTCTAGTGGTTCCAAGAGTCTGTAAGAGTAGAACAGGAGGTAGAACATTTAGCTATCAGGCTCCTCTCCTGTGGAACCAGCTCCCACTCTGGGTTCGGGAGGTAGACACTGTCCCAGCATTTAAAGTAAAACTAAAAACCTTCCTCTTTGACAAAGCCTATAGTTAGTTCTGGATCAGGTGAGTCCTGAACCATCCCTTAGTTATGCTGCTATAGGTTTAGACTGCTGGGGGAACTCCCATCATGCACTGAGCACTTCTTCACTTTGCTCTGTCTCTCTGCCCCCCCACACCTGTTTATTTATTTATTTATTTATTTATTAGTTTTAACATGTCATAATGTCAAAGTGTCACTTTGTCCTCCCATAGTCCCTCTGGCTCTTCTCTCTCTCTCTCGTTTCAGATAACTCTGGCACCGGGACTTCAGGACAACAACGACTACCATCACCATTGTTAGCATTAATTAAAATAACTCAGTAATTCATTAATATATATAATCCTGTTGTAGATCACTACATTGTTATTGTTATAGTCAGCCCTGATAGTGATTGGTGCCCAATTGTTCCCGGTCTCTCTCTCTCCACCTCATCTCTCTCTTCTCTCCCCCGCTTTCCTAACCATTTCTCCTTTCCTCCACCCTTACTTTTCTTTCCTCACCCCAACCGGTCGAGGCAGATGACCGCCCACATTGAGCCTGGTTCTGCCAGAGGTTTCTCCCTGTTAATGAGGGAGTTTTTCCTCTCCACAGTCGCCTGTGCTTGCTCATTGTGGGAACTGTTGGGTTTCTCTATGTTAATATTGTTTTAAGGTCTTGACCTTTAAATGTAAAGTGCCTTGAGATAATGTAAATTATGAATTGGCGCTATATAATTGTTATTCAATATTCAATATTGAATTGAATTGAATTGGTCCATGTTTAAAGGAAGGAGATATGCCTTTTTATGTTGCACTTTAAGTTGTTTTTCATTAATTAACTTAAAGAGAAGATATTATGCCTTGTGCACTTGATTTTATATATTTTAATTTAATAATTTAAAAGTGTTAATAAACAAAAAGACAAAACGTATGTTTATTTGTCTCTTTTTTTTTGCTGATCCGAAAAATGATCCGATCCGTGACTCTGATCTGAGAAACGTTCCAAGCCGTGAGGTTTTTGATCCGTTGCACCCCTAATGTGAACCCTCTACAGGCATTAAACCAGCCCCTCTATGTTTGAGTTAGCAACAAGTCTCTCAACTACACAACCCTGTCAACAACCAGGTCAACTCCTACTGACAGTAAGCTATCAACTTTCCTCACATGAGAAGGAGCAATAAGATGACAGGAGTTGAATTCACCAGATTATTTGTTGCTCACTGATGGTATTGTAGCTTCCATGCATAAATGTCCTCATTGATTTATTAATTTACTTTAATGTAGAGTGAGAGTTTGTGATCCAGGTTCACAAACAGATCCAGGCTCAGTGTGTTCTCAAGCAAAAATGTGACATGCGTCATAGTCTGACTGAAGAGTTATAGCTTTACTCAGGAATGTGACAGTGCAGGAGACTTTATAAGTGTGAAATAGTTTTGATGCGTGCAGCATGCTTTTGCCCCTGGGGAGGGATTAGAGACTAGACTAGACCAGTCTTCTAAGCATGCATGTAGGGGGCAGCCATCCCCATTCTCAGTGTGGATGTGGTGGAATAGTCTATTTTGCTCAGAAAAGTTTCTAAATGAGTGAAATGACCTAGAAGTATATCAGCAGCTGACATAACAGATATACATCCAGTTTACACCTGCAGCTGTTGCAATGTTTAAACCAACTACCCCCACCTACCACCTTGCTTTTGCACATTTAAAATCCTCCGTGGTTATAGGGAGCGCCAGAAGGGAGTTGAGTGCCCTTACAGACTCTGTATACTGACTGTAGAAAAAGCAGACAATAAGTGAACTACATCCAATATTTATTATTAAATTAATGTGGTATTCCCTAAAATATTTGATTTAATTACATCAACACAAATATTTGTGATTTTCAGTAACTAATATTATTCCTAATAATATACGCCATAGTCACGTTATTTTACGTTTCACATGCATCATGGTGAGATTTGAAAATGACAGCAGTACTCAGGTGGTACATTTGGCACCGGAGCAGTTGCACCCGACTGTCTCTTTGGGGGTAACTTCCGCCCACATTTCAGATGAAGTCTGGATGATGAACTGTATGCTCTGTCTTCATTGCTGCTGCATTCACATTGTATTTTACAGGTTAGTAGAGGGTGTGTCATGCTTACACACGCACATACTCACAGCATTTCCTTTTTCATGTTTTATGTCACTTTATGTTTTACTTTGATACTCACGCTTGTCTGTGTCTCTTAAGGTAACGTCACTCCTGCCCTTGTGTGTGTCACTGATTACCTTCACTTCTCTAATTTGTTTCAGTTGTGTGTAGTTAATTTCAATTCAGTTAGTATATATGGTCTGCTTCTCTCACTGTCCTATGCCAGGTCGTCTCACCTTGTACGTAGCACAAGCATCTTTCCCAAGTCTTGTCTTGTGTTTTTTGACTACGTTTTCCGATTTAGCGACTAAGCCTTAGCTTCACGTTTTTTAGATACCTTTGCCTTGTCTCTTGCCTTTTTGTGTACTGAACCATGACTGGAATAAACCTACTACTGTTTTTGGAAACTGGATGGAGTTGTGCTTTTGGGTCTCAGTTTACATACATAGTCATTACAGGGTAAAAGCTATCTACATTAACTCTTTAAAGTTTAGATTTATCACGCTAAGTGTTGATTGAGACAGATTGATGTCGTTTTAAATATTTTGTTGGATTGTTGAAAACTTTGAAACTCAGTTCAGTCCTCAGTTTACCTACACGGCCATTACAGTATGAAATGGCCAGCGTGGACCCAGCACGTCTCTCTGGGTAGAGAGGCAGCCAGATAGCCTTTGTCTCAGGGTAAGTGGCACACCACAGACTTTGCCATAGAATTCCATACCTTAGTGACTGATAGTGGCTGGAACCAATCACCTTATTTGATACTTTTCTTCATGGTTTGGCACCTCTTGACTTACCCAGTGACTTAGACTCGCTGACAGCCATTGCCATCCACATTGATAAGAGACTTTCTGACTAAAAGAGAGATCCAGAGCCTCAGCATTTCACACCATCCCTCGTCGACCCTCACCTGGTTCAGCTCATGCTTCAGGTCATCTACCAGGCGATCCAGGCAAAATGACACTGCTGCCCCAGTCATGGCCTGCTCCTGCTCCCACCTGCCGAACTAAGCTGAAGGGGGCAGCAAGCGCTGCTCCGTGTTCCCGCGCAGCGCCGAAGGAGACAGCGAGCGCAGCTCTGACTCATTATCCCTGCGCAGCGTTGAAGCTACCAGAGCATTATCCCCTGAAGGAGCGCGAAACCCATGCAGTTAGGATGCACACAACTGTCAGCTGAGGAGTGCCGGCATTGACTCCAGGAGGGCAGATGCTTCTACTGCAGGCAGTCAGGATATCTCCTCCTTATGCCTGTTAAAAGATCGGGCTCTTTTTGTCTTTGCTGCTCATTGTAGAATTTTCATAGACACTGTCTCTGGTCCTCTCTGGGGCATAGTTCAACAGGCTATTGTGTTTGGGAAGTGCGAGAGCTTGGCAAAGGTCAAAGGCTTCACTCCCTAGACATCACAGATATGAGACTGCGTAAGCAGGCACTACTATCTCCATAACTAGATAATACATGTTTTGGATTTTTTAGGACCTTGGTGTTGTCTCTTTAATCACTTTAGCCAGTTGTCCCCACTGTCCATCACATCTGACCCACACAATTTCCTCTTGGGCCAGGGGTTTCAGTGGCACTGCTGTTCTGTTGTAAGGGTTGATTTGACACTCTTTAGGAATGTTTGACACACTGTGCTCCATCCTCTGTTTTGATGCTAGAAGTCTGGTCAGCTTCCTTTTCATGAGCATCTCTGCTGGTGAAAGTCCATTCTCCAGTGGCTCGGTAGTTAAGATTAGCCAGATATGGGTCCTCACAGTTTTCTATGGCTTTCTTTACAAGGCGCTTCACAATTTGCACGCCTTTCTCCACCTTCTTGTTCGATTGCGGGTAAAGGGGACTCGAGTTTATTTGTTCAAAACCATAAGTCTCTGCAAACTCTTTGAAACTCTGGGTGCTAAATGGCGGCTCATTGTCACTTATCACAGTGAATGCAATCCCATGTCGTGCGAATATGGCCTTTGTGTGTGTAATTACATGTTCTGCCATCGTGGCGGACAGCTAACAGAATTCTGGGTAATTGCTGTGGTAATCAATCACAAGTAGGTAATCCTTGCCTTTTAGCTGAAATAAGTCCATTCCAACCTTTTCCCATGGCTCTTGTGGTTTATCATGTGGCATCATTGGCTCTTTCAGCTGTTGATATTGATGTCGCTGGCAGAACTCACAGCGTTGCACCAATGTCTGAATGTCTCTATGCATGTTCGGCCAATACAGAACATCACGTGCACATCTCTTACACTTTTCAATACCCAAGTGTCCCTCGTGTACTAACTTCAGCATTTGTGATCTTATGGAGGTGGGAACTACTATCTGTGTGCCCTTTAACAGAACCCCGTCCACCACAGATAACTCACCCATAAAGTGCTGTTATGGCTTGACTAGTTTCACTTTGCCAGGTAAGCTAATCTGTTTGATCACACTCTTAAGCAGGGGTCTCAAACTGGCAGCCCGCGGGCCAATTGCGGCCGTCGGGACGATATTTTGTGGCCCCCACCTTAATATAAAAGTTTAATGTTAGTGCGGCCCGCAAGTTTTATATTGTAGCAACCCCGCTCTTAGCTGCTGTGTGGGACAATGTTATGATGTTCAGGTTTCCTACTGTGTGTCTGTCCAGTGAATGCGGCATGCATGTGAGTGATATGGTGGGCGGGGTCGTGTGTGTGTGTGTTTGTGTACATGTCAGAGTGAGTGAGAGAGAGAGCCAGGAGAGAAAAGAGTGGCTTTGGATGTGCGGAGAGCAGGAGGGTAAAATTCATAGTTTTCCGCCCTCTTTCGCGCAGGTCATGATGTATCCAGTGCTTCATTTGTAAATCACAACGCTAAGTACATATGACAGAGCAGGTATGACAAGCACAGGTCCCGGGACGCACATAAAACGACACTTAAAACAGCACACACATGCCACTTACAACGCAGTGGGACTTATTTAGGCTATACTGCAGTGACGGTATCAGTCTTTGTGTCAGTGATTAATAAAATGAGCATCAACTGTAATAAAGTGAGTAAACTGAGCAAAGGCGACTTCTGTGTCCAGTGGAGAAAACGAACGGAACACACACACACATACACACACAATTTGGTAATTTGAAGGCAAAGTCAAGGGACACCACGGCTCCTTTACGCACACGTGTGTGAGGTTTTGGGAGCTTCTTTACGCAGACAGATTATTCTAAACTGCAGCAGTTTATAACACGTCATTGAGTTAATATCTACATTTTACAGTCTGGTCTGTTTTACGTTATTATTTACACCTGATATGTGTGGATGAATTTTAATGATTTAAATTCCCTCATCGCACCTGTTGTTACCGGAAAAAGCGGAAATGATGTGCATTTGCGGAAATTACGTCTCCGTGCGTCGCTGGTTGGCTAAACACTTGACTGAAACTTTATTGCGTGAGCGACAGCAAGTGGAATGAATATATATCTTGTCACACAGCCCCAATCATGTCTTTTTCAAAGCCTGCAGTGAAGAGAAAGGTTGGTGACGAGCACAGACAATTTCAGGTAAAGTGGGAGATGCAATATTTCTTTGTTGAGCACATGAGCACCCCGACGTGTCTTATTTGTACAGAAAAAGTTGCGGTGCACAAGGAATACAACCTCATACGTCATTACTCAACTAGACATGCTGAGGAGTATGCAAAATATCAGGGAGATGAGCGAGCCAACCGGGTTGCCAATCTTAAAACATGTCTACTGAGACAACAAAATGTCTTCAAGAAAGCAACCAAAGAGAATAATGCAGCAGTCGAAGTAAGCTACGTGGTTAGTGAGATGATTGCTAAGGCAGGAAAGCCATTCACAGAAGGCGAGTTTATCAAAAAGTGCATCTTACAGGCTGCAAGTATAGTCTGTCCGGAAAAGAAAGGTCAGTTTAGCAACATCAGCCTTTCTGCTAACACCGTGGCAGAGCGCATTTCTGACCTGTCAAGTGACATTTATGATCAACTGCGTGAGAAAGCCAAATTTTCAATGCATAGTCAGTCGCTCTTGATGAGAGTTCAGACATCACTGACACTGCCCAGCTCACAATATATGTCTGTGGTGTTGATGAGAATTTTGAAGTGATGGAGGAGTTGCTCACGGTAATTCCAATGCATGGTCATATGGGGTGCCGTTTGTAAAGCAGCTCATGCTGAAAATAACAGCAACATTTTGTCACATTTAGCTTCAAACCATGTTTAAAAAACTGGTGTGAATTGTTGAGATTCACATTTTTGCACATGGTTTGAAGCTAAATGTGACAAAATGTTGCTGTTATTTTCAGCGCGCCAGGTCTCTGGCAGCAAGAGAAGCCATGTTCAGAAGAACCATTCATGTTCTTCAATATTCTATTCATGCTCAGAAGAACCCATTGAAGTTACATAACTGTTAATAATGATATTTGAGAAGTTTGGATTTTTTTAGCAAAGTTTTTTTTGTGGAATACCTGTATCTGGGTGAGGCCCAGCCTCACCCAGATACTGCCTCCAGCGGCCCCAAGGTAACTTGAGTTTGAAACCTCTGCTCTTAAGTATTTCATCCTCCTGAGTTTCTTTAGCTATTTCTGTCCATTTTGCTTTAGACACTGGCATTTGTGTTCTGACATAATCCACATGGATTTGCACATCATCCTCAGTAGTACTTTTGTCATGCTTCAAGCTGGCCCTGCTCAATGTATCAGCTACTATTAAGTGTTTGCCAGGTGTGAACTCGAACTTTAAGTCGTATTTTTGGAGACGTAGCATTAGACGCTGTATGCGCGGTGGCACATCTCCTCGTGGTTTCTCAGATATTGCTATTAGAGGTTTATGATCTGTCTCTAAAATAGCTGACATTCCATATACGTACTCATGAAACTTCTCACAGCCGTACACTGCCCTAGGGGCTGTGTCTCCTTTTCTATTTGTGCATAATACCTCTCTGCTGATGTCATAGTGCGGGAGGCATATGCTACTGGTAACCACTCTGTGTCATGTTTTTGGAGTAGTACAGCACCTAGGCTGGCTTTTGAAGCATCTGTGGAAACTTTAAGTGGCTTTTCTTCATCATAGAATCTCAGGACAGGCTCTTTTGTCAGAGTGTCCTTTAACCAGTCCCACTCACTCACATGCTCTGCAGTCCACTGCAACACTGTGTCTGCCTCTAACAGGCTTCTCAATGCCCTTGTGTTAGATGATAAGTTAGGAATACATTTCCAGAGGTAGTATACTAAACCTAAGGCTCTTTGCAGGTCGTTCTTGTTCTCTGGTATGGGCATTCCTGCTATAGCTCAGATTTTCTCGGGGTCCTGCTGCACCCCAGCTTCTGATAGCTTTTCCCCCAGGTAAGTTATGTCACTCACACCAAATTTGCACTTCTTTTTGTTCAGTTTTAAACCTGCTTCTTGTGCTTTGTTGATCACTCTTCAAAGCCTGTCATCATGTTCCTGTTTCGTGCGAGCCCAGATTACCACATCATCAATGAATACACCATCCCCTTCTGTTCCATCAAACAGCTGCTGTATAGTTTTGTGGAATACTTCGGGAGCAGAACTTATACCAAAAGGTAGTCTTAAGAAACAATGCCTCCCGATTAGTGTATTGAATGTGCAGAACTTGGCACTCACTTCATCTAGCACTATTTGGTAGAACCAGATGAGGCATCGAGTTTGGAGAATTAGCGTGCTCCACTCATAGCACTGGTTATGTCTGATTTGGTTGGTAACCTGTAATGCTCACGCTGAATCCCTTTATTTAAATTCTTGGGATCTCAAATTTCGTTGGATTGCCCAAGCACCCCTCTGCCAAGGAAACAGCAAAGGTGGTCCTATCCCATGTTTTCCGTCTCCATGGCTTCCCCAGGGACCTTGTTTTGGATTGGGGGCCCCAGTTCGCTTCCCGGTTTTGTAAGGAGTTTTGTAGCTTGGTGGTGGCCAAGGCCAGCCTCTCTTTAGGTTATCACCCTCAGTCAAATGGAGCTAGAGATGGGTCTTCAATGTCTGGCAGCACAGAATCCCTCGTCCTGGTCCAAGCAACATATCTGGGTCGAGTATGCACATAATTCATTGCCAAGCGTTTCTTCTGGATTGTCACTGTGTGTTTGGTTACCAGCTGCCTCTGTTCCCGGCCCTGGAGAAGGAGATCATGGTCCTGTCAGTCTTGGTGTTGGTTTGTCTGTGTCGTAACGCCTGGTATAGAGCCCGTCAGGCACTGCTGAGGACTTCCCAGTCATACAAGAGGTTCTCTGACCAGCACCACACTCAAGCTCCAGGGTACAGGATTGGGCAGGATTGGGCAGAGGGTCTGGCTGGCAACGAGGGACTTCAACATTCCCGGAGTACCCCATAAGTTGGCGCCATGCTTCGTGGGCCCATTTCCTGTGTCCGATGTTATTAATCCTGTTGCTGTGAAATTGAAGCTCCCCAGGTCCCTTAAGTACCCCCATTAAACCCATCAAGGACAGTCTAATGGTTCCCGCCTGTGCTTTTGGGTCCTCAGTTTACGTACACGGTCATTACAGGGTGAGAGTCATCTATATTAACTCTTTAGGCTTAGCTTTATCATGATGAGTGTTATTGAGACTGATTGATGTCGTTATATTTATTTCATTATTTTGTTGGATTGTTAAAAACTTTGAAACTCTGTTAGACAGTGAGGCAGGAGACACGCCACTAAGTGGGCGGGTACCGCATTCATGGCTGTAGGTGTTTATTTTACGTGCCAATAGCCTTACAGGCAGGTTGCTATTGTTTGTTTACTTTGCACAGTGTGTATTTCAGCTCTGACATGCCCAATACATCATAATAAAGTGATGTATTGTTATTGTGCCTTATAAAAAACTGTTATAGGCTAATGAGTTACACTTTGTTAATATTGTGAAGAGAACAGATAAAAGGGTTGAAGTATTACTTTAATACTGAGGTACAGCCTAGATATTGAAAATGTTTGTATTTCTTCCCGAGTGAAAGCTTTGTTGTGATGAAGGGTACATGTCCAGAATTCATTTCTGATTTCATTACAGTAATCAATGTAACCTGCACTATGTTGATATAGTTGCCCTGTTCACTTATATGTGAGAGATAATGTGTACTAAGATGTTGTTTGAAGTAAGGAAAAGTGTCAGACACAAGACTCAGAGATAGGACTAGGACGCAGAGTTTGGAGTGAGCTGACAAAGTTCAGGCTTTAATCGTCAAAACAAGACAATAAACTGGCAAACAGAGGGCGCCTCCAAAGACATGTTCACCCATATAGATGACATCACAATCGGTGAACTCAAGGGCTTCCTCAGGCCTCATCTTGGTGAGAAGGCCAGTACGGAACAGTTCCAGGAACTAATGTATGCAAAACAAAATAAACAAGAACCGCCTCAGCAATTTCTGTATTGCATGAATGGACTCAAACAGAAAATCCTCTTTCAGTCAAAGCAGGCCAACAAAGACATTCACTATGACCGAAAAACCATCCAAGAAATTTTCCCTCCACACCATCTACCAGAGCCTAGGGCAGGGGTCACCAACATGGTGCCCCCAAGGACCACATGAGTCGAATGAATTTCAAAAAGGTTGGTGACCCCTGGCCTAGGAATCTAAACACATGGCCATCACAAGATGATGTCCCATGTCTGTCAGCCAGTCGCTCTAAACTTTTATCTAGTTTCTAGCTACCTTTGATGCTACACATTTTATATTAGGGTTGTTCTAAATCAGGGGTCACCAACCTTTTTGAAACTGAGAGCTACTTAATGGGTACTGAGTCATACGAAGGGCTACCAGATACACTCTTCTGAAATAACAAATTTGCCCAGTTTGCCTTTAGTTATATATGATTAATGATAAAAGATACTCATCTATGCGAAGACACTGATCATGTTAATGACACAAACGTGAGTGGCTAACAAACAAGCTAACAAGCTAACATGACTGCGGGAAAACGAGGGACTGTAATATTTGGCCCTTATCAGTAAATCAGAATACAAAGAGGGTAAGGTAGATTTTGAATCTTACCTGAAGAGACTGGAACAGTGGATGGTCGGGAATACAGTGGAAGATGAAAAGAAAGTCAGCGTTTTCCTGTCGCTAATTGGAGCGGATGCCTACAAACTTTTGAAAAGTTTAGGCCAAGTAGGAAAAGTTATGCACAACTCACCAAAGCACTCAGTGACCATTATAAGTCCAAGCCACTTGTCATTATGGAGAGGTTTCAGTTTCAGAAGAGAAATCAATGAGAGAGTGAATCAGTGAGTGACTTTATAGTAGCTCTGAAACAGCTGTCTACTAACTGTGATTTTGGAGTTCACCTGGATGATGCCCTCCGTGATAGGTTTGTGAGTGGACTGAGATCTGAGGCAAACCTTGCAATACAGGTAGCCTACCCTTCCTGGTCAGCTAGATCAGTCTCCCCATGTCACAGCTTCTCTGTGCCCCCTAGTGTTTTTCACCTTCCCTTGTTTTGTCTCCCTTCCGCAGGTTTGTGCCTTCCACCTCTGATGACTCTGTGGAGGTGATTCTAAGACTTCAAAACGTCACAGAATGAACTGGTCAGCTATGGAATATGCAGTCAGGCACACTGCGCCATGCCATTAGGGTACAGGGAAACCTGCTGGGGCAACATGACTACACCCTAAAAGGAATAGTGGACTCTGAACTATGTCAGAGCCATGCTAATGTAGCCCCATGCACGCTTCAACCCAGCACCTGGACGGTCAGCGGAGGAAGAGTCAGCCCTGACACCGCTGCACTCCCGTGTCCTCTCCTCCCATGATTCCCAAATTTCCACGCCTGAACACTATTCAGGTGAGTTGGGGTCTTGCAGGCGATTTTTGCTTCAGTACTCTCTCGTGTTTGATAATCAACCTCGCATGTACACTTCTTATCCAGTAAAAGTAGCTTTTATCATGAGTCTCCTCTGGGGTCAGGCTGCTCAGTGGGCCAGTGCCCTGTGGGAACAAGACTTACGTTTCAATGTATCTTTTGATAAATTTTAAGCTGAAATGAGGAAAGTTTTTGACCACCCAGTTAGGGGCAGGGAGGCAGACAGTCGCTTGCTTTTGCTCCAACAGGGTACATGTTCCTGTGGCGGCGGGGTATGGTTAGGGCGCCAACTGCTGGACAACAGGGAGGAGTGGCTCAGCCGGTGATCGGAAAGCTGTGCAGAATCAGGTGATCAGGCAATCAATAAGAGCATGCTGGTAACCTGGTTCTGCTCTCTCTTGCAGTAGGCTGGTGTCCTGAGACCGGAGCAGCGGGCGGACGTGTGTGGATGTGTGTGTATGGGTTGAGAGACCCGTGTGTATATATATATATATATATATATATATATGTGTGTGGTTGCCAGGAGAGGCAACCAGAATAAAGACAGTGTTAAAACGCCATTCTCTCCTCCCGTACTTTCCCTGAGTGGGCCGAGTAATCCCACAGTTCCATCGCCGACTACACAGTCGAGTTCCGCCTTCTGGCCACAGAGAACACCTGGGATGCACTCGCTTTACAGAGAGCATTTTCACAGGGTCAAGCTGATATCATTAAAGATGAATTCACAATCAAAGATGATAAAGAATCTTTAGATGGATTGATTTCTTTAGCCATCAGGTTAGATAATCACATTAGAGAGAGAAAGAGAGAGAACAGGTTGCCTGCAAACCCCAGCACCACTCATCACCATCACCATCTGAATGGTCTGGCTCCAAGCTGCATTACTGACCTTTTAACACGTATATACCATCACGTGCCCTGAGATCCTCAAATACTGCCCTCCTGCTTGTTGCATTGCTGGTGGATTACCCCCCAGTGGCAATTTAACTTCACCAAACTTGCTTGTACCACAAGCAGAACGTTTTGTCTACATACAAAGAGAGAGGTAGTGTCCCCACTTCTCAGGTTCCAAATCTAAATCTCACCTTACAATTTATGATTGTGGAAGCCTGCAAAAACATTTCTTTGATCAAAAAAAGGAAAGATGGGGAAGTCCCCATAAACCAACTTATTAATTTACTCCAGTAGGCTTACCCATCTGCCTTCGCTGGAAGCCTGGACATGTCCTCCGCCAGTATGCCAAAAGCATCCAGCTTGCCCAGTGTCCAACCTTGCCCCAGTAACGGCGGGTATGGGTTTTGTAGACAGTATAAACAATAGTAATGAGACTAGTATTCCACCCCTTTTAAACGCTTCACGACCCCTCATTGGTAAATCCTCTGTGGTAGAGGTGGAGATGGGTGGGTTACTACGATTACCGAGTCACTCTTTAAAGAAATATTCCAGCAGTGGGGTGCCCCTAAACTTAGATTGTGTTGGTGTCTGGCTTTGAAGGCAGCAAATGGCTTAAATATCCCCAGTGTAGGATATCTGGAGCTGGACATCCAAGTGCTGGGTAGAAAGATTTCAGGTTGGGGGTTCTGGTTGTGAAAGAAACTCCCTGTGCATCACAGCAACACGTTGTCCCAGGATTGTTGGGATGAATATGATAGCAGAATGTTACAGTGAGTTGTAACAAGGGGAAGCATTGTTTGCCTCTTTTTCTGCCACTCAGGTAAAGGCATGCTGAGGGCCAGCTCTCCATTACTGTCACCAACTTGAAGCATGCCCATTAGGGTCCTTGAAAGGACTTGGGGAGTTTATACAAGCTGAAAATCTTATGTAGATGTAGCCGGAGGCTTTCTTCCTCCTGGCCACGGTGTGGCACTAGGCTAAGGTTATGGCCCCCCTGATTGCTGAGCGGCGCCGGTCGACTGTTTATAACCGGGTGAGCGGCCACACCACGCCCTTTCCTTTCCACTCTTTGATCCCTCGGGTGGTGGCTGCGGTGTGGCGTGGCTGCGGCGTGGCTGCAGTGTGGTGTGTCAAGCTTCGGGGCACATCCCCCATACATACAGGTACGGTAGCGCACTTCCTCTTTCATCCATGACCAGCGCAATGTGTACATTGGTGACACCGACTTCCAACACTTGCAGCACGACAAGTGGCCGGCTATACCGGCGGTTGGGGTTGTAGTTCGTGTCCGCAGGTAGGCTGGCGTTATCTGCCTGTTTGGTTTTGTCTGTTGCTGGGTCCTCTGCTGACTGTCGCTGGTGCGCTTTCTGTCCGCAGCGTCTCCGTGTTGTGGGCGCAACGCACAGGAAAAGGCTGCAGGCAGGTGTGTGGCGTGTCTCGTGCCACCGCCCCCTGGAATAGGTTCTGCTGTTTTGGCTCTGGGGGTTCTGACGGGATCCGGTTGCTCCGTCCTGCGCTGGTTCTGGCTAGCCGCCGTACTCATGGCCTCTTCACTCGTGTTGGACGGCCGGTGGCGCAACCTCAGGAGGGCAGCGTCGACGCCAATCATTTTAATCACCATTATATTAAATTGTTTAATTTGGATTTGTTCCTTTCTATCAGTTGTAGGATTTATTCTGTTTTATATTTTCCTTATTTCGTAGCTGAGTTGTGGATTATTTGTTTTCTTTCTTTGAGTGTTTATTTTATTTGTTATTATTGGTTCTGAGTGTGTGCATGTGCGTGCATTTAATGTGTTTTAATTAGTAATCATTGTTTATTTCCGTTATTGCTATCAGGTTATATTTTTAGCACTTGTGGCATTATTTTAACTTTTCCTTTTGAGTTGGACAGGTGCTGTGGGCCCCCAGGCGGCAGCCCAAACTCCCTGGTGGTGGTGTTCCTCACGATTCTCTTTTTAGTTAGTCTGCAGTGTCATGGGTGGTTAGTTTGTGATCCCCCTTCCCTTTTTGCTCCCCTGCCGCTGTGGTAAGCCCCAGCCCTGTCCTTCCTCCTTATTTTCCCTGGTAGCTAATATCTATTGTTTATTTTTGTATTGTTAAGTATCAATTTCAATTGTAATGAAAATATATTTTTATATGGAACGCTCTCTGCCCTCTGTGGATAATTGGACGTGTGCGACCTTTATTTATTAATTCATTAATTTCCTAGGGGTGAAATTCCCCTAGGTGGCGTTGTTGCGAACAACCACAACCCAGTCTGCCACATAGAATTTGCAGCAAGATGTCAATACCAGATAGGTTTTAGCATGGAACACTCACACAGCTAGCTGCATACTGAATGTGGTTAATGTTGCCCTGCGCCCCTTTAAGTATGCTCAACATGAGAGGGAGGCTGACCTTTTCTTAGAAACAGGGCAGGAGCAGAGAGGTGGCTGCCAGCACTGTGCCAAGGTGAAAGGCAGGAGAGAGACAGAACATAATTTAACAGCCACAGCAAATTAAATCACTGTTTTACATTCTCACAATGCTCACCTCATTATGATAATTTACTGTATGTACCATGAACTTGACCTTCAAAGCTCTGTGGGTGGTTGAATGTGCAGGATACACCCTTGACTCTGAGCTCCACTAGAGATTCCATCTCTGTAATATTTAGCCTATTATGCGAGACAGACATTGATGAACTTGGCCTTGGGGCTGGCAGATGGTTCCCTGTGGATTAACTCTGGATGATATTTCATCAGGCCTTTAGTGTGACCCAGTTACATCTCTAAACTGATGTGGTTACATCTCTAAACTGATGTGGGCCTATTTTCCTTTATGCGTCACTTATAAAGCACACACAATGACAGGTACATAATTTACAATCATTTTTATTGCACTGCTGTCCAGTCTTTTTTAAATGTGAGGCACCTCAAAAAGTGGAAAAAAATCTACAAAAGCAACACTGGCTCCTACTATGCCTCACATCCACTGAACCCAGCTGCTTCACACTTACAACATGGCTGCACACATGGCTCAGTTATGGCTCCACTGTGGACTTAGTTTCTGCTGTGTTTGTTCATTTAGTCACAGATGCAGGTTTGCAGCTGTACTCTATTGTATTTAATAATTTTTCTACCCGATTCAGTTAGAATAATTTATTTCTGTTTCAGCGTTTCTTCCTCACTCGGGTTGTGTCTTTCCTCACTCCCAAATGGAGCTCATACAAAACAATGATAAGCTGAGATATATGAGATGATGATAACCTATTGAGAACCAGGTCTGAATGGTAAAGTTAAAAGTGCTCTGTGAGGGTCCTTTGTTGGAAAAGTAGTTCAGGTTCACTGTTTCTGAGCAATGTTTATTACCCTGCAGGGTAATAAACATGTTAGACCAGAGTTGTTTTTATTATTCTTAATTCTGCAGTGTTTGCATCCATGTTGACATGGTGGCGGCTAACTTCACCACTGCCTTTGTTTACCACCACTGACTAGCTCTGTGTGTGAACAATCAAAAACTGCTAAGGAGAAGTGTAAAAAGATCCTTTTGTTCCTCCTGTCACCTCAGACTATCTGTGATCACTTAGTCTAAATACAGTACCACCAAGCTGTTATTACAATATACATTGATATTATTTCATACCATGTTTACGTTGTGACGATAATATAATCATCTGTGCAATCAGATTTCTGGTACAAAGTTTTATTAAAGAACTGTAATCAAAATACTGGTCTGTACTAATTAAATTGTCTGAAAGATGTATTTAAACTTAGTGACTGTGATCATAGAGAGCAGGAAAGGATCAATCAGCTGGGATTCAGCAGACAAGGCCATTTGTCCCGTTCCTCAATAGATGCTGGCTTTGATACTGTTTTTTTGAGAACTCAAAAAAGGACAAATAAAGGGATGTGTGCTCCCTCTCCCTCCCTCTTTTTTTTCCTCTTGCTTGGATTGCTACAAACATTATAGTAAAAGTAGTGGGGCATTACTTTCTTTGTATATATGCAAAGACAAAGTCAGCAAATTAAAGGCATTTAATACAATTTTAATGGCAAGGCTACTGCCAATATGTATATATTCATATATATATATAGCATTTTGTACATTCACATTGTATTTCAGGCTTTACAGAAATGCAAGCCTCTGCAGCACAAACAGAAGTGGAGCATAAAAACAGTGGTGTGGAGAAAAGATACTGCACGGTGCAGCTGTGCTCAGTGGATGTTCTTCTCCCTCACTCTGAAGCATGCTTCACCCTCATTGTTATACAGCATATTAAACAGGAGGTTATTTCAAAACCTCCACTCGAGCATGTCAGTAAACTGCTGACTCACCCCTGCCACCATAAAGTCCTCGTGTGTTCACATACCTGGCAATAAAAGCGATTCTGATTTTGATTCTGATTCTGATTCTTAGGAGTGCAGGCGGACTGCAGGAAAGTTTTAAAATAAAGATTCACCCTTTCAAATCTCAAAATCTCAAATCAAATCTTCATTGATGTCCAGCATATGAGCAAGTAATAAGCACAGCTTAAAAGAAGCATAAAGTGCCTCCTCCAACAGACAATAAAATAAGACAGAAATGTTAATTTGAGGTAAAGGAACCCTGGAGCTGATGTGGAACTCAGCATTGTGCTAAATGGCTGTTGTATGTGGATTCCTGTAAGCATAGGCACTTCATAACATGCAACTGACAGTCATTTCAAAGATGATACATGCTTTCAATGCAAATACATAAGTCAAAGACAGATTCAATTAACTGCAACAAGGACACGAACAGCTAAGCTTGTTCTAAACCAATGGCTGAGATAGGCAAAGCAAACAAGATTTAGATTTATGAACACAAGCGTGCCCGTATGTGTATTTTATAAAGCAAAGGGAGAGGACATGCTGTGCCAATAATGCAAAAACAAGCACGACTGCTAGTGTAAAGGCTAAATGGAAGTAGATTGTCTGAGCGTTAATGCTCAGTGCGTATATACTCAGACGCTGAATCTCAACCAAGTCAATCAAGTCCTGTGAGAAAATCACAACTCTATAAAACAAACAAAATCTTTGTGCGTGCTTGAAAATAAATAGACAAAGGCTTCCAAAGGGACACTTCAGAGATCTGGTAATGTACAGTACTTCCATAGAGTTCAGGAACTTGTAAGAATCACATGAAAAAATGCTAATAACTGAAGCAGCAGAAACACACTGTGATATTTCACACTTGCATGGGTCACACTCTAAAAACCCATGATTGTACTCTTCCCATTGTGCAAGTAGCATCTTTGGACTTCATTAGTTGAACAGTATCTGACTTGTGGTGTAGTTTATTAAATGTGTCAAGACGAGGAAGGTAATTTTTCCAAAAATATTGATGTATGAAACATTGTTTCTTTTATGTTTGTTAGATTTCAATTTGTTAAAGTCAACAATGACCCCTCCATGCACATTCAAGTTAGTCATGGAGTTCCACAAGGTTCTGTCCTAGGATCGATACTCTTCAGAAAGCACCATGTACACTACCATTGTTACGCAGATGACACCCAGCTGTACATTTCTATGAAGCCTGATGAATCTAATCACTTAGTTCATCTTCAGGAATGTCTCAAGAACATCAAGGCCTGGATGACCCAAAACTTCTTACTTCTAAATTCAGACAAAACTGAGGTCGTTGTAATTGGCCCTAAACATCTTAGAGAATCACTGTCTGAACAGATAGTTACATTGGATGGTGTCAGCTTAGCCTCCAGCTCCACTGTGAGGAACCTTGGAGTTATGTTAGACCAGGACATGTAATTTGACCAACACATAAAACAAGTCTCTAGGACAGCCTTCTTCCACCTGCGCAGTATTAACAAAATTAGAAACATCCTGTCTCAGAAGGATGGTGAAAAACTAGTCCACGCATTTGTTACCTCTAGACTAGATTACTGTAATTTTTTGTTATCAGGATGTCACAGGAAGTCTGTAAAAAGCCTCCAGTTGGTCCAAAATGCAGCAGCACGAGTGCTGACAGGAAGTAGAAGGAGAGATCATATTACTCCTGTCTTAGCTTCTCTACATTGGTTCCCTGTAAAATTCTGAATAGATTTCAAAATCCTGCTCTTCACATTTAAAGCTCTTAACAATCAAGCCCCTTCATATATCAAAGAGCTGATAACACCTTATTATCCAAATAGATCACTTCGTTCCCAAAACACAGGCTCTCTTGTGGTTCCAAGAGTCTGTAAGAGTAGAACAGGAGGTAGAACATTCAGCTACCAGGCTCCTCTCCTGTGGAACCAGCTCCCACTCTGGGTTCAGGAGACAGACACCATCTCTACATTTAAAGTTAAACTTAAAACGTTCATTTTTGATAAAGCCTATAGTTAGTTCTGGATCAGGTGAGTCCTGAACCATCACTTAGTTATGCTGCTATAGGTCTAGACTGCTGGGGGAACTCCCATCATGCACTGAGCACTTCTCTCTGTCTCTCTGCCCCCCCACATTCATTTATTTATTTTAATACATGTCAATGACTATTTCACTCTGTACTCCCATAGTCTCTCTCTCTCTTTCTCTCTCATTTCAGATATCTCTGACCCCGGAACCTCAGGACAACTTTACCATTATTACTATAATTAATTACAATACTTCAGTAATTAATTATTATATGAATTATGACTGTTATCAATAATAATGAATAGTCTTTACACTGTTGTTTACATTTGAACTAGTCAGATCTGATACCTGATGGTGTTCAAGTGTTCCCGGTCTCTCTCTCTCGCCCTCCTCTCCACTATCTCTCTCTCTTCTCTCCCCTCGTTTCCACCCATCTCTCCTCTCCTCCCCTTTTACTTTCCTCACCCCAACCGGTCGATGCAGATGACCGCCCACATTGAGTCTGGTTCTAGAGGTTTCTCTCTGTTAATGAGGGAGTTTTTCCTCCACAGTCTCCAAAGTGCTGCTCATTGTGGGAACTGTTGGGTTTCTCTATATTAATATGATTTTAAGGTCTTGACCTTCTGTGTAAAGTGCCTTGAGATAATGTATTTTATGATATGGCACTATACAAATAAAATTGAATTGAATTGAATATGAATTATGTTTCAGTTTTTAGCTGTTTACTCAGTTGGCATTTTAATAGGAACATCTTACTAAATGTTCAGTGTGTGTGCAGACTCTCACTGTGATGGCAGCTGGAATTTCGGTGGTGAGTTGACTGCATTAGTGAAAACTGCGTGTCCTTATAAATGTGAGGTTATTTTTAAAAAAAATGTTTGGCTCCTGGGCAGCTCCACATTTGCTTTATTTTTTTATGATAAGACGTAAAAAAGATGGCACCAACCTGATTGTCAATATTTAGTAATGGCCTCGCCTGGCAGATGTCACAGCTGGTGAACACCATTTTTAATTCAGCTAAGAGTCTTTCTATTTGTCATATTAGATCATTTCAAGCTCAGAGATATACAATATGTATAGTATGTCTGAGTTCTAGGGACAGATTTTCAACAATGTTCAGATCAGGGCTACCTGAGGACTGTTTCATAAGTTCCAGCTTGTGTTTTGTGAATTGATTATATGTGTACTTTGTTTGACGGACTGCAGGCCATTTACATTCAGAATTTGCTGATATCTACTGTATTTGATTTTTTTTTTCCTTTGTCTACGCAGTGTTTTCTGTGACAGCCTCAACCTCAAAGATTAATATTTCCATTAGGGCTATCTTTTTTTCAGAGAAACAAGCAAAGAAGAAGAATCACCTTGTTGTACAACCTGCTCTTGTACAACTGGGTCTCATATCCTTGCAAAATTATTCTTGCTATGCTTGCTATGCTACTGGGGATTGCCTTTTTATGATCTGCTGAGGATAAGTGTGGCGCAAAGACTGTACATGTAGATGGAGGACGTGAAAGCTCCCAAAACCGAGGCCAAATCATGCTGTCAGCTATAGACACATTTATTATTACTACTAATGTTATTTATGTTCTCAGATCTCAGCAATGAGTATGCTGACAATTAAATGCCAAATCTACAGGGATACAAGTTGTAATGACCTGGAATTGTACTTTCAGCAATAGGTGAAGCCAACAATTACAGACTTTGGATTTTTTCATGATAAGTTGTCTCCATGTGGAACATTGATATTTTTTATTTCATTTTCCAGTCATGTGCAAGTTATAAAAGCAAAGCCTGATTATGGTTTATTACTTGACAACTCTGGGTTCACGTTGTGCCACTTCTCTTCTTCAGGTGCTGATCTGTCAAGGCATAAAGGGAAAGCGCGGTCAGTCGAGGCTGGTGTCCACTTGCCATTAGTGATTGTTTTTGTTAGTCCCACAGGAATTTAAGGCAGGCCCAGGGCTCCTGAAGACATCTCTAGGTATGTGGATACATAGAGCCAAGTTTATGTGCTTTACTCTGGAGTTACAATATTGTCACTCCGTCAATGACTTAGTCGGCAGACAGAATCCCACTTTCTATCTCCCTCTGGACATTTCTTATTGTGATTCATGCCCAGGCCTTTTTTTGTTTGAATGTTATTCTCTACTCTTTGAAGGATAGTTCTGTGAAGTACTAGAGAGGTTTTCTCCACATTTACCACTGCAGAAGGCTCTAAGTACCATACAAACCTTTTTTAATGGAACAAAAGACTTGTACTTGTATAGCAGAAACATTTTTGAATTTGGATTCAAAGAAAATAACTTTTGAAACAGAAGTACAGTCTTATGTGCTTCTTCATCATTTAAGACTCTTTAAAATTATACAAACTGCACTATAAAAAGCAAATATTCAATATATTTTGATTAACCCGATTTGTGGCTTGCTTGTGCCTTTTGTAAATTAGATAGTTTGTGGAGTCATCAAGGTTTCATTCAGATTCACAGCCTAACTACAGAAACCTTGACGAACAATCTTTTTCTTATGGTTTTGTCTTGTCTGGTTTCCTGGAGGAAAACACATATACATGGTTTGAATATGAGTATTTCAGTCATCCAGGTGCTGTTCCTCCCATGTGGAGGTGGGGATTGCACTGTAGGGGTCCATGATCACCTTGGCACAGCGGATGATCATGGCCATAAGCAGCAGGCAGAGGAAAGCAATGCAGGCCAGAGTCAGGCCCTGGTCCACATCCACGAAGGCTGGCTCCACTGTGCCTTCCACCTCCATGACGGATGTTGTCTGCTGCTGTCCTCAGACACACCCACACATCCTGCTGTCATCCTGAATCCCCAACTGGAGATGCACAGAGAGAGGAAGAGGAAAGAATTGTTAAGTCACACAGAGGTCAGAGAGATGTGAGCACAGGGGATTTAAGTCATGGCATGAGATGCTCGAATTGCCAGAAGCTGCATTCACATCAACAGCTTATTTTTTTCAGTGGCCACGTACACACCTGGTATTAACAGGTGGTTTAGCAGCCCTAAGCACAGACGGGAACGCATTCAGATCAGATGCTATCCAATCACGCCAGAAAACATTCAGAGGTGGTCTGGGCCACACGTGTCCACATTCTTTTAGACTATTATGGACCTCCGTCTCAGCTGACGTCCTCTGAGCCGCTGCAGTTTCAGGTAGTTAGTCTGAGGGTTCTCTTAATGAACTTTAACATGTTCAAGTTCTTACTGAATTTTGAACACTTAACATAATATTTAATTAAGAATGTTCAATAAAGAAAAAACAACAAAAAACCACAACTCACATGTCATAAAAGTAGAGACCACAAGGGAATGAGAGTGTTCATTCCAGTGAATCTAAATAAATGTATCCCACTCTTTAAATAAAAAAAGAAAACTTGTCCGTTGATGAGGTTTTGTCCTTATTTTCTATAAAATGTTAGACTGTAATGTTATGTATATGATATGCTCTACTGATGTCTCCAACAGTAGCTGAAAACCAAAGATCACCACAATAACAAATAATATAATATTTTTTTTGAGATGTGATAATGATAATAATCGTTCTGTTCTGCTGAATTGGTCATTGTTTGCCATTGCAACTGTCTTAACATAAATAATCCAGTGTAGAGACAGATGACTAAATATATGGAAACACCTATGCAATTCATATATATTACATTTCTGTTTGAATGGATTTTGTTTCACTGTGACATAAAATAAATACTAAACCTCTGTGTATTAAAAACACTGACACCAAAATCTAACAGATTAGAACTGAATTTTATTGATTAGATGAAATTAACAGGTATTAACTTCATAATTTACTTGAAAAGTCAACTTATTCAGAAGAAAAAACATAATATGAATGGTAAAAAAAATTGGGGAACTAATCACTTAATGTGATCAACTGTTCTTACATGAACATACATCTCAGAGCACAGTTTGTGCTTTGAATTTACAGTTTCGCTGTTTTCTTGGCTCAGCAATCGCCATGTTACTAATAACGAGCCTACGACCTTTGTAAGTGACATTCGCTTAAATTAAATGACAGGGCTAAGGTTTTTTTTGCAGAAAAGCACCTGCAGAGAAGCTCAGTCATCAACAGAGAGGAGACGAGGAGAACAAGCTGTCAGTTTTTGCAGTTGGTGATCAAAGTTGTCCTGTGACAGAGTATGTGTAATGTGTGTTTTGGTTGACTCTCCTCCTGTGCTAAGCTTCTTTGCTATACGTATATTGACCAAACCTCATCACTGAAGAATTTTGAAAACTGTCATGATCTCCACCTCTCCTTCAATCTCTCTCCCCAACCCACTTGTCTCTGTGTCTGTGTGTGTGTGTGTGTGTGTGTGTGTGTGTGTGTGTGTGTGTGTGTGTGTGTGTGTGTGTGTGTGTGTGTGTGTGTGCGCGCACATGGCTTCCTGCTCCTGAACTCTGGAAGCTGGCACACGTGACGCTCATCACCTAATCACCTCTTGTAGTTTGAACCTGGCTTTCCTTCCAGTCTTCACCACATTGTCCCGTCCACTACAGTGGTTGTGGCGGCTGACTCAACTTTTTCCGCTTGTACCTAACTACTTGTGTTTAGAACCACCCCAGCCTGCCGGCTCCTGGCCAACCTGCAAACCTCTACGCTGTCACCGCCAGCCCTTTTTACTATTCCCCTCTCTCGCCTGCTGGGCCACTGGATCCCTCACTGCTACTCCACGGCTGTTCTGCCCACCTCCCTGTGAATCCCACCATTATTCTCCATTTCAATAAACTGTTAAATTGCATCCTCAAGACTGGCCTGCTTTCTGGGTCTGAATCTCCATTGAACTTAACAAAAACATTTTGAAATTTTTCTTTGAAATGTTTTATTGTTGCATTTTCAAGAAACAGGCATGTTTTGTGTTCTGTTTTGTGAACATTACGGTGAATTCACACCAAATACAAACCAAAACATTTGCATGAGATTTCAGGGCCAATGTAAGGATGTGGACAGAAGAAGTGGATAATGCAACATGATAAATTTAAGAGTCCCATCATTTGCTTCACTGCATTGAAACATTTGAATTCAAAAATTCTGTATGATGCGATGTCACAAAGAAACTCATGATCAAACTGGACACCGGTCAGCCTCAGACAGCGCTGACAGTGATCAAGATGCACCTCATGGAATTTAACCAGACGTCCATAAAACACATCAGACACCTACAACTCAAATTCAGCTACAAATGTTTTAATCCAATTTAAGAGTGTCTACATCACCCTTGTTCTTAAATCTCTACATCAATAAACCACAGGACTGATTTGAAAGATTACAGCTTTTTTAAATCTCTTAATGGAACTGCTTTCATCTACATAACAGACATGTGAGTCCAATAAAACCCTGAAAGAACCCTTAGATCACAGGGGAGTGGTCCGCTAGTGGTGCCCACAGTAAACAAGCAGCTTTTAGACACTACACAGCACAGCCCTGGAACCAACTGCCTGTGGATCTCAGGCTTGCTTCATCCATTGCAATTTTTAAAACCAGGTTGAAAACACTTATTCAGAAGTGCCTTTAACTACACCATTATTTTATTTCAAACTATTTTTATTATATTATTTTACACAGTTCTATCTATTTGTATGATTTTTTCCCCCTCAATTTATTTTTAGATATTGATAAAGATTAATCTATTCTTTATCTTTCACCTCTCTTCATTGTTTTTACCTCATTCTTTATTCATTTTGTATTTTGCTTGAAATGTGATTTTAGCTGTGCTTTTAGATTTTAAATTATTTTCTTAAAATGTTGTCTCTGTGTCTGCATTTACAGCACCTTGAATCTTTTTCTGTGTAAACTGGCTTTATAAATAAGTTTGCCATTTCAATAAACCATCTCCTCCTTGCCTTGCCTGGAGGAGATGGTTCTTCCACTGAATGGTTTTGTGGAAAGAAGTCTAGCAGAAGGACAGAGTAGATAGTAGACCTGCATGGGAGGGTCTTCAGCTCTACTACCTACCAGAGCCTCAGCATCTGATAACGATCAGTGAAGTTGGTGGTACTGACCCCCACTGTAATGAACATTTATATTTTGTGCCCTCATTTTTCTTGTTCTGGCCATCAGTCCATTACCACTCTTCAGACAAGGCCCAACCTTCCCATTCCGCACACTTATAGATATTAGAAGTAAAAAAAGAGTCTGGATCTGCCCCTTTGTCTGGATCCATGCAAAAATGTCAACGTCAAACTAAACAAAACCAAGAGACGGGTGAAAACATAACCTCCTTGGTTAAGGCAGCAACTGTGTGATACAAACACATACACAAAGTTAATAATTGAGATCAGGGAAAAATGGTGACATCAACAAACGAGTCTGATGGGTCAAGCAGCAGTCAGATGATCAGTCATAATGGAATCAAACCTCCAGGTCAGTCAAGAGGTGAATAGTAAAATGATTACATTGGAGTTTTTGGTTGTAGTTTTTGGTTGCTGTGGATGTGTGCAGTGTTCCCTCACAACAAACTGAATTTGTTTTCCCACAAAATCCAATTTTTTTTAATATCTTTATACCCGCTGAAAATTATGACCAAATGTCAGCTGCTGCCAGTTGAGCTCACCTGCAGAGGAGCTGTGCCACAGTCTGCAGAAGGACAAACACTTCGTCACACTGGGTGGCAGGAAGAGGAGGTCATTCGTAACATTGGGTTCAAAAGTAAATCAGCCAGCACCGGAGTGTAACGCGTCCCCTGCTTCCATCACCGTTAGTGATGAGGTCATTTTCAGACACAGCTCAGGTTGTAAAGTTAACCACCCTTCATGCTGTTGCTCCCGCCTTGTTCTGCGTGAATATGAGTGGACTTGTGGTGTTCTCAGCTATTTACTCGTATTTATTTAGTTATTGCTGGTAAGGTCTTGACCTTGTATTGTGCCTTGAAATAATAGTAATTTGTGATTTGGCGCCCTCGGACCACTGGTAAAGGTTGGAGGGGTAGCCACTGTATTTACATTTTTCATTGTTGACAGTCTGTGACTGTCACTTGCTCTAGCTTCGAGCTGCAGCTCTTTGAGTTAAATGCCTCCTCTCCAGTGCTGCTCACGGTAGTGTACCATCCACCAAAATACAACAAGGATTTTATGCAAGAGTTTGCTGACTATACATTGCAGGTATTTCGACGGATTATGACCACCTTTTAATTTGCAGGGATTTTAATGTACATGTATGCTGTGAAACTAAACCTAGCTAAAGACTTCTTAAATCGTATAAATTCTTTTAATCTCACCCAGTTGGTGTCTGACCCCACACATGAAGAGGGGCACACACTAGACCTTGTGTTTTCTTATGGCCTATATGTTCATGTCAATGAAATCTGTGATACATGTACATCAGATCATCTGCCGGTGTTATTTACGATTACAGTCCCTTGCTCTGTGGTCAAGCATTCTAAAAGACTCTGTGCTCTATAACGTGGATGGCAGCATGTTCTCAGTGCTAATGAGCTTATCTCTCTTTTTAACTCAACCTGCACAAGCAGTTTAGACTCTGTTGCTCCATAGAGGATGAAAAGCGCTAAAGCATTTTCTGAGCCATGGTGAAGTGTCATATGAAATCTTACAGAGCCACCTAACTGATTATCAGAAAGATGTCAAATCTGCAAAAACGGAGTTTATATCTAATTTGGTCTCCAGTATTACAAATATTCTTTTCAATATTTGTAATACTCTCACAAGCCTATTATTCTACCCACACCTGTCCTCTGTGATTCTTTTCTTAAATTCTTTGATAAAAACTTTCTGTTCTCAGATCTTCTCTAACTACGAGCACTGACCATGACTCCCCTATCCCTCCTGTGTGCTTAGCTGTCTTAGATGAGTTTGAGCCCATCTCAATCTCTTCCTATCCAAGGTGGTCCACCATCTGCGGCCCACAAATTGCCCCAGAGATAGCATCCCCGCTTGTCTTATTAAAAACATCTTTGACACTGTTGGCCCGTTTTTACCTGTTCTCTGTGCGCCTGTCCTTTTCCTCTCCTTCCCTGTGTGTACATGTGTGAGTGTCTGTGTTCATGGGCACAGTCTCCACTCATGGCACCTGGCGCGAGTTCCACACGTGGTCTCAATCACCTATCAGCAGCTCTGCAAGAACCCCGGTCTCCCGTCGACTCCACTCTGGACTGTCACCTCAGTGGTATACTCTCTTGGCCGCTCTGTGTAACTTTCAGAGAAAGTCATTTTGAGTGTGGATCTTACTGATCCTTTTTTTCCCTTGTGACTCAGGATCGCCTGCATTTTCTCCAGCTCACAGAGTCTCCTGCTCCCTTTTGGAGTTGGGACTTATTTTGCTGGCACTAATACCAGAATGATATTACAGTCGCAACAAAGACAATAAAGTGAATTGGAGCGTTCATTTTCTCTATTTAAGTGGGAAAACTTGTTTTTTTCCCTTTAAACATACTACAAATAGTTTTTAACTGGTTATAAAATTGTGTAATTTTAATTCTACTGTTAGGTAATATTTATTGGTCAGTAATGTATTCATGACGATCAGCCCGGGTCTATATCTGGAGGTGAAGCAGATCCGCTCCATTCTGCAGCAGGTTTGTTTTGTAAACTGAAGTTCTTACATTAACTCCTTTGTCGGGTGAAGGGTGAACTTTAATAATGTGTCTGTTACAGTTTTTGTCCAAATCTCAGTCGTGACTTCCATCAAAATTCATCTTTCCTCTCAAACTGCATGGTTTTTTGTTTCAGTAACAACTAATATAAGGTGTTTGCACTATGTTAATGTCGCACAATGATGACTGGGTCCATCTAGGTGCCAGTGCACTTTATTGCACAACAAATACTGAAAATACAACAAGAAGACTTCTTGGATGAGTATAGGCTCTCTGTGCTGCTAACTCGACTGTCCTACGCTTTACAACGGAGTTTACTTCCTTGTTTGCCAGGATTACCACGCCACTCACATTGCAAAATCTATTTTGCCACCTACTGGCGAAAACGGGTATTGCCCTACAGTTCCTTAAGGTGAAGCAGGTGAGTTTATAAAAGTGACACAAGGCATTTTAAATTACATTAATAAGAAAAATAATGTTGGGGGGGACCAAGTTAATTACAAGAATTAATAAATTAATAGTTTTGGACATAATCTGACCTAATAAAATGTCCAGGGTGCCACATTAAATTAAATAATTCCCGTAGACTAGATATAGGGACTTGTGGTGGATACATGGAAACTTTCCTTTTTTTAACCTGTTAAAAGCTTTTTTTTGTAGTTACCTAGTTTGCTTACTTGAGGGTTAAGGGCAGAGGATGTCACACCTTGTTAAAGCCCTATGAGACAAATTGTGTTTTCAACAAATAAAATTTGATTGATTGATTGACTTTCATTTTCTCCAATCATCATATTTAGTGTGTTAATCACTAGTGCTGTGATTGCTGTGAGTTGGTCCTACTCGACTGCACGAGTTTGTAATAGCCGACTGATATGTTTGTGTTTTTGCTTTCATCAATGAATGATGATGCTTTTATTTTGATGAGATGAACTCTGTAGCTCATGATGATTATTGTGTTTTTCGTGATTTCAGCTGGCTACATCCTTAATTCCTGAAAAGCGCCAGATTCATCAATGCACATTTGAAGCCACAAAACATAATGATGGTGGATCACGTCGGGCAGCCGCTGAAAGTCATTGACTTTGGTTTAGCCTGCAACAAACCTGAGGAGAAACAGGTCACATCCTCCAGTCCTTGATCTACAGGTAAGTAAATGACAGCACATCTGTATACCTGGGACAGCTGTGTTTGCTGTAATGAGTTAGATCGATGTGTTTGCGTTTCTTCTTCTTCTTCTAAGATCTCCTGAGATTATGTGGAAAGTTCCTTTCAACGAGGCCATCGCTGTTTGGTCTCTAGGCCGCATTGCTGCCAAGTTGTTTATGGGCCAACCCCTGTTCAACGCCCAGAAGGAGACTGATCTGGTAAGTATCACTGTGCTGCACTGAAAATACTACAATCATTTCTTACGTGCTTCTTTTTGTATTTTTAAACCCACACACTTGATTAGAGCAGTAATACTGATTCCAGAAGAAGTTCACTGATTTCAACTATTTTATTAATGAGACAATCAAGAGACACTTCATCCAATTGCCACAGTAATAGAAGTGCACCTGATGCCCTGATCAACAATGATGACTTTGCAAATTAGACGTTAAATAACTCAATGAGTTTTATCTAAAGATTAAGCTAATTGTGTTTACAACTGGAAACATTGGGTCATCTAATTGAGATTCAAATTCTGGGCACACTAATAGTATGCTTTACAATTCTTCTTCAAGGATGGAGTTTGTTCACCGACGTTCTCTTTTTTTTCAAAACCTTATTTTATGCTCCACTAATAAGGGCTACTCTACAGTTTAGGTGTCAAGAATACACTTAAAACTGATGACAGTTTACAAAGCGAATGAGAGAAGTCCTTATCGCATAGTTAAATAATGAAATCCCTGAGATAGTGTGTAACAAATTGTGTGAATATAAATATAAATACATGTCTTCAATGACAGTTGGGGTCTCTAGTACACAATTTCTTCTCTTGCATTTGACTGCATATGCACACAGATGTGGGCTTTTCTGCTCATCCAATATCTGTTGGTCAGATAAACATAAACACAATAATCATTTATTTCCATCTCAATGTATACAGACAAAAGCAGTTTTGTCTTTGGTGATATTTCCTGCATTCCTTCCATCCTAAATCATTACTTGCATTTAAATTCTTTGTTCAAAGCAGCCAAGCAATATTCTAAGCTGAAAAACTATTCAGCATAAACTATTCAATTTGGGCTCTGTGACTTTTCTACATGATCGCCTTCCACTTCATGCAAAATCTGAAATTCTGAATACATCCCTGCAGGAGTGTGAGTGTCGTCCCATAACATTTAACAGGGGACCTGTGTCAGTTTTTACAGGAAAGGAGGGTACTTCTGCCGTTGTGTACAATACAATTCAATTCAATTTTATTTGTATAGCGCCAAATCATAATATACATCTCAAGACACTTTACATAGAAGGTCAAGACCTTCAAATCTTATTAATGTAGAGAAACCCAACAGTTCCCACAATAAGCAGCACTTTGGCGACTGTGGAGAGAAAAACTCCCACAACACTAGTGGGGAATATCTTTTCTGTTATAGAGCACAAACTTTAAAAACATATCAAAGTTTTTAAAGAATTTGTTCTAAAGGTCTGTTTAAGTTACCTTAAGGGTCAGTGTGTAGAATTTAGTGATAACTAGTGGTGAAGTTGCATGTTGCAGCTGAACACCCCTCACCACACGCTCCCCTTCCAAACATGAATGAAAACCTGTGGTAGCCTTTAATTGTAATAAAAACTCACAAGTTGTTTAATTCGTCCAGTTTGGACTTCTGTAAAAAACACATGGCGGCCTCCGTAGAGAGGACCTAGCCTCAGCGCGCCCGCAAGTTCAGCCTGTGTCATTTATTACAAGGCGAAACCCTTGATGATGCTAAGGTGCACAACTGAAGTTATGTCCCTACCATCCTGCTAACATGTACTGTTAGTTAGTGACTGTGGTAGTGGGGGGTGGTTAGTGTCGGTGGCAGGAGGGAGAGAGTGGGCAGGTGGCTCAGGGATTGGTGCCAGGGAGAGAGTCTGATTGTGTACAGGTGTACTGCGTTGGCTGATGACTCTCTCCCCCCTTTTATCAGCAGTAGCGTGCTGGGACAAGAAAGGTTTCTTACACACACACAGGAGGAGAAGCTGGAGGCAACCCGGGAAGCCCAGCAAAAGAACATTAAAATATGCTTGTGTATATGTGTGTGTACAAAAGGAATAAAGGAAGTAAACCGAAACCTGACTGAATCATCTGTGACGAGGAACCCGCAGTGGCACGAGTCCTGCTACAGTAACCTAAATTGCGCAGAAGATCTTCAAATGTACAAGGGATATTGTCAAATATTATAAATAAAGTATTTTAATATAAAGGACCTATTCTAGGGTAAAGAAAACAACAATTTGTACAATTTAGATGATACACACTAGGGAAAACATCACTAGGGTAACGTTATGTTCAATGTATGCTAATAAATCCCTTTCACCTAAATCACTGGACCTTTTAAGCTTTTCTTTTACAATTGCTGACATGTATTGGTCAAACCATTGCTTTCAACTTTTTCCAAAATCCATGAACTCACATTTATTTCACATTCGAATTCCACCATCTGCATATCGCCGTGCAGTTGCAGCACAAATGAATAACTCCAAACAGACAACATTCACATCTTGCAATCAAATGTCAGCATACAAAACATATGAAAATGGTAAACATTTGATCTGCTAAGCATCTGAATGCTCGCACTTTCATTGTGAACATGTTGGCATGTTGAGTCTAATAGTTCCTCTTTGAATTTCCCTACGGGGATTAATAAAGTTTTTCTGATTCTGAAGTGACACAATCTGCGAAGGTAAATGATATCTTTGATTGAACTGAACAGCCCCACACTAAGGCCATCACCTGTGATGAGCCGAAAAGGTTGAAAACCACAGATGATAAGTGTAGTGGTGATCAATCATACAGCATGTACAGCATTTCCTCAAACTGCATCACAACCATTACATGCAGTGAACACTACCTGTCTGGATGAGACCCTATTTAGATTGACATCAGCTGTAACATCAAATGATTTTTTTTCTTCTCCACACTGAGTACATTTCAAAGGAAGGACCACATACATACTTTCCCAACAAACAGTACTTACTACTTACTACTACAGTGTGTCTCATTGGACTCTGTATCAGCCCTGCTCTTTAATATTTAAGTTTAGTATTTTGAATGTCTTCCACTTGCCTCTGGCAAGGTTTGCCTATGTGACTTATTTCTATGCACATGAATAAATATTGGTACATTCTACAGTTGAAAAAGAAATGAAATTTCAAATCCATCGATGATGTGTGTGTAGCTTTTAATGAATATCAATGGGTCGAATTTCACCTTCCTTTATACATGAAAATGAGTAATATATTAAGCTCACTGGCAATATAGTTTCTCATATATCACAAACTATGTCGATTACTTGAGCTCTTTATACAACAAACAGTCTTTACCAGTCACATGTACTGAACATGGCATCAGTAACAAGAAAGCAAAAGGCAGACAATGAATGCAGAATATTCAGGACAAAGCTATAAAAAGCCTCACAAGCAAAACAACACAAAGTTCATTTGTGTCAGATGCCAAATGAAGCCACTGTGGTAGAAGCTTTGAGTGGGGAAGAGTATGGAGGAGAGGCTGAACAATTACATAGTATCATACATAAGTGTGATTGTGAAAACTTTTAACCTCACAAGGTACTTAGTTAAGGAGAATTAGATTTTCTTTCTCAGAAATTAATTCACAATATCTATCTACCACTCAGATGTGTGTCGGCTTATGCATGGGACATACTGCCTGCATCCATTCCCGTCTTGCTATATTGAGTTTGCCCTTCGATAATGACCATCAATAATAGTCATTATTATTATCCATCACTGCTCAGTGACCTTGAAGAAGAAGCCAGTCAAATGACTTTTGTTTACCCTCTGTCTGTTTTTTTTTACCAGCAACCAACACAACTCTAGATTACATGCCGCAGCAGTGTGTCAGGCTGTGTGGCGGCCCTCACCTGTTACCATGAATCTGAAATTAATACCACAATCTATGACTGCCACTCACAAATGGCAGTGACTCTTTTGGAGCAGCTCTATTCTCTGAGATCGGATTTTTTGAAATTGACCACTCACATCCTTGTTAACCTCAGAAACCCCTGAGTGGTTGGCAAACTTCCCAGTTTTATCTCACAGTTGATCTCATCATGCCAATGATGTGACAGGATTGTTTTACACATGAAATAATATATTATGAATCCCTGACTTTTAAAGAGACAAATCAGTACGTACTTCCCACTTTGCTAATCATGCTTCCTCCTAGTCTTACTCCCACATCCTGGACTTGTGACCTGTAAACTAATCAAGGTTATCAATTATGTTTTTAATTTGTCTGAATAGAAACAAAATTCAGAGACAAACGAGTATTCAAACTCATGTTCACAACTATGGTCAATTAAGAGGTTCCGATTAATCTAACCCCAATCTGCATGTTTTTGGACTTTGGAGTGCAGAATACATGAGAACATGAAAACATGCAGACTCTACACAGAAAGGCTTCATGAGGCAACATTGTTAAGCACCGGATCACCAGGGCCAAGATCTGTCTTATGCAGACAACAACACTCTTGGATTGGACCTGTTTATGACTAGTCTGACTCTGAGGGGTGTTTGGAAAGAGCAGTCAGGCCTATGTAGAAAAAGGTTTCCTAGTTCATAATGACCTAATGATACCGCATGGGTTTATTTTACTACAGATTATGAAAATTTAAATAGCAACATCAACAGCTCTAATGCTTTTTCATTTACTGAAAAATATTTTGTGTGTAATCTGTTTCATTAATGAATAATGGAGCAGTTGTAGCATTTTTTTTTCATTAGTCAAAGGGTTTTTCATACTTCTCCATTTCATGTGGATGCTGGTTCATTAAGGACAAAATATACAGCTATACAGCTACTGAGTCACATCCCGGGATTCTCTGCAACTTTTACAGGTGCACCATAGAGAGTAGGCTGAATGACTGCATCACCGCCTGGTATGGCAGCTGCACACATTACCAGGACGGAGCTGCCATCCATGGAGGACCTCTACATCAGCGGTGTAGGAAGAACCCTGATCACCCAAACTATAAACTGTTCTGCCTGCTGACATCTGGCCGACGGTACCGCAGCATCCATGCCTGCACCACCAGGCTCCGAGACAGTTTCATCCCCCAGGCCATAAGACTTTTAAACCCCTCCCATCTGCCATAATTTGTCTTCTCTGCACTTTAAAATATTAGCTTTTTTTAAGGTGTATATTTATTATATTTTATTTTAATACTTTAGGTTTATTGTTATTTTATATATTCTATTTCATTTTTATATTTATACTTATTTATATTCTGAGCATGGCTAGAGGGGAGCCTGTGACTCAAACATTTAATTGCCAGCAACTGCTAAATGTAATTGACAATAGTGAAGTGTCATTGTAGTCCTTTAACCCTGTATCATGCTGAGCCTATACAGGGCGTTAGGTTACTGTGCTTTTGGTCTTTCACAAACTGATTGGCCCATAGATTTTTCAGGCTAGAAGATTTATGACTGCTTTAATTGCTCCCTCATGTCTGTTCAATTCTTCAGTCATGGACTACATCTAGTTTATTAGAAGTGTCATTTCTATAGGTGCCTTCAGACATGCACTGAGCTCCACAGATCCTCTGTATTTTGTCCACAGGAGGTAAATGTTTGAACTGACTTTCTCCGCATGGCGTCTATAACGTCAGGAGAATTTGATGTGAGAACACAGCAGGCACTTCTAACACGCGAAAGACACAAAAAGAATACAAAAAAAGGAAAACAAATATATGCCAGTGAAAAAGTGGTGTCGTACACATAGAAGAAACCAACGAAGACATCAACAGAGTTTGTGGTGATGAGAGCTGACACCCGTGTCTGTGTGTTGTAAAGAAAATCACGTGATCTCTGCACTGGAGTTAATACTTCATTTTCTTTGTAAATTCTGTGCCCGGCTGCTCCACCTCTCGTCTGAATTTTGCACAAGATTTGTTGCCGTTGTGAACGCATCTGTGCAGAGGACCTCCCTCTGCGTTGTGCATGTGTGAAAGGCAAACTACGGGTAAACCGTGGATCCAATACTCCGGACTTTACCCACAGGTCATGCTTCAGAGTAAGATAGTGATACTGTGATGCCCTAATGCTGCAAATATCACATCAACAAAGCAGTGTTTAGCCGCCCTCTCTGATGGAAAATTAGTTGTTAACTTACTCTCTGTGTCAGTAGTCATCAGTCATTTGTCATCTCACCCAAAATGCAAAAAAACAAAATGGAAACTAATCATTATCTGCCACACTACACATCAACTTAATCTGCTGACATTCCTGTAAAAATGGGGAAATATGGGACAGCACTCACATCACTGACAACTGAACAGTGCAATCAGAGGACGGAGAAGGGCCTTGGTAAGCCAGGTGACCAAGATGATCACTTTGGCTGAGTTTCAGAGACGGAGATGAGAGACACTTCCAGAAGGGCAACCATCACTGCAGCAGTCCACTGAGGAACAAGATCCTCTGTTCACATGGCACCAAGACCGAGCTGTTTTAGTATCAATTTTAAAGCATCATGTCTGGAGGAAACCAGGCACCACTCATCACCTGTCAAATACCATCCAAATAGGGAAGCATAGTGGTGGTTGCATCATGCTGTCAGGGTCAGGGTTGAGAGAACGTTGAATGGAGCAAAGTGCAGAGATATACTTAATGGAAACCTAGTGCAGAGTGCTCAAGATCTGACTGGGCGGAAGTTTCATCTTCCAACAAGACAATGACGCTGAAGCTGCATTTATACATTACTGGTGCGACTGTTCATTGCGCATGCCAACTGTGATGTCAACACAACACTTTTATACTGGAGCTTGAGTTGTGAGTGACTCGATGACTACTCTGGTGACTGGACATTGCAAGATGAAGTGCATTTTTACAATTGTTTTGATTTCTAAGGGTTTGGATCTTGGCTTGGTGTTGTGATCGATGACTGCTCAGTTTGGTCCAGATGATCAGACTGCTTCCTTTTTCCTTTTATTTTTCTATTATAATAGTTGTGTAGGATTGCTTGGCCATGACAAGGGTCTACTGTGACATTGTAGTTCCGATACATGTTGAACTTATTTTGAATTTGTGTAATTAATCGACATAGTGTATAGCTGAGTACACTGAGCTACTAGAAGAGCAACAGTCATTATTCCATTTCTCCTTTCACTGTTCCTTTCTGCTAAAGCACAATGATTGTATATGAAGATGGACAATGTGTCATTTGGAGCCGGAGTCTGTGCAGTTGTGATCGTGGAATGGACCCGCCATCCTACTACGAATCAATTTCAGCTGTCAATACATCTCACCTTGATCTTATAGCATCAAATAACTAATTAAAACCAGAAAAGATTTAAACATACATAAGTGTAATGAGAACTACCTAGAATGAAGGAAACCATCTCTGAGAATAATGTATTTGATGTGTACCTATATTTTTTAGTTTGTTCCCTGACCCACTTGCTGACATGGAGGAGACAGGGTTTATGACCTGTACTGCAGCCAGCCACTGGTAGGCAATCCAGATGTTTTGGCTTAATTTATGGGCAGCTGTCATGTGTTATAAACAGCCATTGCTGAAGACAACAAGTTTACTTTAAAAAAAAGTTTTGAACGAATCAGAGAATTTTGGAAGTCTAAAAATATGTTGGAGATGCTGCAGAGGAAATCTACCCTTCGTCTGTTACAATTATCAACAGTATGATAAATTTTGTTTTTTCAACAAAAATCTAATTATTGGTTGTTTTGTATTTTCATGGTCAGTTAATCAATTAGTCAGTTGACAGATATACTTAAATGTCAGTCACTTTGATAATTGATGATTTATTGATCAAGTCATGCTAAAGCTAATTTCCAGCTTCTCTGTAAGACTTTTATGCCTTTATCTGTTCTGAGTTTTTTGAGGGGGCAAGACAATTGAACATGGGCTTAGGGACATTTTGATGGGCATTATTTATTATTTTCAGACACTATATAGACTCAACTGTAAATCAACAAATAGATAATGAAATTGTCATTAGCTGCAGATCTAAATGAAGGCTAAAGGTCTTTTCCACCAACTGCTCACTCTAATTTGAAATTATAATGTCCTTGTGGAGCTTTGCCATAAAGTTACCAGAGGATACCACCATGAAACAAGCACCTCTGCATCTTGGGACATTTATCTGTCCAATCTGAGATTTAACAGAATCTCAGGACCAACAAAACTCAAGAAACAACAGGCAAGATCTCTGCTATTGATTTGACTCTGCACTACACAATTTGAATAACCTCAAAATAAATCTGAACATTCAACATGCTCAACAAAGCTTAGATTTCTACTAGAAAAACCTCCCACAAACACTTCAGCACAGCCTGTATCACATAATCCTCTAACAAATAAGTAACTGTTTCCTGTATAGTAGGCTACAGAGGAAGAAATAGAGCCAGCCGAAACAAAGAGTGAGAGGGCTTCTTACCTGCTTTCCTCACATCCCGCACGGTTTGCTGAAGGTAGGATAGCTCCTGGTCGGCACTGAGGAACCACTCCGAAAAGGAGGGAGGTGAGGGAGTATGGCTGGCAATTTAATGGGAAGGCTGGAAAGAAGGAAGGCAGATTGGAGGAAGGGGGCAGTTAGATAGAGAGCTGGGGTAAAGAGGCACTGCTGCTGTATCCTTTCTCTGCACACTGAGCCCTGAAAACTGAGCAGAGCAGAGTGCTGCACATATCCTTGCTCCTGCTCCACTCTCACTCCGTGTGTGTGCCGCTGCCTGTGTGTTATCACTTGATAGATGCACCAAGAGTGTTTGGCAAAACATCTATATAAAATTGTCTATGCCCGTATTATATTCTATATTTTTCTTTTTTTTCCACAAATCTCATGAAAAGACCACAGCTAACAATGAATTGATGCAACTAACCATATTGTGTGTATCCAAAGTCTGATGCATCTGTACCAGAGAGATTAAGACACAGTGCTGCACAAATGGTGATCCTGACACCTGTCTACTTACAAAATGAAAAATGTTCTGACATATGTTGACAAAAAAAACTGACAGAGGATTCCCAACTACAAGTTTCAGCTTGTTCCATAGATGTTCAGTCAGAGATTTTGTCTTATAGTAGGTTAATTGAGAATGGGCCAGTGTTATTTTCTAATCTGTTCTTGGTTCTTTTTTTACGCGGTATAATTTGTCATGATCCAGTTGCAGCAGCTATGGCCTACCACTGAGCTCTCTGACATGTGGTGGCATATGTTACAACAGAATGTCATGGTAATCTCATTTCATTGTACCTGCCACAGATTTTAAGTCTTCTTGTGCAAAATGCAGCAAAGCCACCAGGTAACATATCTGCACATCCTCCATGTTCTCTTTTTCTTCACAGTGGGGCTAGTCCTCATTATTTTTTTCAGTGGACACAGCTGGTGTGACTCACCAAGTCTTTTTTCCATTTGTCCAAAGGAAGATTGAAAGGCTTCTCTTTCAAAAGTGCCCCCTCCTGGGTTTCCTTCCATTGAGC
The DNA here is from genome assembly GCF_024713975.1 of Paralichthys olivaceus. Taxonomy (NCBI): domain Eukaryota; kingdom Metazoa; phylum Chordata; class Actinopteri; order Pleuronectiformes; family Paralichthyidae; genus Paralichthys; species Paralichthys olivaceus. The sequence continues at coordinate 3,157,370 of NC_091093.1, read as the reverse complement.
CAATTCAGAAAATGACCTATGGTGCTAGTTGTACTTGTGATCTTTGGGGTCAGCTTGTATCTATTTTGCAGTTTTCCTTTTCTACCACATGAACATTTCTGTCCAATCTGAGGTCAATTTTCTTCCAACACATCCAGGGAGGTTGGCGACAGTCTGATGGGCCTTACACTTAATAACAATGGTGGCAACTTTTCCTCCTTATCGCCTGTAACAACTTTCTTCACTTGTCCATGTGCAGCGTGACCAACAGTGTGGTGAATATTGTCTATTCTAATAGGGTGAATGACTGAAGACACTTGAGATACCTCTTATATATCAGAGTACTCCAAACATCAATAGAAGACTGGTAATATCAGGAGGATCCATTTATTAATCACCTCTTGTAAATGGCACCAATGATTGACCAATGGCCATTTTAGAGGATCTTAGTAGAAAAGCTCTGGGTTCACAGCCTGTAGATTTTATTCTTTGGCAAACAAAAGACTTGCAGATATGCATGACAAGAGAGATTTCCATCACATTTGTCAGAAAGATGGGATCGTTGTTTCAGTGTCCAACACTTTTAGCCACATCAGATATATATAATGATTTGACAATAGAAGTTCTTCTTTGCTTTTTTTCTCAACTCCATTCCTGCTGCTGCAGTGCTGAATGAAAATGTCTGCTAAGAACCATTCTTGAAAAGTATAGATCAATTTCTTGACTTGTCCTTGGTCCAACTCATAAAGTCAAGTATAGAAGACAGAAATATGACATGAATAAATCCCTGTACTGTGGGTGTAATTGACCTCCCTCTTTTATATCTCGGACTCACCACAACAACTTTTGTTAATTAGTAAAACTATACTGATAATGGTCTGTAGTATAGAGACTTACCCATATTTTCTCTTTAATTACAGAGTATGAGCAAGGTTGAGAACAGGTTCTCTAAAATGTTAGTTCCTTGTTCCACATAGTCGTGTTTTCTTCTAGTGTGCCTACATCTGGCGATGTCATTACCAAATGGATTCACATGCCAGAATTATTTCAATAATGTATTCAAATGGACAAAAAGAAAATTATAATACTAATAAATAGAAATAATAACTAACATATGTAAAGCTCCTTTCAAAAAGACAGGTCTCCTGTTTGACAAATAATTGCAGACCAGTGGTAGAAGAGACATGTCCACAATGTCATAATAGCTTAAATAGACATTTTCACTATTTAGCGATTTAGCTTTTTGCAGGTATTACAGGTCTGGGGACAGAATTATAACTGTTCATTCCTGTAAAAAAGGGGGAAGCTTATCAGCAGAGAGTTATCCCTCTATCCCTCTAAACATCATACAATGGGACAATTTTGTGTGTGTCATGCTGGAAACTTGTGAAATTGCAGATTAGAAATATTTTGTCTTTTTTTTAACCACCTGCCTTTGACAGTCATTGTCAGGTTGTGATAATGCTAACAGAGGCTAAGCACTGAGTTAGCTCCACAGTGAGAGATGACATGCCTGCCAATTTACATCAGCTGACAATAAAGGCTAATGTAAAAGAATTTGAACACTGCAGTTTGCCTGCTGTACAAGTTAAGAGCACTGTTGTACTCATTCTGTTTATGTTCTTACATTAGCCTGTATACAAATCCTGCCCTCTCCTCAAATGTACATATAAGACACTTTAGTGTTGTCCCTCAGTTACAAGTTGCTTTTGGATATCTAATGGTAGAAGAGGTAGAAGAGCTATGTTCCAGATGTGCTACATTAAAGCAGAAACCTATACTGGAGATAAATGCAGTGTAAATAGGCAGAGCTTTACTCCATAGAAACTGCGTCAGTGCAGGATTTAATCATTATTATTGATCAGTCACACAGGGTCACAGAGAGAGACTCTGCACGCCTATGAGTTTCTTTTTTCTGGAAAATTACAAGCAAACAACGAAACATCTTCCATGCAGTGATCAGAACTCCAAACCTTCAAAATGCATGTCAAACACGAAGCCCTATAGCTATATTTATTAAGTAGCCTTTGACAAACACTGTGTGAACTGTTTTACACTAAAACTACTGTTTATTACTGCTCCGATGTAAAACCATCCAGAGCCCTCATGAAATGAGCACATAACTGGAGCTGGAACACTTCTGCTCTGTAAGCTAACAGGCAGCATTCACTCTTGGGTTAAAGAAGAATTCATCCCCATTGTACAAACTGCAGGACCAATTTTATTGTAACTTGGTGGAAGGGTAGGGTATGGTGTAAAGAAGAACTCATTAATTTTGGAACAGATATGATTAAGAGAGCAGATCCTGGATATATTTTTAATTTCTTTAACTTCTTCTTTAACCTGTGAGGTAGGGCGTTAGCATTGGCAGAAGAATGTGCTCTTCGAGTGCCCAGGTGTACCAGCCTGATTTGTGCACTTTAAGGCATGAAAACAGCTTTTCCTGTTGTTCAGTTCCTCATAAGCTCTACCATTTTCAAAGAAAAAAGTGTATACAATAATTTGTTATTATTAGTTAAAAGATTTGATAAAAAATCTGATATTTTAAGACAAATAATACAGACACTTTAATTTTGTATTGTGTACATTTATAAAAATAAAGCATTTTTTAGTTTCTTTAAATTCTCATTATTATTATCCTACATTTATATTCACTAAACCACCTGTTTACTCACCAAAAAATACATAAATATTGTAAGACTGCTTTAAGTATGATTAACATTATATGAGTGAATTTAGAATTGTGAGCACTACTACAATGAAGCATAAAAAACTAATACACTACAATTTCATATGGTTGCATTATTAGTGGTAACACATAATTCGCACACAGACCAATCCCCTCATATTATCAGAACTATAAGGATTTGGGTGGAACTGGATTGCTCCATTAGGAATGTGTTTCCACTGACCTTTGGCAGTTTGCAAGACACTTTTGAAGAAGAGAATCATCCTGATTACTGCTAGGATCTGAAGCAGCACTCCACCGTTTTTTGGTGGAATACAGTCATGAACAAATTTTACATGCTTCATTATGTTTTGTACCTCTAGCTCCTTGATCTTTATCAGTGCCTCAGAGAACTCACTACTTCTCAGCATTAAGAAATAAAGTTTTTGCCTGTAATGTCTTTCCTTTAATAGATATTATCCTAAATTTGTCTCAGGATCAATAAAGTCAGTCAGTACACCCGTCCATGTGTATATACTTTTAACACTGAGACATGAACACATTTCTATATTTCAAATAACATTCTAGTGTATCAGTGTAAAACTCAGTGGTGCACTACTGTACTTTCTAATAAACCACCTGGTTTGTGAATTGTAATTCTTTTATTGATGGTTAATAGACAATTTACTGATGAACAAACACACATTTATTGATGGTTAATAGACAATTTACTGACTAACAAACACACATTTATTGATGGTTAATAGACAATTTACTGACTAACAAACACACATTTATTGATGGTTAATAGACAATTTACTGATGAACAAACACACATGTATTGATGGTTAATAGACAATTTACTGATGAACAAACACACATGTATTGATGGTCTGCCAACATCTGTTAGAACAGGTGGGCTGCAGTCTGATATAAACACTGGGGTCTTGTGAGACGGACCGAGCTGTGTGATTGTGAGGGTCCCCACAGCTCCAGTGGTTCATCACGTGGGGGAAAGCAGGTTTTTTATAAACAGCATTAAAAAGGCAAAGCTTCACCCAAACAACCAGGCCGGTCCACTTTAAGCCCTGTGTGCCATTACGCTCAAAGCGCCACAACCCTTCGCTCCATCCAGTCGCACTGTGCAACATTAATTTATTCAAGCAGCCCTAAAATCTCGCGGTGCTACCATTCAGACATCTTGCATTTTATTAAGTCTGGTCCGTGGAAAAAAATCTCCATAAACATACATTGTTATGCGTGTGTGCATGTGTGTGTCCTCCACACAGAAACGGGGTTTCGCTGTGTTTTTGAATCCTGCTCATTTTCGACAGTGCGTTAGCGGATGTGAGGCGCTAGGACCGAGCCTCGCGTGCCAATCCCGCGGACTTTAGACGCTCTCTCACGGGGGCTCTCCACCAGTATTGTGCGTCATCTCCATCGCTGCCGTTCTGCTTTTTTTTTTTTTTTCTTCCTCCGGAGAGGCAAACATGGCAACTCCCGCCGCGGTCAACCCGTCCGGTAAGTCGCTGTCCGGTGCAGACGAAGCAGAACATTTGAGTAGGACCGGGGAGGACAGAAGCAGGGTTTTGTTTAGACCCCTGCTGTCGAGGGCTGAAAGCGGCGACAGGCCGCCGGAGCCTGGCTCGAGCATCCATCCCCCTTCCCCCACTGAACCGCTGACAACACGGCTATTCTCCACAACCTATGCGGCCCAGTGTCCAGACGAGCCGCTGGTTGTGTTTCTGCATGCCCTTCATGCTCCTTTGCTGTGGTGTGTGTGTGCGCCCCTGTTATTCTGTGCGAAGCTAGGCTAACGCGTTGCTTCCCCCACTCTCCGATACAAAAGGTTATTTAGCATATCCCCGCTCCACCGCATCGCCCTCCGTATGTGACGTGTTTACCCCGGACACGTTTGTTGTCCTGCAGTGAAGAAGACTGTGCGATCATCTTCATCGCCTGTTGATTCCTCATTTCATAGAAACGGCTCAACGCTGGATGACTTCGCCCTGCGCTGCTCTCAGGGACGGAGCCAAACGCCAAAGTGCATTGAGAAAAATCCACCGCTGTGATTTGTCTCGTTCCACTGGCTTGAGGTGTGGTCTGGATACAACATAACAAACATGTAACTATTCCCTCTAAGTCATTTTCCAATTCGGCATCCAGCCACTGTCACTCAAGTGGCGAGTGTTTGAATCAACCAAACTTTCCTAATCCATGCTCCTGCTGTAGACCGACTTCTTCACCTCGAGGGAAGCGGTTCAATTGTGTGAAGCAGTTACTCTTAGTTTGGACTGAATTGAAATCGTTAGCCATTGGTGCTTCACAGTTTCTGCTGATTTACTTGAATTGTTATTTATTGTGTAACAAATAATAGTTGGAGCTCTGTGTGCTGTGTGGGTTCCCTGGTGAACAAAGAGAGTGTAAATTGGTGAATGTTTGAATAGAGTCTGGCGTGGTGTGGATGCTAGCGGTGATTCTGCTTCATGGTGATGAAACTGATGCTCATTTTAGGTTTCTTGCCTCCAGATTAGACGAAACTGCAGTAAATCATGTCAATCAAATATTCTGTAACCATCTTTCAATCATTGGTTTGATTCTAATGAGCTTAATGATCACCGTGTTAACAAGTTGACCATTTAAATACCAACTGCCAAGGAAATCCAATTAACAAATTGCAGTTGAGTAATTTTGTACAATAATTGTACAAAATGTTCCTTGTATGTCACTGTCTGTGAGCAAGCCTTCAACTTATTTTTTAGCTGTATTAGCTGACATTGTCATCTAATATCCATCCTATTAGTCAGTGTTTTTGCTAAAAGAAAATTAGACCAAAAGGATCAGTCCAGTTGGGAAAGAGTGGCAAAGTAATTACTCTGGTGCAGAGGACAGAGTCCCTGAGTTCCTGAGACCTCTGAAAACAGGTCAACCATACTCTACCTCACGCGCTGTGCCACTTCATTGGCAATGTAAATGAAAAGGGAATATAAATAAAGAATTCGCTGGTTATTATCACCTCGGCTGCATACAGAGTGTTGAGATGAGGTGTTGTTTGAATGAACAATGAACAGATGGGAAAATAACCCTGTCAGGCAGCAGAAGGGCTCTCTAAGAAGACAGAACAAAACCCCTTCTCTATCTCTTGTTTAAAGATAAGGGGCTCTGTCAGTCTTTGCAGATGAGAGTCTAATAGCTCATGGTAGCAGCACCAAACCTTTCTAGGCCAAGGACAAACGTATTGCTATAATTATTATCCTGTGCATGTAATTCTTGTTTTAATGAAATATAACCCACTCAGATCTTTAGTGGAAGCTTGCAGTGAGAGCTACGTGCAACTCCTCTAACTGGTGATGACACCCAGTTGGAATTAAGTCATGCCTAATGCTGCTGCTGTTGCTGCTGTAGCTAGAGGAGGACAAAGTTAGCTCGCTGATCTGTGATCAGCCTTAATGTTTCCCCTGGAACAGCCCTATGGTCAGGTGGGTTGACCTCAGACCAGATACCAGTGGGTAGTGGAAACGCTGTTGCACTGCAGGATTATCTCCAGCTGGCTGTCACCCAGATCCAATTGGTGTAAGAGCACGTGAAACATGACGAGTGAAATGATCTAATGAGGGTTGCGTGTTTAGAGTGGATAAAGATGATTCAGGTTCATGAACAAACAGAGCAAACTGCAGAACGCAGAGATAACTACAAGTACTAAAAGCCGATAAAAACAGTTCCATCCTAATTTCAATTTTAGTGTTTTTTTTAATCGGTTTGTCAGTCAACAGAAAATATTGACTTGAATAATTAATACCATTCAAAAATACAAAATATTCTCTGATTCTAGCTGTTGTTCTTTTATATCACAGTAAACTGAAAACCTATTAGGCAAAATGTGACATTTAAACATGTCATGGTTTTTCTACTATTTTCTAATGGCATAAAAAAAAGTACTGTGATGTGCTTTGAGTGGTCATCAAGACTAGAAAAGTGCTATATAAATACAGACCATTAAATTCATCTATTATTTAATAAATAATCAGCAGATTAACAGTACAACTCATCAGTTAATGGTTACTTGCAATGGTCTGATTTGTTTCATATTGTGTTTTATTCAAAACTGTTTTTTTTATATTTGAGCATTCTCGATTATTTATTTTAATTCAATGATAAAACATGTTTCTATATTTCTGTAAAATGTTTTATTTAATTGACCAACATGCATCAGTACCAATTTATATATTTTAAAAACTAAAATTGACTGCCACTTGTAGTTTGGATTTAGTTGGTTAAGTATTTAGGAATCATACGAATCATGAAGAAACCAGTGAGAGTGTGTGTGTTTGTGTGTGTGTATTCCTTTTGGAGTATTAATTATCTGTTTTGAATGATCAATGTCCCGAGGCTGTTTGATAGAGCTGGTGGTTAGGGAACGATTGGAGGGAAGAAAGAAAGAATGAGAGAGAATAACCTTGTTTGAGGGAGAGCGGTGATTGAAAAGGAGAAAGTACGCACCATTCACCGTGCTCTGCCAACAGGCTTATTAATGCATTTGACCTCAGGGCTTTTGAGCTCTTGGCTGTTTGAATAATGTATATGTGACAGAGTTAAAACCAGACTTGCAAACGATTTCATGTCACATGAAAGAAAACCTGAAAGCGGTTATAGGCAGCTGGAAGAATGTCGGCTCTGGTGCTCCATGCTACAACTTTAGCATCATCATTAGGGTTGGGTCCTAAATCCCATGCCTAGTAGATTCAGATTTTGATGCCTAAACTATGTAGAGAGGCAAAAATATTACCATACACACCCAGTTGATATAACATTTAACTTAACATAAAAGGAAGCTATTAGCTACCTCAAACTCAAGTCGACACAACAATAAAATGCCGAAAGCTAAATGATCAAAAGTGTGGCTGTGTGTGTATCATGTGAAAGGATTCTGTCACCAGGACATGCAGCAAATATTTTTTAAAATTGAAGGGAGGAACATGGCAATACTAATGAAGCTCCTGGCAACACACAAGATACATTTGAAAGCAGAGGGATGCCCCATGTTTGACTGTTTGCATCTGTGTGGGCGTCTCTGGTCCCTGCGATGGGGAGACAGTTTATGACAAGTTTGGAGTTTGAGTATTTTGCTCAATTAAGCAGTGAAACATTATTGTAGCTGGGTTAGGTTTTATTCACTATATGATTTTGTTATTTATGTATTGTGAACTGACACCGTGAAGGGGTTTGGACCACGTTTTTGGTTCAATTAGTTACAGCTACCTGTAGTACCTGTTAACAGGATGTTTTTTGGTAGTTTTTCCTTACTTTTGCTGAGGGTCAAGGGCTGTGATCCTGGATCTTCAAACGATAAAGCACAAGGAGTCAGAGGAAGAAGTCATGTCCGTAAAATGTATGACATTATAGCAGCATAACTAAGAGCTGAAGGATCCTAGGGATGTCGGGATTAACCGGTTTTATGATAACCGCTGTTTGATAATGTCACAATTTCATAACTGTACACCCTCTCTCTCTCTTTTCCTATTAACCATTATAAATGTAGCCGAGAGTTTATTTCTCCTGCACTGAAAGGTAATAGTATAATAAGGACAAGAAGAATGTGGCTTTAGTTTTTCTAAACTAGTCAATATGTTGCACCAAAACAGAACCACTTCCATTGCTGACACTTCAAAATAAAACTCCCACACAGATACACAGCTTATGACAGGAAACCAACCTTCCACAATAAGGCAACTAAATAAAATAGGTTATATAAATTACTTTTAAATAGATAAACGTTACACTATAAAAAAAACTAGCTGGATAAAGTTGATGATAATTATAAATATTTTAGTTCATAAGCTATATTATCTGTTATCTATTAGCTATATATTGCTTGTTGTGAGACTTTTTTTCTACTTTTTTTTTTGCTAATCGTTAAAAACGTCAAGCCGTGATATTTCCTCGGACAATCGTGGCACCAAAATTTCATACCGTGACAAAGTTGTGTGTCTTTTTCCTTCTATAGTATCAATAATATATCATAGAATATTGTGAAACCGTGATATTTCCTCTGACAATAATCGCGGCGCCAAAATTGAATATCATGACATCCCTGACTGACAACCATGATCAATTTGTTCGCTCTAATCTTGATACAAAATTTCACATTGTGACATCCCTAATGGGTCCCATCAGTCTCGATTATACACAGATGCTCAGCTGAGGGTTCACCTGCAATGCTGTGTTTACAATGATGCACTGCTCCAGCCCAGATGACTCTTTTGTTTTCTTCCCCCTCTCTCTTCTGGGTTTGATGATATTTCTTTTGACTTAAAATCTTGTTTTACCCCAATTGTGCAACTTTCTCTTGATACAGCTTTCACTGAATGTGTAACTGCATTCCATGCATCACTTTTTGGGGTATTTTATGTCCACTGCTGACACTACAAAATATAACAATGGTGAGAGTTCAGTGTGGCGCCGTCTTTAGATTTTCGTTGAATAATTTCTGGCTTCTTAAATGTTATTTACATTTTCTGTGATTTCTGTATTTGCACATGGTACTGCAGTCTCATGCCCTCTTATGATCATTGGCGGGGTCACTGACACATCAATATAAGAACCTGGATGCGAAAAAGTCTGCAGTTAAATGAATCTGCTGTACAGTTTTCTTAAGAGACTATTGGTCGATGAGGCCCATTGTTCTAGTTTAACTGGGTGTTGTCCGCATAGCAGTGAAAAATTGTGTGTCCTGATAATGTTTCCAAATGGAAGCATGTAAGGAACCTGTGATTAACTTTCGTGCGCAAAGATGACTCTTAACTAATTTGCACAAAGTTGAATCGATCAGATAAATAGGATTTAAACCAGCTTAGGGCAGTTCCTGTAATGACAATTAACTGTTCTAGTCTCTGTAGTAAGATGTGATGACTGATAGTGTCCAGAGTGGGTTTTTTGAGAAGGGGGTTTAATTACAGCCAGCTCAGAGCTCTGTGGTACATATTCTGATGATAACAATAGATTGATGTATCCAGTAAAGTAGACCTACTATTTATTCGGGCAGAATTTCTTTAAAGCTGTTATCAGACATACCCTGTAAGTAGGGATGTCACGATATTACATTTTTGTGCCACGATTCTTGTCAGAGGAAATATCACGGTTTCACAATTATTGATACTCTAGAAGGAAAAAAACAAACAACAAAAAATATAGGGCGAATATATAGCTAAAAATATAGCTAATGAATGAAAATATTTATTATTATCATCAACAATATCCAGTTAGTTTTTAAAGTATAACTTTTGGCTATTTAAAAGTATTGTATGTTAGCCATTTTATTTAGTGCCTTATTGTGGAACGTTGATCAGTGAATTTGTGTTTCCTGTCATCATAAGCAGTGTCTCTGTATGGGACTTTTATTGTGAAGGGTCACCAACGAAAGTTTTGTTCTGTTTTGGGAGCGAGGTGTTGACTAGTTGTTTCTTCATGTCCTTATACTATTACTACCTCTAGTATAGGTGAATTAAACTTTCCAATAAATTTAAAATGGTAAATAGGAAGAGAGAGAGAGCGCGACATAAACAAGTTTTTCTCCTCTCGCTGTGAACTCCTCTGATGGAGTTCTTTGTTTGTTGGTGGAAATAAAACCGTTAAGTCAGTTCCCTCTTCTCAACTAACAATTCAGTGGCTTGCCCACACAAAACGTGACTTGCGAGAGATTTCACGGCACGGCGCACACACAAAATACATGACTCACGAGAGGCAGGACACCATAGTTAGATATTGTAGTTTTTACAATTCTTATGGTTATGAAATCGCAACATTTACACTACATTCCGACTCCACAATTTAGTGTTTATTGTTAATTGTTTAATTGATAATTGTTTATTCAATGTTTACACCACTTGCAGAACTGACAATAAAGCAAATTTTGAAAAAAGAAATCGTGGATACCCTAAAATTGTTTAATTGCGACATCCCTACCTGTGAGTTAAGTCTGGAGAATTGGGTCTGGAGTTTACCCAGAGTTTTCATGCACAAGCATGTGTGAAAGGAAAACACACCTGCACAAGCCCAGCAGCTGGGTGCGGCAGACAGAGGCAGGAAGTGACATTTTGTGTCATCTCATCACCACAAACTCCTTTGACATCCTTGTCGGTGTCTTCTTCATATATAACACAGTTTTTCACTGGGAGATATTTGTTCTTTTCATTTTTGCACCTGTGGTGTGTTAGAAGTGTCATCAATGCCCCACACTCATTCACAGTGAATCCAGCAGGTGATCCCCTACTGTCTTCTCATACCTGAATCTCCTAACTTTCTACAGAAGTCATACTAGGCCAGGCGGAGAAAGTCTGCAGATAAACCGGAGCCTCTCACTTCGAAATTTGCATTCACACATGCACCTCCTCTGGAGGAGATACGGAGGATCTGCAGAGTTCAGTGCACTGTTGGGGCCGTTTACTATACAGCTGTGCGATAGAACGTTAAGTGCCTATTATACCTCTCAAGTAAAGTGTACTGGGAGATTGAGTTGTGCTTGGCATGGATGTCTGTAGGAAGAAGTCTATGATGAGCTGACATCCCCAATGTCACAAAAGTCAAAAAAACCCATTGGAAATTCCTGTGTATTTGTGTGCATATGCATGTTTGTGTATATATATATTTAAATAGTTTCTGTGGCCAGTATGTAATTGTCCAGAAAATCTATAATAAACAAAATAATTACAATTCTGATGACAGATACTTAGAGGATACACGACTTTAGCCAAATAATTAACACATGGACTTGTCCGTTTTACGAATGCACCCAAATGCATCCTAGATGTGTCTATAGATCTGATCACTCAGACCACTTTTGGAGTTAGTCAAAGTGGTCACATTCTTTTGTCTTTCTGTGTGAACACCAATAAAGGAATGCCTGGTCAGCTGATGTCCTATGACCTTCTATAGCTTCGTAAAACATATTTTTACTCTTCCGTAAATGTGTTCATTTGTTTATTGCCACCACAACAATATCAAGACTGATCAACACATAATGATTGCTGTCAAATCTTATACCATAGTGGGGCTATGATGTACATGTTTATTTGCATATTGAACAGGAAATTGAGATCTGATAACAATCAAGCGGTCACATGAGACACATTCAGGATATATTAAAATCTAATTGAATCTCCCTACCTTTACTTTTACCTTACTTTTGATTTTTTTTATTGATTTGTTTTCATTGCCATTTATTTTGTGAAGCACTTTGTAACCTCATTTAGATAAATGTTATACAAATACAGTTATTAGGTGTGAACAGACAAACTTTGAGCTACCCACTTGTGATCAGATCCGTCAGAACTGACGTTAATAGAAGGTCTGAACAGGACCCTTCACCATGAATGTAGAGCAGTGAGACTTTCAAATAAGGTGATGTGTAGTTACAAGTGTAACATTTGGACTGACAAAGTGCTCTGTGTGAACAGTTGTGTATAAGAGTGCATATTTGGTCAGTTCACCCACCAGGCAGAGTGACCACACATATTGTCAGATGGAGCCGTCTCTTCATCAGATTATGCTAGTTTCCGTGTGTTACTCATACCCACTTCATGAATGAATGATGGAACACTGCTTCTTGGAAGGCCCTGGGCACCAGTGTGTGTGTGTTTGTGTGTGTTGCTCTGGGAGCAAAGACGGAGGGGGAATGCACACTATCAAATATTAACTATGTTACCTGGTGCACTGGGGCATACCAGAGGGTTTGTTTGGCCAATCCATTGCATCTGGCGGAATGAGCGGAGAGATGAAGAGGAAAACAGTAAAGCAAATTTAATGGATTTGAGGATGAACGAGGGGAGAAATAATGCAGTGGCAGTGACAGAGAAAGAGGGGGAAATATGAGAGGAAGATGGAGGCTGTTCTGGCACGCAGTGCAATTCCTCTCAGCATCAATAACACACAGCACAGGGGCTTTTTATTGAACAGTTGTTTACCTCTGTCATTACTGATTAAAAGTCTCTTAAAGGGCCTGTGCAAGAAAAAGAATGTGTGTGTCCAGAACATTACCAGATAGTTTGGTATCCAGGCAGAGCTGCAGGCCTCACTGTGTACGTCTGAGTAGACAGATTTCTCTACAGTTCTCAACTCTGCTGTGGAAGATAGATCTGGAGACTAAAGTATGACTTCTTGAACCACAAGGTTATTCCTAATGTTCAGAGGGACCAATCTAATCAAATTGTGTTTGTATAAGCTATATTCAAAAATCACAATTTGTCTCAGGGCTTAGCAAGGTGTGACACCCCTCTTTTTTGTTTGTTTGTTTTTAACCTTTAACATTTAGGGTTATATTTTGATGATGTAAGAGCACCAACTACAGCTCATAGAGCAAGTCATGGAAAAAAGGTTGCTGTGCCAGGCGCATGGTGGGTTGAACTTCATTAATCATGAATGTGTTGTGGCCGCAACATTGATCAGAGTGATATCTGCCATTCCCTTGTAAGGCCAGGTGAGTTTGCACCTTGGTGGACTTGGTGTTGTCACTGTGGTGTGATATTCATTCACTTATTTGAAATACCAGGATAATGTTAAAGGTCCAGTGTGTAAGATTTAGGTGAAAGGGATTTATTTGCAGAAATTTAATGTAGAATAATTCTCATTATGTTTTCAGTAGTTTGTTTCATCTAAATTGTATGAATTGTAGTTTTCTTTACCCTAGAAAATATCTTTAAATACTTTATATTTACACTGAGGGGGTCCTCTCTATGGAGGCCGCCATGTTTTTTACATCAGTCCAGACTGAACAAACTAAACACCTTTTGAGTTTTTATGACAACTGAAGTTTACCACAGGTTCTTTTTCATGTTTGGAAGGAGAGGGTGAGGTGAGGGGTGTTCAGCTGCAACATGCAGTTTCAACACTAGATATCACAAAATTCTACACACTGTACCTTTAAGATGTGTGCTTCTTACAAGAACAAAACTTTACAATTTGGGTTGTTTATCTTTTTTGAGACTTTTTGATAAGTGGATACAGGTACAGTAATGAGTTTTAATAATGACAGATGCTTTTCTATTCTGTTTGTTCTTGTGCTAACCCTCTGCCGGTTTCTTTCTTTCTTTGTTTCTGCAGAGATGGGCAGTGAGTTGCCAGGGACAGTAGGGATGCCCGGAGCAGTTGGTGCTGGCCAGGTCAGGATGGGAGGTGCCGTGCCAGGTCGGGGGGGCAAGAGGAGATCAGGAGGGTGAGTATTTTAACTGCTGACCTGTTGTGGAAACTACCCACTACAATTGTATTTACTACAGCAAAGGTTCAAAACATGAAAACAACACTAAAAGTCTCCAGTGGCTAGAGAAGAGTTGTGTCTTTCTTTTTGTCACATTCGCTAGTGACATTTTAAACTGTTGAAGTTATATACAGGTATTCTTACAACCCTATTAAGGTGGTGGAGGGGACTTAATACCATGTATGTCATGCATAGATATTGAGTTTGAGAGAAAACAAACAGTTTTCAATTCATTTTACATCATGTACTGTAGAAAAGTATTTGTTTCATCCTGTTGTGACTAAGACATCCCTCTGTTGTGTTTGATATAACAGCAAACCTGCTTGTTGAGGGTAATCCAAAATCACCAGCTCCCAACTTCTAACTCTTGCTTCTGGGAGCTTTGGTAGACACAACTTTGGTAATGTTAGAAAACAGGTCCAGGTTAATAATTAACAACCCGGTGTTCTTTTATTCAGTAATCTCCCACTGTTTAATGGGGTAACAGTGTTTGTGTCAGATTCGTGTTCTCAGACCTGCTACCATGAGACACAATAGTTGTAAATATGTGAGTTTTCTTGATTCAAGTTAAGTTAATATAGAATGTCTTGTTTTTGTTTAACATAAGAACTTATGAACATGAGTGGTTCCTGTGGTCTTTTAAATTAAAATTAAAACAATGAGTTGAATGAATGAATAGCTGCAGATTAATTTTTCTGAAAAATGTGCTGGATTGTAGATAAATGAAACCCCACCCTCACAGTGTCCCCACTTATTTCTCTGACTGTTGCACAGACTGTAAACTTAACACATGGAATCCTTATCTTTTTCTCCATATCTTTTCTTTTGCACTCTTCCTTCAACTATCTAGTATATGTACACAAGTATTACAAATAACTGGGAGTGCTGCTGCAAGCCACCAGTGACTGCTGTTGTTATTTTCCCTGTCTCCATGTATATTCTGTACGTGAGTTCAGTACCTTGTACATATAATCCTCAGGGGCCCAAGCAATGCATTTAACCCATGCACAGGCATTAGGCCTACACAAACATGAATAAATAATACAGACCTAGATGTAGGCAACATAGAAAATAAACATGGCACAGGGAGCCTGCAGGGACTGCTCATGTCTGCCATTGTTGCTTTATTTATTTAGCTGAGTGTGTTTGTGTGTCTCTGTATGTCTTTCCATGGTTGTGTGGTCAAAGCGTAGTTCTGGCTTTGTGAGGACATGGTAGTCAGTCTTCACATGCTCAAAAAGCAGTTTTAAAGGTACAGTGTGTCGAATTTAGTGATATCTAGTGTTGAAATTGCATGTTGCAGCTGAACACCCCTCACCTCCCCCTCCCCATCCAAAAGTGAAAAAGAACCTGTGGTAGCCTTTAATTGTCATAAAAAGGTGTTTAGTTTGTTCAGTCTGGACTAATGTAAAAAAACATGGCGGCCTCAGTAGAGAGAGGGTCCCCTCAATGTAAATATAAAGTGTTTATATATAAAAGGCCTTTTCTAGGGTAAAGAAAACTATAATTTAGATGAAATGAACTAGTGAAAACATCATGAGGATTATTCTACATTAAATATCTGCCAATAGATCCTTTTCACCTAAATCTTACACACTGGACCTTTAAGGGTAAGACTGAGGTTTAATGATTAAGGAAGGAATCGGATTTCGGTTAGGGTAGGTGTTAGGTGGAGGTATTCATATTGAAGTTGTGATGGTTGTGTGTAGTGTATAGAGTGTCCTCACAATTAATGAGATCAATGTGCGTGTGCGTGTGTGTAAAGGTGGATAATACATACATGGTGTTCGGCTTGAGCTCCCTGAACAAGATTTTGTCAAGTTCGCTTGTTGTCTGGTTTCACAGTTAATTCTGTGAAATCCGACAATGTCTGTCTCTCTCTGTCTCACTAATGTAACCAGGTTCATTCTGTTTTCTCCAGTAAGCTGATTTCTTAATTGTCATTTAAAAGACTAAGCCTGTTTCTGTCATCACACTAGTGGAGAGAGGATTACTGATTTCCTCAGGCAGATCTCTGCCATTTACACAGTGTGTGTTAACTGTGTTTCTCTAATCAGCTTTTCACTTGACAAAACAAACGGCGTTCAAAGTAGCAGCTAGCTAAGATGCAATCCACATTACACAGAGCAGTCCATCCTTGTTTATAAAATAACGCCACCTAAAGCCAAACTGAAAGTGAAACTAACGGAAAGTAGCCAATACAAGTCTGAAAGAGTTTGTATCTACTGCTGCTCATTTCATTTCAGACACATCCCTGATGTGAGAGAGAAGCTCTGACTCTTTCTGTCCTTTCTGAGCTGCTGTGTCCATGCGGTTGAGTCACTCACTTCCCTTCTTTTAGCCGGAACAGTGGTGATATCGCTGCTGCAAAATGTCGCACTACTGTTAAAACATCTTTCATTGTGCAACTCTTAGTATGTTGCAAAGCCAAATAATGCTCTTAATTAGATTCTTGTGCACTGTACTGCAGAACTTTCTTCTGACTTGACTTGTTTCTAACATGAACTGATTTTGGCTTTTATAACCAGAATGACACGATGAACAAATCTTGTGACAGATGACTGATCTCAAACCTGGAGTCACAGTCCTGTGACACCCTCAGTGTAATAGAAGTAGTAACTGTCTCCTTGTTTCTCAGAATGGACTTTGATGATGAAGATGGAGAGGGACCGAGCAAATTTTCAAGGTGAGAACAAAGAAAGCAGATAACACTGACCTGGACTGAGACCATTTGGGTATCTGTCGGTACAATGCAATTTACTGCACTCTGATCCGAAATGGCTTACAATATACATGAATTTGTTTAAAAGAAATATTAACAAATCCCAAAGTTGTGTTTAAGAACCCAGCAGATACCCTCTGTTTGTAGCATTGACACCTCATAACTTTTTCTTTCACTCCATCACAAATACAGTGCATTGTAATGTATTCGTTTTTTAAGGAGAGACTCTTTCACTGCATCTCAACTTTAAGAATGCAGGGTGCAAAGTAAGGGCTTTAGTTGTAAGCTGAGGACACAGCAGTGGATTTGTTTGTTGAGTGGTGACAGTGCGGAGGAGGAGCTGCTCTCTGCTGGACACTTGAGGAACTGCACTCATAATATGCTAATGCCTATTATGCTAAATGTCCATTTTTAGTGTGAAAAAGTGGGAAAACTGAGTGTCTCTTTAAAACCTGAGTTTGCTCAGGTGACCCCCCCTGCGTTGCTGCTTTACTCACTTTACTGTTGTTAAGTTGAGTTTTCTGAAGTCGCCTTGTCCTCTGAGACAAGTTTGCGAGTTAATATAACTGAGATGAAAAAAGTCCACAAACCCAGAATGTGAGAAAAGCCTTGTTTTGTATTCGGACCTCCCTCAGAGTAGAACAGAACAGTTGTATTACTGCATGTGTCACACATGTCATTGACAGCTTGTTTTTTTCTTTAGTTTTGCTCTTGTTTTTATCATCAAACATTGAACCATCAACTGTCATGTATTAATGTGTGACAAGCATTGCATGTGAAGGATACGGATTCTGAAGCCGTTATATGGTGCTTTTCATCTGTGTGTATTCACAGAGTGTTACATTTTGTGTGCTCTCTCTCTTCTGCAGGTATGATGATGATCAGATTCCTGGTGGGGATAAGGAGAGATACGCCAGGTAGGCCGAACCAACTGGGGCCCCAGAGGATTTTCCTTTGAGTCAGGGATCAACAGGCTGTACCCCAAACTTCAAATGTCACATCACTGCTGTGAACCCAACAAAGTGACTTACTGACAAGTCATTGAAAAAAAAAAATCAAAATGAAAGTTCTTAACAGACCACAAAAAGATCTCACTGTAGTTAATTCAACAGGTTTGCAAACATCAGTTGTAAACTTTGATTCAAAGTGAACTGAAAATGAATGACATCACAGATATATAATAATCTCTAACCAATCACATGGTAGTCTATTATGATGAGGCCACTTTTCACGCGAGGCACAGCACGGTTGTTTGAGTCAGCTAAAGTCACCAGTTGATGCTGTTTTGGTCTCGCGTGTCGAGAATTGAGCACAACATAAGAATTGCTGTGAAACCTGCAGCTAAACTTGCGGTGACTTGCCTGATGGAGCTGCTAACAAAGAAAAGTGTGACGGGACCTCTTCCTCTGCCTTCATAATATTAATATTCAACCAGAAAAATATTTTGTGGGCTTTTCATTTATTTCTTTTTGGCAAGAAAATTAGACATCAATAAAAGTAGGATGGTCGGTTTGTAAATTATCAGTGTTTTTTGTGACTACGGAGTGTCTTCAGAAATCCAGAGTACAATGTGTCCAAGAGTCTGTTTTGGCATCATTGTGTATCACTCCTGTTGTGTGAAAGAAAAGTCCCCTCAGTCAGAGAGAAACTTTACTGCTGGCTGACGCATGCAATCTTCCCTGAGAGGAAAACTCAAATCCAGAAATGCAGTGAAATAAAAGATAAACAAAAAATGTCGACAAGCAATTTTATTCAGTAATATATCATCACTTGTTTTTCGATAACATTGATCCCGATTCCAAACAGTGTGCTTTTACTTGTAAAGAACGAGATAAAATGTTAAATCATTCATTTCATGTCAGTTCAGACTCAGACAGATCACAGGTTGCAGTTTAGGGACATTAACAAAACCTGAATCATGGTCAAATTACTGGAGAGGTGCCATACAGAAATAATGATAAGTTGCATCATAGTTCATTTGTTAAAACAAGGTGGGCTGCTCGTTACCTGTCTGAACCCTCTACAAGTGTATAACTACTCCTCTCTGTTTCAGAGAGAACCACAGTGAGATTGAGCGACGCAGACGCAACAAAATGACTCAGTACATCACAGAGTTGTCGGACATGGTCCCCACCTGCAGCGCCTTAGCCCGGAAACCTGACAAGCTTACCATCCTGCGTATGGCTGTCTCTCACATGAAATCCATGAGGGGCACTGGCAACACATCCACTGATGGGGCCTATAAGCCCTCCTTTCTCACTGAACAGGTACTGTACTCACAGAAACACAGAGCTTTATCTGCGTAAAACTGAAATAATATATTCCTTGGCTCTGTTTTTTTGGCACTACACAGAAAAAACAGTTGTATACCCAATCGAACATGTAACAATTAACATATTTCTTTAAATTGATCTACACAAATTAACTGTGGAAGGGCTCAGGTTGGAGGGCCACATTAACACGCTCCTTCAATCCCCTCATAAAGCTGACTATTAATATGGATAAATGCTCATCTAGGTTTGTGAAACCAAGATATGTTAATTTGCACAACTGATAACCAGGGTACTCCATTAACAACCTTATCCATACTAGGGCTGCACGATATATGGAAAACATGCTATATGCGGTATTTAATATCGCGATGACGATATGACTTGCGGTAAATAAACAGAAACAGTCCCTAGCTAAGGACGCAGAGACCACAGACAGCTCCACAGCCGGGAGAGGGTTTACAGCCCGGCCGCAGCGCCACCAAGTCGGATGCAGACACCCAGGGAGCCATGCACAGCTCCACTATGTCCTCTCAGAGTGCTAATTTGGGGTCTGTAATCTACTGTCCTCTGTGTCGCTGTCATTCACACTTTGCAATTTACTAAGTTTGCAAAGTGGGTTGTTTTTACCCAGACTGAGTTTACACGTGCCCGGTCACACAGCGCCATGCGGCCAAATATATTGACAGTTTAGGTTATTGCACCTCTTAACCCCAATCCTCTCACCCTTCCAATGGATTTTGATGCATTTGGCTGAAGTACACAGAATGTTCCTCTTTACATCTGCACTCACCCTGCTGATTTCTTGAGCAATTCCATCAGCTATAGATTCCAGTGGGTGCCAGTTTCATTGATGGCCACCTACGTATGTCCGAGCCAGAACACAAGCAGCACCATGCTTGACTGATTACATGGTGGCTTTGGGTCCAAGATGTTTTATTTTCTTTTTTTTCACAATTTCCTCTTGCTATCATTTTGATTGAGATAGATTTTTGTTTCATCTGTCAGATGAATTTACTTCAAGGTCCATGGTTATGGCTTTTTGTGCACAAAAGCAAAGAGTTAAAAATAAAGTTGAGGGCGGAGGGGTTCCTAAGTTTGTGGAGGACTTATGTTGGAATAATGTTATATTTATCTTTTCTTATCAACACAGTACACCTTATCTCTTTCTTTATTCGTACTCATGTTGTTTCCTATTATGGATGACATTTTAAATTGGATTAGAATAATTGAAAAGTTGTGTCTTGTCACAGCAGTATATTTAACTCACTATTATCTCTGTGGATCAAATGCAAAATGATAAGAAAACATGAAGTGAAGTTGAATAAAAGATTCACAATCAGTCAGGTCGTCATCCTCCTCCCTCTGCTGCTGATGCAAAGCTGCTAGAGAGGAGGGTTACCACAGCCTCAGCCCGGAGCAAAAATCAGACAATTGTGAAGATATATGACATATTAGACATAACTGTGTTTTTGCCATAAAGAAAGCTTTTGCTTTGGCCTTTTCTTCTTTGTTGGTCCAACAAGTGAGGCTGCAGCCTGGAAGACAATAGAGAACACTCTACACATGTTCTCAGGTTTATTCAGTAGTGAAAACAAAGTGTAGGCATAACACATGTAAATCAAGACCTCTCTTTTGCGATGTGTTTACTGCACATCATGATGATGAGGAGATTCTGTTAATCTGCCACCTCTACATCCCACTCAAATTCCAGCTGAGCTTCTGTAATTTTAAGACTGGAGAGAGAAAAAAAGTGTAACTGTCTAAATGCTTATAGCCTGGACTGTTCCCCTGGAAAGATGCAAGATGTTAGTAAATTATGAGACTAAATAGCACCATGTGGTGCAGCTCTCCCAGGAGAACCATCTGTGAATGGGTGACGTCCTCTACTTTGAGGGAGATTGCACTTGTGTTGTATTAAGTTACTTTACAACAAAAGCACAACAGTAAGAGGGGCACACGCTTAATGTAGATCCATATTTATTACAAAGGCTTGGGTTCAGTAGTAAACATTTTAAAACTGGAATTTACTTACTGGTAAGCAGTCAGGTGACCATTTCCCCTCACGGATATTTACTGTTGCATCCTTGGGATTTTCCAAAAAACTGTAACAATGTTGACATTGGGGATGACTCCCTCTTGATCACTACCTTCTAATATACAGTCCATAATCAGTGGACTTGGACAACGGAAGGACATAGTCATGGTCTTGTGTAATTGTGAAATTACTCAAGGGCTGTTGTGTTAACAGTTAACAGTTAACAAGCTCAGTATCTTTCTTTTTTTTAGATATATTAATTGTGAGGTGAAGATAAAAAGGAACGGATGTAGAGCATCATCTGAGACTTTGTCATTAAGGCTCATTGATGAATGTTATACAATGTACAGTTGATTAGAAATAGGCTTTCCCCTACTTTTTAAGTCTGCTTAATTCCAGTTGATTCCTTTCCTCCTATCGTACAGCATCAGTCAACATATCTCTGATGTAATTTGCGTGTGTGTGCGTGCGTGTGTGTGTGCGTACGGGGGGGGGATGAAGACTTAGTGCTGATGAAACTCTCCGCTGCCCGTAGGAACTGAAACATCTTATCCTGGAGGCAGCAGACGGATTCCTGTTTGTCGTCGCCGCAGAGACGGGCCGGGTCATCTATGTGTCGGACTCAGTGACGCCGGTGCTGAACCACCCCCAGTCCGAGTGGTTTGGCAGCACTCTGTATGAGCAGGTCCACCCCGATGATGTGGACAAGCTGAGGGAACAGCTGAGCACCTCGGAGAACTCCATGACAGGTAGAGGAGGTCCTTCCACTTCACAGACAGTCAGCTAGAGGTTTATAAAAGGTCTCATGTCAGTGTGAAGTGTTCACTTCTTCAAACAGAAAAAATACCAAAGCCTGTACTTGAAATTTGACTTTTTTCGTACTGTCTTTTGTCAATTGCAGTATTAAATCACTGTATTTCTAATCCAGCGACATGAAAGCTTTACCAGGTTTAGGCAGAGATTATAATCTCCCTCTTTTTATCTGATTTCTTCAATGTTTAATCTCCATATCTTCTATCGTCACAGTAATTATAGATGCATACAGGTACTGTGTTATAAGGCATTGACATTTAAAATGGAAAATGTCTTTTTAAAATGCTCACTAGAGGGCAACAGTGTCTCGTTAATCCTCAGTGTTCCATGGCACAGTGGAGGCTGCACAGTTTCTCAGTTGAGCCGCTGAGTTTGTATTTGCTTGTGTTTGTTAGAGTTGGCTGAGAGTCATCACATGGCTTTGTGACCCTCCCCCACTGCATATGCACAAACTAACACAACACATGCTATAATTCCAGTGTCCAAATTCTAAAATAGCAAATAAATAAATTACACAACGTTTTACTAGATGTGTCCTGATGAGGTTTATTTGGCCCTAATGCTGATCCAAGGCTTTTAAAATTAGGAATCTGCCAATACTGAGTCCATCCTAAATTCATGGCCATTAAATGTTGATGAAAAAAGTGTTTGTGTGTGATACACTGACACAACAGATGTAGACTTGTTAGTGTCACACGCCTTGTTTTTATCAGCTTCTTCACCCATAAACTCAATTTAGTGTCATGACACTTAGCGATATCTCACTCCTATGCCAATTGTCAAGACATTTCCCATCCCAAGTGTCAGTCAGTTTGTCCGTCTGACCCCAGAGGCCCTGCGCACCTCACTGAACACCCACCATGGCCATATAAACAGCAAAACACAGTCAGTTGAAGATACACATGTGAGCAGGCACCCATACACAAGCACTTTGAAGTGCCAGCAGTTCTCAGGGTCAAGTTTCATTCACTTGAACCAAAGCAACTTGTTTTGGAGGCTCTTTTAGTCTTTTTCTGCTCTTCACTGTTTGAACCGTTGAACCATGTTTTTCCAGCCTGCAGATGTGGCGGGCCTGAAAAACATTCATCAAGTGGAACAAGTGATTGTTTCCCCACATACCAGTTGTTGCTGTCTGTAATTCACTGAAGGAATAACAAGTGATTTACTGTTTTGGAATCTTCTTGAGCTCATTAATATTGCGGAGCTTGTGTTCTAGTGGTTATTTGTCTGTCTGACCAGTACAGTTAGGAAAATAGGTGCTTACTCAAGATTCAAACAAAGACATGAAAATGCTGTCAGACAATATTATACGAGTCAGTTCCATGTTTTTGCTAATATAATGTTCTACCTTCTCCCAAATTCATTTAACTCTATGAATAATTAACCTAGGAAATGGCACTTATTACAAATTCAATTATATATTTATTCAGTCATTAATTCAGTCTGTCCTGACTCTGCTTGCTAACGTTTTCTCTTTCTAGTCTCTCTTGCTCGCCCTGACATGCTGATACACCAACACGACTCAGCTGACGTCTTTTGACGCGCTCCAGTTGAAATGTATTTTTACACTTCTCAGTGTCCATATGATGATGAGTTTGTAACCACCGCCACAACATCAACACTGATCAACATGTAATGACTTTTGTTATATTGGTAAACTCTCTTGTCATGGCTGTGCACATTCATTCAGCCCCTTCTGACTCCACTCACTGTCTTTTCTCTGCCTCTCTCCTGCTGCCCCTACACACACACACACACACACACACACACACACACACACACACACACACACACACACACAAACACAAACACACAAACACAAACAGCTACAAACACCTGCACCAATATATCCTCAGTAGATGGTTTTTGGGCTGGCAGTGGCCGAATGGAAAATTTTAGCAAAACGCCCCTAGTTCTCAATGCATCAGTGAGTATGGTAACGTCACTGTCGGTCTTGCCCTCTCAGCACCTATCTGGTGTATTTCCCCTGCTGAAGCTCATGTCAGTTTATAAGAATCCATCAAATCTCACAATTATTTATTATGCTGTTGATCACATACACTGTCCAAACAGATTGTGCTCTTTGTGCATGTGCCTTAGTCTGTGGAGCTGTTTGTAAATAATAATTGATGTTATCCTGTGCAACAGTTAAATCTGCAGTAAATGTGTAAATATCACCCCTTATGGTAACAGTGATGCACGTATTGCTCTCAGGTGAGGTTTAAATTTCATATATTTCAATTTCAACACAGAGAAGGCTATCACTTATGATGGATCTCAGTCTGCTCTTGTTCTGTGTCATAAGAGAAAATCACACGTTGATTGGTGTTTGCTGGGCCAAATAAATTATAGAAACTGGAGGTAATTTCCTGCAGAGTTGGGAAATGAGCAGCACTGATTTGACTCTCAAAAAAAATCCCAAGTTTCACAACCAGTGATTTCATCAGTGTACTACTTCAGCCCACCTTTTTCTTGCAAGATTTCAATCTGTTCAGATTGCCAACTAAAAGCATGATGTCTGCCAGCCACTTGCAGTTGCACTGTTTGACAAGGCTGTGACCTTTTTCCCCCTCACAAAACAGTCTATTTCATATCTCGGCAAATAAAACCGCCCGAGGTCTGTCCCACAGCACACATCTGAGTGGTAGATTACATCCACTTGTTGTGCATCAGCTTCCAACAGGAGCAGCTGAAACACTCAGTGAAACTCTTGATTGACTGAGATTAATAGTTTTCCCCGTGACACATCACCTCTCCCAGCTGGGCGTCTGTAGCACTTAGAGCTTCCTGACATGTAGCACAATTCATTTTCACCTCCTCTATAGATTTCTTTACTTTACCGCACATCAGGGAAGCCATTCCACTCTTCTCACCTGTCACGGCTGGAGCAACATCGCACAGTTTCTTCTGTAGGTGACCGATGCCATTGATGGCATCTGAGCAGCTCCTTAAACGATATTCGGTTGTTTTGTCAGTGAGGGTTTTTGGAGCAAGGAGCTCTTCTGACATGGAATAACTGTCAACCAAAAAAAACATTGTTATTGTCTTTGTTCAACATCCTTTTCACAATAAACCAAAAGCACATGCTTTCCCCTAACTTGATCCTTCATGTTTCTTGTTGAATCTTAAAGCCATCCAACAGCCATGGTCCTTCGTATGAAAACCATTAAAAAAGACCTTGAAATGTAAATGCAATTGCAACATCGTTCAGAGAAGTTGAGGTTAGTCGTTTTCCTAAAATTGTTTGGTCGTTGGAGACATCATAAACAATTGTGATGTATATTGTAGATGCTGAATAGTTCAAACCGTGACTGTTAAATTGATCAAGTATAAAGTGGGTTTGCTTGTTGTGTTTGTTTCCTGTGTTGATGAGGTAATCTGGTCTGTTTTGTGTTTTCTGTGGTCGTCAGCCTTTCTCTTTCTCCTATCTGCGTCCTCTTCACTGTTGTGTTTGAGTGGGAAGTTGCAGTCCACTTCATGTTTGCGAGATACTCAGAATTCCTTCTCCATCTGGAAAGGATCAGTCCTGTTCTAATGATGATGGATACTGATTGCGCAGGTTATAGCAACAGAACCAAGCTGTAGGGTCTACAGAGTCCTACACGGAACCCCTTTTTCCATGTGATCGAGGAACACAAGTGCCTCAGGGGTCTTCTGTTCCCTTGGGTAATAAGGAAGATTTTGACTGTGACAGATTTCCCAAGAAATCCTGGTTAGGAAATGATGAAGAATTGTTTTTATTAATCATTAGGCTTCACTTCACCTCTATTCTAAAGTACTGATGGTTTCTAAAATGTGACCTATATCAAGACATTGAGACGTCTGAACTGTGTTGTTGAGACCTCAGGCTTCTACTCTCTCCTCTGGCAGCTCTAGAGATCAGCTGTCAGTTTGGACCTTCACCAGAATTTCTCTTTTCATCTCTGCGTCAATGCCAGGAAATAGAATTGGTAGAGAAAATGACTGTGCACTTAGATCACACAAATGGCAGTTTGGGGTTGATGTCTAATAAATGGTGCCCATTAGGGCCTTGTCAAATAATACTGATGGAGCACTTCACCCTGAATTTGTGCTCCCTGGATTTTTTTAATTACGTCTAAATATGTGTGGGTACAGTGAACAGTGGCTCTGCTGCACAAGTAAACTGAACAAATTAATTAGGATTTTAGGAATGAGGGTCTCCATGTGTGACTGTTTGAATTTGGCTGTGCTCTGCAGTGACAAGAACCTGCTGTTGTCCACAGCAAGTTCACAAATGCTGGTCAGTTAAATAACTGTGATATCCACTATGGATATAGTCCAAGACTATATCCATGTAACTCTGTGAGCTCTTTTCTGATAAAAATATTGAGGTGGTGACCTTGGTCACCAGCACATGTAGTGTATATGCTCATGCTGTTAAGTGATTCTAGATTCTATTTCCAGTGTTTTTTATACTTTTTTATTGATGTTTTGAACAATAGTTGACAATGCACTGAATTATTTAGACCAGTGGTTCCCAAACAAAGAGTCAAGAAGCCTGGGTTGGTTGCAAGATAAGTGGGTGTCACAGGTTGGATTTTTAAAAACAATAGAAAGGCATATTTTAGCCATAACAAAAATAAAATATAGCCTTTATCCTTTGTCCTCACATGAACCCTGAGGGAATTTTGACAGTTTAGCGACAGTATCACTTGCAGCACGTCAATTTACAGCACCACAGGAAACGTTGTACTTAGGTGATTTTATGCGAACTAGTCCAAATCAATATCCTGTGTATGCTTCAACCAATCCTGGGGATAATGGAGGTCAGACATCTCTGGCTCCTTTATGTTGGGAGCTGGAAAACAATTTGACTTTATTCTTCCTGCTGAGTCCGAGGAGATCCAGAGCTCCAAGTTCACCCATACACCATATTTTTTCTTCAAGTAAAATTTTTCCCTCATCATGTCAGTGTCATTGACAGTCTCAGACAGTGACAATCAGACAACCTGCCCTGCTCTGAACCAAAGAAATGCTCCACTTGTGATGGACAAGGTTGTAAAACTTCATCCATTATCTGTTATCAGCGGTCAATTTGATTTTTATATTTATTGAGGCACTTTGTATACCTTAAAAAATGATAAAAGCATAGAGATAAACAATGAAAAGAGACACTGACAGTGCGGTCACAATTCATGTCAACACCATACAAACCAATTTTTCTCCTTGCTCCTTCTCCTCGTCGGTGTGACCCACAGCGGTCACATGTATTGCAGCTGTTGTCCTCACTGTTCTAATCTGTCAAAATGATGGATGGCCTTCCCACTTTTCTGTCATTTAAAAAAAAAAAATCTGTCACTGACAGAAAATATTTAGTAAACTTGACCCCTGGTTACACTGCACAGCTTCAGTTTTATCTCTCACCAGATAGTACTTCCTCATTCTTTTGGGCCTGATTACAGGTGAAAAACACCAACAGCTGAGCACCTAAAGCACAACTTTGTCCACCCTCAATGTAAGAAAGTGTCTAGGTTAGAAGAAGTAAGAGACTATTATTACGAGCCTTTACTGCTTTACATGGTGATGTTAGCTGTGTACTTGCAAAGCAACTATTCTCATTTGAGCTGCTGTTTGTGTGTTAACAGGACGGATTCTGGACCTGAAGACAGGAACAGTGAAGAAGGAGGGACAGCAGTCCTCCATGAGGATGTGCATGGGATCCCGACGCTCCTTCATCTGCCGCATGAGGTGCGTGTGTGAGAGTATGACTCTGATTACGTGTGTTTTCACATCTGCAAGTTGACCTGCTGTCTTCAAGATGTCGCCGTGATGTATTTAAAAATGTGCCTTTTCCACAAGACATACTGAGATTTTCAGGTGTGCAATTATTGTTAAACATTTAATTGTAACCGTGTTAAACTAGTTTTAATTTCAGAAGGACTCTTTATTTAACTGATCTAATTTCTGTTTGCAAGTATTACAATCCATTGAAATCTTTGCAAAGCTTACAGAAATAATGAGTATGCTCTAGAGATGTCATTTTTCAGCAGTGTTAATTACGAGTCATTATGATCATAATAGATAACGATCATAATAACTCCGTAAAATGAATTAGACCGGGATAAAATGAAGCTTGTTGAGAATGAATGGAGCCTCTCGTAAAAGGTCACCTCTGCTTTTTAACGCTACATGGGAATCAATTGAGATGCGAGCGAGCAGAAATGGTACAAAGTGTCAAACAGCAGGGGTTCATGTAATCTGACAGGCAATCAGGAATACGTTACATGCAAAGTGACAGCCATTAGACACTCACAAAGACAGCAATGGCAGGTTTCTTTCTCTCAGCTACTGCCTACACGGAACAGTGAGTAGTCCTGCTGAGCCGTTTCTAATTAGCCCCGCAGATGCTCTTACAACACTGATTCATATGTGATTGATTGGGCGGCTCAGGCTATTAATCATAGTAGGCAGACTTATGTGCGGTGAGTCTGAGGCAGAGGAGGAAACTAGATGGGAGATATTCAAACAGGTGAAAAGCAGGGTTGAGCAGAGCACTGGGATCAAAATCAATATTACAATATTAACAGGAATATTTTGTGATAGGAAGATATTATCCAATAATTCTATGAATTTAAATGTTGATTAAATATATATCTGAAACACTGAAATACCAGATGTAGATACTAAATCAGACACATCTTATTGTTCATTAGACACATGAATATTACAGGTCCTAAATATATTAAAGGACCGGCTTTACATTTTTTGCTTCCCTAGGGCCACTGTAGATTCCCCTACAAGCTTGTAAAAGGAGAGGTTAGGTGTGTTTAGATTATTGCAATTTGCAACCTCACCATTGGATGGCACTACATGCTACACACTCATCCTTTAAAGGGATAGTTCACTGAAAAATTAATATTCACTTATTTACTCACCATTATGCCGATGGAAGGTTGAGTGAAGTGTTTTGAGTCCACAAAACACTTCTGGAGTTTTCAGCTTTGCAGCCAAATACAATTGAAGTAAATGGAACCCCTTCTTCAGACAAAACAACAGGTTTTTTGCCTAAATGTCCTGTGATATTGTCCTCTGAGGCACATTCACGTGCACACAGACACACCGGACACCAAACCCACTCTCGCCCAAGGGCACGTGCGGGGTGCGCGTTCTCATCGCCATGTCCACTAGCATAGCCACTTCCATTAGTGGACTTTTGGCTTAAAACACGGTGTAAATGACCTTGTCTCGAGTCAGCTGCAACACAACTGTGTCAGGCCCATTAGTGAGCTGTTGGTCAGCTGGGTTTCTGCAGCACTGCACACAGCTAGAGTGTATATTCACCTTCACCCTTTGTCTCTTTGTGCTCTTGCTGCTGCTCATACAAGAGCCACAACAGCAGGTGCATCTAGAGAGCAGAGACATAAATGGTGCATGTGCCCAAGACATAGCTCTTTGCACTTGAAATAGGTCCTATCATCCACTCCCTGTGGCTTCTAGCTAAGCACAGAGTAGTAGCTTGCTGAGAGCCCTTCAACTAGGCAACAGGCATATTTTTCTTTTGGCCTGTCATCATCTTATTCAGTGAATTAAGGTTGTTATAATTGTTGAATTGAGGAATTAATCGAAATTATTGTTAATGACTGAATGATATTTCAAACTTTCAGATATTAGACTAAAATATTCTAAACATCCCAACAAAGCCCTTTTCTTTTTTAGCAGATATAGTGAATAACATCAACTGAAAAAGCAACAGTACATTTCAGATGTCTCCTAATACATGTGCCATCCTTTGACTCAGCCAGCAGTAACATACTGTATGTGGGTAAATTTCCCGCTGGAAAGTCAAAGGGAAGACCTGTTGAGATTAATAGATGTCACTATGGCAATCATCAAATTACTAAACTGGGCAGCCCAAGAGCTTCCTGATGTATAATAGAGAACAATATCATGACCTTTGCTCCAGCCTCTCTGATGAACTGCACCCCAGGGATGCCTGTCACCTGCCACCACAGCTGGAATGCCATCACTTTCTCCCATGAGAGTTTAACTCCATTCCTGCCATCTGACTGTTTTTAAAGTGGCATTATCTTGAATTGAAAAAGTATCACCAAGTCCTCACAAAGAAATGAGCGCTTTCCGTAGAACAGTATTTCCCACAGAATGAGATTTCGATGTGTTGGTAGCAGATGGGGGAAGGAAGGAGCAAGAGGTGGTTTCTGAACGTTTTCATTGAAAGCATTGATGACAAGTACTGAAATTGATAGATTTCAGATGTGGGTGATGACAAGATTGTTGTTTTGCAGCTTGAACCTGCACAGCTGTACAGTCACTATGCACCTAACGTGTGATATATGATTCATACCTGCTGTTTAAATTTAGACGCTCATGGAGCCATAACCCATTTCACACCACATAAACCTCAGGCCATATGACTTTCTGCACATCAACATATTTCTGCTCCTCAGAGGTTTTGGGTTAGATGACCAATGTCTCCATACACTCATTAATTAGACTAAATAGGCTTGCCATTAATATTCTTATTATCATTACCATCTGTTGGACCAAAGTGTCTGATCCTTTACAAAACCAGTTTCTTAAATGTCGTTGCTTGTGATCTATGACACAGTTTGCCCCACAGCCCTTGTTTCTCATTGGTTGCAAACTACATCAAAGCAGCCTTGACTATTTCACGGGCTTGCACGATCTCGTGTTTAGTTTAACAAAACAACGTACCTTTTCCAATTTCTTTCTGACACGCTGTGGTTGTGTTGGTGCCAGAGAGTGTAGAGTCATCAGGGGCTGCTGCAGCCTTGCTTTGTCTGGATCAGTAACAAAGGCCTGGTACTCGCATGAAAAGCCACACGATGCTGTGTTGTTAAGATTTTGTTGGACTGGCATGCTCCTCTGTTCTGTTGCTATTCCAAGCCCTGCATAATTCAAACAACATGCTGCTGGGACAGTCTGAAAGAGACGTCAAGCAAGAAGTGAAACGTACCCACTTCTGTGACACATACATAAACATTGTCTGAGAGAAACACAGCAGGATCAGCAGGCTAATGTTTCAGGGAAGCCATGATTAGATCCAGGCAGGCTTATGCAATGCGTAGCCACAAGACAGGTCTTTTCCACAGAAAAACACCCGCTGACTGTACCACCAGCCTTAAAGGAAACTCAACTGGAGGGAAAAACTGCCTCTAGTCTGTAACCTGTTTGATTTGGGGTTCATTCCATTAATTCTTTACACTTACAACATGGAGTCAGGCGTCTGTTCTCATGGTACAAAAAAACCCTTCTGCTTTAGCAAGACATTTGTAAAGTGTTCTCACTCACTCATGCATCAGGCACGCTGTCAGTAAAACCCTAATTATAAAATAATGACAAAGCAAGTTCATTAGTTCATTGGTTGCTGTGGTCAGATTTATACTCATCTGTGTGACAGCTGGTGAGTTTTCTGGATGTGTATTAAGGAGCAGACAAAGAGGCAGAAGTGTGTCTCTGTGCTCTTCTTTAAATAACCTCTTTCATCCTTGAAATGTATTCAGACCACATTGTGTTAAACTAATCCTGCTAATGATTATCAAACTCTCTAAGTTGCCAACCTTTTTCTGACATTTTGGGAAAGCAGCCTTGCTCAGAGACATCATAAAGTTGAGATCATGACAGTGTTGCCAAAAATAGATAAAGTATACAATATATTATATATATATATATTCTAATCAGCTGTTTTCAAAAATACAAATCTCATTCATAATTTTGCCAATTTAACTGATACAAATACTAATCACTTATCATTGGGATTATTTTGAAAATGTCACTGTTTTGGGGATGAAATGATTTTAGGACTACAGTTGCTCATGAGCTTGTAACTATAATCTGACATGGTGTGACATTTATGTTTGAGCTGCACCATGCCCCTTTAAAATAAGAAAATAAAATGAAAACGTCCCATTTTTTTGTCCAATGTATCTATGGTGTATTTAAATGAACCTCCCCACAACAAAACATTTGATTATTAGGGTTTTGTTTTACATTGACAACACAATATAACACCAGTTTTGAGAATTTTTTGTGAACAGCAACAGCACCACGACAGAACACGGGCAGCTGTAACTGTCACTGTGTGTGTGACATGTTTTGTAAGAACTGTGGTCAGGTTAGAACATTTTGAAAACATTTAATAAAGAGTTGTTACTGTGACAATAGTTGTATCAGTACATGTTGTATGCTGTTTGACAAGCAGTTGTACAGTATTTGTTCTGCCTCCTGCTGTGATGAGTATCATGTATCTCTGGAGTGTAACGTAATGTTTGTTTGTGTTTGTGTGCAGGTGCGGCAGCGCTCCTCTGGATCACATCTCCCTAAACCGTCTGTCCAACATGAGGAAGAGATACAGGTACAGGAAGTGCTTCTCTAACCATGGTTGTGATCCACTAGAAAGTCTTTCTGCCTGATCATGTTTGTCCTTAGACTTAAGCCCCCTGCTATTTCTTCTCTAATATCGCTTAACGTACAACTGGTGATGGGAATGATTTATATCTAAAGAGGAATAACCATTTATATCATAATATTGCATTTTGCTATTTGCTAGATTCATATTTTTGCATATAAATGCAGCATTATACACAGTGCATAAATAGAACGTTTTGAAAATGAACAGAGCTCAAGTTGAGACTGCTGTGACATTAATGTAAAGGTTTCAGCAGCGAAAGGTTAAATCCACTGTGGGGGATTTAATTATAGCACTGGTATGTGCCAAGACAAATACATCAATGTAATAAACCACAAAAGTCCGTGAGCCACTTTGGATTTGTGAAGATGATTCTTCTCATGGCAGATCAGCTTATAAAGAGGAAAAAGGAGAAAAGAAACCAACTTTGCTAAACCACAATAATCATCAGACCATCAGGCTTTCAAATTTTTAAACTTTCATGCAGGCCAACTGCTTTCATTACCCAATGTTTTTCATCCAGCATGTGAGAGGAATTATGAATTAAATAAGAGTCACAACTTAACATGCTCTGCTGCTGCTTTTTTGACTGTATAAAATAGCCAAAAGAAATTCATCAGTCGATATTGTTATTTAGTGGCAAAGCTCCCTCTCAAATACCAGATGTCAAATATAATGCATGCGTTACAGCTCTTTCTTTATAGTCCTGTCATATTTAAATGGAGCTGTTATGGGAGATACACAGTGTGGGTGTAAACAAACAAATATAATAAGGTTATTTTAATATGCAGAGAAAATACAAAGTAAAGTAACGAGATTGAACATTTTTTTTCGACTCAACACCACCATCCTCTACTGTAGCTCCCTGATCTGTCACATTTACCACAAACTTCTGTCAAAGTCATGACACGATGGAAAATCAGACATGCACTTTCTCAGCGATCTCCGATGTCCATCAGCACATCGGTTTAGAATTGTAACTGAAGGTGCTCCCTCTGCGAATCTTTTCTAATAACCATCAGATTCAGACGTTTTCTCTGGATCAAAGTCATTCAGTCTTAATGCAGGTCTTGAACACCGTGAACAGATGCTACTAGGAGCCAAAGCCTATTGACTATTCATGATAAAGATTTGACAAACTTTTGACAAATGAGCTGGAGGCTGAAAACAAAGAGGTCATCATCACCCTGTCATTAGACATTACAGCCTGTTAACTGGAGCTGGAAGCTGGAGAGTCCAAGTTAGAGACTGTGTCAATGGTGCATGTTAATGAGCCAAGACAAACTTGGGATTTCTGCTTTCTAATTTTTTTTTCACAGAAGCTTCGAAAGGACCACCTCCTACTACTTACAAATACATTTCTCATTTTTTTTATCAGAGACACTTACTTTCCATTCATCTCTTCATTTTTACCATCATTTACAAGCCTCTGATACAAGCCATGTTCACTTCCAATGCAGTCTAAATACAGATACAAATATGTACAAATGAAGTGATTAGCTATTTGTTACAAAACTAATATACAGTCCATAAAAGTGAGCCTTAAAGCCATTACTTGAGCAAGGAGATGAAACCAACTATAATAAAGGAATTGTTGAAAAAACAATAGTGCCTAGTGTCTTATGTTCCTGCAGTGGGGGCGTGATTTGCATTTAATGTTAAAGGCTACTTATAGGCGACTGTAAACACCAATCAATTTCTGCAGTTCCCTCCACTGCTTTTTCTTTGTACCTAACATGTAATTATACTCAAATCAAATAACTGGTACCTCAGGATAAAATGATGCGAGGTGTAGTCCAGTTTCTACACTGAGGCATACAACAATGTGGAGTATGCGTTGTTGCACTGCCGTGTCTCTACAGTAGCCCCGAATCGGCAAATCAAAGCACTTACTCTAGAGAGTAACATTTTTATTTTAGGGCCATCAAAGGTTTTCCAACATGCCTAGAACAGGAGGGGTGAGGCGAGCGGTATATTCAGTTGGTTGCAGTATGAAACTTCACCAATAGATATCACTTAATCCGAGACTGGTCCTTAAACTAGCAGGTGTTCTGAAGCTGCTTTGGTGATGAAAACATAATGTTATAATGTCATTTGAACACAATTCCAGGATTATTAACAACAGCTCTGTTGTGTATTTGACATTTAAAATGAACTTTCACAGTGATCGTTAGAGGGGAAAAAGCCCTAAACGTCTTCTTGCCTGGCTTGGGTCATTGTTTTAGAAAACCTCTGGTCACACTCTGTACACATCAAAACAGCATTGTCAGAGTTTGTTTTGGAAATGTTCCACTTTAAGGGGAGAAGTACACTCCTTTAGTCAGGACAAAGAAAAAGATGTGTTTACAAAGTGAATCAGAGAGTGCTGTTGTTTCTTAAGGTCTTTCACAGCTGTGTCTGAATATGTAACATGCTCCTTTGTCTATTTGTGATGGACAGGAATGGCCTTGGACCGTCAAAAGAAGGAGAAGCTCAGTACTCTGTGGTGCATTGCACTGGCTACATCAAAGCCTGGCCCCCTGCAGGTTTGTACACATCCACAGCTCCATGCTCTTGTCTCTATCCTTGCTTAACCCGAACTTCACTTTGGAGTGAGCGTGGCCTGGTCTCACCTAAAGCAGCTCTGGGCTCTGGATCACGACAACGGTCAACCACAAGTCTTCAACAGCTTGTGTGGCTCTGGTATCCCATCCAGTGGGTGTGAGTGGGTTTGGAAGTGGCTGTAAAAAGCATGTATTGGACAGCTGCTGTGGTCAGCCAAAATACACATTTGTTACTTTGCACAAAAATATTCATTTAAGGTCACCTGCACCCAGTCCAACTGTTTTACTGACCTGCAGACAAACACATACAGTAGATGCTGGGCCCTCGGCCAACTAAAGCCTTGGACCAATGTGTCATTTCTCTACTGCTTCACCACCTAATTACTTTCCTTGCAGACCCTGAACTAACTTCACCACTCAACTAATTAAATTAATAAATTCAAGACTCACATTTAAAGTGTTGGTTGGGTGATATTATAAATTTTTTGCTGTTTGTCAACGAGTCGCATCAAAAGGTCAGAACTAAATGTGAACCGATTCCACTACAAACTATTATGTGTATCTTATTCGTCTTTGCCACAGACCTGCACAACTTTGAAAAAAAGGAATCAGTTCCTTCATTACCATGAACTCCCACACACACTGAAGTTTATTTTCACTCAGTTCCACATCACCCCCAGAAATAAATGTGTATTATCCGTGGCTGAAAATAGTCTCTACCAAATGCTTGTGTTTTTTCTCCTCTAAAAGCTAGAGTTGAAATGATTCAATGTGTCTTTGAACTGCTTTCAAATATTTATAGAAATGTATACCCATGTTTCTGCCGCACCTTTCCGATGTGACGCGACGTATGGTGATCGTATGGTATGGCATCACTCCAGTGTGGGACTTCTCATTGGTCTTTATTGGGATTTATTGTCCAGAATAAATTCATCTAAAATTAGAATTTAAGGAGAATGTGTTTTAGAAGAATAGAAGTATTTCTGAAGGTGTTTCAGTCTTATTAGTAGCTGTTACAGTATCAGCATACGGCCTCAGATGAACTCTCAGACTTCAGTATACACAAACACAGAGAGTGCAGCGTTTGCAGACATTGGAATGTGCTTTCTCAGAACCAGGTGTGTAGTTGGGTGGTGAAGCTGAACAACATCAAGTAAAACACATCGAAATCACCTCTCAAAACTTTTAAGGTCATGCCGGAACATTGTAAGCGAGAACACAAAAACAACACACTCACCATATGTGTTTTGAAATCACTGACACGTGTTTGGCTTCCTTGCACTAAAAATACTCCTCTGGAATATTTTGGACAAAATGCTGCTGGCGGAGACTCATCGGGAGAGACACACGCATGTAACACTTATAAGTCACAGATGGACAACAGAGACGTGGTGCAGACACAGATGTGTTGCACATTGAGCAGCAGTAAGATGCCTGCAGACTGAAAACTGTTAGAGGAGAGGAATGTGTGCACAAGTGAGGACAGGGCCACGTTGTCTGACGAAGGCTCATCTCTTTCAGCTGTCTGGTAAACTGCCATAGATGACTGGTCAGGAATTTCAGCAAAATAAAATAAATATTACAGACATTTTATAACTATTAATAGACTCCTCCCTGTGGCCTTTGGATGGACTGGGGATTTTTTTTTTCTTGATATCTTTGAGATCCAGACAAGGTGTAGAATATGGGGTTTCCAAAGGTCAATGTAGGACTCTGAGAAGGCTAAAAAAGTTTGGCAGAATATTTAGTTAATCGCAAGAAATGAAGATGCCAAAGTGAAACTCAGGAAATAAAGCTTCTCCTTAGGGGTTCCGTGGAACCACATGTACCTTTGAGGGCGGTGGGTGGTGTTAATGGGGTGATATGGTGGTGTAATAAAAACACTCCTTTCTGGTTCTTCTCAGACGTCCTATATGAATGTGTTTATGTTCTTGGGCCTGAAGAGAAAGCACACACCTGTAACTATGTGAATCCACGACAAAGGTAATAGTAAAGTAAAAGCAGTTCTCTACATAATGAGGTAGAAAAGAGACGCAAGATTGTGAGGTGGAATTTTCTAAAACTTGTTGCAGAGTCTGGTCTTTTGGCAGAAAACATTTTTACCTGTTGGAGGCTTGATGCTGAAGACATGATTTATAAATCATTATAAGGGAGCAGTGGCTGTGTCAGCCACTAGATTACCTCTCACTGCTGAAAAGTTCAAGTAGGAAATGGAAAAATAAGTGTCCACGCTTTGTGAGGAATGTTTGTTAAATGGCCTCGCTTTGTTTCACATTTCTCTCTTTCTCTGCCTATCCCTCTGTCTCAGGTATGACTATACCAGAAGAAGACACAGAGGCAGGTCAGACTGGGAAGTACTGCCTAGTGGCCATCGGAAGACTGCAGGTGTGTGTCTATGTGTACTTGTTTTTGTTACCTTTAGGACCTGTTCCAGCATAAAACTTTCCATTGTGTGTGTGTGTCTGTCTGTGCGTGCTCAGAGGAGCAGATGGATTTAACATATTTTCTCTTATTTCCTTCTTTTTCTTGTTACCATCATAAACAAACATCCGCTGTCTGACTCTGGTGCCTTTGTTGTGTGTCACTTCCCACCCCCTCCTCTCCTCATCCCCCATCATGTCTTTATTGTCAACTGTATAAAAAAAAAAGACATAAATTAATGAAAAAATCAGAGGGAAACAGGGAATAAAATGAGTTCAAAAGTTCCTGGTGGAGTTTAGCAGGTCTCATCGTCATAAACACAGACCTGAACCTGGTGAACTTGTGTACAGCTCCGTTTACAAAAACAAGGAAACACAATGTGTCATTGATATCGGTGTTAGGATAAGTTTTGGACATGTTTAGTCATGTTAAAAGACTACTTTGAAAAAGGGAGACTGTGCATGAAGGAGCTGTGAGTATAAGTGAAAGAGAAAGAGAGGGAGAAGTGGTGAGGGAGCTGGCGGGAGAATGAGCTGCAATGACAAAACAAGTCTAGAGAAATTAAACTTCATTTGCAGATTGTTTCACTTTGGTTCTATTCTAAAGCAGAAATAAATTACCATCTAACCCTCAACAGATTCTTGACTGTAGAACAGACGATCTGGAGTTTTCAGCCTCTGCTTAACCCACGTGTCTCCAGTGAATTCCCTGGATATCAAACCTTTCTATTTGAGTAGATGTATCTCATTGCCGTCATTGTGTTTCTAATCTTTCATTGGTCTAATTTGTCTAATCTTCATGGTTCGTCATCGATGTGATGGAACGTGCAAAAACAAAGGTTCAGTTCCATGTTTACGTTCTGAGTTAATTTCTCTGGTTCCAGGAAATGTTTGGTCAGAAAAAAACAAAGAGGTTTTATTGTGTAAAGAGACAGAGTCAGAGAAGCTTGGTCACCTCTCTTAGTCACTTGACCCTTTTTTTTAAGTTGTAGCATTCCCTCGAGAGGGTTTGAAGTGATGCTGCTGTGCGGCCTCTACTCACTTTCCTTTCACTGATAAAGAGCTCGCCTGTGCCTTGCTGACAGTCAGGTTGCGGGAGCAGGAAGCAGCAGAGTTATGGGACCTTCCTACATGTTGGGTGGACTTTGTTCTTAAGAATGTGTCCAGACTGTTCATGTCATTCACACCTTGCTAAGATCTTATCAGAACAGGAGCCAGACCGCCATCACATATGATCTGAAGGATCCAATCATGTTCAGGTTGTAGACAAGTTTTTTTTTTATCTTGACATAAAGAGGCAGTGCTCTTAGGAACAGTCTTTACACAGTATTTACTGTGAGAGATGATCAAACGGAAATGTAATTTTGGGATAAATTAGGTCATCAACAACATGCTCAGCCAACAAGCAGCCTTTAAACAATCACTCATGACAATTCAGCAGCGTATGGTAACTATTAGTGTACAAGTAAAGACACAAAATAAAGTCTACATTGTTATTATTAGGTTTCTCATTATACACAATATGCAGTATACTACAATCTTATCTACCAAGCAAAACAAAAGGACAAAATAAAATACACACACACAAAGGTGTCTTATTATAGTCTTACCATTCAATAGTTTTGTCTCATGATGCTATGGAGTTATTATTTTCCAACTAAGAAGACATTGTCCAACTTCTTGTCACGAAAATCACAGAACGTTAAAAACCTTTTCCCACTTTTTCAATTTCAAATTGAGTTGATTTGCTGTTTTTGATGGCTGTTGCTTTTCCATGATCAAAAGTTTCTTTCTTCTGGTGTGGTAATGAATGGATCACCAATGCTTAACTATCAGTTCCATGCCCAGCATCTCTGATAACAGCAGAATTTTACTATAGTCCCAAAGTGGATGGATCAATGTATCTGTAATTCCACATTTGATACATTTACTTGGTGTATTTCAATACACAATACAATTGTGTTACCTTTGTTTCTTGAACAGTTACTGCTATACATTATTTTTACATTGATTAAATGCACATTTTCATTCACAGCTGTGTCTTGTTGAATTACGGAAATGCATTTTCGAAAACTCCCTGTCAGATTGAGTAGAATAGCTTGTGGAGCCCTGTCAACCACTTGATCCTTGTTTTGTGAGCATTCACACAGACACAAGAGCGTCTGAAGTGATGCTGCTATTATGACTCTACTCACTTTCCCCTCACTGATGAAGAGCTCATGTGTAGCTTGTTGACAGACGTCTCAGAATTCAAAGTCAAACTCATTCAGTTCAAAAGCAAAGTTGGAGGCTCTGTTGTGACCTGGAGATGAACCATGCTCATGTTCCCTGCAGTCATTTCTTGTGGGTTGTGTTACGCTCACATGCTGCTGGTTTAAGATGTGAAAAACACAGTACGTTATTTAGAGGTTTTGGACAGGTACACATGGTATTTCGGGGAAGGAACCATGGACATTTGGTAAACAGCTCCTCCAGCATCAGACACTTCTTATCTGGCTGCTCCCATCAGAGCCACAGAGGTTCAGGAGGGAGATAGCTGGGTTCACTGGTGGATGTAGCCACAGTTTGACAAAACTGAGCATCTGAACACAAGTTCTCTATGAATATATATACAGTTATATATATATATATATATATATATACACTGTATATTTGCCATTAAAACATGTTACTTTTGTTCTCAGTAGTCACTGACATGAATTCGAGCCCACCAGTGTTTGTGACTCTAAACATTTCAGCCAGACTATTGTTTTTAACGTACTTTTATGCGCTATAACGTACTCAATCTGTGAATTCATGATGCATTGATTTCCTAATTTAGCCTTTTTGTTTTCAAATGTACAATTAAGGGGATGTGTTTTCCACTATTAATATACACACATATTTTGTTCAGAAGGCCACAGTAAGTTTCATTGAGTAGTTAGTGTGCCACTGTTACACACAAACACAGGGAACAGTTTTGTCATAGAGTCATGGACTGAGTGTGGTTAGTAGTGAGGTACAGTATTCCATTTTCTCTATGATAGAATGCTGCATCTTAAACATGTGTGTGCCTCCCTCAGGTGACCAGCTCTCCGGTCTCCATGGATATGAACGGCCTGTCGGTGCCCACAGAGTTCCTGTCCCGTCACAACTCAGATGGCGTCATCACTTTCGTTGACCCGCGCTGTATCAACGTCATTGGTTATCAGCCTCAGGTGAATGAAGAAGAAATTCTTAATGGAGATGGAAGGGTTTCCTTCCCTTCTTAAGTTTCATGCAAGGAAAATTCACTTTGTCCTTGAAGCACATTAAAATGCAAAGCGAGTTACCAACATTAATCTTTAAGAGGTATTCTTTAAATTTTTACTTCAGCTGCAGCGCGAACCAGGTTCTCATTTTAAACAGGCTTATATTAGTGAATGTTACATGTTATATACAGGATATTTGATAGTAATTGTTAAGAAGCTCCTATGATTTCTGATTTGCTCCCAGTTGTATTTGCTGTTGATGCAAACCCAACGCATCATCCATGTTTGTTGTCTTGATCATTTCAACCATACGCTGCGGCTCACTCTTCATCTTAGGGCTGGGCGATATGGCCAAAAGTTATATCAAGATAAAGAAATTCAAATCAGTCGATAGTGATAATTATTATAATAAATGTCACTTTGTTGCTCTTGAGTTTAAAAACTGATATTTGCCCCTGAGTCGACATTGTGGTTTTAAATTTGTCTTTACAAACAATTGAAAACACAGAAATATATTTGTGCTATCAGTAAATATTACTGTGTGGACAGTGGGAAGAAGGTGACAGCCTACACTGGTCCTTTATGTTAAACACAGCCCTGTAGCTGCTCACAATGACTCAACAAGAAAGAAGAAGTCACTGCATCAAAATCTGTCCCATTTTCATTTACATTATCATTCACCGAAAGTTTGGAGGAGATGCTTCAACTGTACTTGCATCCATTTATCATTTTATCTTATTAAATGTAACATCATAACACCTGCAATTTGCTCTCACCTTTAGAAATAAAGTTTTGCAGTCAGCGCTTAATCACTTTCTCACCTCCTTTAACTTGCATTTAATAGCTTGATGAATGACTCATTTTATTTCAGAAACGGACACAAAAAAAAGTAAGAGCTGGTAGTCAGTATTTTGTGTTTAATTTATCACAAAGTGACATTCGAAACGTTGCAGCTTCCTCTTTCAGCAACATTAGTTTGTGTCTCCAGTTGTGTCTTGATTCAAAAGTTATTTTTTTCTAAATGTACCAAATGTAACAAACCCATTTATCTGCTGTATTAAAGAAAACATCAGCATGGGACACATGTAGGGACACTGCACTGTACATAGGATACAATGTGTATTTTTGTTTGAGTATTAATTTGATTATTCCATGGACATCCCATTAACTGAATGTTATCTTGTTCTGTAGGATCTGTTAGGAAAAGATATTCTGGAGTTCTGTCATCCTGAGGATCAGAGTCACCTGAGAGAAAGTTTCCAACAGGTAAGACAGAAAATAAGAAAGTTAACAAAGCCAATGCTCATTTATTTGCTGTAAAATTACCTGGGAAAGTTTAAAACCAAGTTACAGAAAGACTAAAGAAAGGTAGGCTTTAGACGAGTAGAGTGTTAG
Source organism: Paralichthys olivaceus (assembly GCF_024713975.1). Lineage (NCBI taxonomy): Eukaryota > Metazoa > Chordata > Actinopteri > Pleuronectiformes > Paralichthyidae > Paralichthys > Paralichthys olivaceus. The sequence goes on along the minus strand of NC_091093.1, from coordinate 3,115,636 downwards.
ATCCCTTTTAACAACAAAGTTTAAAGCTTGTTCTAGTTCTACGATGTGAGTAGACACTGGTGATGGATAGAGATGGATCCAGTCACTCTCAGGAGCTTGATCGAGGAAATGTCAACACCACCTGGAATGTTTTCCTGCATGCACAGTGGAAACCTCTGCCTCTCATCCAGCTCACTCACACACTCACATGCAGAAACCCACACTCAGTAAGGGTTCATTGAGTCTCTACAGTCATATAGGGCGGACGTAAACAACTTGTCCTCTTTCCTTTCTTTGTCATCATGTTGCTGGGTGCTCCTGATTTAGAGCCATAAAAAATCAGATCTTAAACCTATACTCTTCAGATGGCCCACTAATTCACTGCAGGATTTCCACTGCCGCTGCAAAAATAATCACCACTGCTACTTCAGAATAAGGATAGATGCACAGGTTGCCTTGTCCTCCCTCCGCACTCCTGCTGACCTGTGCTCACTTTGCACTTTAGCAATAAACACCAACACTAATCAGAAGTTATTCAGGACCTGTCTCAACTCAAAGAGATAACTGTATGTTTATTTCATTCACGCACAGTACTTGAAGCAGCTCTGCTCGGAGAAGGAATGTGGATACTGTGACCGATACAGAGAAAATGTATAACATGTACACATACAACAGTTTTAATTATACAGTCATCCCTAACCTCGTGGTGTGGGGTGGGAGATTTCGAAGTTTCTGGCTGATTAGATCTGGATAGCTGCTTTGTTTGATATGGGTAGTTCGATTATTTCATCAGGTTCAGTTCGCTGGTTTTCTTTTCATCTGGTCATCTGGTGTGTTTCTAGCTGGTTTTCTGTTCTGCAGTCAAAGAGACGCCAGTATCTGAGTCGGCCTCTACTGAATTTTCCTTTCGTCCCTTCCCCCCTCATGGGTGGAAAAGTTGTCCATATCTGTGATCGGCTGCTCTGGCCTTCCTCAGCAGCTCATTTCAAAGTCGTTTAAGTTCAATTTCACATGGGGATGATGTGCAGTGCTGTCATTTCTTGGACTGACAGTCAGTAGAGTGATTGGCTGAGAGGGGGAAGATCGCAGTATTTACTACCAGCAGCCTGTCACGCAGTAAATAACACAGCACAAACCATGACTATGTAACTGCACAGTTCAAAACTTAGAAGCAGTTTTATTAATACGGGCCTTCACACAGCTGCTCTGTACACTCTTAAAGTGTCAAATGAAATAAATGTGTCCCCATCTGCTCTTTTTCCAAATTTATTTAGATGAAAAATAAACAAAACTGTATGTTGTGACAGTAGTTTCAGTCTCTGCTTCTGTTTTCACATCTGGACCCAGCTGGAGAATTAAGACACGACAGATACAGTGATGACCGGTGATTTCCTTCCTCTGCAGGTGGTGAAGTTGAAGGGACAAGTTCTGTCAGTGATGTATCGTTTCCGAATGAAGAACAGAGAGTGGATGTTGATCCGAACAAGCAGTTTCACCTTCCAGAACCCATACTCTGACGAGATAGAGTACATCATCTGCACCAACACCAACGTCAAGTAGGTTTCTTGCACGCACGCACACACACACACACACACACACACACACACACAATTGTAAAATTGACCTTGTGGCAGCCAAAGGAACAGAGCGTTCTAGCTTTTGTCTTAAGTAGCAACATATGCTACCACATCAAGGTCTCCCTTCACTGAACCGAAGAACAAACCAGGAAAAACAGACCTGGAATAGTTTTCACCAACATATGTCTGTTCAGAAATGAAGACATGTATTCAGTGACTTGTTGAAATATTTTTAACCACTGTCCAGATTAAAGAGAATAAAAGTTAACAGAAATGCCACGTTTTTTTTATCTGTATTTCTAATGAGAGCATGACAGAAAAGCACAGACTCCTGTTTAATAACCAAATGTAACCATGTAAACGGCTGAAACTGATTTAGACTATCTCCTTGAAGACCGATAAACTAAAGAGCAACCAGCTGCCCTCTGAGGACAGTGATCACTGTGCCTAGATTTTTTTAATGGCACAAAGGAAAAAAATCAAATATCACTACACCACACACACACTGTGTAGAAAACTGCACAGATAGAAGATAAAACCCAGAGCTACATTTTATCATATCATTTTCAATAAACATCACTGAGATGAATTGATAAAACCAAATGAAGGGGCAGCAGTGGCTGAGATAAGGAAACATTACTCTTAAGAAGGTAACATCAGTTTGTTTTGATTGAACTTTTAAAAGACTTTGCTCAGATGATTTAATGAGTTTATTGCTTTTCTTGGGTCATTAATATGAACTCAAGACTTTTCTTTGAGAAACAGTATTTTGATTTTGTAAAAACCATGCAGTACAATAAGTTGAAAAACGTCATACCTCCTCAAGTTATGAACTGAACTAAATGGAAGGAATTAACTTGGTCAGCATTCCTTGCTGTAACCATGTGTTGTCATGAGGCCTGCAGTTGCATTTGTTAAAAGACAAAGGGATGGCATGAGGTGAACAGCACCAGTTGTCATGAGTAGTAGCATTTGTTCATAACATCCTGTGTAATTCTACACACATGTTGTTTTAAGATGTCACTCAGAACAGATATATCTTGAGTTAACCTGATATCCTTGGGTAGGAAATATGGCTGCTGTGATTCTACCTGACATGTCACTTTTCTCACCTCGCTCTGTTCTCTGTATGAACTCTGCTGCCTGAGCCAGCAGGAATAATGCTGTATCTTTCACGATCTTTGAAAAGAAACATGGGATGATATAAGGATGATATCCAAAAAAGTCTTTGTTGATGATGAAGTGAAAGATGCAGAGACTCAGTCTCAGTAAACTCACCTGCCTCTTGTACCTTGTTGGATGTTGGTGCTGAGGCTCAACAGCTCAGCTCTGAAATACACATGTAAACACAAGGCAGCAGTTAGGCTGCATCAACAACACAAGATAAATCCCTGAATATTACAGGGAAGTTAGCTAGAGGTTAGTAATATTGACAAAATATAATATTTACTTTCAGAGAAGATGTAGAAAGTAGTGGTAAGATTATAAGATAGTTGATTTATTATTAGTCGTGTATGGTTTCAGAGAATCAGTTGTCATTAGTCAAGCAAAAATACCAAACATCCATAAAACATGTTTGTACATTGTAAAACTGAACCTGATGGCTCAAAAAAAGAAACTAATTGAATACATCATCTTGGGATAAAAAAATCTTGTCTTGGCATTTTCCACTGTATACATGCCTCACTCTGCCTGCTCTGCACATGCTCTGAACCACTGCAACACACACATACACACACATGTGTCCACACTGCCACTGTGTCTGGTGTCCACCCACTGCGATTGGTCATCAGTGACAATAGTGATCATCCAAGAGTTGTATCAAGAGACAGAGAGAGAGAGCACTGAAGAAATTCTGCCTCATCTTTTAAATTATAGACATAATGTTAATATGAATTATCAAAAATATCATGAATGGGCTTTCTGTTATCACTTTATACTGCACACGGCCTCCACTTTGTGCTGTAATAATATACAGTTTTTTAATTGTTAAAACGATTTGTTAAAACATTCTGATATGGACCAAACATTGATACAACAGTGGAATATGTCCGTTTTTAATGTTGTTTATATGATCACAATATAACTTATGTAAATATAAATCAACAGATGTACACGCCAAAACTGTAGACGAGGCACTGTTGCAGCGGTTCTAGTCAGACAAAATAAAATAATTAGATTTACCTGTTTTCCATTTAGGGTGTTGCATATTGATTTGTAGTAGAAACTGTGGAACAATTTATCAAAGCAGGTTTCTTTGGACGCACTTGTAGGGGTTGTATGTCTCTTTTGCAGAAATCTGGTTGCTGGTTGCATAAAATGTAACCAGCAGATGTGCTGTATGTCGTGTTGGTCCTACAGAGACAACATTACTCCTGTGAGAGACAGATGGAACAGATACCTTCTGCCTTCAGGCGGCTGTAAAGACACTCACTGACAGGGTGAAGGAAAGGCCATCAGTATAGACTACCTACTAACTGTTGTAGATTACGAAACTGATAAGAATCATTCATTTGTCCTGTCTAGCTGTCATTATTGCCAGTCAAGATGAAAAATGTGTCCGCATGATCATATGTCAACTGTTTGTGGGGAGGTTTCTATGTGCGTATGTGCGATTTCACTTCATAGAATAACTGAAATATGGTGGAACCAAAGAGCACTGAGCATCCGACCTGCGGGCAGCAGACCACATAGAATTTGCCTCTCCTTCCACCAGGGTGCATGACCAGTCTCTAAGATCTGATACTGGTACAGTGCAGCAAATAACCTTTGTGCTTCACAGAAAATAGCCCACTGTGTTTGGCACCATGTGCAGCTATTTGTGTCCTGTTCCTCCTGTATGCGCTCTCTGCTGTCATCGTCGGGGAAGGACTGCCGTGAGCTCAACCAATTACCAGTGTAAACATACAGCTAATAGCTTTCAGTCGTGTGTGTGCGTGTGTGTGTGCACGTATGTGTGTGTGCGTGTGTGTTATCACTGCCATGAATCTCTGCCAACAGATCCCTGAGGCTGCGATGGCAGACACACTTTTAACGGTATATGTGTTAGATTTATGAGGTTGCTGTAAAAAAAAAAAAAAAAAAAGAATCTCATTTATTGGAAAACTACGGAGTTGAGAAGCAGATGGCTTTCTCCAGGTCCGCACGGCATGATTAATACTTGTGCGTCTCCTCTTTGCATGCGTGTGCATGTGTGTGCATGTGTGTGCACGTTATGCGATGTATGTTGTGTGTTAGTGGTAGCCGAGTAGGTCATTTCCTTACACTGTTGAACATGCACATTGATGAGCCATCTTTTGAGTAGCTCAGTGTGCACAGTGAACATCTGTGTGTGCTCAGGTGGTGCATGTTTGCGCTCATATCAGTGGCATGGGCGTCCTCTGGTTCTATGCAGTCTGCTTCGCTGTGGGACAGCAGCTAGATGGGACACAATTGCTGAGAAAGTGTTCACAAACAATGTCCATGCCACTGATGAACTTTTTGCTGCTCAGAGTTGTATTTCAGTTTGATACTGGCCAGGGAGACGATGACGTGAAAGAGAAGGGCTAATTTAATTCCATGAGCTCAGTGGATACAGCACTCAATGAATAGTGAAATGCAATAAATAGTGAAAGGTTTTTGCCAAGGATGTAATGATATTAGTGATGGGGTATGAATTTGTTCGAGGAATCATTTAATTATTGCCAAATATGATGTGCATTATAAATTATCTGCAAGATATGGAATTTATGTTTATGTGATCTCAAGAACAAAGTAGATCTATGGATGTGGCAGAGAAATTACAACATAATTGGCAATTTGTGTCATGAATAGTTTATTCCCATCAGCTGAAATAGATACAGTTTTAATCTCTTGTTGTGCATTGTCCTACATTTTTCAGACCTTACATCTGGTCTGCTCAGGCAAACTGTAAAGTAAATCTCTGCAGAGGCTGATTTACAGCTTATTTCCCCTGGATAAGCCGAATGTGAGGAGGCAGTGGAGAGTGAGTGAGTTGAACTTGTAATATCCTGCTGTGGCAGCATGCCCCTAAGCCCTCACTGCTTTTGTCAGATCACATCAATGTATGTGCGAAGAAGTGAAAATCAATATAGGATGAGCATGTTCCCACAGAGCTACATCTCTGCCATTATAGTTAACATTGCTTTTTTTGATTAATAAACTTAGACTCTCTCATGGTTGACAAGAGAAGTGCAATTTTTCTTTTTCATCGATTTTTACAATTTTTTCGGAATATTTTCTACACAGTCAGGTGATGCTGACTTACTATATGTTAAAATTGAGACATGGCATCTAATCAAATATGAACATACAGCATTACAAATGATGCTCTTCAGGTAAAATCTGCCTTATTTCATAAGATCTGGAAATTTGACTAATACTATTTGATTTTTGCCTTGATTTGTACAAATGTGGTTTTATCAAGGCCAAAAATGTATGAGCGTAAAAAAGAGCTGATCAGTAATCTATAGTTTATCATATATCACATTTATCACTTCAAAGATGGACTTTGAGTCATCTTACAAACTCGTCATTGTATACTTGAGAAGAGATAGTGATCCGATTCATTGTGACCAAATTTAACAAGTGTAAATGCAGTTGGTTTGCTTTTTTCTTTTTTTCCTTTGTTGTCATTTTCAACTAAGCAAACTGTGTTATAAATATTAAATCAAAAATCAGCAGTAAGAGATCTTCACCCAGTCATGTAGACTTCATAATCCAAAGCTATCAAACCATCGGGGTATTTCCTCCAGTCTGTTGCTTTTTTTATCTTATGAGTTTTCAGGGTTTACATATGCCTCTATTCTAAGTATAGCACCAACACATGGGTCGGAGATTGACAGCTGGATCAGTACAATGTTGGCAGTAATGCAAGCACTGCACTGGGATTGTATGATAAAGCACGACAGGAGCATGAAGGCGAAGTTGAGCTGCCAGTTGATCTGCCTTTTAACCGATACCTATAGTGGCTGAAAGAATGAGATCATACAATCTGCAGAAATTAGTTTTCTCCGCAGGGAGTGTGGGCCCTTTTTAAACCGGCAATCAGACAAGAACATCCACTGTACATAGCAATTATAAAGTTTCTTTCCTATCTTTAATCAAGAGCGTGTTCTTTATTTCGAGAGCATTATTTATTCATTTCACGTTAAGATTTTGTAATGCTTTCCTTTTTGCATTCTTTCAAATAGTACCTGCTCAAGTGCACATTTGCTCTGCTACTGCTCCAGACTGTTTGTCAGCGCTCAGATATACTGTTGCACTGCCTCATTATGGGCGCGTTCGCTTTGCTTCTTGTAACGTCCCTTTGGGGCAGTCACTGTTTTACCGGGTTCTGCAGATCACTCACCAGCATGGATTGCATTTTTATCACAGAATAAATCGTATTTTTAGCACATCACCCTTATTTGTAAATGCTGCACTTTAGAGTGTTGCTGATCAGAATGGGTAAAAGCCCTTTTGCCTTAAGACATGGTCGAGCAACATTGAGTTAAACCCAGTTCATTTGATCTGAGGATGACAGGAAGAAAAGCTCAGTCATCCAGAGAAGATTTGAATGCCTCCTGCATGCCTCCCTGTGGAGATGATTCATGCCAAACTGTTTTGTACAACTGGGAGGACAGGAGCCTCCCAGTTGTACAAAACAGACCCATAGACGCTCGAGGGATTACACATCCCATCTGGTCTGGGAATGTCTTCAGATAACCTAGGAGATATGGGAGGATGTGGCTGAGTGGCTGGCTATTATTCTCACAACTCGGACAAAAATCAATAGGAAATTAAGAGAATAGACCTACAAATAGATCTGATGCAATTGTGGAGCATGCTGTAGTGCAAACGGTCTATAGCCTAATGCCCTGTCTCTGGATTTGTGTCCATCATTGGGAATAATAGAAGTGCAGCATTAGCATTTGAGCCACATTTATATGAAAAGGACGGAATTTGTCATTTCTATTTGGTCAAATGCCAGAGAATAATTTGATAAAACAGCTTGAGGTAAAGAAGAAGAGCTTTATCCATTTAGACACCACTGTGATGATTACCTAAAGGTTTTCCTTTTTATGTTTGGATGGTTTGACTTGGTGTGAAAGCTGTCAATCAAAGTCTCTTGTAATAATATAAACTGAATCTTGTGAGGCTAAAGCAGATCAACACACATATGATCATAACATGATTTTTTTGTTTTAGTTCAAATATATATTACTATTAAATCAGCATAGAAAACAATATCACCATAACTTCACTGACTAAGTGTTCTGGAGATTTTCGTATCTACAGGAACATTTTATGTTTTATCTTGAACTGATAAATCCAGGGAGGTCAAACATTAACTTAAACCCTCTATTTTTAAATATATCTGCTGATCATGAGAAGTTCCAAGACAGCACCTGGACAGGTGATATATATATATAATGCAAGATGATGTATAACCATGGTTAACAGTATGTATGAGCAGGGATTTTACAATCCTGTGTTAAAAAGTTGTAAAGTAGGGTCTACAACATTTCACACAAATGTCTGATAGGATAAAATAATGAAATTAAATGTTATATCCAAAATATCAAAAGTCAACTTCACTGTGACATCATATCATTCTGCAAAAACACTTCTGAAGGAAGATAGTGACCATAATTCCAGCATCTTCACTCCTTGGTGGTGTCTTATTGTGCAGTGGAGGACTTTGTCACAGTCGGCCGACTTTTAACACATTTATTTACATATTTGTGTATGTCCTCATCTGAAGTTAAACTGTTAAATGCTACAGAACATTCTTTAATGTGCATTCATAATGTTAGTTATCAATTAAAATTTAAAATAAAGGTAGCTTTAATTCAGTGGTGCACAGTAGATGTCAGTTTGTAGACGGAGGTGCTGATGGTGTAACTGGTGTGTCTTGTTTTGCAGGCAGCTACAGCAGCAGCAGCAGGCAGAGCTGGAGGTTCACCAGAGAGATGGACTGACTGCCTACGATCTCTCCCAGGTAACAATTCACTTAGGAACTGCTTCACCTTGCAAATAGCAGGTTAGGAAGATGCCTTCGAATTGTAATGAATATCAGTTGAGGACTGGATAGAATAAATAAATAATCTCCATTTTGTGTGCCTTATCTTCATGAAAAGCATTGTTGTTGAATTTGCCATGCACCATCCATTTATCTATAGTAGCAGTGCATGTAAAGAAATTAATAACAATCACTTTTTTTCTCTTTAATGTGATTTGAGCAAATTATTTTGTTAACACAGATATAATAGAAGAGAGGGTTTCTTACCACAGTGTGTATCAGGTGTGTAACAGTAGGACTCCATAACTGGCTACTTTTTCACTTCCCAGGCTGTAGGAAAAAAATGTAATTGTACTCTAATCAGAGCTTCATTAGGGGTTGGCAAAGCAGAGCAGACCAGAAAACAATCTTTTTGATTATCCTCTTTTTTCTTTTTCCTCTTCCTTGCCCACTTGGCTAAAAAGCTTCCAATTAGCTTAGAAAAGTGGATGGAATGTGTTTTCACTTGTGTGTTTGTCTGTTATTTTTTATGACCTAAAACAAATGATCCCAAACATCTGTCACACCTTTGTCTATTCCACCCCGACCTCGCCCCGACATGTGCTTCCTCCCTCAGGTGCCTGTGGCCAGCGTCAGCAGTGGAGTCCATGAGGCAGGGAAGAACATTGACAAGACAGAGGCTCTGTTCTCCCAGGAGAGGGACCCACGCTTTGCTGAGATGTACACCGGCATCTCTGGCTGTACGACTTACACACACAGAAATACACCAACATCAGCCTCATACGCATGCCCTGATGGTTGCTTTTTTTGCATTGCACTTCTTTCAATCACAAGTGAGCTCTTCCCTGTTATTTCTATCATGCTGATGAGGGTTTGTGTGTATGTGTGTGTACAGCGGGAGATAAGAAAATGATGGTTCCCTCCTCCACAGCTGGAGGACAGCAGCTCTACTCCCAGAGCTCTCCCTTCCAGCAGGGACACTCCGGCAAAAGCTTCAGGTACAGGCCACATATCAATGTGATGGCAGCATGTCTCTCTGGAGAAAAGTGTAGCCTGATGATTCATAATTCACAAGATTTTTTTGGTTTGTGTATGTTTCTGTGCACACAGTTCATCTGTGATCCATGTCCCTGGTGTGAATGACATCCAGCCATCAGGCTCATCCAATCAGAATCTAGCTCAGATTTCCAGGCAGCTCAATCCAGGCCAGGTTGCATGGTCAGGCAACCGACCCCCCTTCTCCGGACAGGTAACGCACACACGCAAGTACTTGCACACAGAGAGTCTGTTGCTGAAGTGAAAGCGTTCTATCAGGAGTAAAGTTAACAATCGTCACAGTTGCCGTGGTTGCCAAACTCATTTTCTCTGCTCCTTGTGTAACCAAGACTCCCATCTCTGGTGCCTGTTGACAGATGGACTTGTTTAATTGCTGGGGGTTCAGCACATTAATTAAATGGCAACACGTTTTTTTTTTTTGTAATTTGTCCAACTCGTGAAATAATGTTGATGCGGTGTCACATCATTTTCATGGTATAAAAAGTGGGGAGGTGTAGAAAGGTTCAAACTTGAAAACATATAATCTGCTCATGTATGAGAAAGGTGTAAATACGTTTTCATGCTTTGTTTTCAGGCAACTTAAAATAGCATGAACACACTGACCTCTGAATCTTGTATTACACTAAACTTGAGCCGCCCGCCGTGTTTACTTACGCCTCTAATATTCTGTATCTGTGCCCTCCAGTCCAGTAAAGCCCAGTCCAGTCCATTTGGCATTGGTTCTGGCCACAGCTACCAGACTGACCCAGCCTCCTACAGTCCTCTGTCATCACCTGCCACTTCCTCCCCTAGTGGCAACGCCTACTCAGGACTGACAAACCGCAGCACAGCTTTTGGTGAGCTCTTGTCTTCTTCTTTTATCCTCATTTATTACTGTGTGATCTCTTGTATTGTACACCCTGTGGCACCGTGTAGTTCAGGACACTGGTTTGTTGTTCTGTCCGCAAAAGCAATCCTATGAATATAGGGACTGAGGAACAACATTTAAGTTGACACATACCTACCTCTCTGTTAGAAGATCTTGCAAGGTGGGGCTTGGCAATAACATTAAAAACAATACGACTATAGTAGAAGGGTTAAGTCACCATGATGACGAGTGTAGATGCAGTAGCCTCTCTCAGGCCAAATATTTAACTTGTTTTTTTGGAACACCTTTAAAGGGATAGTTTACCGAAAAAAATTAATTTTGCTTATTATCTACTCACCATTGTGCCGATGGAGGGGTGGGTGAAGTGTTTGAGTCCACAAATCACTTTTTGAGTTTCGGTGTTGCAGCAGAATCCAAACATAATATATTTCCATACTGTTTGTGTGGAGTCATCCAAGTGTCTGCAAGCCCTGACATTCATATTTCAGTGTCCAGTGTGTAAGATTTAGGTGAAAGGGATCTATTGGCAGAAATTTAATGTAGAATAATCCTCATGATGTTTTCACTAGTTCGTTTCATCTAAATTGTATGAATTGTAGTTTTCTTTACCCCAGAAAAGGCCCTTTATATTTAAATACTTTATATTAACATGGAGGGAGTCCTCTCTACGGAGGCCGCCATGTTTTTTACATTAGTCCAGACTGGACAAACTAAACACCTTTTGAGTTTTTATGACAACTGAAGCTACCACAGGTTCTTTTTCATGTTCGGAAGAGGAGGGTGAGGTGAGGGGTGTTCAGCTGCAACATGCAACTTCAACACTAGATATCACTAAATTCTACACACTGTACCTTTAAAACATGGTGTAAATGACCTCCATCAGTGGTGAGTAGAAAATCTGTAACTTTTCATTTTTTTGTGAACTATCCCTATAATGCTGCAAAACCCAGGGTGGGGTGTCAAACGAAGAACTGCTGCATCTTTGATTTCATGAAAACATGCTTACAAACCAACATAATGGACACAGATGTAGAGCTGAATGGACTCATTTGCCCCTGAAACCACAGGCAATCACTGCTGTCTAGTTGCAGTTAACAATGAGTTTATGTCCAGAAGTTGCAAGATGGGTGTGTGTCTGAAGACTGTTCTCCACTGTACTTTCAAAGTACTGTTGGTGTTCATTCAGTATCAGACATGTACTGGACTTGGAAGTTTAAAAGTATCCTAGAGGAAACACTGCATTATAATGTAACAAAATGCTACATTGAGTCATCATTAAAGTAGAAATGAAAATATGCAGTACATTATAAAATATATCCCAGCTTTAAAGGTTCAGTGTGTTGAGTTTAGTGACATCTAGTGGTGAAGTTGCATGTTTGTCCATTCTGAACTACTGTAAAAAACATGACGGCTTCCGTAGAGAGGACCTGCTTCAGATGTAAATATAAAGTATTTAAATATAACTTATGAAAACATCACTAAGATTATTTTGTATTCAATTTCCGCCAGTAGATCCCTTTCACCTAAATCTTACACACTGGACCTTTAATATTTCGGCATATTTCCAATACAGACCTTGTCAGAGAACATAAACACCTGGAGTAAACCCATGAAGACATGATGAGAGAAACTGAACTCACTCAAGGCTACAACCGACAGGTTCAAACCCAGAACCTCATTGCAGGGAAGTGTCAATGCTAACCACTGCTTCACCGTGCCACTCCACACCCAATGTGATGCTATTATAAGAGTGCTGACTCATAGCCTATAGGCTGTGTGATGTTTTATACGATGTTGTTCTGAGGTCCACAAGGAATGCTGTTTTGGTTCCTTGTATGTCTGTCAAATATGTATGTGTGGGAATTGACCATAATAATCACTCTAAGATCCCACTGAAATAATGATATTAAATATTACTAAATTATCTTAAAACTCCATAAGGTCTGGTGGTGTTTTTCTACTTTCAATTGTATATAGATGAGCAAACATCTGGCAGGAATGAAGCAACCATAAAACATACAGGGCTGAGGCAGCAAAAGAAAACAAAGGGTAGTAAGATGAATTGTTTTAAAGACAGGATTGAATCTTGATGTTAAAGCCTGTCCAAGTTGGTAACTGCTTAAGAGTAAAGTTGTCACAGTGCTTCCTCTCGACAAGTCAGCTTCTCAGATGTACGACCTTTGTTTTGTCATAAACTCACTAGTAATATAAGGTCAAGTCACCACCCTATGACCTTCACAACTAGATGTGAAAAAGTGACATATAACCAGAGAATTGTTTCTTTTACCATCTCTAAAAATGAAGGTGGCATGCTTGCAGAAGGATTTAAATCTGGACCACAGTGATCAACAACTGACCGACTGACCAATATTTCTTTTCCCAGACCACTGGCCTGACTGAAAGCTGGACTGTGGAACACTGACTTTTGAACTTGTGTGTGTTGAGTCAGTGACGGCTCATTAACCAGCTGCTTAGGAGTCTCTCTGTTTGTTGTCCACTTAGCTGTGGGAATAAAGTATGTCTAGTATGCAACTAGTTGATGGCCTTTTAATGGAAACGCATTAGCCAAATGATTTATCTATCTCTTTCTCTCGACTTGCTTATCTATTTATCTTTTATTTGCCATCTCGTCTTCTTTCTCTAAAGCTGTGCATACACTTTACAATTTAAGCCAATTTTTGCCCCAAAGGCGTTATTTGCCTTGCAGTGTACAGGAGGGAGCAAGCAGCAATGAATTACTTCCGAACGCCCGTCGGACACTCTGATGAATTTCTGACATGTCTGCCTTTTTCTTTTTCCCTGCCTTTTCTCCTGACTGCCCATGCGCGAAGTGGCAAACACAATGAAAGCGAACTGAACTAAAGAAGCCGCTTCGATGAGAGATGAAACGTTTCTCTTAATCACATGATGTCGCCTCTATAATGAGCTTTAGTTTGAAACACATTGCACTGACTCTGATTGAGGCCACGCTGTGGTGGAAATGTTTGTAATTGATAGTCAATAAAAACATAGGGCTCTATCCTCGTGTGCCACGGCGCACTGTGCACAGCACAGGTAAATGTCCAGTGCGCAGATAGCGTGACTGTGTGCATTTGGCAAATTGGTGACAGGATGCGCCTGGTGCATCTGGAAACAAGGAGAAATTGAGATTGAGATGTACTTGGTGCGTTAGCGGCGGTGATTAACCAACCATCGCATTAAACTGCCCTTATCTTTCCCTTTAAGGAGAGTGTAGTGTCATTTTGTTGATAACAGCAGTCATTAAGAGAGGGAAGGGAGGGATGGGGACATCACAAGGTAAATCTATGAACTATCTATCCACCGTTTCAATAAATATTTAATTTCATGGAATAAATTTACTTAAAGGGGAGGATAAAAGTTTAAAACTATGTCTGGTTATCCCAACTTTAACACACCCACTACACCTCAATCTCTCCCTGTTTTCAGATGCACCTGTCACTGTTATGCCTGAAGTGCACAGTCACGCTCTTGCCATTTAAAAGCACTTTACACGGTGCACCGCGGTGCACTAGGATAGAGCCCTATGTTTTTATTGCAAACATTTCCACCACAATTTGGGATCAAGCAGAGTCAATGTACGGTGTACGACCTATTCTCTAGTTCCAACGTGTTATTATTTCGTGGCCACGTTATATTTTTTTCCCCCCAAAAAAATTGTGAGCCTTGGCTTCACATCGTAGATGATTTACTTGTTCGGTATGAGTTGGAATGTAACAGCGGCATTTCTAAATTCGTACAGTGTATGCCCAGCTTCAGGCAGTTTTTTGTGTCATATTTTTACTCGCTCGTTCTCCTCTGCCTGTCAGACCATTATGAAGGATGAAGTCAGTTGCAGCCAGTGTCGTTCATTTGTCTGTTGCTGCACATGTTTTCAGCCTTCACTCATGTTTAATAAGCTGTTGTTTTTCATTATCTGCTCTGCTTTCCACTTCATGTATGCACAGCCATCCTCCTCTGTGTTTCGTTAATTACTTTTTCATCTGGATTACCTCTCTTCATCGCAAGCTCAGTCTCTTGTCTGTATCTGCGTGGAGATGCGATTTTTTTTTTACTGGGAAACGGCGAGCAGGTTCCTCTGCAGGGGGAGGCTGACAGTTTATCAATCTGCCTTGCTTATTGTACTTAGTAGACTCTCAAAACAGCCTTGCAGGGAGAGAGTGAATTTGTGTGTGTGCGGGTCTGTTCATTCACATCCTGTGTGTAGCTGCTGTATGAGCAAAAGACAGCTTTTAGATCAAAGTCATGAAGCTGACACTGCTGCTATTATCAGGTTGTGTTGATGTAGAGAATAATAGTTATTAAACTTTGTTTTAAGATTCAGCGTGTAAGACTTAGGTGAAAGGGATCTTTTCACAGAAATTGAACATAAAATAATCCTGTTGATGTGTTTTTGTTCTAAATTGTTGGTTTCTTTACCCTAGAATGGGCCCTTTATACTTATATACTTTATGTTTACATCTGGAGCGGGTCCTCTCTACGGAGGCCGCCATGTTTTTACAGTCGTCCAAGCTGGACAAACTAAACACCTTTTGAGTTTTTATGACAACTGAAGGTTTCCACAGTTTCTCTTTCATGTTTTGAAGGGGAGAGGGAGGTGAGGGGTGTTCAGCTGCAACATGAAGATGTTACTTAATTTTACACACTGTACCTTTGACACCTTTAAGACAATCGCAGGTTTTTAAATCTAAGAGTAATTGATCAAATGTGATCAAACATCTCCTATAGGAAATGTCCTGATCATATTGTTTTACTGTGGGCCCTGATCCAGATCTGAGACCTTTATTCTTGGGTATCTGCCAGTATTGAGTCCAATCTGTCGCATACATTAACACAGCCACAGAGGCTTTGTAGAGCTGATTAAATATGGATCTGCCACGCTGACATAACAGGTGTAGTCACTTGACTTGGCAAACTGTATTTCTCCCAAAATAACTTAATCTACTGCAGGTCCTGGTTCAAAACTATGAAGCTGATCAGCTTCAATAATTGACATTGTTTAAAGTACTGACACGTGTACGGTGATGATACAGTAGAGTGGAGGAACGTCTATCACACACATTAACATTGCTCATAGAATCCTTGTATTTTGCCACCTGGACATCAAAATAGTCACTCACTGCTGCACCCAAATCATTATGTCATATTTACAAAGGAGTAGAGGAGAGCACCAGTACTGCAGTATTTCACTATTTAAGGCATACTATCAAGATAATGATATGCACCCACAATGACAGGTATACAATGTGCTAAGCTACATTCGTTACAAACAGATAAAACATTTGAGACTAAACAATATAAAAAGCATTCATATACAAAAGAGAGAGTGCAGCGGAGTCAGTGTGTGTTGCATTACATTTCCCTCAGGTTCTGGGATCGTAAATAAGCACAATTCTTGGTAGCACTTTAGTTTAGGGAACACAATATTAATCATTAATACATAACTAATAGGGATATCTGTTAGTGCTTAGTAAGGTTTTATTAAGCATCTGCATACATGTGTTAGGTCTTAATTGAACACATTCCTATTTTTGCTTAACAACTGGTTCATTCTTGGTAAATCCTTAGAAGGCTACTAGTTGGCCATGATTGTAAGTTATTAGTGTTTAGTATGGGTCTACTTTAATCCATACTATATATCAGCAACTTAAGCTCAAGACTAACTAGCTGCTTATTAAGGGTTTGTCAAGAATAAATGACCTATTCAGTAAGAATGAGAAATTGTTGAATAAATACCTTATACATATGTAGTGATGCTTAATGCAGATCTAATTGATCATTAACACATACACTAATTACTCATGTATTACATTGTGTTCCCTAAACTAAAGTGTTACCCAATTCTTTTATTCTTTTACATAATCAACCGTTCATAAGGATGAATTTGACCTGGGACAAACGTGATCACTAGAAGTTTCCACAGTAGAATTTAGTCAGGAGGAGGAGCAGCGAGATTTGACAGAGCCGCCTCACAGTGCATTCATTTTTATTTGTCAGCAAGATTATACAAAAAGTGCTGACCTGATGACCAAACTGCGTGGAGTGATGGGGCTAGAGAAAAACCCAGTGAATGTTGGTGCTGATCCAGTTAAAGGGGGAATCTTTTTGTGACATTGCAAGATATAGAGCATTTTCCATCGCTTTCATCACTTTCTCAGATCTGGATGTGGATGTATGAAATCAGATACTTTCCTAACTTTAGGATTGGTTTTGGCGGAGGTGTGCACTCAGCTGAGTTTGATTTAACTCAACCATGGACTGATATCAGGGCTAATAGCACATGAACTGTCTGATATTTTCAACTTTGCGCCAAAGGTAAAAAATCCTCCATCCATCTGCGGTGCACCATGGGTATTAGGGAGGACATGATAGCAACGGCAACAAGTGTTAGATCGTTACATACATATGAGATGAAGAGCAAGGGAAGCCTGCAGGCCTTCTACAGCTGGCACCGCATGAAATAGTTATGTCATCCTTCCGAGAGAGGGATTCAACTAATGGTCGTGTCAGAATGAAAACAACTGCCAGTGCATCTGTCAACATTGGAGAGAAACTTCTAGACCTCTGTTTCATCTGTTTATCTTGGTAGATGTGAACAGCGGCAGTTCAATAGAGCTCAAAAATCATCAGACTACCAGATTCTCAACCTCTGTCAATCTTCACGTTATGTGTTGGTGATGGTTTGTTGCAGTTGTGTACATTTGAATCAAGTATTCTGATTAACCCCAGTAGCAGTCAACATCAAAGTGTCCAACAGCTCAGTGGAAATCCGAGAAACATTCAAAGCCAGGATGTTAATTAACCAGTAAAGAGTCTAATTAATGGTAATTGCTGTTACAAATACTCTACAATTTGTTAGGGTTGCAATGATTATTTATTGAATCATTTGTCTTTTCTTTTTTCAATCATGACATAACATCTTGAATAACAATATTAGATGCTTTCTAATTGACTTAAATCAGTCATCAAAATTGTTTAGTTTGTAATCAGCTAATTGTTTGTCATTAATTAGAATGGCTTTCATTATTTTTCCTCTTTGTTGTTTTTAAAAACGGGCGAGTGAAAGAGTAAAACAAAAAGAGGAGCTTGGCCCAAAATTAAGAATTTAACAAAGGGGAGAGCAGCACAGCATCAGCCAGCTGACAATGGTCCTGTACATTTAGAGAAGAGGATACAGCAACACAGAAAAGATTGACTAAACATCTTTTATTAGATAGAGAAATGATAATAATGAGCTGTCCATGAGGGAAGAATGGTCATGATAATAACAGTTATACAGAGGAGAAGATGAAGATGGTCGACCTGTCTCATACTCTCCAACCAAATGTTTGAATTCAGATTGAAGAGGTCGCCTGTAGTAAATGATGAGCTGGTATTATAACCCAGTGTGTGTTTGTGTGCGTGTTTCCAGATGTGTCGGGGGAAAGCAGTCAGAGCGGAGCCCAGTTCCAGGGTCGTCCCAGCGAGGTCTGGTCCCAGTGGCAGAACCAGCATCACTCCCAGCAGGCGGGGGAACAGCACACACACCCCAACCCCAGTCAGACAGAAGTCTTCCAGGTAACACACAAGCTCAGACACACACTCTGCTGCTCTTGGACTGTGTTGCTGCAGCATGTCCGGCTGCTGGCTGCTGACCAGTGTGCACAGATATGTGATATGTCTGATAAGACCTCCATGTCCTCAGCACACCCCTAAACCTCTGACCCATCCTCCCTGTGTCTCTGCAGGACATGTTACCCATGGCTGGAGATCCCACGCAGGGAACAGCCAACTACAACATTGAGGACTTTGCTGACCTTGGCATGTTCCCACCCTTCTCTGAGTAACCAGTTCCTCTTCTCTCTTTCTCACTCACTTTCTATCACTCCCCTTCTCAGAACTGGACTAATGTTTGCATTCATCTCTCATGCTCTTCCGGTCAAAAGTTCAACAACACTCCCGTTTTTCCAGTTTTTATTGAAATTTCATCAGTTCAAGTCCAGTGAAGAAGCTTCAGTGGAACAAAGGTCTGCAACAAACTGGCCAAGGTAAATGAAAAAGAAAGTTCAGGTCACCAAACAGTGTGGATTTCATCGAAAAACAGACATGAAGACATTGGCTAACACACATATTTTCTTCCAGCAGTGGAAAAAAAATCAAAGCTTTAGATTTGATGCAAACAGTTTGTACAGGTGTTGGTGACTTACAAACCATGTCTGTACAAGTCTGTTACTACAGCCTCTGGTGCAGAGGACCACGCTGATCTAGAAGGTAGTTCTATATATTTCTATCAGAGTGGTTAGAAAAAGAAAAGTAAAGCAAACTGACAGACTGACAGACTGAGCTTGATATAAAATATAAAATAATTATTGTTATTGATAAGAAGAGAAGCAGACAGAGGCTTCACATGATGAAGAGCAGCACGGTCTCCAGGTCATGGAGCTGGTTTGATGAAGTGGACAGAGGATGAAAGTAAAACAAAAAACATTAGTGGAGAAACTGTATTTGTTTCATCTCCATTGCAGAAAGAACATCATGAGTGTGTTCGTCTGCTGGAGATTATATTTAGTGAAATAACATCCCCATGATTCATTCTGTAAAATCAAACCCTCATCATTTTTTTTTTTGTTCTACGCTTTAATTTCATAAAAAAATGGAGGTGTTGTAAAACATTTGACCCGCAGTGTATCTCACTGGGTCACAAACACACACCTGATGTGCAACACGGTGAATGTCTCGGTGCACTTGTCATCTCACACACACACAGCCCACAAACGTTTGCCCCTCCCAAGGCCTACAGTATGTACCTGTGAAAATACACATACCTCATCGCTGTTAGGAGGAGCACTGCTGTCAGATGGAAGGAACGCGAGCGATCATCAGTCTATCAGCTGTTGGTCGGTCGTGACAGTGATGGACATTGTCTGGAGCTTTTATAACAGGCGGTTGAAACTCTGTAGCTCTCGGCAGTCAGCGGCAGCACGAGCAGAAGGAGGTCAGCCAACAGGTTACAGCTGGATGTGTCAGACACTGGTTTTAGATCCTATTAGTGGAGGTTTCAGTAAAACTCCGTGTCCCACAGACATCATTTCTGTCGGCCGCTCGTGTCAGCTCCACGCAGTCGACCGCCATTTATGATTGTACCAACAACACATTTTCAAGATGGAATAATGACAGCTGAGGAAAAAAACTCAGCAGGAAATGTTTTTGAAGCTCTGTCATTTTCATAAATTGCTCCCGAGCTGCTGCATTGAAGTAACTTGTAATGTGATGCAGAGAAATTCACACTTGTTTCTGGTCAAATGCAAAATCTGCATTAAATCTGCCTATTTATTGATTTAATATTTCACTCGCTGATAAAAGGTCAGTTAATATTTAGTCTTGATAAGGATGCGGATGTGCAGCTGACAGGTAACAGAATCCACATGTCATCAGACTGTAAATAGGCTAAAGTTACACCATGGTGATTCATCATTACCTAGCTATGTAGGAATTTAGGTCTGTGCTTTTCCATCAAAGTTTCCCAATTGTATGAGAGTTGTTGCTCAACTGGGTTTGAGAGCATCAGGCCCTGTTTGAAGCTTTCTACACTTCCTGTGAAACATGTGTTCCAGTGTGAGACACAGGTTAACACAGTCACCAGTGCATTAGACCTGCTGGTGTCTGTCACAGCTCACACATGTCAACTCACTCATGTTCTTTGTGATTGCAGAAAAATTGTGTCAGTGTGCTTTCTGTGTGTGCTCGTGCACATATTTTCATGATGACAGAACAAAGTGGAGACTGCTCCTTAAGTCAGCTGACGACCGTAGGAATAGTTCTGCTCCTTGAATCTCAAGTTATGTTTTGGGGCCACCAGTGTCAGTCCAGACAGGATGTCATTTACCTCACACCACAATAGGACCCATACACTCGGAGACGAGTTACCTCCTCTGGTAAAACCTGCAGTGACTGTAGAGAGCATCGGTCGACAACAATAATGATGTAAATGACGTGAAGTAAAATGTCTGAGCGCCGAAGACGTTCACCTCCATCTGCCTGGTGCTGCCTCTCACGCACCATCACTGACTCTGCCAAACAGCAGCAGGTGAGGAGACGCTGCTGCTCTCCACCCGCTGCTGACCTCACTCTCTCCATCAACCTTATGATGTAAACTATATGTAGTGACGCCCAGAGCTCTAAATGCGAGTACCGAAGGATTCTATGTACACACGAAACAAAAAAGAATAAAATAAACTCATTGCAGACAGTTCTTAAGCTAAGGCTTAAAGTGCACTTCATGAAGCTAACTGCTAATCTCACCAGCCTGCTTTAAAAGGGAAAAACCGCCATACCGTCCAAGCAAATCGCAGTATTTACTAGTGTATTTGGTGTTCTTCAGCTCTCGCTACTTGACTTAATTACTTTATAATCTTTTCAACTATTAAGAGACTGAATAATACTTTCTAGTAGGGGAGCTTTTACATGATAGATTGTATAATGTCTCTGACAGATGGATGGAGAACCGTGAACAGACGTCGAATCCTTTTGCTAAAGATCTCAAATTGATGTTTTCTTTTTGTAAATAATGTGATTTTTATGTCGACTCGTGTTACTTTCACACAGTACATGTTCTTTTGTGTAGGTTTTAATGATATTGTGTGCAATGTGACTACATATTTAACTATTGGTATTTAGTTAGTCTGTTCATTGTACATTGAGTTCTAGACCTGTACAAATGGTGTAAATGTGACCCATTATTTTTGTGTAACAAATTGTGCTTGTGACAATAAAATTCTTATTGGTTACGTGGCTTCTGTTCAACGTCTTTACTCTCCCATTTTTCATACTCTACATTACATACAAATCTTTTATTTTGATTATTGTCTTGTTAAAAATCAGACATACAAACTGCTTTCACTGCTATAAAGTATTTAGTTATAAAGCTTAAATCAGGTTAACTCTGTTTTTCAGTTTTTAGTAGTTAATTTGATTCACATAGACAATAACTGTAATAATAATATTGAATATAATAGACATGATTCTTTTACCTGTGACAATATTAACT
This sequence comes from Paralichthys olivaceus, assembly GCF_024713975.1. Lineage (NCBI taxonomy): Eukaryota > Metazoa > Chordata > Actinopteri > Pleuronectiformes > Paralichthyidae > Paralichthys > Paralichthys olivaceus. The sequence continues at coordinate 3,094,109 of NC_091093.1, read as the reverse complement.
TGCTGATAACTAATGTTCTTTATGTAAAGTGACCTAATCTCACACATCAAAGTCTCTTAGTACAACCGTATATATGAACTGAAGTATTTTTACTCAGAACCCAGATGAGAACATATCAGATCATCGCTTTTTAAGTTGATATGTAGAACTATAGAGAACATACATTTGCTTACTTACACATCGAAGACTTCTGAAGCAACATTATTATTCATTTGAAATAACTTGGTCTAGTCCAGTGCTCCCTCTCTTTTAGCTCTGGGTTTGGTCTCCTCCACCTCCTGAGAGAAATATCTGGCTGGATCAGGAACCAAATGCTCCACCATGTTTACCAGCTGCTCTCTGACTGTGCCTGTCTGCTGTTTGGCCGAATGCACAGCCTTTTCCCTGACAACGATTTAGAGCGGTGAGAGTGAACCAAGTAGTGGGCCGGACACAACAATGAGCTGAAAGTCATTATAAAACAAAAAGTCAAGCAGAGCTGAGGCTGTATTTCCGAATGCACAGTAACTCATTGATGCTGATCCTGTACAGGTTTGTTGTGTTGTAAACAATCTTTGCAGTTGCGTTACCTTTGTGGTCCCTGAAGTATAGACACTGAGTCAAGTGCACTGACAGGGAATCGATTGGATTGGACTCATCAACCATATTCCAGTGAGTCCAGATCTGAAGTCAGCCTCATCTGTCACTTCAAGACAACCGACAAAGATTTCCCGTCTTCTGTATTATCACATTTCATCCTTACATTACTGCCACTGTTTTTATTAATGATGAATGAACATTCATACCCGCAGATGATTTCACAACTTTTACCAATGACAAATGCGATGCTCTCTAATTCCTCCGTCTCAAACAGAGGAATCTACAGAGCTAAAGCACAATCACGTTCTTTCTTTACTGATGGCAGGTAAAGTGTTTGGGACAAAGACAATGAGCTGGAGGAGAAATATTCTGTCCTTCTGTAATTTGAGAAGAATGTGAAGACAGCTTGACAACATCTTCCTGTTTGTTTTGTTTAGGAGGTTTCTGTCAGTCACACACTGTACTAACATCCTCCATAACTGCTGTTTAACTGTGACAGAGTCAAAGTGAATGGTTCCGTCAGCAGGATGCACGTGTTGGTGTTGCCAAAGCACTCAGCAGACTTATTAGATGTAAACATGTGAACAAGAGTGACTGGTGACGGGTCTGCTCGTGCATCATGGAGACAGATACTCACAGTGAATGTGTTTATGTGTGATGCCTATGAGGTGCTGACTCCTGCTCAGCCAATTAAAATGAATAATCAGTTACGCAACAAAACTGTCGAACCACTCTCCCTTACAGCCTAAGGTGTCTGTGATATTCAGCAGGTCTAGAGACAAACGTCTGAATATCATAAAAGGTGTTTTTCTTTGAACCTGTCCACCAGTGAGGCATTGCATCTGTACAGTAGCTTCTAGTGGCCCCACTTCACATTGAGGCCTGGGAAAAACAAGGTAATGAGGGGTAATCTCTGGGTAGCAGTATGGTAATTGGAGTGCTCACCACAGGCATATTTTCAATTCCTCACTCTGGATTGTCAGACCTGTGAACAGATCCTGGACAGACGCTGTGGTCCGAGTTCTGCTGCAGCTTCACCACCTTCTGTTTATCCACAACTACTCTGCAAGTTGGACATTGAGACAAACAGACAACAGATATAAATATTTCTTTTTTACTCGGGTTAAAAATCAGGTGGTGCTGGTTGCTTTCTGATTCAGTCTCAGCCATGCTCCATTGGCCCTCTCGGGCTGTCGAGCCTGTTTCACCTGGCATCATTTTTACCGTCACTGTCTATTGCACCAGTAACCAAAACCACAACACTGGTGTCTGGGAGTCCTGGACACCTGCGCATCACTGCAGCCTGGTGAGAAGTGACATCACTGCCGCCTGGTAAGTGACATCACTGCAGCCTGGTGAGAAGTGACATCACTGCCGCCTGGTGAGAAGTGACATCACTGCAGCCTGGTGAGAAGTGACATCACTGCCGCCTGGTGAGAAGTGACATCACTGCAGCCTGGTGAGAAGTGACATCACTGCCGCCTGGTGAGAAGTGACATCACTGCAGCCTGGTGAGAAGTGACATCACTGCGGGAGTCAGCTGTTTGCTGAAGATCGAGATTCATATTTGATTTGTGTTGCTATTTTGTCGCATACGTTTCCATGATCATGCACTGAGGGAGATCAGTGATGTGATCAGGAAATGTGTTCATGTCCTCAACTATCAGGATGAAACACAAGCAGTGAATTGGACTCCATTTATTGCAGTAAGTCAGGGCGGCTTTTGCTGGGGGGAGAATGGTTTGTCTTCTAACCAGTCGGTGGTTCGATCCCAGTCTTCCCCATTCAGCATGTCGGGCTAGAAACTGAACCCCAGATTGCCTGTGACGGCGCTGCTGTTCTCATAGAGAAGGTCCTGCCCATGGATGCACTGTATGAATGCGTATGCAAGTGGGCGAATGGCAAACTGTACTGTAAACTTTGAGTGCTCATCACGACTAGAAAAGTGCTTTATAAAATCAGACCTTTTATAGGTTGTGGTGAGGTTTGGTACTGTGCTTTACAAGTACTGTGAGTGTGGATTGCATGGTAGTGCAGATATTTGATGGAAAATTGACGTGTTGTGTCATTTTGATAGTGAACACTCAGTCCTAAAACATATGAAGACTTAGAACCCTGGTTGCTGACTTACAGTAAAAACATAAAACTATATCTGAGCAGGTATTACTTCTTAACTCTGTAATTATAAAAAAAAGATGGATGTATTGTCAACATGTCCTGTAGCATTTCACCTTCCCACTCAGCCTATATCAGCTGCGCATATGCTGTGAAAACGTTTCTAAAGCCTGTCAAGTACCAGTGGAATGCCAAAGCTCAGATCTGGTTTTTTTCTTCTCATAAACACAAAGTGGCAGCTCTTGGCAGCTCTCCTGCTTGGCACTTTAATACCTTTCTTCAGCCTCGACTCTTGAACAAACTGGTAGGTGATTTGAAAAGAAATAGTTTCCCACATTCCTTCCTGACATGACATGCACTCCGATTAGCCTCTTAAATTCCCCTCTGACATTTGCTAAGCTCTGCAGCATTTGTGATGGACTGGAGGGGAAGGGAGGGAGGAACATTTCATTCTCACGATGTCTTCATTCTGCATCTACATGCTGCTGTCGTCTGGCTCCGCTCCACGTCTCCTGATTGATTGTCATTAGATGATAACTGCAATAGATGGTGCTTATTTTTTATAAAAAATCCCAACTCGATGTGTTGTAAATAGCCTTCGAATGGCATCTGGTGTCTTAACAGAGCTTCACCTCAGGGCCTGAAACCATCACCGAGACAACTCTGCTGTGCCGTGCAAGTCAGGGGGTGTGTGTGGTTCTCTGCGATAGTGTTTGATTTGCATAAGCCACTGAGATGTTGTGGAGTGTGTGCGTGTGTGTGTGTGTGCACTGTGGTTGGCAGAGCATAGCTGCATGCTCGGCTGCAGTCAGTGTGTCTCCTCACTGACAGGTCTATCTTAAATCATGCTGCTGAGAATCTCCTCCAAACACACTGACAGCATTCAAACCACACAGAGAAAAACAACCCACTGTGCCCATCAACACTGCCGCCTGTTTACCTGCAGTTACACACTCAACACAACTTTATTATTTTCCACCTATGCAGTTCCATCTTGCATTCATATTCCCATGGTTTTTGGGCAGCGCTCTGTGTTTACAAGGCGGCTGGAGAGCCGGTGTTTTGCAGAACGAGGCGCTGCCACAGCCCGGCACACAGAACAGGTCCCCTGGAACCAGCAGGTAAAGTGAACAAGAAATATCATCCAGAACAAGAAACACTGACTGCCCACTTCACCTAATCTCACGCCCAAATGAATGACCAAAAATAATAATACGATTTTATTTTGCAAAAGGTAAATGGTCTGTGTTCATTGCCAAATTTGTGTTTATGTCAATTTGGGGTTCAGTGTCTTGCCCAAGGACAATGAGGGAGCAGAGGATCAAACCACCAGACTTCTGGTTAGAAGACGACCCGCTCAACCTCCTGAGCCACAACAACCTAGCAGTATTTGTATAACACTGTGAGTTGCAAAGTGCTTTACATGTGGAAATCCTGATCAAACAATTCAACAATTCAAAGATTATATATCATTAGAAGATTAACTGATACAAAATGAGATTTTCTTTTTCCATCTGTGAAAACTGGATATTTCATAATCATTTTTATGTGGTCACTTTTGGTTTAGGAAAGTTTAATTCCTCCATCCACTCCAAACACAACACATAATTTGTGTTATCAACTTATGTAACATTTCTGTAATGTCTTTCATTTACCTATACATCTATGTTGATCTGTGAATGCTTTAGGAAGTCAGCTAAGTTTAATATAAGAAGGCTGCATAAAAATCAGTTGTCTCCCTTTCTCTCTCTCTCTTTTGCTAATTTGCCATAACAACCATGTGTCCTGTCCGAGGGCCGAAGGCTTCTGAGAGGAAAAGCAACAGTTACTCATCTGGCCACCTTTGTGTGACTTCTGCTTTAAAGCTCAGTGACTCTCATTGTCAGGTTCATTATCATGTGACTCTCTGTTGATGGCTCTCCATCGGTATGCACGGATGATGCACCCCCTCAGACACCAGCTGAGGCAGAGCAGACTGGCGTGTGTGTGTGTGTGACTCAGAGTTTAAACCATGTTGCTGATGACCTGTGCTTTTCCCAACTTTGGAATGTGTTGTTCAACTCGTCATAAGCAAAAGCTCAATAACATTGCATAGTCATCCTATTGGTATTTGCTGAGTTGTGTTATTGTAGTTGGTTGATTAGTGCTCTGTTTACAGCGCTGAGTTTATTTATAGAAGCAGCTCAGATTAATCAGTTTAGCAGAGCGCCTGGAAATATCTTTTGTTTGTTGGTGCTGTGTAGCTGTCGGCCTATTCACCCCTAATTTACACTGGGATTTAGAAGGATTACACAATGTCACAAGAAAGCACTTGCAAAGACTGAAGCTGGATTTATTGTTCTGCTTCAAGATTTATGCAGCACCTATGGCAGCTGTGTATGCTGACTCTGAGCGTGACATGCACCTTGTTTAAAAAGCATAGCCAAATGTCACAGCTATACTACTACGGAGAAACCATACAGTATGGGGACTTGTTTTCTGTAGGTTTCTGATGCTGGTAGAGACTCTTCAGAAAACACATGTCAGCATATATACTGATGTTCCATGTTTGTTATGCAGAACACATGCTGCAAGTCCTCAAAGTTATCTAAAGTAAATGTTGTTGTCCACATTGTAACATGTGGATCTGGTTAAAGGTCATTTTGATAAATTATAAAGTGTGAAAATATAAACACTAAGTATTTGCAAATGGCTTTTCCCCCCAAAGAAATTAGTTGTACTGTTTTCAATTTCCACTACAATTAGAGTCCATCTTTGTGATTACTTTTTCTTTTGTTCTTTCTTTGTGTGTGTGTGTGTGTGTGTGTGTGTGTGTGTGTGTGTGTGTTTGTGCAGCTATCTTTGTGAGGACCAGTGTTAGCCTTAAAACATTTTTGTCAAAGTAAGGACATCTTGGCAGGTCCTCACTTTGTAACCCCCCCCCTTAATGGACTGTTCCGGGGTCAAGACTTGGTTTTAGGGTTAGGGTTAGAATTAGGTTTAGGTTAGGGTTACGATAAGGGGCTGGGGAATGCATTATGTCAATGAGTGTCCTCACTGAGAATCTGTACAAACGTGTGTGTGTGTTTGTGTGTGTTGAAATTGAAAAAGGGCTCCTAATGTTCTGCAGGAGAGAATGTGAAAACATTCTGAGATATTTTTCAGCTTTCTAAGTGCACCCCTCCCCTGGTAGAAGAATTGAAAAGTACACTTTGTACTAAACTGCATGGACTGTGTTTAACTCATCCAGGCAATATCAATGGAAAGAGCTCATTATGAAACACTTGTGACGAAACAACATTCTGTGGGGACTCAGGTTATTCTGATAACACAACGCTTTGTGTCAGGTCTTTTGTTAATCACATGCCATTGTGTCTTGCATGAGTTTGACACCAGCACCTTCACTCATCATCAGCGCCCTCCTCTCTCTCTAACCATGTCTTCTGACGGGGCTAACAGGCTCCCAGTGTAATTATGATTCAATTAGCTGTTACAGTTTGCCTAATAGCCTACTCAGCTTAATATGCTGGTTAAAGGTAATGATGCTCATCTTGTTGTCATATTTACACATAGAGTTGTGGCACATTAGGCCCATCTACATGTGAATGCAGCATTAATATTTCATGCCAGTATCAAAGATGACACATAATGGCTCTGAACAGAGCCTTCTTTTCACTGCCCACGTATTTTCTTCGAGTGTATGCCATCTGTTTGTATTCTTTTGAGATGCAAACATCAGACTCACATACAAAATCAATTCAATCTTGCGGTTGCTGCTGATGAAAACATGCGAATAGACGCGTCTGTTCCCAGGTGACTGAAATTACTTCAATGGTGCAACACGAGATTCACGTCAATCGCTTGACCTGAAACAAATCTGTGGCATAGGACGATGCCACTGGGGTTGTCCCACACACAGCCAGAGACAAACGTGTCTTTTTTAATTGTCACCTCACATGTGAGCAGAATAAAATTAAAAAATTGTCCCACACAACCTTTTCAGCCTCTGCCAGACTCCCCTGTCTGTCTTCAAGTGTGTCTCGGAGTCTGTGTCTCTCTCTCTGTCTCTGTCAGCTCTGCTGCTGCCTTTTGAATCCAGGGAGAGTTGATTGGCCAACTAGTCTAGGCCGTGCCAATCCCCTCCCCCTGGTTCACCTGGAGGTTCTCACTGAGCCACCTCCACAGAATCAATGTCGCCAAAGTCATTCCGATTTTGAGAATGAAACTCTCTGCACTCCTGCCAACAATCCAAACTCTGTTGTCCAACATACCTCACCACGTCCAGTTTTGTCTTTGTTGGATTCCCGGACTGGAAATCAGATCTGTGAACTCTTCTGCTATTTTCCAGAACCAGATCTACGAAAAAAAAGCCCAATCAATCTCAAGTTCAAGTTCAAGTCAGCTTCGTTGTCAACCTCATACAAAGAAAGGAAAAGGAAATATTTTTTCTCACAGGCCAAAGTGCAAAAACACACAACATAACATAACTGTCACAACCTACTCTGCTATGCCTTGTTTTGATCCTGTCTCTGTTCTCCTGTCATTTCAGATCCAGGCCCTCCCACAAGCCTCTGATTACCTCATTCCCTTCACCCAAGTTTCCCCACCCACATACTCACCTGCTCCCCATTACCTCTTAGTCCCTCAGTGCATTTATACCGGTTCAGTTGCATTCACTCACCGCCAGATTGTCTGGTGTCTTTCTGCTTCCCAGCATTCTCTTCCCGTCATTCTTGCCTGCCTGTTCCTGGCCTGTTGACTGCCCTTTCGGATTTGTACGCTTGTCAGACTGATATTCTGATTTTGAACCCTTGCCTGTCTTTTTGATCTCTAAAGTTAAGTAGAGTACTTTTGCTGCACTTGAGTGTGTCTGTTGTCATGCTTTAGATTTAAGTCTGCCTCCAGTCGTCATAATAACAAGATTAAACCAGAACAAGACTATGAAGGTAGCAGAATCAATTATAAATACTTAACATAACTTAATAGAAGAAATTAGTGGTAAGGAATGTAGTTATCTTCATATGGTTACTGTGAGCATATAATGTCAATTCAGTATATAACATATAAGTAGTAAAATTGCCACTCAAACAAAACAGAGAAGATAGATAAAAGTAACAGTATATAGGCTGGTATAATTGTAAACTAATTATAGTAAGAATAGCACAGTTCTTTCACATACTAGGACCAATACTAAAATATTTTTTGTAGTTCAGTAATTGCATAATAATAATGATGCAATGATAACAATCAATTGTGGGCAGCTATAGCTCAGCTGATGACATGTTATAGACAAAGTGCAGCACATAAGTGCACTGTATGAATTCAATTCAATTTTATTTGTATAGTGTCAAATCATAATATACATTATCTCAAGGCTCTTTACATAGAAGGTCAAGACCTTAAAATCATATTAATATAGAGAAACCCAACAGTTCCCACAATGAGCAGCACTTTGGAGACTGTGGAGGAAAAACTCCCTCATTAACAGAGAGAAACCTCTAGAACCAGACTCAATGTGGACGGTCATCTGCATCGACCGGTTGGGGGGAGCAAAGAAAAAGGGGAGGAGAGGAGAGATGGGTGGAAAAGAGGGGAGAGGAGAGAGAGAGATAGTGGAGAGGAGGGCGAGAGAGAGGAACCATCAGGTATCAGATCTGACTAGTTAAAATGAAAACAGTAACAGTGTAAAGACTTATTGATTATTATTGATAATAGCAACAATTCATATAATAATTAATTACTGAAGTATTGTTGTTAACAATAATAATTGTTCTGCAGTTCTGGAGTCAGAGATATCTGCAATGAGAGAGAGAAAGAGAGAGAGGGACAATGGGAGAAAAAAAGAAACATAGTTATTGACATGAATTAAATTAAATAAATGATTGTGGGGGGGCAGAGAGACAAAGAGAAGGGGAGAAGTGCTCAGTGCATGATGGGAGTTCCCCCAGCAGTCTAGACCTATAGCAGCATAAACTTTTTACAGACTTCCTGATAATAAAGATCACAGTAATCTAGTCTAGAGGTAGCGAATGCATGGACTAGTTTTTCAGCATCCGTCTGAGACAGGATGTTTCTAATGTTCTAAATACTGCGCAGGTGTAAGAAGGCTGTCCTAGAGACTTGTTTTATGTGTTGGTCAAATGACATGTCCTGGTCAAACATAACTCCAAGGTTCCTCACAGTGGAGCTGGAGGCCATTGTGGACGTTAACAAATTGAAATCTATCTGATAAATATGATTTAAACCAGTCTAGTGCCGTTCCTCTGATCTCTATATGTTGCTCTAGTCTCTGTAACAGGATCTTATGATCTGTGGTGTCAAATGCTGCACTAAGATCCAACAGGACGAGGAGAGAGACAAGTCCATCATCTGAAGCCTTAAAAAGGTCATAGTGACTTTCAATAGTGCTGGTGGTAAGCAACTGCTTTTTCTAGGATTTTTGAAATGAAGGGCAGGTTTGATATGGGTCTGTAATTAGCTAAAACCTCTGGATCAAGCATAGGCTTTTTAAGCAGAGGTTTAATAACAGCTACCTTAAAAGCTTGTGGTATGTAGCCGGTTAACAAAGACATGTTAATCTGATTTAATATGGAACTGTCAATCAGGGGGAAAACGTCCTTAAAAAGTCCAGTTGGGACAGAGTCTAATTGATAAGTTGTTGGTTTAGATGATGAAACTAATGAGGTCAGTTCAGGAAGATCAATAGAAGAAAACTGGTTCAAACATAAATCTGGTGCTACAGGTGGTTCTATGGTTTCAGGAACAGACAATGTATCTGTGCTTTTCATGGGGAGGAGGTGGTGGATTTTATCCCTGATGGTTATAATTTTATTTGTAAAGAAGCTCATGAAGTCATTGCTTCTCAGGGTTAGAGGGATAGATAGGTCAGTAGAGGTGTGACTTTCTGTCAGCCTGGCTACAGAGCTGAAGAGGAACCTGGGGTTGTTCTTATTTTCTTCTCTTAATAATGAATAATAAGAGGTTCTGGCATTTCTAAGTGCTTTCCTGTAATTCATCAGGCTATCCTTCCATGCTAGGTGAAAGTCATATAGATTGGTGGAAACGCCACTTCCTCTCTAGTTTCTGTGATGTCTGTTTCAAAACACGTGTTTGAGAATTATACCATGGAGCTAATCTCCTCTGATTTACCTTCTTCTTTTTTAGCGGGGCGACAGCATCAAGGGTTGAATGTGATGGATGGCACGATTGCAGTGTAGCAAACAGTCTGTTTGAGGGGTCAGAGGGGTGATCCATCATGGACACTGTGAATGTGGAAAATGTCCTAAATGAAGGGGAGACAGATCTCCATGACCAGTTTCAGAGCACTTCAAAGTGCCTGCCTGGAAGACTTTACTAAGGACCTAATACCACCAGAGACTCTGCTCTATGCGTATTATGTTCCTACCTGCAGTAGAACTCCAGTGTCCTTGCCCCAATCTGTTTACTCTGCTGCCTCTCGGCCAGGTTGTTCAAAGTCACAGTGATTTTCGTTTTGACCATTTTTACCCAGACCACAACTCATAGCTCCTTACAACCAAGCAAAGTTCACAACCTCTGACTTAAATACCTTAATAGCAACAACTCTGTTGGTGCTGATCTTCTCACTCTGTTGAATAATGTTGAGCTGGCTGCTAGAAATCTTGTGGTATATTTAACACTAACCAGTTTCGATTGAGTGAAAAATATTGTTCATTCTTATTGCTTCCAGCTCAAGATGATCTTTAATATTTGGTCTAAAACTGGAATGTTTGTTCAGAACACTTCTGCCTGACTAATCAGTGGCACAAAATGGCATGACCACATCACCCTACGTGCCTCCATAGACTGTCTCCCTGTTAGAGTTCGTATTGATTTTAAAACTGTATTGCTCACTATTAAGACCTTAAACTGCCTCAGTCCTAAATGTCTTTCAGAGTAATTGAGCTGATATGTGCCCCTTCTTCGACCACAGAGATCCAGCACCCTGCTGGTAATTCCAACATCACAGCTTGTGATAAAAGGGTGACTGGACTTTTGCTATTTGAGCCCCCACAATAGTTAACTCTCTGACCATTGAACTAAGACAGACTCTAGTTTTCAACTTGTTCTAAATCTCTTTTTTAAACTCTGTTTTTGGAAAAGCTTTTGGAAAAGCTTGACATTGGCTTTTCTTCATATTGACTATTCCATTCTATTTGATCTTATCTGTTTTCTTGTTTTTATTTTTCGTTATCATGTTACTTTGTCTTACTATCATTTCATCTGCCTTGTCTGGATTTAATGTGCAACATTGTTAAGAAAAAAATTATATTATAATATTATCAGCATTTCTATTATTGCGAAAGCTCATTTTTCCCAGGACACAAAGGAACAACAAGCCAATGTGATGAGATTTATTTGCTCTGGGAAGCAGGTAAAAAAAAATGCTTTTGTATTCTGGCTCAAACAGAGAGCAAGGGATGTGTTTGCAAATTTAACTTGGTCAGTGTGGACACACTCCTGGAAGTACTTAATTTCTTCACCTAAGCATCACACTTCTTGCAGCACACCTCAATCGGTGCTACGAGCTGCAGGTCACTGGAGCCAACAGAAACACATCAGTTGCAAAAGCATGGACAGAAATTGGAGAGGTGCCAGTTCACCTCCTGGGTACTGCTGAGGTGCCCTTGAGCAAGACACCGAACCCCCAATTGCTCCCCGGGCGCCTTCATGGCTGCCCACTTTTCCGTGTGTGTTCCGTGTGTGCTCCGTTCACACGGATGGGTTAAATACAGAGGTCAAATTTCCCTATGTTTGCATGTTGCATGCTGTGTGTGGGACCATAAAGAGGAATCTTAATCTTAATGCTAGCGGAAAGAAAATGTCAATTAAAAGGTCCAGTGTATAAGATTTAGGTGAAAGGAATTTTTGGCAGAAATTGAATTTAAAATAATGCTAGTGATGTTTTCACTGGTGTGTTTCATCTAAATTGTATGAATTGTTATTTTCTTTACCATAGATACCATGGGCCTTTATATCTTAATACTTTATATTAACAGGGAGGAGGGGTCCTCTCTCCATGATTTTTACATACACACCTTGTCTAAACAGGACAAACTAAAACCTTTTGAGTTTTCATGACAACTGAAGTTCACCACAGGTTCTCTTGCATGTTGGGAGGGGGAGGGTGAGATGAGGGGTATTCAGCTGCAACTTAAAACTTCACCTCTAGATGTCACTAAATTCTACACACTGAACCTTTAAATGTGTGGAGTCAGTTGGTCTGTTTCTGTCTGACAAACTATCTATGATTGAGGAGAAACTGTACCTTAGAAAGAATCTGTGTTCACTGTTCTTATAATACATTTATGAGAAATGATTCAAAGACTGTGGATAGTTTTTTGCTAATTTATAAAGCATTTCCCAGTTCTCTGTTTCTGCAGAATTGTTATGATGTTTATTTTTCTTTCTTTTTTAAAACTCTCCTCAGAAACATCTCTCAGTATAAAACTCAGCAATGCTTTATGGGGAGATGTTTCCAATATTCTGTACCCTGTTAATGAACACAGACAAACTATTAGAAAAAATGAGAAGCTCCTCTCAGTTTAATGGAGTACAAGGGCACATTCCCTGAGTTTCCATTCACATGGGTTCACAGTGCTGTTCAGACTGATGGTACCAGGGGGCTGAGCAGTGGTAGAGGAAGTAGGCACATCTTTCACGTTTTTCACCCTCTACCAGAAAAGACTTTGGTGTCAGCATATCTAGTGAAACATTCTCAACCCCAAACTACAAACATCAGCTGTGTTGCCTGTAAAGGCAAGGCAATTTTATTTATAAAGCACTTTTCATATATAGAGGAAGATTCAAGGTGCTGTACAGAGACATTAAAAAACAACAAAAAGACAAATTATAAAGAAAACAATTTAAAATCTCAAAGCACAGTTTAACATAAATATAGAAAAAAATAATGCAGTTGTGTGAAATTTTAAAAATATGTTTAAAGAGATAAATGACACATAAAATAGATAGAACTGGGTAAAATCATAAGATATAAATAGGGGTATGATCTTGCAAAATAGCTTTGTTAAAGCACTTATGAATAACAATGTTTTCAGTCTGGTTTTGAAAATTGCATTACTAATGTGATGGAAGTTTTCTGGAAGCTGGTGAAAGCAGAACTCAGGCAGCAGCTGATGTCTCATGCAGAAGATTTGAATGTAGACTTGAAGCATCAAGGAGACCAGAAGGTGCAACAATATACAAACCCTAACAGAGCAGCATGAGCAATTGTCACCCCCAAGTCTGAAGATGTCTCCACAGCTTCCCCATATTGCTGTCACTCTCTATGTTACATGTAAGTGTTTGCTTCCTTTCCGATAACTAAGCCTAAATATGCATTCCTAAACCACACTGTGTCCTCATGTCTTGATACTGGTGTGAGTTGGTGCCTCTCTGTCTGGAGCATCTGAATCAGAAGTGAAAGTCCCTGAGTGTAGACACTACACTGTATTGCTTTGTGGCTCTCTATCTACAACCTGACCTTGGGAACTGCTTGGAGAGAGAAGGGAGTATGTGTGGAATGGGCTCTATTCTCCTCATGGTGAACAGATGTAATGCGTGAGACCATCCGACAGTTGGTTCTGTTGCTGTGCTGCATAGTGACTAAAAGCTGCCTCTCCATGTTTTGGCTTTGCCCTGACAACCACTAGCAGACCACTCTCCAGTCCCCCTCCCCAGGTTATGATGGATAAGGTATTTGGGAGTAGCTCCATTAAGAGATTTAAAAATAAGCAGTAAAACTTCAAAATCAACCCTGTGGCTTTTTGGTAGCCAGAGAAGAGACTGAAGAACAAGAGTGATGTAGGCTGTCTATTTGGATTTGTTAAAACTCTTGCAGCTGAATTCTTGATGAGTTGTAGCCGCCTAGTTTTATATTTAGGAATTCCTGTTTAAAGTCCATTGCAGTATTGTCGATTTTACAGTTTTTTCTGAAGTATTGTATTGACAAAATGGAAACCACACTATTGTTTTTCTTGTATTGATTCAGTGGTTCACACAAGATTGTGGTTTTTGCCATATATCAGGAGTTTTTTCCCCTTTTTCTGTCTTCTGCATTTTATCTTCTTAAAGTCAGATGATTTCATAAACCATCCATTACACTCAAGAGGTTTCATTTGCTCTTCACATCACCAAAGGCTAATGAAAACAGCAGGTTTGATAAGCCTGCTAATCATAACCTACTAACAATTGGTTAACATTTCTATTGGCAGAATCGGTCATGACACACACATGCACACTAGCACTGGGCCCTTCTAGTCAGTGCAGAGCGTAGATCGAGCAGCTCATCGTACCAGTCAGGGAGTGTCAGGAAAACTCGTCTCACACCCGCTGTTCATCTAACCCTCTCTGATAAAGATGGAACATTATTGTTTTTGGGGAGTGTGATTGTTGTGATCCTCCATTGTTAACAGAAGCCGCTGAGTGCTGAGCTGCCACTTATGAAAAGCTGCTTTGATCACAGCGTCAGGCTAACTTGGCTTTTATCTTATTATGCTAATACAGGAGGCTGTGATTATCGCAGTTATAGCTGATTTACTCTCACATTTAGCCTCACACAGGGGATTGTGTCTGGCTGTGGAGCTGAGAGACAGCAGTGTTTCCTGTCACACAGCTGCATAATGATGCAGGTAAACAACACAAAACATTTCCTTGACAAACAAACAGTCATTCTCAAATCTTAAACAAAGAAAGAAACACGTCAGATGAAGGGATTGGACGGGGGAGTCATCAGTTGAACAATACGCCATAGGAAACCTACACCTGCTCCTTCTACTACGCTTCTCAGAAACTTCAGCCAGACATTTCTTTTCAGGCTCATCCTCAGCCCCAGCTGATGCTGACTCAAGATTTCATGCAGAATTTTTAGATTGTTTATCTCTTCCACTTTTGGCAGACATTGCCACCATTTCTTTTTTATTCAACTGAGTGAAATTGTGTATTTAAATGTGCGCAGCTGTATAATTCCTCTGCACTGATGATTACACATCAGTGTCTCCTTTTTGCTAAATTGGTATTTTTTTAAATGTAATATAGTTTGTTGAACAAATGCATTAATGTATTTATGTTGCACTTTTCTAGTCTTGATGACTACTTAAGGTTTATTAATACTCTGCCATTTACCCATTCACACACACAACAGTGCACCTATGTGCAGCACTTTCTCTGTCATCTCAGACACTTCCAGCACAGTCGACCTGCTCTTCTTGTCAATGAAAGGATATATGATTTGTTCTGAATTCCTGTCAATCTCTAAAATTTGTTTAGGATACATTGTGTTGGTACAGACATACATACATATATAAATATATATTTTTGTTGAAATTAAAGATTTAAAGGCAAATTCACTGTGATGGCTTTTGGGGATTCACAGTCAAGAGTTCACATTTACATGTTTGTATTGTATGGAGCTGGCCTTCGTACATGTGTTCATTCAGTTGGACTGAATATTAAGAGAGACTGTGATTGTGAGGAATCCTCTCTCTGGACTCTGGACTGCTGAGAATTTACCTCCAGAATCAACATATGTATGTATTAATATATGTGCTATGTCTGTGAGGAACCAAGATTATTGTGTTTGATTCTCATGTGTGAGGCTCCAGAATGTTCAAATGAATTATCTCCCTTGATTTTAAACTTTATCTGATGATTTCTTATTTGCTTGTATAGATATTTTTGTTTCTATTTGAAACACACAGACCTTTTGAATACCAAATATAACGAACTACATGTTAGAGATACTTTAACTTTCTGTTTCTATCCAAATGATATCATTCTAGCTTCATTCATCAGAGTTGGTTTTCAGCATATTCCACCTGTATTCATTGCAGCCATATTCATTCCAATCTGAAAGTATAGGTGTTTTTTTTCACAAACAAAAGGGTGATCAGTATTGTTCTATGAACTGTTAAGGTAAGTGTAGTTAGATGCAGACCAACCATGGCAGTATACACCAACAATAATGACACACAAAAAACAACAGACATGTTTCCATAGTAACCAAGACTGTGGACCACAGACAACATCTGCAGCTGTGCTCGATTGGAACGTGGCAGACACTGGAGATTACCAAATCTAAAACCAGTTGTTACGGGCCTTGACTGTTTCCTAGCTACCGATTACGATGTGGGGCTTTAGGACCCAGTGTTCCCCAGTGGTAGCTGGCTCCTCCTCCAATTTCGCAAGCGACCAATCCGGCTCCCTTGTCCTCATAGTCAAGAATATAAGAAACCCTGTGTGATGTTGGGACAGGGTTTAGAGAGAGGGCTTGCATTTTGTTATGTGTATGATTTGGAGGCACCCTCTGCCCCAAACTCTTTGTTTCTCTTTTTGTTCACTCTTGCTTATGTAGATCATGGTGAGCACTTAAACCCTTTGATACACAACATGGGTCAAAAGTGACCCAACTCAGTTTTATTTTCTATATCAGTGGTTTTCAAACTTTTAACACCAAGAAAATGATTTACTGTTGAGTGTTGTCAGCCGCAGCCATGCTGTACAAAGTACAACAAGAGCTGGCACTTCAACACTTCCACACACACTGGTGTATAGATACAAGTTATAGCTTTGTCAGAAGAGATGAACAAAGAAAAACAGAGCAAATTATGATGGAACATGGACCTTTTTGGAATAACGGAAATAACAGGTCAAGTGCAATTTGCACACACATACACACACACACACACACACACACACAAACACACACACACACACACACACACACACGACAAGTGAAGAGAAGCCTTTCTCACACAGATATGTGGTCGCATAGGCAAGGAGAAAGCGCACATGCTTGTCAGATAGTGCAGGGTATTTACTGTGTCGTTGTATCCAAAAGTCCAACTACAACTCTCTTTTGAAAGCAGACTTCAGTGTTTCGTCGCACGACAGCTCTATTAAATTCTCCTGCTCACCAACAGTGGATGATAATGTAGAAATATCAAATTTATACTTGTTATTTAAGTAATAATGGAAAAATAAAATAATGATTTCTGGTACTCAAAAACAAGATATTTAATGAATACCTAGAATATCAAATGATATTGACATTTATCGCAAATAAATTACACAGGAAATGAATACGGGTCAAAAACCCCATGTTGTGCATTAGAAGGGGTTTTCATAGCTTGTGTGTCAAAGAGTTAACAATAAAAAGCTGTGTAGAAACTGGGTTGTCACATAATTCAAATGTATGTTATGTTACAACCCAGTTTTAATCTAGGAGGATGGGAAGCAACACATGTTTAAAAACATATCATTAATCCATTCATGGCCTCATATCTTTGCTTCTCTAACAATTGGTTTGCAGACATAAGTAAACATTACTTTGCTTTCTGCGGCTGACCAACAAACTGCTGCTGGAAAATAAGAGGAACACAGAAACAACATATATCACTGATTCTTAATTTATGACACAGATTGTTATCAGAATATATCTTATCTTGTATCATTTTTAAAACTGCCATTATCCTCCCATCCCCAACACCTATGTGTAAATGCCCTCTCTTTTTAATGTGACAACCTTCCTCTGAGTTTGTCTTTGTTTGTCACCCATGGGTGGAGCTGGGAAGGGCCCTCTGTACACTGCCATCTGAGACTGATTGACTCTAGAGTGTATAAGGGAACCAACTTGGCCAATGTCACTCTTTCCTTTTTCTACGCAGCCGACTGCTTGAACACGTGTTCACGGCTCACTCAACACAGCACACATCACACTGCTGACTTTCTGATTTCCACAGTTTTTGTTCAAAAACAAACTGAATCAAGGTTGTTTCGTGCGGCCATTTGTAACATTCTCACTGAATAACTGAGGATAATGTATCCCATTTATTTAGCCTCTAAAGTGACTGATCACACAACAACAATCTGAATTTCATATCTACATTACATTTCATTAAATGGATATAATGCAATATTGCTCAAGACATTATGCAAAGACATGTACACTGGTGAAGTATATGCTTAAATGTAAATGTGTTTAGGCATAATATTAAAAATATATTTCTTTATTTAAAAAAAAATCCCAGATCCAAGTCCATGTTGCCCAACTAGAAAGCCCCCCACACATCAGCCAAAACATTGAGGCCAACTGCATGAACAGCTACCGTGTCTGTTTCAGTTGCTGCAGAAGCTGAGTATAGCGCCCCCCATCATGCTGTCTTTGGCATTGAATCACATACACACAATATTTTCATATAAAATGTACAAGTTAACAAGTCCTTCTCACCTTCATAAACCATTACAATACATACATACACAGTGGTATGACTAATATTGGCTCATATAACAACATTAAAAGTGGTATTCCATCATAGCTGCCATAAGAAAAGAAAACGTGAGACAGAAAAGACAGCGGGTTTCTTTTCCACTATTTTTAGTTTGAAATGTATTCCTGATGATGCTGCATTGACTTTAGAATGGCCTACCTTTAAAGACGTGGGCTGAAAGTTTTACAGTTTTACGTATCAGATATTAGGTTGATATTAAGTCAGTGTTGAGCCATTTTACAGTAACTATTCCTGGCATGTCTTACTTTTGACATGCACATACATCTTTGCTGATATGCATTTGCATCATCTAAGGTGAATTAAGTGTAGAGGTCAATGTGTAATGAGGTCACTTGTAACATAAAGCTGTGCTGGGAGAATTTTTACCACATCCATGGTATGGGATAAATGTGTGTGTTGCTCCTCCTCCGTTGAATATTCTTGCAGCATGAAGAGACTGCAACCTATCAAACTAACATTATAATAAATTGACGATATAAGATATATCTTATTGAACAAAAAGGGTGACTTTCATATCAAGTTACTTTTTACACATTAGCACCAGTTCTCAGCAACGTGAAAGATCACTCTTGTCTTTTACAATGCATCATTATGAAGAAGAAGAAGCAGTATCTTAAATAATCTTTTTGCTGCACTTAAGGAATAAAATGAGGAGACCGAAGAGAAAAAGGAACAGTTCAGTTCAACACTTATATGATAAATGGAAAAATATCTTTTATTGCACTTTTCTAGTCTAATCACCCACTCAAAGCACTTCACACTACATGTATAACGGTATGACCATCAGCAGCCATTTAGGTTTGAGTATCTTGCTCAAGGACACTTCAGCATGTGGACCAGAAGAGCCAGGGATGGAACCATTTACCTCCCGAGATGTTGATGTTTATGGTTGGCAGGTGCATTCCAAATTGTCTTGTTTCTGTTGAATATAAATTGAAAAAGGCGTAGGACCCTTATCCATACAGAAGCTTTTTTTCAGCCTCAGGTAAATCTTATGCCTGGAAAAAAAAAAACATAACTTTACCTCATCTGTTCCAAATATCAGACATAAGGTGTTTAGCTATTGGCACTTTCTTCTGCGACATTTGTATGGGAAGCTTGTCCAAGACTCCATCACTGCAGTCTGTTAGATTTTAACACATTAGACTATCTTGTAATAGCTTTCCTCCTCCAGGCTATATCAAACACAGCAGAGTCCTGTCCCCATATGGTTATTAGTGGCAGCGCTGAAGAGTGTGTGGAGTGGATTTTCTTCTCCCTCACAGGTGGATTTGAAGTGGTTCAGCTATCTGAGGACACATTCCTACACCTTTACTGAATCTGAGCAGTCTCTGCAGTTTCTATGTGCACTGCACTCAGCAGCTGCAGTGATGTGGGTATACCAGCTGCAGTATGTTAACTGGTGTATGGGTTTATATGTCGGGAGTGTTGTGAAGCAGTCTTCTAAAACTTACATCCACCAACTCATTTGCAATTTACAAAGATGTAGATTTGTTTTTGTGGTATTGCTGCCAAGATAAACAATTTTATTTTTATAAAATTGAAAAACTATGGTATAAGGATAAATCAGAATATTCAGATGTCACAGCACAGGTGTTATTTGTTATTATTTGTCAATCTCAGGATCTGTTCTGGGCATCTTCTCTTGGAGGTTTTCTGTGCACATCCAACGGGGCCAAACCCCAGGGTTGACCCATCTGTCCTGGGAGCACCTCAGGATCCAAGGAGGAGCTGGAAAGCATTTTTGGGGAGAGGGATGTCTGCAATACCCTATTAGGCCTGCGGCCAAGACAACCTCACCACGGATAAGTGGAGGAAAATGAATGGATGGAGTCTCAGGACCAAACAACCTGATATGGGCCAGCCAGAGGGCAAACACCAGTCAGAAGCAGAGCTGAGAAAGACGACTGGAGAGCTGCATGCTGAAGAGGGTGCACCGCTTTTTGTTTTATGATGGAAAATAATTGATGTGAAAAATGTGCCAGAATTATTGAACTGTGAAAGAAACAATTCTCATTTGCAGCTGATTTATTTTAACAGATATATATATACGAGGAAAATCATTTTTGGTCACATGTACAGATGAATGTGAAGCCATGAGGTAGATTTACTAAAATTATAATAATAATATTTATGTAATATATAGACCATATTTTTTTAATATACATATATGTATGGTCTATGTCGTTTCTTTTAAACTTATTCAAATGTATTGAGGTTTTTAGGAAATAAGTATTGTATTGGGATAATTACTATACAATGACTATAATAAACTGACATTGAAAAAAAAAAACGAAAGGAAGCAAACCAAAGACAGACAGGATATCCGGGGAACCGGAAACCTGGTGTCGTCTGTGCTAGAGAAATGGATGTTAGCTCTCTCTTGATAAATCAGACCCAAACCTCGGCTAACACGAAATACTATGTTTTAGAGGCGGAATAACTCTGTCGACAGCAGCCGCTTCACTGCCTTGTGTTGTAAAACAGTATGAATTCAACTGTTTTCATTTAATGTCTCATTTGCATGACGTCTGAGCTGTAAGCTACCTGCTAGCAGGCTAGCGTGTTAGCTGCAAAGCCGAGACAGGAGCCACCTGTCACCCAGCGCAGCTCTCTTCAGGCGGTTCATGGCTGATAAGTAGGACCTCAAACCAACGGTGAACTCTGACTTTTTTTTTTTAGGTTCAGTGGAAGCGATTGTATCGGGAACCCCCCGCGCCTAAATGCCCCAACAAGGCCCCAGGATGAATGGGTTTTCTCTCGGTGAACTGTGCTGGCTCTTCTGCTGTCCGCCCTGTCCCAGCCGCATCGCGGCCAAGCTAGCTTTCCTCCCGCCGGAGCCCACGTACTCGGTGCAAACCGATGCTAACGGGGTAGCTAGCTTACATTTAACCGAGCGGGCGGACTGGCAGTACTCCCAGCGAGAGCTCGACGCTGTGGAGGTGTTCAGCACCAGGAGCAGTCGGGGTAACCGCGTCGGCTGCATGTTTGTACGCTGCGCCCCGAACAGTCGCTACACCCTGCTGTTTTCCCACGGTAACGCCGTGGACCTGGGGCAGATGTGCAGCTTCTACATCGGCCTCGGCTCCAGGATCAACTGCAACGTGTTCTCCTACGATTACTCAGGCTACGGAGTGAGCAGCGGGAAACCCTCTGAGAAGAACCTGTACGCGGACATCGAAGCGGCCTGGCAGGTCCTGAGGAACAAGTGAGTTTACAATTGCACCAGCAGCTCATGCAGTAAGATAGCACACGGTCATATTAAGAAACGTACAGTTTAAAATCAAAAGTGCTGACTCTGTTCATCATTGTTCGCCATTCAGTAACGGTTAACTAACAGACAGAGCAGAGAGGGTTTGCAGGAGACATGTGCTCTGTGCACTCTGGTGCCTGCTGGGTGCTGGAGCAGCTTGCGAGCTGTTGAAGGCAATGTGAAGACCTTCTGCATCAGAGCTAGAAGATACTGTCTCAGCAAAGTAAAGTGTGGCTTTTTGTACGTTTGTGTCAAATGAATTTTAACACAGCACATTTCTGATTAGTTTGCACTCGCTCAGACTCAACCATAAAACAAGGTGCAGAACAAACAGGGGCTGAGTCTCAATTCAGGGGCCTCATCCTGCTTGCTGCATTGGAAGACCGACTGATAGACGAAGGCTCCTCCAAATGTTGCAGACATTCTACCCTGAGCAAATATGCTCCACCAAGTGGATCCTCCCTGGCCCAACATATCCCACGAGTCATTGCACTTCGTCACAAACTGGTTTTCATTGAGGTTATGGTGGCAAAAAGCGAGGGGCAAATGTTGGAAGACTTTAGTTTTCATTGTAAGAACCAGCTTGATGCAGTTTACGTTGTCCGTGTTGACTGGGTCCTCTGAAAGATGCTGCCCCTCAGTCGAGACACAGGTAATTACAGCATCCAGAATGTGGGCTGCAAGCAGGCACAGACTGGAAAATGTCCTTGTGGGCCAGGCCTGTTGTAGGGTTGCTGAACACCATAACTTAATAAAAGGACTATCACACATATGCTTTTAGCAGTTGGCAAACATTATCATGAGGCACATACAGCAACTGACTTATCTAATGTTTCTAAATCACTGCCACAATTTCAATACTCACCACATAATGATTTATACTTTTCTTTAATGAGTAAAATATTTGTTCAAAGCTGCAGGCATTCACTCATTAATGACCCCGCTCACTCTCATCCTATCGTGCTGAAATGCACACAAACAGTTTTATGAGACACATGCGCACATTTAGTTTGGCGCGTGCAGCTGGGGATGCTAGAGACAGAGAGAGGAGCAGTAAATTACTGACAGAGCCGACATTTATTAAAAGATCCAATTACGACCCAAATACAGTTCTGCCCCAAGCTTTTTGAGCTATATTAACGTTTGATCACTATGTCCGGTTTCCACTGCGATGTTTTCCTTGAAAACAAGTACTAGAATTTTGTCGTGAGGCAGAACTGGCACAAAATTTGAGGAACATGCAGGAAAAGACATGTACCATTACACCCCTAATAAATAACAGACATTGGCAAGAGATCTTTCAGAACCAAAATTTAAAAACCCAAGCAGACACATGGAATTTAATTTTGAGAAGGAAAGGCAGCTTTTACAAACATAGCACTCAATAGAGCATAATGATGGACACAGTTCCTGAGTAGGTATGTACTTGTTCTGCAGTTGTGATGTTCCACTGTGTTGAGTGGAAGCTCACCCTAAGTAAATTCATATGCAAACCAGCACTATTTAAAAAATATATATATATATATCTTGACTCAACCGAGCTGTAGTAGATGAGAAACAATAGACTGTCCAAATAAAACCTGGCTGTTTGTCATCAGCTGCAAGTACGTGGCTGGTATTGCTTTCAATTTTTGAGTATGTGAGTGTGTTTTGGGTTGTAATTTTCTCTTCGATTCATTGCTCGATATGTTCTAATCTGACTAAATTCTCACCAAAGGCACTACATAAACAGCTGTCCGGTGTTATTGCTTTTTATTACCGTACGCTGTCATGTGAATGTGAGATGTTAATTGGGTGCAGTGGTGAACGGTTGTGTTCAGACACTGAGGTGATAATAGTATGCAGATCCATTAAGCTCAGATGCTAATCATTAGCTCAGGAGTGTGGAAATATTCAGCCGCAGCTTCTCATCTTCATCATCTGGTGCTGAGCGTCACTGTTGCAGCTGTCACTAATTCACGTTAATTCTGTCTGTAACTTGGTGACGGGCTGAAATTAAAAGTGGTGCCTGTTGTTTGCGTGTCTGCACGCCACTGTCAGTACTACTCAGTTGAGTTTGAGTTTTTCTGTAGTTTAAAAAATCCTACAGAATAAAACAATTGCACAATAAAACATTATTTTATATTGTATTACTATTAAATTGTCTTATGTGCTCCTGATGGGAAAAAAAGTAAACCCATGCAAAAGTTTATTTCAAAGAGATTTGCAGAGACTCAGTGTAAATGGATCCCATTGCTTAATTAGTAAACCTAAATTTCTATGTTCTGGAGAAAATACATTCCCGTTCAATTTGTCGCCCACATTTGCAGCCAATCACATGAGTGCAGCCCCACGAGGGTACGATCCCACCAGCGTTACTATGGGAAGTGAACCTGGACAAAATTTGTTACTCGTCACTCACGTTAAGTAGAAAAAAACCGCAGTAAAAAGCAGCATCCTAGCGGAGTAAATGCTGTAAAAAGCTGGGATGGGATCATACCCTTTTGGAACTGGGCTCCTGTGATTGGCTGAAAATGAGGGCGACATCTGATTGGCTACAGATAGGTCCGTGTCCAAAATAATGCATTTGTGAATCTAGCGACATCAGTGGAGTCTCAAAAAACCCACACACAAATGTGGAGTGATCCACACACAAATGCATACGAATCCACACACAAATGCAGAAATATATATATTTTTTACATTTATATACATTTATAACTATTTGTGTGTGCATTAGAATGTATTTGTGAATCTTTCTGTGAGCATTTGTGAATATTGTAACTGATCTGACCCCATAGACTGCAATCTACGCCCTCTTCCTGCTAGAACGCACACACACTGACTGATATAGAGAGCTAGTCCCTTGTTTATAAAATTGTTATTAATATTGAACATATTGTGTCCAAATAGCCCCAGTGCCCCAAACTCTGCACTGAACTTCCCATTACCACTAAGAATACACACAGTGTAAATCCAATTAGAAAAATGGTCCACATACATACAGATACACAGACTGTGGAATTAATAGGTAGAGGTCAATCAGGGCCCGAGGTTAGAGTGGTCGTCCTCTAACCAGAAGGTCGTATGTTCGATCTCAGTCTTCCTAAGTCCGCATGACGAAGTGTCCTTGGGCAAGATATTGAAGACTAGAAAAGCGCTATATAAGTAAACAGACCAGCCCAATATCAACTAATCTCTCAGATATACCTAGTGTGAGGTGGTCGGATGTTCATCACAATGCCTATGTTGTATAACTGATTGAATACCTCTGAAGTGAATGCATATTTAATGAAAGAGAGCTGACAGTGTAATTGTACTATTGTTGTTGTCCCTGTGCTATCATAGAATGATAAAGGCCAAAGGCTGATCATTACTCTATTAAATTAAGCAAAGCTATACATTTCTCATTCAGCACATGCCTTAGATTAATGTACCATTTGACAGACAGTCTAAAGTAACTGAAAGAAAAACAATAGCATCTCTCCACATACCTGTTTAAAATGAAAAATGTTATTGTTCCCTTGCCCTTTATAGAGTGAGCTACCCAAGCATTCAGTATAACAGTGTTAATCATTAGGCTCTTCTTCGGGGAGCTAAGCACCTGAGGAGGAGGTTTATGTATATTCAATGTCTTTTTAATTACATTTTAAAAATCATTCAGACTCTGCCCTTAAACACAAGTTTGTCCTGTTACTCAGCTTTCAAGGCAGAAACACTCAAATAAAATTTTTCTTTTGCTCAAAGATCAGTTGTCTTGACGTTTTGGTAACAAGTTTAATATCCTTGTTTTTTGAAATTACATTTTCAGACAGTAGACCATACAGATTAACTACACTCCTGTCATGACCAAAGAGTTCCAATGTTTTTTTCATGGCCACAGTTTAAGAACATCTCTGAGAGTTAAAACGAAATTAGCGGAAACGTGTTGTAATGTCAAAATAAGGGAGTGTGTCTTAAAACAAGAAAGTGGAATAATCTGTGACTCCATCACCATTGGGGTTTATAGAGATCAGAGCTCAGCTGGATATTCCAATAAGCCAATTTCTTTGAGTATGATTTTCTTTCATTATGGTTACACAAGCCTCGTCATATTAGTGAGAATGTGGGCTTTGTGGTTGGTGGTTGAAAAGCAGCCCGGGGTGAAGTTCCTGTGCTTATATTGAGAGATAAAAATGAAGCATGGAAATATCTTACCTCTGAGCCTTGGCTTCATTCTGTCTATGCTGGACATTGCTCTGTCTCTGATGTGGCTGGTATTGGCAGAACAGACAGTGTAACCCTGTACTGATGATGTGTATCTCCCAAATGATTTAGATTCCAGCCTGCAAATCCTGAGATTTATTCAAATCTATAGAAGCTTAATGTTTTCTTCCCTGCATTTCAAGTCCCTTTGAATAATATTTACTTTACCATACTGTGCTCAGGCACACTGTATTGCATGTTGATGTTTTGTGGATCTAGTGTTCACTGCCCTTTACTAGCATTAGCTTTGCAGTTTAGTTGTTAAAATATAATTAAAAGTAAAATTAGTTGCATATCATTATTATATGGCTGTCTCTTAGAAACATGCTGGAATTAGGTGTCTTTAAAAATTCGATTCACGTTCAAAGTATGACTCTGCTATGGTTCACTTTGTGACATGTTTTACACTGAAATTGTCTACTAAACACTTAGTGTAGAGATAAAGCAATGGTGCTGTAGTGTGGAGTATAATGGGCACTGCCATTGTTTTTAGTATCTTGTAGATAGAAATGGACTATATAGATATAATCTTCTATCGCGGTATCATCTTATTCCATATTGCGATATTGATATATATCATGATCTATTAAAATTTAAAAGTAAAAAATAATCCCAATTATTAATTGATGAAGCAACAACTTGACATATCTTTTTGCCAGTTTGGTGAATTAAATACCCAACAAATCAAAATACTCGGTCACACTGATGAGAAATTCCATTTAAATTTCTTTTCTGGTTGTGCCATGCCTACTCTGCAGTAGAGGTGGGTGCAATTCGTCGATGTGGCAATGCATCGCGATGCTTCACGTGACGATTTGGCATCGATTAATTAACGTTGATGCTTAAAAAAAAAAAAAAATTAAAGTGGATGCTTTGCCGCAAGGCCGGAACAGAAAACACATAACTGGAACCTTAACACGCACGCCACCCGGACTATTTAGTGCAGGGTTGGGGAACGTCAGGCCTCCGGAACGTATACGGGAAGGGAAGGTGGATGCAGAATGCCACGTATTCCGGGAAAAGTCAGTGTGCCTAGTTTGTGGTGAGGCGCTGGCAGTGATGAAAAAAGCAAATCTCGAGCGCCATTACAACTCGAATCATGCTAACCTCGGCGAGTTGAGAGGACAAATGCGTTTGGATAAGATAACGCTCTTGGTCGGAGTGTGGGTGCTCAACAAGCAGCTTTCACACGACCACAGACTGACTGAGAATATTACGCGTGCAAGTTTTGTGGTGAGTGAATTAATAAACACGAAGCTGAAGCCTCATGCCGAAGGAGAGTTTGTGAAGGAGTGCCTTGTAGCCGCCACGGAACTGCTCCCGCCTGACAAAGTGATATGGTTTCAAAGCTGCCAGCTGACATCAGATGCCTCGCCAAAGAAAAACAGTTCTAGTCTCACATTAGGTGAGTCTGACATGCGTAGAAATGCAGCAATCATGAGTCTTAGTAACACAGTGGTTATACACTTTTTTTTTCCTCTTTTTTTTTGCATCCCTAGGTATGTGTTCATAATAGTATGGCCCTCGGAGGACTTTACAAAAATTGAAATGGCCCTTGATATGAAAAAGGATCCCCACCCCTGTTTTAGAGGAACTGAGTTATTTGATAGGCTATTTATTTACAAATGTAGCCACAGATGAAGACAAAATCAATCTTGTATGGAAATAAGCATTAAAAATCGCAATAATCGAAGAATCGTTGCACCAATAATCGAATCGACAATCATTATAATCTAAGAATCGAAGCTCCCATAATCGAATCAAATCGTGAGGTACCCTTGTTGGAACACCCCTACTCTGCAGGGAACTTCACAGTCCCTCCAACACTATTTTTCAGCAGCACTCTCACTGCATCCTGAGCTTAGTGCTGCCTAAAAGGACTGTGATTAGTTTAAAAAAATGCAAACATGCCACAATGTTCAGCCTGACCATTCTCCAGCACTGACACAGCACTTTTTGAAATTATGAAAAGCTGTGACATTGCATAGAATTCATGTCTCCTGTAATAACAACAGAAATAATAGACCTAAAAGGTTAATCTGTTGTTGACCTTCGAGGTACATTATCAGAATCTGAGAATCCAAATGAGTCCAGCTCTGCATGTTTGATTGTATTTTGTGTTTAGATTACTCCTCTTCTCCTTCTCTTTTCTGAGTAATGATGAGCTCTTGGCTGTGTTTTATTAATGATCATATTTTCCGACAGCATTGTTTAAAATCAATTTTCACGGAGCACCTTATCTCAGAATATGAACGTTGTTTTCAACCTTCATCATTTAAGCTTTGTTAATCCACCTGAATGCCTCAGGCATCACTAAGGGCGGATCCAACACATCCACCACCAGGTCTATTTACTCACCTTAATCAAAAGTGATTTGTAATGGCAGTTGTGTTGAAAAGCCTTTTTATACAATTCTCCCACTGGGCTTTATCGAAGTAGAATGATTCAAGCAGCACATCACAGTTCTGATTTGGAAAGAAGTTACATAATGTCTGATGAAACAATATTTCATCTAAATGACACTGGCATTTACTGTCATTTTCACTGAACAACTTTTGTGTGTGATGTGTCCCTTCAGAGCAACTCAGACACTCGCACTCAGGTCTTTCATAACAGCACT
This sequence comes from Paralichthys olivaceus, assembly GCF_024713975.1. Taxonomy (NCBI): domain Eukaryota; kingdom Metazoa; phylum Chordata; class Actinopteri; order Pleuronectiformes; family Paralichthyidae; genus Paralichthys; species Paralichthys olivaceus. Next base: position 3,066,034 of record NC_091093.1, on the reverse strand, counting down.
TTCTACTTTTTTCTATCAATATCAACACATTTTTATTTTTGCAAAACTAGTCAATGTGTAGCTACCATAACAGAACAACTGTTGCTCACCCTGCAAAGTAAAACTCCCATACAGATACACCGCTTAAGAAAGGAAAAACAAATGTAGTGACCAACCTTCCACAATAATGCTAATAACTAAACAAAATAGCTTACATAAATTTCTTTTAAATAGATTACTAGACTGCACTATAAAAGACTATAAAAACTGGATAAAGTTGATGATAATAAATATTTTAGTTCAAATGATATATTATTAGCTATCTATCTATCTATGGACCAAATCTGATATCCCGGTATTTTAAGTCTGAATGGCGATATATGATATATTTCGGTATTTTAAACAAAACAGTCAAAGTGTTTAGTTTTAACTCAATGCCACAAGTAATCATCATAAACTTGTTTTTTTAGACTATCAAAGTCAAAACCTTCCAGGTTTTCATTTTCTGCTCAACAAAAAGCTGGGCAAATAACAGATACAAACAATGGGTGTTCCCTTTTTGAAACATGTACACTAATATGTAAAAAAATAAATGAAAGCTATAGTTAAAGCTATATTCAAAATCAAATATCCTACATCCTACACAATAGGCATAATTCTGCTCTTACAGAGCTGTGCAAATAACAAACATGTAAACAGTAGTACAGGCCTGACCTGTTTGGAACAGTATTAGGTTAAAAAGCTCTTACAGAGTTGTGCAAATAATAAAAATGTAAACAAAAAATGGCTGACCCTGGAACAGACCTGCAGCTTCACAGTATTAACATACATAGAAAACAGAGAAATGTAATAAAACAGACATTAGCCCATATTCTGAATTAATAAGCAGGCATACCTCTGCTTTGAACAAAAATAACTAAATGTACACAGTAGTATAGGCTTCATCTGTTTGAAGATACACAGCTGCACAATTAGTCAACAGTGAAAATGTGAAAATTAAAATGGTACCTCGAGTCAATTGCTTATGAATCCCTTCTGTTCGACCACCGATATAGGGACCATATCCTTGGTGATGTGGTATGCCACCGCCTTGGTCGCGCCACTTTTTACTCTTCCGGTTGTAAGGCACCACACTACTAAATGATGCTTGCAACGAGCTTTGTTTCGGGATAGAGGCCGACACAGGCGAGACCTTGGAGGCCACAGCAGCACCACATAGTTTCGCACTCTCTTCATATAGCACTTGGTGGTTCTGCTGTAGATGGTGGAAGAGATTTGAGGTGCTTCCACCTTTAGACGCGAATACACATCAAGTTGCTCTACATCTGGAACCCGAAAGCCGAAATACATCCATATGACAGGGCCGTTGTTTTTTTCTTGGGCACTAAGTGGTCGCTCTCCTCCAGCGCCGTGTCAGCCGTTTTTTGTTTTTTTTACAGTTTGTTGTGATGCGTCCTTGTGTACTTACTTACGTATGTAAGGCGGGGTTGAGCAGCAGAGTTTCATGCTGGCATAGAGAGGAGCAGCAAACAGCATTACAAAGTAGCAGTCGTAAGCCAACATCAAAACATTATTAAATATTGGTATGGCGGTATTGTCTCAACTACATATCTTTTTCGAGAATATATAGGTATAAGGCTTAATACTGATATTCCGCCCAGCTCTACTATTAGCTATATAATGCTTGTTGTGAGTCTTTTTTCTTTTATAGTATCGATAATCGTGACACTTCCTCTGACAATAACTTGACATCCCTAGTCTGAAGAAAGGTCTTTCATTTCTTCAATTGTATTGGATTTGGCTGCTACACTGTTTACCCCTGAAAATCCAAAAGTCTGTATTGAGTTGAATTATTTTCAGAATTAAGAGACATTTTTCTGTCTGTAAAATCAGTTTGTCGTTTTGGGAGAACATGTGTGTGATCTATAGCTCAGATCACTTCTCTGAAAGCAGTAAGGGGATTTATTATCTGTGGTGGATACAACTATTTAATAATCCTCACTATGTCTTATATAAACTGACCTGTAAGAAAAATACTGCTTCTTCCATTTGGAGACAGTTCTACCTTGGCTTTGACTTCCAGGTTTTTGAACCAGTCCGGATGTTTTCAGGAAATTTATACACATGTTTGAACAAGCTATTTTATACTGGCTTGAGTTTGCATGTGGAAACATTTTTCTCTCCTTTTCTTTCTCTCTCTCACTCTATATCTCTGTTTCATTTATTTACAGACATGGCTTTTCACTAAACATACAATTGTTGCCACTCCTTGAACTGTGAGTAGCATCAGTAGATTCACTCATTAATTATACCAGAGAAAATGAAGGCCAATATTCCTTTTTTAATCAAACATGTTTTTATTTTGGAATATTTAATTGGCTCGCTAGCCTCTGTTCTTCAGTTCAAAGATATGGAGTTGATTTCTTATTTAAAGTTACAGCCGTTTTAAAACTTTACACAGGCACAGTTGGCCTTCCTCTCTCAGACAAGGGCCAAGCAAATGTATTCAACTATGCTGCTATTTGTTTTACAAAAGCCCTGGTTTATAATCAATATAAACTAATTGACATTAGAAAACATTATGCAGTTGAGACAAACATATTTGTGGTCTGTAAGGTTAAACTGACATTGACTTTGTTCAGACCTGTACTTACAGCTGTCCACTTGTGATCAGATCTCTCAGGACGGATGTTATTACAAGGTTTGAATGGGGTCTTAGAATCACGATGTACATCATCATGAACTTATTTTTTTATAGGTCTCTTTATCTAGCTTCACTCACCCAGCAGGTGCGTGCAACTTCATCCTTTGACTTTGAGCTTTGATAGTGTGTCATGTTTGTTTGCCATGTACTGGGAATTTCTATTATGTGTGTTAGTCATTTCTCCATAAACCAAACATTTATTCACTGAACCGTATGTTGTGCTGATATTTTTCACCTAATTATATTAGTTGCAATTACTAATTTTATTAGACCTGCCCAGTTCAAGACCCAGTAACCAGAGTGAAATCAGCAGCAAACTTCAGTCACAGCCTCTGGAGTCTTGTTGTGCCTGTGAGAGTTTGTAAGGTCTAACAGTGAAGGAGATCAGGCTCCACTTATGCATATCTATGTGGATGGCTGAGTAGCCTTTTGTGGTCAGGTATTCCCACTCTTAGTAACTTGTACAAGGCGGAAATTGTGTTACATTTACTTGCAAAGTAAGGTATGTTTTTTGAAGTGTAATCATTATTGTTTTTGAATCCGAAAACCTTTATAAACATGAATTAGTGTATCGTCAGCGGTGCACCGCTGCGGAATTATGACCGCCACTACTGAGCTGTATATAAACACAAACTCAATCATTTTGCTGACCTGGATAAATTGTGCATTGTGTTTCCATGCATGTTTATTTACATAATATGGCAACATTTAGCGATTTGTGCCGCTTCTGTGTCTGAGAAGGAGGCAGAGTTTACACTCACACACACATACAGGCTCTGGGCTAGCCCCGCCCACACTCACTCCCACAGAGTAAAATTGACAGTGAAGCAGCAAAAAGTGAAAACATCTTGGGTTTCAGCTGGATGAGAGAGGAGAGCACAATAACAAGGATCTAGGTATAGGTGACATCACACCAGAGCGGCATGGGGTGCAGGATGTGCGATCAGTTTTCTATTGCTCATTTGCACGTCACTTCCGGTGTGTGTCAGTTAACCCCGTCAAAGTGGACATCCTGTTTCCAGTTTGTGAGAAGCTGAGGTCTCACACACTTAGAACGGGAGGGGCTAAGAAAGGGGGAGCGGGGGAAACTATCAAATAGCGCACCTCTAACTTTGTACAGTACTAATGCAATTAGTAAAATCAGTGTTTCATCTCCGCTGCTACAACACTATCCTAGGGGAAACACTGCAAACACAATGTTTTTTTTCAGGACTGGGTTTGCATAAATGCATTTGTTCTTTATTCTGTCTGTGTGCAGTTTGTCTTGAGGTATTTGGCATGATCTTTATTTGTGGATGGAGATTGGGGAGAGCTTGGGGCTCAGTTGCGGTCTATTAAAGCAAATATTGCAGAATTGTTGTCACGAAAGATCGAGATGCAACAAAGGCCTGATTGAAACATTTAAATACAACAAATTACTCTACCCATCATGCTGTGGTGTATAAGTGGTGTACACTGTATAAGTGTTTTTGGTCAGCATCACTAAGATGTTACGTAGTTACTGAGCCATACCATGTTATAGTGTTTTTAGTCAATGAATGAAGCCAATAAATTTGAACAACAAATCGAACTATTTACACATGAAAGTCCATACTTAAGAACCACCTTCAACAAAAGTCAAGTTGTTCACCTGTGACTTTTTTGTAAATCTTGTTTTTTATGACGAATTGGATCCTGCTTGGCATGGAGGATAACTTCCTTGCACAAGTATTCTTTTCAGCTCCTCTCTGCTGGAAGGAATGTTTCACTGTACCTTTAACCTTAAATTACTCAATATATACAATACTTCTGTCGGTTTTGGTTGAAGAAAGTATTTTGTTTGTAACTTATAAAACACTGTGTGATTTTTGTAGTGGGCTTGGGATCATTGTCATAGAAGAAAATTCCTCGTCTGTCAAGCTTGATTCATAGTACCATCTGTAAATGTCATCTCCCATGCACCTTTGCAGTCATTCAGTCTGGTATCAACAGCCTCGTATCTATACACTCAGCACTATGCTGTCACTATGGTGGTCGTTAACAGTAAACACCAAACAAAACATTGCACTGATTGTTCAGTCACTGAAATGCAAATTCCTGCAGATAATCCTTGAACCAAATTGCGAGTACTTGGTTGTATAAGAAAAAGAGCAGATATCACACACCACCATGTTACTTCCATCTTGTGTGCAAAATGGCATTGTTGTTGACCAGTGGTGTCAAACTCGATCACAGAGAGGGCCAAAATTAAAAACTGGGACTACGTCGAGGGCCAAACATAGTCAACATTTATTAAACAGGATAGACAGGATGTTGGATAAAGTGCAAAAGTTAAACATATTTATGTCGGCTACATTCTTCTTTTTATGTACATGTGCCAGAGCCAGATGTTTGGCATCCTTTCTTGGCTGCCAGTTCATTAAAGTTTGGGGTTAGGTTCTGTGCTGTGGAAACCCTCAAGATGGAGTGAAGGTCTGCATCAGTGAGACGACTCCTGTGTGGGTTTTTGTTCATCATCATCACAGAGAAAAGCGTGTGGGTGAACTTGATTCACTGATTGTTTGATTCATGATGCAACACAGTGTTTTAACATCATAGTTGCAGAAGAGGCAATGCCCTGTTTATCCATGAACAATGAATTCAGCAGGTTTTTATAAAGATCAGTTCTACGTGTGAGTGATTAGAAAAGAACAGAGGAGCAGAGTTGCTTTTTGACCAGCGCTGAGTGAGCCAGCGAGGCCAGTGGACACAGTAAAGACTAGCATTAGAGTTTTTCACCACACAAGCCATTTTTGCATTGATTAATTATTATAAAGAATAATTACATCGCAATTGATTTCATTATTTATTATTTTATTTATTATACCGCATCATGTTGTGTGAGAACATTCAACTGGACAAATACTTATATTTTTTTCCTGGCATTTGGGGGTTACATCAATGTAACAAGTTGTAGACCTTTGATAAACCATGAACATACTTTCATCATTTCTATTAAAAAAGTTATAATATGTTAATATAAAACTTAGTGAAATTGCTGTAGTTTGTGTATCAGTAATTTTTTAACTGCATATATTAACCACACTGCGATAATAATGACAATAGGGATGTCAGGATTAACCAGATTTACGATAATCGTAAGAATTGTAAAAACTACGATATCTAACTATGGTCACCTGCCTCTCGTGAGTCACGTAATTAGTGTGTGCGCTGTGCGCTGAAATCTCTTGCGGGTCACGTTCCGAGTGCACGAGCCACTGAAACGTTAGTTGAGAAGAGTGAACTGACTTAAAGGCTTTATTTCCACCAACGCTGAATAAACAACTCCATCGGAGGAGTTCCCAGCGAGAGGAGAAAAACTTGTTTACTTTTGGTTTCTGACCAGGGGTGTGTGTATGTGTCAAGAGCACACACACACCCTCTCTCTCTCTTTTCCTATTGACCATCATAAATGTAGCCGAGAGTTTATTTCTCCTGCACTGAAAGGTAATAGTATAATAAGGACATGAAGAATGTGGCTTGTAAAAGAAAACTTCCATTGCTGACACTTCAAAATAAAACTCCTGCACAGATACACAGCTTATGACAGGAAACACAAATTTGGTGACCAACCTTCCACAATAAGGCAACTAAATAAAATAGCTTAGATAAATTGCTTATATAAACGTTACACTATAAAAATTAACTGGATAAAGTTGATAATAATAAATATTTTAGTTCATAAGCTATATTATTTACTATCTATTAGCTATATATTGCTTGTTGTGAGTCTCTTTTCTTCTATAGTATCGATAATCGTGAAAACCGTGAAGCCGTGATATTTCCTAGGACAATCGTGGCACCAAAATTTCATATCGTGACATCCCTAATTGTGTCTTTTTGCTTCTACAGTATCAATGATATATCGTGAAACCGTGATATCTCCTCTGACAATAATCGTGGCACCAAAATGTCATATTGTGACTGACAACCATGATCATTTGTTCATACCATTTCATCTCTAGTTGTGGGTTTGGGAAATTGATTTATATTGGCTGCTACAAAAAATATATAATTATCATTTACACAAATGGCACAGGTGTGTAAATGAGTTTGTTGAATATTTCAAACAAGTACTTGCTTATTGTGTTTGTAGGCTCACAAGTCTTAACCCTTCTCATTACCTGAACAACTGATACTGACTGCTGCTTTTGGTGTCTGATTTCTTTAAATTCATGATTGTTAGAGCTATTATCACCTTCACAGTGTTGACGTGTCCTGTCAGAGGCGTTCTAGTGTTGGGTGAGTCAGCTGGCAGCCTGCAGTTTGCACTTTGTTTATGTGTTGGGTCATAATCTCCTATCAGGATGACTGTTCAGTTGGGTTGCTGCTTATCAGGGGCTGGATTTGTCTAGGCCAGCAGATTAGTCACACTCAAGCTGTTATCTGAAGAGCTGTTATGATGGCATCGCTTCATAGGACACATACAATCTAACTACTTTTGTCCAAATCCTTTATCATGGCTGTCTGTTAAGCAAGGAGCTAATCCTTCTGTGTATATACGTGTTGTGGCAGAGAGAGGCTGTGTGTTCCTGGTCAGCCTCTCTCTGCATTTCCAGCACTGTCAGGAGATGGGACGGTTTGCTTAAAGCGTCCTCCCCAGGTTGTGGGCTCTCCCAAGGGAGCATGCCCATCCTCATTCTCTCTTCCTCACCCCGGCAAACTCAAGATAGGTCTGTTTTCTGTCAGCACTGTCTTTCACCCTGCAGTGTTTCAAAAGGGAGGCTGGGTAAAGCCATGCTACTGTTCAGGTCGGAGATCAAATTTTGCATCACACAGTGCATACCTGAAACCAGTAAACAATCTTTTTCCAAATACACTCAAAAGAAGCCAGATGTAGAAAGAGATGTTGCACTCACAGAGCTACAAACATTCAGATAGGATGGGATTATGGTATCGTCCAGGCATGTGCTAATACGTCTTACCACAAGCTTGCACAGTTGGAATCTGCTGATCTTCCTCACAACTACAACATATATTGGCTTCACTCACCACTTAACATGTAATGATGTAAAGTGTCCAAAAGTGGTTGTCACTAGGTTCACTTGTTTCTTACAAGCTCCTAAGTACAATAGCATAGTACAGCTTGACTAAACACTTTCCCTAAGTTCAAGAACAAACTTTCTTTTCATAAACTTCCTCACGTTTTCAAAGCAAAACTAAACAGTAGGAGGCTTTTGAGTGAGAGCATTACAAAATTTGTGAAATCACTCTCAACTTCAAAACCAAGCTCTTGAATAAAGATAGGAAAAAAACAATTTCCATAGTGTTTTTATTAAATTATATTACATTTCATTTAGCTGAAGCTTTTATCCAAAGCAACTTACAATAAGTAATTTAGCATTATTTTGAGACAACTTTCAAACCTGGCCTTCTCACTGCTTTGTCATGGTGTAAGAGTATTAGATACAAGGGACTGTTGATGGTGAATTTCTTGGACCTGCCAACTACTTGACAAAGCCAACATTAAAGTGTTCCTGTATCAGATCTTAAATGAATATGAATCTGTGATATCTATCAAAAATCAATCAGAAACAATAGCAAGACAAAATATTATTTCAGTGGACTAAATGGTAATGGTGGCATTATATTAATGATACTGTTGAAAATAACAGTCAGAATTACTGACTGACATGACATATCCATTGTTTTTGGAAATATGACTTGTTATCTCTAAACCGATGATCAACTCCCATGCTTTAGTGTTAAAAACTTTTTTTTCTGCTTCCCTAATGCCAGAGCTCACGGGGCTAGAAAATGTCCTGCAAAGTCAGGTAACTCTTTATGAGAAGCCAGCTGACATTAATGCTGTCCTTGATTTTATGGGGGCAGAGGGAGGTGGGAGAGCAGAGACACTTAAAGGTTTAAAGTAGTCATTGCCGCAGTGGCATACTTTGACATAAACATTACGTTTGCACACACATACACACAAAGACGCACATTGAAACATAAAGATATTTCCCAATGTTAAATGATGTTATACATTAACCTTTCCTCACTGTCTGTTGTTGTCCAGGTATGGTATAGCACCTGAGAACATCATCCTGTACGGTCAGAGCATCGGTACAGTGCCCACCGTTGACCTGGCTGCTCGCTATGAATGTGCCGCTGTCATCCTACATTCTCCACTCATGTCTGGACTAAGGGTGGCCTTCCCTGATACACGCAAGACGTACTGTTTCGATGCCTTCCCCAGGTGAGTCTCACACACCACAGCAACAGTTACCCAGCCAACTAAAAGCTATAGGGCTGGGAAATAAACCGACATTTATAACTTCTAAGGGACCTCATTTTGCTACTTTCCCCAGTGCGTGCATTAACGAACTGTCAGGTTTCCGCGATGTTCCGTGCCAGATCGTTCAGCTGCATGTCCTCACTACCCTGCTGACCTGCACTCACGTTAAAGGGGTAGTTCACCCGAAAATGAAAATTTGCTCATTATCTACTCACCACTGCGCCGATGGAGTAGTGGGGGAAGTGTTTGAGTCCACAAAACACTTCTGGAGTCTTAGGGGTAAACAGCATTGTAGCCAAATCCAATACAGTTGAAGAAAATGGCGACCACTTCTTCAGATGTAAATAAAACAACAGAAGAAAAACATAAAAGGGCTTAATACTGTTCCTGTGGTCTCATCTAGTGTCAAGAAGCCCTGACATTCAAATGTCTGCGGTTGTCATCCTTATTCTCATGAGAACTTGTGAGTATTGCAAGAACTCGCCATTGCTGCAGTTACTGCAGCAGTTTCTAGGAGGACAACAGCGTACATTTAGGCTAAAAACAGTGTGTAAATCACACCGTTTTGAGTTGAATTTGAATGTCGTGGCTTACAGACACTAGAATGACACCACAGGAGCAGTATGGAGGCTTTTTTTTTTTTGGTCTGTTGATTTTGACGTATGATGAAGTGGTCGCCATTTACTTCATTGTATTGGAGCTTGGAGCTGGCTTTGTTTTGTAGACTTAACTACTTCCCCCATCCCTCCATCGGCATAGTTGTGAGTAGATAATGAGGGAATTTTCATTTTTTCACTTTAAGTATTAACAGCAACACTAATAAGTTATTAGGACACTTAAGTGACAGAATGTGAAATTGACTTTGTGTTTGTTTGATTGGCTTTAAAGTTTAGGATACACGTATTTAAACACATTGAAAAAAGTCCAACCTTTTGAGCATACACAGTTTACACACACAACACCAGATGTAACATGACACACACAGCCAGGACATCATGGTTAAAGTGACCAGAACAATCCGAATTCATGATCCGACATCATCAATTAATAACTAAATAAATGTGATCGTCAGTTTGTGTGGAGCACAACAGGGAGGAGAAGACACGCGCACACGCAGGAGTGTGTCCCACACTATAAGAGACTGTAGTTGCACTAGTACGCTGAAGAATATCTGATTAATTTACATAATTGTCTAGTTCTCAAATATCAGATAATATGACATATTCAAACCCATTTCCAGGAAAAACATAGTATCTTCTCTCCTATGATTTTTAATTGTGAAATGTCAGTGCAGTTTTGACCAAGGATTTCGTCGAAGGCTGGGCAATGTAGCTCGTAAATTGTTTCCCACACATCCCCCAGCTCCTCTGGGGGGGGTTCTCAAGTTGTCAGGACATGCAATCCCTCCGATGTGATCTGGGTCTGCCCTTTGGTCTTCTCCCAGTTAGACATGCCTCAGAGAGGATGTCCAGGTGATATACTTGTGTGAAGGCTGAACCACCACAACAAACTCCTCGACACAAAGGAGCAGCAGTTCTCCTTGAAGCGGTTTTCCTCATGTATGTGTCTCCCGGGAAAAGCCAGGTCTCTCTGCCAAGTAAACTCCTTCTGAACATGTTTTTCTCTGTTCTATCATTATTGCATTCACCTTCCAGATCTCTGAAGGTCAGAGTGTACTGTAGCTAGACTGGTAAATTGTATAGCTTCACCTTCAATCAAACGACAATCATCAAGTACAGCTCAAAATATTCCCCAAGACACTAGAACTATCGATGAAGCAGCTGAACAAATGAATGGAGACTGCAGACATCAAGTCATCCAAGGTTCATCTTTTTCCTTGATGGGCATGCTGTTTTTTTTTTTTTATTGACTTATTATTATTATTATTGAACCTGTGCAAAGAATACATGTACGAACATTTTGGAAACGGGAAAATGTCAATGCTGACGTGAAGCAGATTATTGATCCACTTCATTATTAACATTAAAACCAACAGCGCTATTTGTGCTTGTGTGACATAACTGTTCCATAAGAACCTTCAATTGAAAAAGATATAAAACAACTGACAGCAAATTACGTTTACATAATATTAAACAGCATAGTGGCAAAGTGGAGTCATTAATAGTTTTTTATATCATCTATGAATGTATCATTAAGGATGAGTGTGTGTAAAATCACTGCAGTGAACGTGACTGTGCCATCGGGTGCACAGAGCGCACTGGAGAACACTCTCAAAAAGACTTCTATTCTCAAATAAGATCCCAGAGTGAACACTAATGTGTGAAGTAATTGGTCCGATGGCTCTAAATATATAAATACTATGGTGACACTCCTGCATAATGCTGCGTGATAAATGCACGCGAATGGAAGGATGAGGAGGAAACACAAAGATTTTTTGTCCCATAACGATGATTGATCTGCTGATATAGATTCTATAGATCTGTGATCTTGGATCTTTGTGCTGAACTGAGTCCAGTATTAGATCAACGGAACTGAACCATCCCAGTATAAACACAAGCATTTAATAATAATTCTGTTATGTTTTATAGATTGGGGAAATCAGAGTTGTCTCTGAATTTAATAATCCTGCAGTTTTGGATGATTCAAATAGTCGACATAAAAAGTTCCTCCACATTCTGACAGTGTGGGGCGATTATTTTTTTGCCTCCACCTTTGAATTAGATTTTATTTTATTTCAGGCTGCGTTCTCTCTATCGTCCTCAATCTCACTCACTGTGTTAACAGCAGCAGTGTATCAGAGTATTTTCTTTATCAGTGACGTCACTGCTGTCCCATTAAATCACACTTCACCTCCACCTCACTAACAAACACCTCCTTTAATCGCTTGATGCCATGATTCACTGTGGAGACCCCTTGGTCAGCAGTATAATTTAATATTCAGGAGGTGCTTCACATTGACCATTGCCTATGTGGGTGTGTAGAGGGCGGGATATGAGGCAGATCCAAGTCTGAACGTTTCCACGTGCACTGTGATTCATAAAGTGAACATTGCTTTCAGGTGTGCACATTTTTATAAATCAGATTTTTTTTTTTGAGTAAGCCATTTTTGGCTTTTGTGTGCACGTACACTTTTAGTATGAATCCTACGCATTGTTTTGTAAATGAGGCCCCAGATTTCACACTGTTTTCCCTGGAATCACTGTGATATGACCCAGCTCAAAGTGCACAGGTACTAAATCCATGGACCCCTGACTTGTATGCAAGTGTGTGACAGTGATTTGTGATAACAAACTTATCTGATTTTGATAAGTTAAATAAATGATTCCTTGTGTGTGAATATTTTTTTCAGAATTACTAAAAAAATCACCGGTGATCAAGTCATTACAGCCTAAAGTTCAAAGTAATAGCTTTTAATATACCGAAGTTCTGAGGAACTGCTGTTCAAATGTTCCTTGCTGCAGATGGTTCATCTTCTCACCCCTGCTTGGGAGTCAGCAAAAGAAACATGCTGTTGCATGTATTAAGTGTTGTCAAAGTAGGATATTAGGGTGGATTGATCATTTTAATCAGTGAAATCCGTTAAACCATCTGTAAGATTAGTGTTAATAAAGCAGGAGCTGCCGGACAACCTAATGTAGCATAGTTAATCAGTGTCACACCCACTTCTCTAGGAGGAAAGAAGCAATTATTACACATCTCTGTGTTTCATTAGCTTACACTGGCTGTGTGCGAGGCAGGGATTCTGTGAATCAAGTGAAATGGGTTATTTCAGACACTCTGAAAACAAAGGATGACATTACCTGGGCCTTAGCTATGGTCCCTACACTAATACAGCTACTTAAGTATTGTCAACGTTTTTAGCAATACGTTTACATGAAGAATGTGCAATTTTAACGCAACAAAGTACATATTGCACTGTGACACATATGACACTTACAGTATTTATAGAGCAACATCTTGGAGATGGCAATCAGTCAATTTACTTTGTTAGTTAACAAGATCCTGTCTCAGACAAAATGTAGGAGTAGTGTCCTGTTGGAAGATGTCAGGAGATGGCGATCAGGCAGAGGTGTTCTATGAGAGAAGAGATGTCTCAGAAGCACTCACAGACAGTGAGTCCATTTAACACAAGTTATTTTGTGACTGACAATTAATACACTTTTTGGAACAAGTAGCATGAATTCCAACCATGATGGCAGACATCAAAATGTATCACACTAACAGATGTAAAGTATAATAATAGATTGGCAGTGAATTACATGAGGTACGTAGGGCTCTCAAGAGACATCACAGTATGACACCGCATGTTGAAATTCTGCACCTTATCAAGCATAGTTATTCATACTAGCCATGTATCAGTAAAGCTTATGTAAGCAAACCTCTGTTTGATCGAAGTGGTGTGTTTGTCTTATATGTATCTGTTGAGAAATCTTGCACGCACTTCTATGACGTATCTGTGGGAGGCCAACTGCAAAAAAGTCAGTAATTTCCTAACACTGTCATTATTACTCCCCTTGTGTTTGTTGAGCCAAGCTCAAAAGATAGTTTCTGACACATATTTTGCAAAACAACTGAGGCATCCGCACAAGCCACTCTCTTGTTTCGACCACTAGTGCTGATGCTATTTCAGAGCAAAAGATTTATGAACCTAACAGACATAAATACAGAAAGCTCACATACACAAATAACACTGAAAGTTTCAGTTTGCATTACTAGCTAAGTTAAAGGTTCAGTGTGTAGAATTTAGTGACATGTAGAGGTGAAGTGTCATGTTGCAGCTGAATACTCCTCATTTCATCCTCCCCTTCCCAACATGATGGAGAACCTGTGGTGAACTTCAGTTGTACCCCCCCACCATGTAAATATAAAGTATTTAAATATAAAGGGCCATTCTATGATAAAGAAAACAATGAAACACACCAGTGAAAACATCGCTAGGATTATTTTATATTCAATTTCTGCCAAAAATCCCTTTCACCTAAATCTTACACACTGGACCTTTAAACAGACAAACAGTAACATTTCTCCAAATCTGAAGTCTTCACATCATTAAGCCAAAAGTTAGTTGACCTTTGACATTTCGCAGCAGTTTTCTTTTTGCATGTCCCAAGACAGGGTGAACATCTTCAATTGCATTTCCTTTGGCGCACTTATAAAAACCGAAATACAGCCACAGTTCAGACGCAGTCCTCTTGGAAGATAAATCTCTGGAGCACTCCAACAGCCATGTTTTAATTTGTGCAATGCTGTGCCTGCCTGTCTGGGAGATTGTTTTAAACTTTGGTTGATGTTGGACTGTATCAATTCTTCAAAGCGCAGTAATTAAACAAGATTTTCCTCATAATTAAAATTTTAATTACCACCAGAAAATTTACCAGTCTACATGAACCCACTGAGACCTAGTTCCCAAATATGAAATGGAATCAGCCAATCGTTGATAATTGGTACAATCACTTAACCTTATCGTGAATGCAAAACATTAATTATTTATTTATAGCCATTGGATGATAAAACATGATTCCTGTTATTTTTCACTGAGTTGATTTTACTTTTCTGTCTATACCTTGTACAGCTTCAGCACAGCCAATCAGCAAAGAGCAAAATGATTGACAGTTAATGAATTAATGAATGAATGAGATGGCACAATCAGACAAATGACAAAATACTACTTGTTCAAAGCCCAGCAACCCTTTGCCAAGAGGTTCCACTAATTATCATAATTTAAATGAATGTCTCTGCTTGCATTATTTAAAGGGAAAGTTCAGAGAAAAATGAAAATTCACTCATTATCACTACGCTGATGGAGGGGTGGGTGAAGTGTTTGAGTCCACAAAACATCTTCTGGCATTTTAGAGGCAAACAGTGTTGCAGCAAAATCGAATACATTTGAAGTCAATGATGAGTCCCTCTTCAGACTTAATAAAACAACAGAAAATACATGACGAGCCTCCATACTGCTCGTTTGGTGTCATCCAAGTGTCTGCGAGCCCTATTTTACGTCTGAAGAAGTGGTCGCCATTTACTTCAACTGTATTGGATTTGGCTGCAACGCTGTTTACCCCCAAAACTCCAGAAGTGTTTTGTGGACTCAAACACTTCACCCAGCACTCCATCGGCAATAGTGGTGAGTAGATGAGTGAATTTTCATTTTTTGGTGATCCATTCCTTTAAGAAGCTACATTCTCAAACATCAAGTTGTGTTTTTAAGTTAATAGTTTTTTTTATTCCCCCACCAAACAAACTCAGATGTAATGATGTGGTAAGCATATTTGCTACTAGTTTAGATTTGATAAAATAAACCAAACCCCCTTCATGTCATTGCTTATGTCTGTGTCAGGTAGCTAGCAGGTGGTCTAAATAACAGCTGGGTTGCTCACATTGTGGATCTTGTTGAACTTTTAATCAAATTGTATGATTATTTTATGTTAATATCTTAATAGCTGTAATTTAAACCTTGAATTAGAGCTACTCTGTCTGTCAGTCTGTGCCCTAAGTCTACTGTTGCACTGACAATGATAAACAGACAACATTGGGCAGTCCTGACCAAAACACCATGATCTCAACAGAGGGTAATGTCATTGTCATCTTTTAAATCCTGCATTGTCTGTGCAAATAAACTAGTTATTACCCTTTTGTTTCAAAGTTGGTTAGATTGTCAACACTTAATGTTTTCATGCTGCAGATGTTTTGATGAGGTTTCCTGGTTAGGAATTGCAACCGTGTGTCAGAGTGGTAAGATAATATGTCTGGAGTCAAAGCATCTCAGCTGGACTTTTGTAGAAACCAGCAAGAGCCCATTGGCAGTATAATTTAGTTCTCCAATCAAGCGTGATGCTGGGGTTTGACCTACTTTTTGTCTTTTGTATATCATACATCACTTGTAGAGTTTTTGTTGTTGGAACAACACTTTTCACAGGTGATACTTGTTTTTGTTATTGTTCTGTTTTCTATTGTTGTCCAGTTTTTCTCAGAATGTGAATATTTTGAAGGCTGTGGATGAATAACTAATTTTTAATGCTGGATATCTTTGGAGCCAAGCCTTGATAGATGGCCACAAGCCCAAAGTAAGGTCAAATACATTTTTAGTCCATTGTTAAAGCTCACTTGCTGTTCTATAAACTAGTTCTTGGACACACCCCACAGTGGACAGCGAATATCTGAGGATCAAAGATGCAGTGTGGGTCAGTAAAAAAAAACAATAAGATTTTGGTGTAGATAAATTTTTTCTCACCTATTTATTTTTTTGCATTGCAAGGTAGTATTATGTATGACATGATGGCAGCAGCAGAATGACGCCAGAATTCTACAGAAACTTTTGTTGCCGCTTTACAGAAAAAAAACAACTAATCTGAAGGAACTTCATAATGCAGCAATCCTGAATAGAATAATATGACTTTTTAAAAAAAAAATCAAATTAAGATTCTTGTATTTCTTGACAACATCATATGCCCTATGATGCTAGTATTCAGTATTTCATTTAAAATTGTACCCAAATCAATGAAAACAATCAGCTGTTCAAGTCATGACAGTTTTCCAAGCCTGTATCTCCCATTTATACATGTGTGCTTGAAGTCAGTAGGCTGCAGTTGTTACTCTAATATGTGAATTATTCATTGTTGACATGTTGTAGTTACTGCTTGTCAACATTTATTGCTTGATAACATTAAACCAAGAAAATGGTTAGACATCTACACCAAACCCTTGATTTATACTGATTTCTAACTTAAGATGCATGAAAATATTAATTGCTTGATATAATTGGATTCTGTAATGGATTGTTATTTTATAAGATGACATACTGCATTCGTGTAAGAAAATGCTATAAAACCAAGCCCTAATAGTCATAACTTTAAATCCTGTGTTTTTCACTCCTCTGTCACAGTTTTCTCTTTGTAGCTGTGTCATTCATATAAATATTGGGTGAGATAATACGCACGTTTGACAGCCTCTTCTGCAATAATTCAGCCTGTATACCCGACCAGAATAATAGTTTAATTCTATCTGGAATGAAATTAGCTTGCAATTATTTCCCTGCATTTATCTTCCAACTAACTTCTATCTGAACAGCAGGGCACCATGACGCTTAGCTGCTACAAGTTGTAGGCGAGGATGATTAGTGAGGAATATGAATGCATGGCAGACACTGGAATTTGATACAAGTTAATCCAGGACACACAACAGTGATCATCATTTAACTAAATGTGTGTGAGTGAATTACACACAGACATTAATACCAACTTTGCAATGCATTTTGAATTTTT
The DNA here is from genome assembly GCF_024713975.1 of Paralichthys olivaceus. NCBI lineage: Eukaryota > Metazoa > Chordata > Actinopteri > Pleuronectiformes > Paralichthyidae > Paralichthys > Paralichthys olivaceus. The sequence continues at coordinate 3,048,876 of NC_091093.1, read as the reverse complement.
GACCAAAGCCATCAGATTTGGAGCTAAAGCAGTAATGCAGCTGCACATTTGTTACATCTCCAGTCCCTCTGTGGTCGAACAGTGATGTAGTCACACTCAGGCAATGTCATATTGGCTGTTCCATCATAGGCACCCAATGCTCTCTGGACAGCCAAAGATAGCTCTCGCTTGACATTATTACAAACGTGTCAGCAAGTGTGATCCGCAGCACCATCTGCAGTGTGTGTGGAGCGTGACAGGGTCGTTATTTGTGGTGGAAACTGGACCACTGGGTTGGATGAGTCTTTGAAAATCCTGGTGTGATCATTTTTCCTGCTCTCTGTTTGATAACACAATGCCTGATCCAGTAAGTGGGCTGAACCAGTGTTGTCCATTTTAAAAAAAATCACACAATGCACTTATCAGCACAAAGGGACATCAATTTTATAAATGGATAACAAGCTCAAAGTGTTTCCACCTTCTGCAGCCTCACATCCATACTCCCATGCCTTTGCTTTCTTTTTCTGGGGAGAGAAACTATCTTGCTTCTCTCTACCATTTTCTCCGTGTTTGAGAGTTAGTGACAGGCAGTTGTATGATAATCATCAATTGAATAATGTGAAAGTGGGACACTGAGTGGATTCTGACATTCTGTTCAGCTCACGATTGAAATCCCTAATTCAACGGACTCAATCTCCCCAAATTAGTTATTATATATATAAATGTATAAATCAAAATCATCCATTAACCGTGAAGAGTACTGTATCTGTGGTTAGCCTGTCATTCTTTCATGTTAACCCTTAATATGTGTCTGTCTGTCCTCACTCCACAGTATTGACAAAGTGTCCAAGGTGGCATCCCCAGTGCTGGTGATCCATGGTACGGAGGACGAGGTCATCGACTTCTCTCACGGTCTGGCCATGTACGAGCGTTGCCCCCGTGCTGTTGAGCCCTTGTGGGTGGAGGGAGCAGGCCACAACGACATCGAACTGTACGCCCAGTACCTGGAGAGACTCAAGCAGTTCATCTCCTTCGAGCTTTCCACTTCCTGAGGGGAGCTCAGCCTTCAGGCTGGGATTCATCTCACCACAATCAAGAAGCCTCCTCCTTATCACCTCCCAGCTCCCATTGTTGGCAAAGGGCTGGAGCAACTTCATCACACTGTGCTCCTCTGTCCCTGAAGCTGTTTCATGCTGGTAACATGTTGTACACCGGAAGAGGAGATCCTTTTAAATTGTAGAGGTGCAGCTGAGCTAAAGACCAGTCCCAGCAAGATGTACAGCTTTGGCTTTAAATTTAGTGCTCCTTCATGTGGACCCGGCCTACCAATGAGCCCAGGCTTAGACACTGTTTGCACTCCACTGCAGCTCTCGGCCCCCCTCCCTTATTTAGTGTCTCTCAGTGTGAGCGTCACTTTGTCACATTTCCTTTTTCTCTCCCACTGCTTTTCCCATGATCCCTTGCTTTCCTTTTGACTGAGAGTCTTTGCAATGTTCAAGCTTGATTTTTTTTGTATTCTTTTATACCAGGTGAAGAAGTATCAATTTTGCACCAAGTAATACAAATTGAAGTTTTGTACTTTTTATGTATTTTTAAGTTGCCATTCAGGGTTGATTATACAGTTGCACTTTTAAGGTGCTGACATTTTCAGGTAATGATTTTTTTCTGTCTTTTGAAGATGTTTATATGGATTTCTTTATTGGCATTCCATGTTTTTCTCAACTTCAATTGGTTTGTTTTCTTGTTTTTTTCCAGACGTGTGTATAAAAGCTGTTAACCAGAGTGCATCCCTGCGCATCTGGCCTTTTATAGCTGTGATCTTTTGTGGTCCCTGGTGCATGCAACACCTGGCGTATAGGGGAAAGATTGCACCAAACTCCATTGAGAAATATAACATTTCACAACATGCCTTGCTTATTAGAACACACACACACTTTGACGATTCTGGTAACGATTTTATCAAACTATGTTGGGGGAATTTAAAGATCCTCACATCTCTGGACCATTTGACATATTGGTATCAAATTGTATGTCGTGTCACGGCAAGTGTGTGCAACTGCCAGTAAGCAACGCAGCAATGAACATCCCCGATGTTGGGTAATGTAGACGTTTACCTCAATAGAAGAGAGAGCAACATGTATCAGGGCTGCAGGTCTGTTAACTGGACATGTGCTAATGAGACTTGACAACTGTTTCCAACGGGAACACACTTGACTCAAAACTGTAAATTGAAGCCAGGCAGCATGGTGCTGGGTTTACCTGCGGACTAAAGACACTGAACTGTGAACCCTACACTAACGTATTCAAGGTGCACGTGCTGCTGGATTTGGATGTGTTTCTAACTTATCAGTCATTTCACACTACAAGTAAAGCCTTACGTTTCGTACACATTTCACCTAGACATTTCTGGCCTCTCGTGGGACTGATAACTGCTGCTATTCATTAGAAGAATCAATCAGTCGCTCATATGATAGCCAGACACTGTGTGCAAGTGTGTGTTGGGGGGGTGGGGGTACTGACATGACAGCGTGGTACTAAAACCAAATTCAGCCTGACCATCATCGTCCCTTCGGTCCCCCATGTGTTCCCTCCTGTAGTGGGAGCTCTGAATGCCCCTCTTTTACAAACACTGTTGTCTTCTGAGCCTTGTGACAGTCTGGAGAAGAAGCTGGGACAAGAACAAAGACCACTGAGAGATGTATGAAGATGAAATTAAATATTGATCACATTTGACAGTTGTGGACATTACAACTTGTATTTGAATGATTTGTTCTTTTCCTCAAACAAATGGGGGGGGGGGAAAAAGAAGTATAACACTAAAGGATGAAGTTTAAATCACACCAAAAAATAAGTGAAACACTATCACATTGAAGAATAAGCTGAAATGTCTTCAGAGGTAAGTTTATTTTTGAAGCAACCTGTGATGATTGTTGACTGATCTGTGTATTGCTGTGAAGTGGTTTGTCAGTCGGGTGTTCATGTTTTCTGGATAATGAGCCTTTCATCATCTCTAGTGTATTTCTTCTAGCTCGTCTTTTTAAAGGAAAGAAACACCCTGATCATTCTTTTGATACTGACATTTTTACAAAGGCTTCCCAGTCTAAATGTTGATAGATTTACACTGTCTGAAGCCAGTTTGTATGATAATCCTCTGTAATGGATAATTCAATATCTTCTCTATACATATTAGCCCTTACATAGGGCAGTCTAGTCTCATTGATTTTAACACTGGATATGCAAATAAGACAGATGATGCTTGTAGAATCAGATTTTGTAATGTGTAAAATTAAAAAAAGATAAGCCTTAAATATACCATGGAACAGATTGTTATACATGTGATAGTCGTTGCCAGAAGGCGGCACAATGGATGTTTTAATGCTAATAATGGAATAAAGGATGCATGAAAGTATGTGTGACCTTATTGTTCCACTGTGTTTATACAGTCAGCCTTTATTATGACCTGTCCTTACTTTCCAGAGGCTTGGTTCACTCTATAGGAACTGGCTCATTTACAATGTGCAGTTTCCCCTGAAGCATCTGTGTCTGTATGAAACTGAAAAGTCCTCCCTGCTCACTATTGATTCCTCAGCCTGATTCCATGTCAGTCATTCAGTTTATCTGGTCTGGACCACGTTAGAAATCATACTGTTTGTCACATTCACAGTTCACAAATAACCAATTATAATAACATTTCTGTGTTAAGTTTGACTCCCTGTTCAATGTTGCCCAAAACAAGTCCACTAAGGGCTCACGCATCTTAAATGAACATAGTGCCTCAAAATTCTCATCTAACTTTTCCACTGGTCTTCTTGACCATAATCCTTATGAGTCATCAGATCCAAAACTTTAATTAATGGCTTCAATAATACCTGTCAAATCACACTGGATATTAGAGCACCATTAAAACAAGAATGAAATCACTTGTTAACACCTCTCCATGGGTTGATGACAGAGAACTTAAAAGACTGTGCAGAAAAATGAACGGAAGTGGGAAAAGACCAAACTTCATGTCCACTACTTACATATGAAAGACCTCTTAACTTCTTATTACAAAAGTAAAACTGCAAGAGCAAACTATTTCTCCAAACTAATCATGAGTGATCACCATAATCCCAGATTCCTTTTTAAAACCATCAATAGATTGATAAACCCTGCTCCTTCTGCCCTTCTGACCACTTCACAAAGTGAAAAAGTTTTTATCTTTCTTTATGGAAAAAATTCCATTACATGCTCACATTAGGAAATGTCATCAAACACTATAATGGGATATCATATCATTCCTATGCTGATGACACCCAAATATACTTGTCCTTCAAGCCAGACAACGTTAGCCGTGTGAGTGTCCTAGCAGAGTGGCTATCTGCCATTAAAGAATGGATGTCACTTAACTTTCCTCAGTTAAACTCAATACATGCCTCAGCCAATCCCTGGTAACTCGTTTGCAGCTTGTTCAGAACACTGCTGCTCGTATTTTAACAAATACAAAACGTTGGGCTCATATCTCGCAAATTCTTGCATCCCTTCATTGGTTACCAGTTAAATTCAGGATTGATTTTAAGATTCTTTTAATAACTTTAATGACTAACATGCAACGTGTAATTACTTTCTACAAAAATGAGACTTGTAGAGTTCATGTATGATGTTCTTGAGGTCCCTCTCCCTTCTCCTGACCCCACCACCCCGTCTCTCTCGCTATTCTCCCCCCTCATTGCCACCCAACCCATCCTCTTTCCCCATTTTTCTCCGCTCACCCTAACCGGTCGAGGCAGCCGCCCCCACTGAGCCTGGTTCTGCCAGAGGTTTCTCCCAGTTAAAGAGGGAGTTTTTCCTCTCCGCAGTCGCCAAAGGGCTCGCTCATTGTGGGAACTGTTGGGTTTAATATGACAGCTTCTGACTCTGCTACCTATGAGAGAAGGTATTTAGTTCAATCTAGTTTAAAAATAAATTAATAAATAAATAGAATAAAAAAGGCACAGAGGTAATGACGTCTGATCTACTGAGCGGGCCACATGGCTTTCATAGCACTGCCATACAAGCCAGTAGCCAGTCAGATTTACCTTTAGCCTCTCTCAACGTCATTGTGTTTAATAGGCTGAAACACCTGATGACACCGAGGTACAATTGAAGATATTATTTTCCTTACAACAACCAGTCTTACAAAGAGCTCAAATGTGATGGTTAAACTGCTCCGTGGCCCAAATATGTGACTGAATTGAAAACCTTTTTATTAGAATTTATTCTTCTTCTAGCCATGGATTTCACTATTTTTCTTGTGAAGCACTGTGTAACTTTGTTTAGATAAGTGCTATACAAACACAGTTATTATTATATTATTTGCTTGTATTTGATTAAAATAATACAAACTATCGTATAGTAAAATCTTCTCATTGTAATTTGAGTCCGAAAATGATGTGATGATGAGTGTCATTAGGTAGTTAGCTACTGAACACAATCGTCAATGAGGCTGCACTGCTTCCATTGTTGTATCACTGGCCAAAAAACATCACTCTTAGAGGTCAGGAATCAAATTTCAAATGATTGACTGGAACCAAGACAACAGTAGGCCTCCATTAAACAACCTTGCTGAGGTGTACAGGGACAGTAGTTATTTTAGAAGCTGCTTCTTTCAGGATTGCAGGTGAGGCTGATGCTCTTATGGAGTGTGGACACAGAAGACAAGTTATTTTTCACTTTAGGAAGGATTTTGCAACTGCTGCCTTATCTGTGTTAATGCTTGTGCCATTATGTTTGCTCTGCTTTAGTACTGCCATGTTTTTAGCTGCTACTATTTTGATGTATGTCCCTTTGAATGCTTACTGTGATACGTCTTAATCCTGTTGGATGTTTTATTGTAGTTTGTGCACTTTAGAACCACTTCTGTCCTCATATTTCACAAGTTTGCAAAGCTTACATTCGGTTGACTTCCATGCATTGTACCCATTTGTTCCTGTGTGTGTGTGTGTGTGTGTGATACATTAGAGTGAGTGGATGGCAGCATGGAGTAAAGGGTTTGGTGAAGGAAGCTGATCTGTGGAACAAAAAACCCCTCTGCAGGAGTGTGTGGGAGCTGAATGTCAGTGTGAGTTCACAGCAGCAGCTCTTCTGTGGGTTTCTGTCCTGCATCAGCTGTGGTTAGTTTCTAAGCTGCTTTCTGAGCTCTGCTGGAAGCGACATGCTGTTTCAAAATGCTCATTGCCTCCTCCTGTCACTGAAGACTGGCAGCAAACACAACTCATAATCTATGAAGCAGATTGTCATTAGGTTAAATCACGTTTTTACATGAAGTGAACTTGTTTTTCTTAAACAATGTTCAGCTGTATTTTGCAATTTGCATTTTTTGTATTCATCTTTCAGAACTCACGGTGGCAGACTAATAACACTTGGTAATGTAGAATTTTTCAATATTAAATATATTATTTAGTGTTCCTGGTCAAATGTGACTCTTCACAGAGAGTGAATGTGTAGGTTAGTAATGAAAGCAGAGAACTCAAATACACACAAACGCACCACATCCACCACACGTCTGCCAGACAAATCTCCCTTTCCATCCTGTCACGGAAACCAAACATTCTGAGCAAAAATATTATGAGAGGCAACACGAAAAGTTCTCACAGCCAGTCGCAGTCACACATTCACACTTACAACAGTTTCCTCTGTTTGCCCCTCACACATGCAGCAGCTCAGATTCACTTGAATACTACACTGAGCTTTCAAGGCTTCGCTCTCTCATGTCACCCTGTGGCAGCAGACACAAGATGGTGGAAGAGGAAGATCTCTCTCTGTTTCATGACCCCAAATGAGAATGAGAATAATCAACCTGGTGAAGTGCCTGAGGACGATTGAGACATGGAAGTTGATATTTCAAATTGTGAGGATTGTGCACTGTAAAAATGTGGCGTTGTCATTTCTGTTATAGTTCAAAATTGTTTTGTTGACTTTTTCAGTACGTTCAATATTCTGTGACAGATAGCGTGTGGTGACTGCTTTACTGGCAGTAATAGTTTGACGTGTCATATTGTGTTGGTTGGAATGTGTAACATATGATTGTGTCTTGTCATATTGCTAATGACAGAAAACCTAATAAGCTGCTCATCCCAACACCACTATTACTAGTTTTTAACCAGCAGTTTATTCCTTCTTTATGTGTTTGAGTCCCTTGTGTAATGTCCAGAAAAACTAGCTAACTAATGGAGCTGCAGCAATTACATGGTCACGGCTGTCTAGTGTACCAGGTAGGCTGTATGCCTGCATGTCTCGTACTTAAATCCAGGTAGGGTGGAATTATTTTACACACAGTGATGCCATGTCGCTGGTGAGGTGTGCACACAAGTATGTTAATGCTTTTAGTGTCAGTCTGTGAGGAGTAAAGGCAGATGTCACATTTTCTAGAGGAAAAGCAAGAGGATAGAAACAGTGATGGATGGATGGCTCACAAATCCTTGGATTTTCTGTTCTGTTAATTGTAGTGTGCATGAGATCTGATGATGTTCTTCCGGAAGGTGTGACCAACAGACTCACAGGCTGTGGTTCTCTGCAGATCAGAGGTCAGTTGTCTGTTGTTCACATGGGCTGTGTGTCCGCTACTGGTGGCGGAGCTTCTGGTGTATCTACTGTATTCCTTCAATACAAGTCTGATTATGTACTAAAGTGAATGTTAGGACACCACAGTATGAAGACATACATCTTCCAGTTTGTTGATGACAATCAAAGCCCTGTTACAACAAAACATGTTGTTGCACTGAAGCTAAATGTTGTGCATTGAACAGATGCTGTAAATATGAATTGATATTAATGTGTAAAGTTGCACAACTGCCTCTCTCTGTGTACATTCAGCCTTTAACGGAAATTCCCCAAATAATAAATATGACCCTCCTAAGTGGGTTTTTTGGAAGAAGAATTAAAAAGTGATCTTGGTTGGCCACCACTGATTTAGGTGATCCTCTGTGTACACAGATAAGCTTTAATAAATGTGTCAGTGTACAAATATGATATCAGCACATTTGTTCATTTTATTTTATAGATTCATATATTGGTTCTGCTTCCACCCTCTGATCCGGACAAATGTGCAAATAAAATCATGGTAACTATATTTATCAGTGGTAATGTATTTTGATTACAGACAAATATGACCACCATTAACTCGAGCATGCCACTGTGACCAGCTTTATCTGGTAAAGTGTAAACCATGCTGATAACTCCTGTGCTTAACTTAACTCATCTGCAGTGAGACCTAACTTTCGGCTTCTGCTTATATACGTATACATTTACCTTTTAAAGATGCATACTCATTAGCTTTGATTGGCTGAACTGACAAAAAATGCTGACACTGCCAACTGCAACTCAAAGGGCTCATTTTGGTGTTTTCCATTTCTCCAGTGGGAGGGGAGGCATGTTAGAGGGAAAAAATGAGAAAAAAATAAACACCACTGTCAAGTGAGCAAAGAAAACTTTTTACAGCAGATGAGATTGGCAAAATCCTTCGGAGGAAATACACAAGAGAGGCCCAATTTAAAGATTTGTGGGTGTCTTTAAAATAACAAGTGACAAAGTACCTTGAGAATATGCACAGTGCGGTTCACTGTACATTATGTTAAACTATAATAGTTCATTTAGAGTCAATTTTGAGCTGTGGAGGCGGCTGAATGATCGCAGATATTGGCACAGACCAATCAGAGAAAAGCCAACTGCAGCACCTGTGATGTTGGTATCAAGAATGATGAGTCTAAATGGGGACAGAGGTTTAGAGGTTTGCTTTTATTATTCTCAGTAATTAGATTTTCGAGCAATATTGCTCACCTCACATCCCCACCAGTAAATTCATTTAAAATGCAATGAAATGTCACACACAAGGACAGAATACAGAGCCTTAACAAGTGGGAGTAGCTGATCAACTTAACTCAGGGCCCGAGTGCAGGCTATACCACTGGGTCCTCTGTCCATTTTCACTGTCTAATGAAAGACACTCAGCAGCATGTGCACACAATAGATTACCAATTACAAATATGCAACCATCATCTCCAGGATTCAGTTGCATTACTAGAATCAATTAGAAAATAGCAGAATGCTACACAAACAGAAATGGACACTGCAACAGGTGCAGCAAGCATATGCATTAACCAGACGTCCTTTCAACAGTCAACAAAATGGAATACAGCCAAGTCAATTTACACATACATGTAGCCGGACAGCCATAACTGTAGGCTGTAAATCTGGGGATAAACTGCCTCAGGTGTGTGCACCATGAACTTCTTGGTTTTCATTGTGGTGCCCATGTTAAGGGACCGTGTATTTTTTTTAGACATTACATAAAACTGACACCTTTTACTATAACTGCAATATGCCATGTAGTTTATACAGTAAAAAGACACAGTTTTCCAAGGCTCCCTCTCTCTCTCTCTCTCTCTTTCACCCGCCCCTCTCTCGATGCCCATGACTGTTTTCAAGTCATATCTCTTCAGTCTATGGGCCGCTGATCCGCTATGATTGATCATCATTATTATTCATCTAAAGAAGGATAGCTCTGGCAATAGCAGACACGTTAGAAGTGTGGACACGTGTGTAAGCCGCAGCAGTTCAGCAAACTAGTCATCATGCACATGCAACGCAGGCAGTGTGTCCACCGTAAAATAAACATCATTGCAAGTGCAGTCAAACAATGAACGCACACGGACACGCATTGCATTTCCAGATGGTTTCACAGCTACATGGGCATGCCAGCGTCTATGATCGCTGTGGTGCCACTCAGGCTCTTACATTTGCAGGCTGGACTCACTGGCAGCATGATTCATGTCACCTCCACAGGAAGCTGATAATATCTTAGCATGTTTGCTCTTCTACCATGGAGGTTACCTGGTTTTCTACATCAGGGCTCTGCTATAAAGAATGTGTCTCTTGACAAAGTGGTGTCCACAGACGCCTCCCTGAGAGAGCGGAGGTTAGGTAATGTTCAGGTGTTGAGAGGAGACTGGACAAATTCACATCAACCAACTAGAGCTAGCAGCTTTCTTGGCTCCAAAGCACTTTCACCTGGTATTGACAGGCCACCATGTCCTGGTCAGGATAGACAACACAACACCGATTTACGACCTGAACATTGCAGAGGGGAACTCAATCACTCTTCCTGTCAAAGGTGGTATTCACTTCCTGTCTTTTAGAGCCACCTGTCATGGGGAAGCCCATGCCCTAGGTAAGAGACAGTCATGACACACACGTTCAGCAACTAGGGCTGCACGATACTAGGAAAAACCTGTCAATGATCTAAAAATCTTAAATGTATTATCTAGGGCAGCAGGGCTCCATCTGATCGGCCAGACACTCCCACTGTTTGGGTAGACATATTTCCAGCAGTGTGTTCCCAGTGGAAGAGTCCAAGTTGTCTTTTTGGAAGACAGGCTGTGAAAGCGGCCTCTTTAAAAAAGCAAATGTTTTAAAAAAAAGTTTTAAAATAGCTGGAAATGTATTTATAAGTGACAACCTATTGTATTAAAATATATCTGTCCTTGTGAATGATTTGCGGGAAGTAACTGACACCTGTATAAAAAGCAGAGGGCTGGAGAGTTCAGTCTCAGTTTCCCACTGCTGCGGGCCCTTTTTTCTGTGGTATAGCCGAAAGTTCAGTTCAGTCCTCAAGTTGACTCTTGTTTTTTTCATAATCATGTCTTTTGTATTTTCCTATCTTTGCGAAAATAGTCTCCATTGATAGAGTTTTGTTTTTTTCTAAATTTTGGCAGATCATATTTTTTTCCCTGTAAATATCTGCATGGGACTTCACTGCTGTAAATAAATATCACTTGGACTGCTGAACTTGGTCTGCAACCCTTCTTTCAAGTGTCTGGCTACTCGGCCAACACTCACACCACCCACGTTCCACCCATGACCTTCTCAACAGAGAAGGGAAAGAATGGTGCATCCACTAGTGCTGGAACAAATTGTTTGGTCAGGGCATAAGTGGTTCTCTCTGCCTCCAGAGCAAAAAACACTTTATTCCTTTATATGAGCGATCACAACGCACCTCTGAGGAAAGATGCACTAGCACACTTGTGGCCCTATAAGCCCCTGTTTATGTTCCCCTCAGTGGAGTTGATGCTGCCTGTTCTGGAGAGGGTGAGTTTAACCCTGGCTGCTTTCTGTTTGCTGGTGAAGACATGGTTTACTGAGAGACATGGGCAAGGAAACTTCAGTGGTAACGTTTGAAGGGCTATTCTTGAAAAATATCTCTGCTGCGGCTAGTTGGTCATCACCAAACACATTAACATTTGGATGAGACAGCCCTTTCAGTGGCTCATGCTGTTCTTTCTGCTGGGACCACGATGCATTAGATATGTGAAGATTGGACCCCAGTTTTGGTGGCTGCTCTGTGGAGCGTGTACACATACCTGTACTAAGGGAATTGACTGAAAGGGAACAAAATGTTATTACTAAAACTACCGTTCCCTGAGGGGAAGACCTTATCGCCCTACTGTGCAGCTGCGGTCAGTGAAGAGGAATCTATCTGAAGGAATACCGTGTTGATGGATGTACAGTTTATATGCACAGACAGGGCCTCCAAAAACACTGACACAGGTCATAAGCCTTAAAGACTGAATAGAGATGTCTTTGGTCAGTCCACGTGGTTGCACGATATCCTGTATTTTATGTGTTTTACCCAGACGAAATAATCAGTCCCTGCATTTTTCACTAACATCCTTGCAGTCCACTTGCATATGCGCAGCTAGGATGGCCCGTTGCTATGAGGACGTTGAGAAGTAGGTGTAGAGCTTTTGTACAATGCCAAGTATCCTTCAGCATAGATAGAACAGCATCAGCCACAATTTAGTTTAATGTGTGTGCCCCATGTGGCACAAACAGAGCTCTTGGACTCATTTCCAGGAGTCTGACTTGGACGTCTCTCATGTTTGACCCACCATCATAGGACTGTCCTCTGCAGTCCTCAAAAGGAATGCTAAAGGGATAGTTCACAGACAAATTTAATTTACTCATTATCTACTCATGACTATGCCAATGGAGGGGTGGGTGTAATGTTTGACTCTACAAAACAGTGTTGCAGCATAATCCAATATAATTGAAGTAAATGGTGACCACTTCTACAAACATAAAAAAAACAACTTAAAAAACATTAATGCCCAAATAGGCTGTTCCTCCAAACCAGCTGTGTCCCACTCAGCAGGGTCTGGTGACAGTGCAATCACATATTTACCCAGTTATAATAAAACCATCATTGATACTTACTAAATGAAACTTAGGACTATACAACAGGGAAATTATATATTTTGTTTATGGTATGCAGTGATGCACACATACACACATGGGCATGTACAAACACACCTACAGAATCTTGCTGGGGAGAGGTTGAAGCCAATGGGTCTTCATCCTCATCCTCAGGCTTGGAGAACATTTGCAAAGACACCTGTGTGCCTGAGGTGGTGGATGGCTTCTCCTCTGGCCCTGTATTAGAGTGTTGTTTTTAATATTTCAGAGCTAGAGCTGAATTTGCATTGAAAGGCAGTTTATGAGTTTACTTCCTAAATACATTTGTTGCAGAATAAAATAGATGCCATTATTCACATTAATCAGAATTTGATGGCGTTTTCACACAAACCAAGGTTTACATATCTTTATTACATTGATTACATTTGATCTGGATAGAATTCATTTTAAATTACATTACATTTTATTTAGCTGACACTTTTATCCAAAGCGACTTACAATAAGTGAATCACCCATGAGGGTACAAACCCAGAACAACAAGAATCAAGTGAGTACAATTTGCTTCAAAGAGCCAAACTACAAGTGCTACATGTAAGTGCAATATAAGTGCAACTAAACTGAATTTTTTAAATTTATTTTTTAACCAAGGTGTAGTGGGAATAGAAGTGTTTTTAGTCTGTGGTGGAAGATGTGTACATTTTCTGTTGTCCTGATGTCCATGGGGAGCTCGTTCCACCATTTAGGAGCCAGGACAGCAAACAGTCGTGATTTGGTGGCAGTGAGGGAGCAGCAAGCCGATTGGTCGATGCAGAGCGGAGTGGATGGGCTGGGGTGTAAGGTTTGACCACATCCTGGATGTAGACTGGACCCAATCCCTTCATAGCATGGTATGCAAGTACTAGTGTTTTGAAACAGATGCGGGCAGCCACTGGTAACCAGTGAAGGGAGCGGAGGATCAGTGTAGAGTGAGAGAATTCAGGGAGATTAAAGACCAGTCAAGCTGTAATATAGGGAGCACACTATAGATTGATATACCAATGTCCTGTCATCATCACATGGGCTGCTTCTACCTATAACCTACTTGTCATTGATTGGTTTGTAGACAGGTTTGTTGGCACGTTGTCAATCCAACTAATGCATTTGCTCAAAATGAATGCTCCAATTCACTTATTCACATTAGTTATGTTGTGACTGTAATATCATGGTATTACTGACACCAAAATGAATTTCTACAAGCAATCCTGCGAGTTAGTTACACGAGCTACCAACTTCTTGCAATTGGTCAGAAAGTTCAAAATATTTACACACTGTAAACAATCCGAACCATGGTGAGCTTGATATGGACCGAGACCACCCTTTCATTGGACAAAATGTTGGTCTATTGGTTCAGACTGTCTTCTGAGGTATCTTTACGTCTATTATTTTGGTTTGTACTAAACGTAAGAGTCTGAAGTTCCAGACCAAACAAGGTAGGTGTGAGAGCCCCCTATAGGAACCAAATAAACCATACAACCTTCTTGGCCAGTGGTAAGTGTAAGACCCATCCAAAAAACTAAATAACTAAAACACATTTTCTTTAGAATAATAGCATAATTTAGGCCTACATGTCTTTAAAATGTCTAGTCCTCATTTCAATGTAAATACAAATCAAATCATTTGTGTCTGGCTCCTTGATTCCAGTACTTATACCGGTAAAAACATTTCCGTAAACTGTACAGGTGTATTCTTCTGATACACTACCAAACAGAGTTTCTTTTTAAAAAGTACCTAAACTATATAAAATGTTAACTTTCAGCATTGGACATTTTGCTTATTGAGCTCAGGACCCAGACAATGTAAGTACAGAAAACCTTGTTTGTCAATTTCAACTCAATGAAGGTCAACCAAATCTATAATGGTTAGATGAGGAAAACTGGAAACAACAATCACAATGTCAACGTAAATGCAAAAATCTTCAGCAACTGAAGAGAACTGAACATTGTTCACACTGAAACAGACCTGAGAGAAGCTTCAGAACTGAAATATGACTACAAAAGGAACAAAGACTGCAACAAACCAGCGAGTTGAACGTCCGACTACATGACAGCAAAGGACTCCGCTACTTCTTTGTTGGAAGACGTGGTGGGAGAGACAAAGATCTATTGGTGGATTAAATCAGATCATATTTGGTTCAAAATGATAATATGTTAATGTTGCAATAAGACAAAACATAATGTTTTTTTAAACATTTATTTCAAATAAAGCTGAAGACAGGGCCCTTGAACTACAAACCACTGAGAAGAGTGTGTTTTCCCCTGTGAACATCAGTAGCCCTTGTCCCATGTCTCCTGCTGAAGTGCACACACTGAGGTATAGATTATTGGCCTGGTTAGGAAAATGTGTTCGGCTACTTTAAATAGTGTTTGTGCAATTCATTCCTGTGAGTTGATTTTATTTTTGCACTGAGGGGAGTGGAAAAGACATGCAAACTAGGCCCTCCAGCAGCGAGTACTGTCCCACTGTGTCCTACTGGACAGCCAGGATGAGGAAAGAGACAGTTAGAGACAGGAGCTGGCCTTTCCTCTGTCTAAGGCGTGAGAAACCAGATGCCTCAAGAGAGGATTTCAGCAAGGGTTACTTTCTGTACTTTGACCAGTTTGCCCATGGTGCTGAGCCATAAGAGCCCTACTGCCCCACCACGACTGAAGGCTGCACCCCCCTCCTCGTTTTTAAACCTGGTATTCTGCACATTGAAGAAGTTCTAAAGTTGAATCTTTAATCTTTTAAAGTTAGCCTTGGAGTAAGTTAGTCATCAAGGAGAGGTGGGATGAGCTGTCAGCTTCACAGTACTCTGGATTGAGCTATGAAAGAGGTTGGTGTCATTAAACCTTGCACATGGTCAGAATTTTCTGTACCCATTAAGTGGCTCCCCATTCATTTAGGAGGGGGCCTGGTCCGATCCTGAAATAAGTGCTGAGAACTACTGAGTGGAGAGACTTGCCTCTGAGGAATTTGCATGATTGGATGAAAGGTGAGAGGGTGATGACACAATTGTCATGAAGTGACATTATGAAGTAGAACACGGAAAGTGGAATTGACAAATGACGTGATGAGGGCATTGTGTTAGCAAACACTGTCATCCTGGAGCACAGTTACACTTCATGTGTTTTAGCTTATCTATAGATTGTGAGGATATTCTATGAGATGACTGAACTTGACAGGCTGAAAACAAATAGATATTCACCATTTACCTCTCATTATTATATTAGATTTTTTTAACCTGGCAGTGTGCTCAAAGCTTTTGTATGGATTTGAAGAAAAGCTGCAGCTGACAGAATGATTTCTGAGTAATATGGAGTAGATGGGACGTATTTTTCTCTCTATTCGTTTATTTTAAAATCATTATCATAGTCATCATTTTCTGGCACATCCTGTGTTTGTCTTTTCATCCGTGCATGTGTCAACAGCAGTATTTGTACAATCCTGCCAACACCCTCGCAAATAGGCAAGTTTCCAAAGACTCGCGGAATAAGGAATACCCCCCCCCCCCCCCAAAAAAAAAAACTGTCACTGTGGGCGTGTCTTTCCTCCGGCTGGAGTAAATAGAGGCGGCGCAGCACCGTGCGCTCCGGACAGGGACTGGCCGCCTCTCAGCGCTCTGACACCGGCTGCCACATGAGCAGCGCTCCGCTCCATCTCTGCACCGCTCCGAGCTGCGCGTCTCCCGGGCTCCAGGATTAGACACGGATTATACGATACAGGTCGGTGTGTCTCTGCTGACTCTTTTCAACACCTTTTCAGGGGAGACTGTGTGTTTGTGCGTGGGTTTGTGTTGATGTTGTGGTGCATCCAGAGAGGCTACTTCGGGGCATGCTTTTGTGGCTGCGAGCTACAGGTGTGCTGGTGAATGCAGTCTGTGCGGGTAACGCGTGCTGACCGGGGAGGGGGGGGGGGGGGGGAAGCACACTTTACGGGCATGTCACAGGAGACGGTCCCGGTCCGAGCTGGGCTGCTTAACGTCCTGCCACGACTTCAGGGGCAAAGGTAAGTGGACTCCCGGCCAGTGCGCGCTCTCCCCGTCCTCTCGCCGTGCGTGCAGACAGACACTGAAATGCAAAAAATAAGCCCATGACAAACAATGAAGTCTCCATGAGGATAGGGTGGCACCGCTGCTATGATTTGGCTTTACCTCAAGATGCTGCTGGAACACTGCTTTTTCTTCTCGGCCAGAGACAAGACACATTTACAGGCTTGGGGAGTTTAAGAATCCCCTCGAGCGTGAGAGGTTGTTATCTTTAGCAAAGATGGGAGGATTTCCGAGACAAATACGCGATGACTTCCGATGTGCCGGTGCTCCAGGTGTCAGATCAGCGGTCAGTTAGCGCAGGGCTGCGGTCTGCAGGTTCTCCTCCGTGCGCTCTGTTCAGCGGTGGTGCTCCAGAGGAAACAAGTGCACTGAGCTCTCCAGTCTCCTTCCAACAGGTCAGTGGATCGCTTTCCTCCCTAACGCTGTTTATCACCTGTGCAGATCGGTGTAGCCAGAATTGTAATAACACTGAGGACCAAAGTCCCTCATTGCACCCCAGCCCTCAACCTTTCCTTCTCCACATGTGCAGACTAGAATGGAGGTTAATTTTAGATCTTCGATAATTGTGCACCCCCCCCCCTCAGTGGCAGGATAAAAATCCAGTGGTGATATTGGCCGATTTATATTTTTAGATTTGCACAGTCAAATTCTACCAATTTCACCTAGGCTTAATATTGATTTGTGTTTCTGTAATTTGAAGATAACACCTTAAATTTAAAACGTAATTGTAGCTCCATTAGACTGAATGTGTTTCTGGTAGTTATAATATACACAGTATTCATGTTTCATTTGGTTCCATGCAGATCCCCTGGGCCACTTTAAAGTAAAATATACATTTCATACTAATGCCCGTAAACAATTAGCACAATATTAAGCAGTGTCCATGTCTGTAATGCTCACTGTGGTGTTCTGATGATTGTTACAGTTCTTTGGTTGTGCCACCTTTTAAACTCCTTATGTCTTCATTTGCAACGGAACTCAACCATGGTTAAGGCAGCTGTTTGGTGGTTGTGTGCTCGTGAATTGTGGGATTAAGTGGAATCTGCGCTTCGGGTGATGAACTGATGATGCCTCGGAGCAGTCTGTGGCTGACTGGTGTCTCCCCCTGCTCCCTTAACACCTTCAGTGTCCTCCAGAGAGGGCGTCAAGAGGATGAGGAGGAGAGGAGTGCTGTAACAAAGAGCAGGCTGGGGATGAGTGAGATAATGATCAAGAGGAGGAGGAAGAGGATGATGGCATTGTTGTGGAACAGAATTTGTGTCTGAGTGACCTGCCCCCCGCAAAAAACGAGTTACGCAACCATTTGACACCAAAATAAGAGTCTCGAAATGTGCAATAGAAATAACAGGGTTGTCAGTGTCAGTTGTCAGAGGCTTTTGATGATGAAAACAGAGAATAATGGAGGTGTGGAAAATCTGGAAAATGAACCAACCATGAGAGCGAGCTGCCTCCCAGGGTGTGAATCTGGAGTGGAGATTACCAAGCCGCGGCGTAGTGGCAGTTCCTTTCATCTACAGCTGACTTGCAAATGTACAAGCTGCTGCAAGAACTGTTTTGTATGTGTGTGAGTGTGAATGTGACACTATGTGTGTGTGTGCATGTGTGCGTGTAAGCGGCTGAGAGATTCCTTTCCTTATAATAGGTTTGCATCACATATGAATCTGCACCTGCTCTCATGTGTCTGATCTGCTGCGACTGGTCTGGGTTCAGCTGCTGTACAGACTCAGTCTAAGAAGAACTGCACTACTTAAAAAAACAAAAGCTGACCTGCCCTCACTGTGAGCCATGTATCAACTGCGTCACAGAAATGAGGTTTACAACAGACAGTTGTGAAGGAAACACAAGTGTGAATGGACTCATTCCAATGAATATAATGAAGAAATTAGGTAAATTCACTTATCAGGCAAGTTACAAACATATTGACACTGAACATATCAGAGTTCAGACAACATATCCTTCCCTTAAACTTAACCAAAGTACTTTTGTTGCTTATACCACTAACAGTACCTTGGATGTGGACAATCTGTGACAGTTTGTCCACCTACCCAAACCACCTCACACTAATAAAATAATTGTTTCATCTATGAAATTACCTCAGCCTAAATGCAGTCTTCGCTTCACACGCTCATTATGTGTAGTTTGAATTCAGTGAACCCGCCCTCAGATGACATCTGGCTGATCTGTCATGAAAACGACTGTGGGACATAAAGAAACATGCACACATGACCTTACAGTCCTTTGTGGCCATAGTAGTGTAGATTTAACGGGCTAATGTGTGTGTGTATGTGTATGTGTGTGGCTGCTCTGGATACAGATTGATAGAACTACATGATCCAGTTTAATCCAGTGTATGAAAGCTTTGACAATCTTTTCTGTAAACACTGATGGTAATAAACATCCTGAACCCACCGCAAATTATTGTGGAGGCCACAACATTCTGTGTCTCTGAATCTTTTTAATTTGGCACGAGCAAAACTGCCGTTGAATTCATTTGAATGCATTTGCCACTAATTAAGACCTGATGTTAGGCTGTTAGAGATGCTTCGTGAGCATGTCTGGCAGGAATGGAGCACAACAAGAGTTGTTGCTGAACCTGAAATAGTGTCTGAAGAAAACCTTGGACTGCAGTTACATTCAATTGTATTCCTGCAAGAAGGAGGGAAGGCTATCTGGGAGAAAATATCAGTCAAATAATTCTGCCCAAAAGTCAGCTCAAACTATGTCATGAGAAGCCAGTAAAATGTTCTCAGCGTTTGAATCCCCCTGAGTGCTGGCTGCACAGGAGGTGGTTCTGCTTCTTGTTTGTATGGAATGAGAACTGTGTAGTTACTATGAGCTGTGAAGATCACAATGGTGCCACCTGTAAAAATGCTTAATATGCAAAATCATATTGTTATATAAACAGTAATCAAGTTACAATGTCCAAGAATTTCCAGAAAAGAAAATACTCACATAACATATGCAAAGACGTGCAATATAACACTTTGAGACCACACAAAGACATTGTTGTTTAGTTATTAGTTAAGGAAATACTGCAAATAGTAAATAAATTACATATATATATATATAATCCTGCAACAACTTTAATGCATTTGAGCAGGACAAAACTACTAAGGGACCTCTACACTTTCTAAACACACAGACATGCTGAACCTTTTGGCCACTCCCGTATAATGTCTTAAAATCAGCCCTTTTGCAATGTGAGGGACACAACACCTTGGACACAGAAATAAACCTCTACTCTCCAGTCCAGGCTGGAGTTTCCACAGAAACACCCACACGTTCAGTAAGAGACGTAGCAAAAGGGAAGAACTAGCAGAGAGCTGCCACTGTGGATGATTGGGCCGGCAGCCAAAGGCCACTGTTTACTTGAGGAAATCATCAGCTCTCTTGCTTCAATTGAAAGAGGGAAATTTCTTTCCCCTCCAGTCAGGCCTGTCGCCTGCTCTCTGCTCCTCTCTGCTCTGGAGAATCATAGATCCATATTTGTAGTTGAGGTTGCACAGATGGAATCTAGAAATCTTTTTTGATTAATTTCTTCGACCCATCCATCAACTCCTTAATGAGCTGTGAAATTGTTTAGAGCTGTTGCTCTCCTGCCTGAACTTGCATCCCTGCAACAGAAGTGGCAAGACCCAACTTCACCCCACAAAAAATGTTCTTAATTGATGAAATAAAATAGCAATGACGGGCCTGCATGGATAACTGGGTGTAAATAGATTCCAGGCCCAGCCCTGGCACCTCAACTCACAGCTGCTCACGCTTAGTGTGCGAGTCTGGTATTCTTGTCGACTGGTGGTATCCACAAAGAAAACCCAGACAGACATCCACCTCTACCTGCACGTCAGCATCTTAAACTTTAAACACAGCAGCTGCCTAAAATCTGACATTAAAGTCACATAATGAGGTCACGTCATCCAGACCGTGTTTGGTTTGGATCCCAAGAGTTTAATTTAGATCAAAGCGCCGAGAAGCGGGGTGTAGTGGGGCATACACCCAAAGGAATTCTTGTTTACCCACATTTTGGGTTTCAGGATCTGGATTTACCACCTTTGCAGGCAAAGAAAAGACCTCTGGGAGATATAAATAGCACACGTGTTGTCAGCACATTGCTAAATGGACAAAAGCTGACAAGCAGATTATGTTGTGGAACTCAGGAAAGGAAAAAAAAGCTCCTTGCCACAAACAAGCACCTGTTTGCAACATGTAAAGGCAGCTGATATTTATAGCTATGCTTGTTGTATACTGTCTTTGTCATAAACTATAGGCTGGATTATTAAATACACAGTTAATGAGTTTGACCTACTGTGTGTGTGTGTTTTTAGGACTCTTGTTATTGAGGGTGCCAAATTTCCCTCAATAAATGACACTGAACTTGATAATATATGAGCACACATTTTATCTCCAGTAATAAAGTTGCGCTGTAGTTTTGATGCTGTTTTGACAAGTTTGCATTTCAGTGTCTCTGAGTTATTCCAAAACAAGACATGTTTGGATCCAACCTTCGTGAATCCAAGCTCCTGCACTTACTAAGCCTACAGGCTGTGAGTCTATTACTCAAAAGTCAGACATGCAGTGAGTGAGGAGTATTTTTTTCAGGGGGAAAATTGTTAATTACGTTCCGAGAAATCTTTACTTCCCACACTTATGAAGCTGTTGTATAGCTTCAGGTGTGAGCGTGAAGCTGCTGCAGGGCCTTTATGCAACTGGCCAAGAATGTCTCAGAAGTGATTAGTAGTTTTTAAGTGGAATCAGAGCAGGCACGGAGCTGTCGACAGAGATAAAGGAGCATGTCTGCTCTCCAAACAGCAGATCTCTACATGATACCACTGCACTGACCCTGTATTAATGGCACACACACACACACACACACACACACACACACTGTGTAGAAGGCCTGTAGATTGAGGCGTATAGGAATATAGTCTGCTGTAGAAAACTCTCCCTGCATCATCTTAACTTAGCATTAATGCAGAAAGAAATCTTGAGATAGACTTTCATTGCTTAGTTGGGTTCAATTTATCCAAATCAAAGAAAAACATATTTTCTTTCTAACCTGTAATGGAACTGGTTTTATCCTAGTTTGATCCCTCACCTACTCCCGTCCACATGTTGTTGTTAAATCCTTGGGCAAGACTCCAAACCTCGAATCATTCCCTGCGGTCAGGCCGACACCGTGCATGATAGCGCGCAGCCATCACTCTGTGAGTGTGCATGTGAATGCAGCTATTTATGTACCACAAGAGGTAAGTGAAAACAAATGTCAAAACATTGATCTGAGCCTTAAACCATTTTCATGCCTGTTGTGTTCTTTGTTTTGCTGTTACATGCTGTATTTACTGTCTCAGTCTTTTGTTTGCTACAGTGGAAAATAACATGGAGACAGCATTTTGGCATTTTGACCACAATCACACACATTACAACTACTCAGTGAAACGGTTAAGGTGGGGTAGCAGCTCCTTTAGGCAGGGTGAGGCAGGTTGTACTGCAGTATTTACACTTACCACTGAAGTCGTTGAGTAGAATTCCATCCCCACCTTATCAGAGTTGTGATACAAACAAGCATCCTTACAGTGACCTCGATGTGACTGCAGCCAGCTCAGAACAGATGATATGAACATGTATCATGTTTTTATCACTTATCATTATGTATCGTAAATGTTGACTGTACAATGAAGTGGCTTTTGCATAACGACACCATTATTATATCGATTACTTCTCTATAAGCCTCTCTTTCACTCGGAAGAATTGAAAGAAAGAAAAAAGAGGATAGCACTTCTGTTTTCCTCTGGAGCATAAATGAGGGATAACTGTGAGCAGTTTACCTGCTAGAAGAAAATCAGCCGTGTTGTCGGAGGAGGTAATGAAGGGGAAGAGGGAGAGCGTGATCGAAAGTGAGATGAAACTAAAATGAACTTTGGATGGGTTTTACTTGGAGAGAGCTCTCGGGCTCAGAATTGACATTCAGTTTGCATTGTTTCACCTGCTTACTTAAAATACAGTGGGGGTTTGCTCTGCCCTTATCACAGCACTGAAAACAGAAAGAGACCTACAGCAATACCACTTGGAAACACTTGCACTAGTTATTAGAAATTCCCTGATGTTACTCACATGCTATATTCTTTTACACAGGCAGGTACTCATCTTTACTAGGAGATAAACCTAATCTAAAATGATTTTTACACTTCAGTTCTTCAGTTAATTCATATCATTTATGGGCCAGTCCAGTAAAAATGTCTCAGACACTTTCAGTGGGATTCCAGTGAGTTTACTTCACCTGCTGAAGTCTAGAGACAGATTGTAATGAATGCAGGAGCATTGGGATACCCTGGAATAGTCTCTCAGGTATGGGTCACATTTAAAAGACTGCATCCTACATTTCCCACAATGCAACTTCTTTTGTGAGCCTCTCTGTCTGGTATTGCCCACATCTTTCATACTCCACATGTTAACAGGCTTTCTATTACACATTTGTAGTTTAAATAACCTTGGTTAGGTCACCATGACTCCATCTGGGTAACTTTTCCTCCTTTCAGAGGTGCAGTAGCTATTATACACGTGTTTTTACAGGCCGAGCAGTACTCACAGAGACAAGTAGAGTGAGCCAGTTGTATAAAATAAGTTGGGTGCTCCTTATAGAATTCACATTCACAAAAACTGCTTTCATTCACAAAATCAAACAGAAAATAAGTGGCCCGTGGTTAAATTCACCACAAGTCAGACCTCTGGGACTTCAGTGGACGCCGCTGTGGTGATGTAAAAATATATAACTGGAATGTGGGCTTGTTAAAACACTTAAATGCCAGATAACTGCTGATGATGTGTGCTTAATTCAATGGTAAACAGATTTCATACACTCACTGCCACTGTATTTATCTTCGGTACAAAAATACATATCAGGGGGAGGCAGGCACGCTGCAGCTACAGCAGCCAGGAAGGCTGACTGACAGCCAGCAGGCAGATAAGAGATGATCATCATCTGCAGATTCAAATGTTTCATTCAACGCGCAGCACAACGGACACACTACCATTACACAGCATGTCCAGCCTTTGGATCAATGGATGAATATTAAAAAGAAGGTGTTACCCATTGGGAGTGTGTGGTATGGCATGCTAACTTGCATCCAGATGAGTGTGTGTGTGTGTGTGTGTGTGTGTGTGTGTGTGTGAGAGAGAGAGAGAAACTGACAAAGATATTTCTCTGCATTCTGGAAATGATCCCTGTGGAAGGAAGACAGGTTTGACAGCAGCTCATGGGCAGCAGAGAAGAAACACGTGAGAGAAGAGAGAGAGACATGAATTAAAATTAGGTGAGAGGAATCTCATAAAAATGGATGGAAATCCAAATGTCACTTGGCACATGTCAGATCATATAGCTGCAGAACTACAGCTGATACCAAGCTGCTGTCGTATACATTCACACCCTCTGCTGTCGTATACATTCACCACCTCATACTGAAGTTATTCTACACTGTCGGCCTTACTACTCACATCTGTATCATATTCCTCTCAAGTCCATAAATGAGGATTTTTGCATGAACAATGGCTCATATGTGGATAATATGGGTCTCCAGTTACAGTGATGTCTCTGAGGATTAACAGCTGTTACCATGATCTATGATCCATATTAGTACCAATGACTCAATTTATTCTTTATGATGGAGTATTAGAGAAAGAAATCCGAAATTTCGAGAATAAAGTCATATAATTACAAGATCATATCAAGAGAATGAAGTTGGAATATTATGAGAATAAAGTCGTAGCATTAAGAGAATGAAGTCATCATTTTAGGCTACGTGTCATGTTAGAGATGAGTGTCACAAGATCAGCTCGACGGCTGTGTTAAAACGAGGGATGTGGAGAATCTTACTGAGTTATACTTAGTCTGGGTTTAACAAATAACAAAGTAATTGTTTGGCTCATCAGCACCATAATATACACATCTGGACTTTGAATAGATTGTGTAAGAAAGTGAAACTATTCTGAAGGAAGAACCACACAGACTTTCTGTAGGAGGAAATGTAAGATTTATATTCAGGAGTGGAACTCTGGTGAGCACTGGTACTTACCACTAAATAATAATTTTTAACAACATTCTCATATTTATACTTTTTTTTCTCTTTAAATTACGTTAAGACTATTATTCAGCGTTACACATTAAATTACAACTTTCTCTTTCTACATTCAAGAGACTGAAAACATGGTTTGTGAGAACAATGTGACCTTATCCTTTGCTTTTTGATTTCCAATGAACTAATCAGTCAAGATAACTTGAGACATTCCCTCAAGCCAATCATGTTCAAGAGGCCAGAAAGTGTTTTGGGAGTTCTCTAGACATTTGACCCCCAAATTCTAATCAATTCATCCTTCAGTTCCAATGTTTGTTGTTTTTTACTATATTTTTGGGGCTTTTTATGGCCTTTAATCAATAGGACGGAGAGCAAGCTGTGAAAGGGGAGCAGAGAGAGAGAGTGGGGGAGGACATAGCAGAAGTTTCCACAGGTCAGAGTCAAGCCCTGGCTGCTGCCTCGTTGGGGCGGCAGCTCTACCGGGTGAGCTATACGCCGCCCCTCCAGGAAATGTTTTTGCCAAATTCCCTCTTATATCGTGTTCACAAGGCAAACATTGTGCTTTGTGAGATCACAGTGACCTTGACCTTTGACCACCAAAATCGAATCAGGTCGACACAACCAACACAACCAATGCAATGAGTGTTGAGCAGCTCAGGTGGCGCGACCAGAATTGGGGATATTGAGGATTAATTCCATTTAATTCAAACCTTATCCCAAGTACTGTACCAGTGCTGATGACCTTGTGTCAGCATTATGTTTTCACTGATTTCACTGATACTGTTTAGCTGTTGTGATTTATTAGTCCCCTTCCAAAAATACACACATTAGCAACAAAGTGTAAATACAGCGCTTGCAATAATACCCTTTTAGTTTGTTTACACTATCATCCAGAGTCACAGGAAGCAGTTACTCGCTGCTCCAAGAGTGAAAATGATTATTGATTTGGACTGACAGACAAGAAAGTAGCAAAACTCATCATCTATAGCTTTGACTACTGCTGCCTCTCTCTCTCTCTCTCTCTCTCTCTCTCACACACACACACATACACTCAATAGTGTTATTTTTGCATTCCCTGCTCAAATACCCCATTTCCCTGCATGTGGTTGCAGTCAATCTCACCTCTGCTGTCACTTTACCCTTGATTATTCATCATCTCCTTAACCAAAAGCATATAAGCACACACACATGCATACACACACATGCAAATGTGAATTATAACGCTTACCATTCTAAATAGATCTTGGCACATTAGAAGCAAGGTCCAATAGATAAGCACGACAGTATATATGTGAACACATGTTTGTTACCTCTTTGAGGCAAAACGTCTTATCTGACGCTCAGGTTCAGGTCAGGGTTCAGAAGTGAATTGCGATAAGGTTAAGGTAATGGTTAGGCCTGAATTGGTTAAGACTAAGTTTACGGTTAAGGTTGTGGTTAGGAACAAATGAGTGGAAATCAATGCAGAGTCCTTCTAATGATAGCGACTCAAACCTTTGTGTGTGTACTCCTAGGGTGAATAGTTTAAATGCAGTACAAAATAACACATACTTTTTGCTTCTCACAGGCACAGTCTCATCCCAAATAGCAGGATTATTGTTGAAGCGTTGCTTTGAAGTAACGCCTCAAAACACACGTTGACAGATCAAAAATTGTGTTATTACTAGAATGGTTATGCAGCAAGACTCAGGGTGACGGCATTAGCATTTGTCGATAGACAGTATGATGTTGCTTACATTTCACAGTAATCCACTGAAGTGAGAAGATTTTCTTTTCAAGTCTCTGTGGTGGATTTTAATTATCTTCTATTTGTCCGATGGAGATATTTCCTCATTCAAAAGCCAATAGACAGCCATAGGATAATGGTCAACTCAGTGTCAAGGTGCTGCCACTACTTCTCTATAAAAGGTTTTTGTCAATAGACTGATGGAGCCGAATGGAGGCCTCTACACAGCTAGCTCATAATTCTTTCTGAAGCCAAAATCAATAGCTTTAATGAGGTGTATGCAGGCTAGCATTTATGGATTTGTGTGCAAATTAATTGTGTGCATTTGTGTGTTGATATATTATAGAAGCTGGCTGCAACCCTGTTGTGTGTGAGGACAGAGACGGTGTGTATTAACAAGTTTGTCAGATACTTAGATGATGGAGCTAATTCTCCAGGTCATAGCCCAGGGCTCAGAAAGGAAGAGACACAGAAAATTCCGTTACTATTAGAAAATTATTATTATTATTACCATTGCACTGTTTTCATTCTTGTCCAAGTCTAGTGTTCATTGCAATGGTACTTATTTCTCCATTATCAAAATGAAAAATCGCTGCCATGTACAAACAAATACCCAGCTTAAATTTGCTCTGTGAAAAAGATTGACATAAAGAAAGTGCAAATGCAGTAGCCTACTACTCACTATGTTGTATGATCTTCAATCAAGTGTCTCCATTGTTATGCAGAACACTATCCCCTGGATTCACATGTCCTGAGCTGTGAAGGTGCTCTTGATAAAGTTGCTCTGAATGTAGGTTTATTTAAAAATATTAATGAGATGGAATCTTGATAAGAAGAGATTGTGAGCATAGAAAGTATTAGCGATAGGAAATGTTTTTATAATTTTGACTTCTCCGACTTGTTCCAATATTTATCTAATATCGTATACCAAGAATGGAGCTATGCTCCGGAGACATGAAAAAGCAGTTTGGTCTTTGTGCCAAAATCGAAAATTCGGCCTGAATTTCATCATTGTCACTTTGGGACACAAATCACCTTGCTTTATGAATGTCAAGCTGAATATTACTATTTTTAAAAAAGGATTATGCAAAAACAGACAGAAAGCTGAATAAGAAAGTATTACTCTTATTATTCATGAAAATGTAATTATTTCATGCTGACATACACAAGTTTTATTTTATTCATTAAGAACCCTACTCAAATAGAGAAACTGTAATATGTATTTAAAACAACACAGCAAGCTTAAAAAAAAAAACAGTTTTTTCATTCAGTAATTCACCATTCTATTGGGCTACTCTGGGAACAAACAGTCCTTGCAGGTGAGAGACTCCTCCTATGTTTGGTGAAACCAATGGCTGCAGACCACAGGAGAGACTCTTCTGTGCTTTTTGGATCATCTCTGTCCTAGACAGCTGTAATGTAACTGTAATGTGCTAGTTAGCTAACCAGACAATCAAACAGACAGGGACAGACTGTATTTACCATTAACTCCTGTCGGTCAACTGCAGATCATTTACTACATCTCTTTGTTTTTTTGCTGCAGGAAGTTCCTAAATGCATATTCCCCCATTTACAGAACTTTAATGATCGTCCCAGATTACCCAAGCATGCTGGACCATGTTATCAATCATATTTGATAAAGTGGGACTAAAAGTAAATTTTCAACACATCAATGCATATTTTGTTACTTGAATACATCAAAAACATAATTTGATAAGTATTAATAACATTGTCTTATTTATGACAGATTTATATCCTTAACATTAATCTTGTCAGAATCCTTCGTTATTGACCTTGTCATGCAACTCCAAGGGGAGGGCTTTTGACACTTGCTCCTCCCCTTCTGTGACATCACCTCAATGAAGTCATGTTATTTCAGTCAGATGATATCCATGGTAACCTGCAGAAAAAGTCCTGTTGACTAGATTTTGTGAGAACAGGAAATAAACAGACAGAAGTCCAGGTGTCCCAGATTACCCAAATTCACCCTATGTGTTCAGGACAGTGTGTAAATTACTGCTACTTGAAGCAGTGACATATTATGACTAACAGGTCCAAACTGGATATAGATTGTTTCAGTCTGTTTCGGCTGATATTGACAGCTAAGATATAAAGTCATACAAGGTGTGGATGGAATATGCCTTTCTCCTTGGATCATAATCTAGAAGATCATTTTATACATGTTTTGTATTTACAACTGGAATCAGGACCGTTGTTATTATGTGGGGGAAGTGCTGTGATGTAGTAATGCAATGTGGCATGAGAAAGATTCATTTTATGATCCAGCTGATGAGGTTCTATCAGACGTTCTGTCAGGTTTATTCAGTCATGCTTGAATTTATTGTCGTTGTTGCCGACGTCTGCCTCTCAGCAAATGTTTTTGCCTTTTCTACTTAAATCGCAGATCATGTTGATGGATGTTTTGGCACAGGAACACAATTTTCTTGGAGAATTTCTGAGGTTGCCCAGTGACACAACTTTAACCACAGTATAACTGATGTTCAGCTGTCCACTGACTCACTGACTTTACTTTTCTTTGTGAGGCATACATGCTTAACCCTAAAGCACGCTCCGCTGCACAAGACTTGATAAACACTGAGCAGCATAACGGGTTTACAGTAGTTTAGTCAGCCCACTCATGTGAAATGGATTATTATGTAAATGAAGAATATGTTTGGTGTTGATATTTCGTCGTATAAGCTCTGACCTCGTTGCACAAGGAAATAAAAAGCTCCGCACAGCAGGGAGTGTGGAGTGATGATAACGTCATTCTGCGTTAGACCAGAATGCTTCATCTGAAATGTTCTGCAGATCGTCAAAATTCTGAAACTCATTCCTTCCCCCACTTTCTGTTGATTAGTTGGGACTTTGACATTTTATTCAGAAATCAACAATATGCAATGATCGGCCTGGTCTGTGAAAGTGATGTACAGTATGTAGTGACCGCGGATAGCTACCTGTCAAACGGTCTATATTTATATAGAGAGCTTTTCTAGTCTTGATGACCACTCAAAGTACAGTTTGTTGCCATTTACACTCATTCAGTGACACTACTGGTTATTGGACAACCACTTTACCCCCTTAGCCACAACCAGATACACCAACAAATCCAATTGCTTTAATTAACACATCAATTGAAAGTTGAGTTTTGGTTTATTTGTCATTTGTGCTGATTGAATGTTTTGATCACTTCTACAATTATTACTTAGTATTTTTGTATTGTTTGATTTGCACAATTAACTCATTACTCTGACTGCCACCACTCTTCAGTCATGATCTTCCTAGTCACCCTGCTGATTTGGCCCTTTGGGAGAACTCTCCACAGGCTTTATACCATAGAATTGATGGGATTAATTGGGTTTAATGGTCTTGCTTCTTCTTCAAGTTGGTATACTTGTAATGTTGATTAAAGTTTGTCATATTGAGGAAAATGGCTGTTGTATGTTGGGTGTCAAGTCTTGTATATGTCCAGCTGTAACTGTTGGTGATATAGAGAGAGTAATAGATCTCACAACTATCAGCTGAATCAGAGGTTGGACGTTTTCTACTTATATATTGCCATGATCTCATCATCTATCTTTTCTCAAATGTTGCTTTCCGTCTGCTTCTTACCACAGGTTGAGACACATAGATCGTCTTTAGCTGGAGGCAAGGTGATCTTCACATGAATTAGACTAGAATACACTCTATTGAATGCACTGCCAACACTGTTCTGTTAGTTCCTTGTACTTCCAGATTCATGCCTCTCATCATGAGAAGGATGATAATAAATTGGCCGGGATTACCATAGATACATGCCAACCTCCATTGACAAAGACCTGCTGTGTTTGGCTAACCACACTGCCAAAAGCAATATTATCACTTGACTTTTTAAGTATGGCAGGAATGATTTCCTCGCTATACCTTTCCATAACCCTGTAAATTGAATAAATGAAAGTCGTAGGAGCTGCTATCAGTAACCATCAACAGAACTGAAATTGGATTTCTTGGCAACAGGCAGAGTTTCTCGAAATTGAAATAGTAATTTGTCAGCCTCCCATTAGGAAATGAAAGTATATATTTCCCTGTGTTACCAAACCAAACAGTTGAAGGTCGCTGAGTTTTTAGTGGTGATCATTAAGATGTGTGGTAAAGCTCCACTGTGGACTTCTTTGGGTGCATTTGAGCACCATTCTCCCTGAATGCATCTTAATCTGAAACAATCACCATCAATTACAAGCTTTTCCAAACACACGACAGGATCCATCATTTATGGAAGCTCAATAGGCCGTTTGAGAATTCTCAGTCTAATAAAAATAATTTACAAGTTCAGAAATCATCCTGATGTGTCTGCCTGCTGTAGAAAAGATCCAGGACCTGCTATTGATGCTAATTTTCTGTGCTGGGTGGCCAATGGGAGGGCGGGCATTTATTAGCATGACATAGAGTGTTGATATTTGGTTGTCTTTTGAGTTAAGACCACATTTAAAGGAAGTTAAAAAGTTGCACTCTGCCTGAAAGTGCGTAAGAGAAAGTGTTAATCAATATTATTTCTTTGGTAAAAAAACCAAAATGTGTCTTACCAAAGCTTTACAAATATCTACCCTTAAACCGAACTAACACACAGTGTGGTTTTAACAGACTACTAAGTAACAGTCTTTGCAAAGACAAAACATGCCTGTTTTTTTAATTTATGGAATCAATAACTAATTATTAACAAACTGAAACATGAGCACCTGATTTTAGTTTGTTTCATGTCCCATCTGCTAACTTGGAGGTCTGCTGTGTTTATCACCTGCAGCCAGCCACCAGGGAGTGATTTTGTTGTGCTCTGGCTTCACTTTTGGAATCTGTCACATCGTCCATCTTTTTGTTGTCCACAGTGGCTGGTCCTTCCCCTCTGCTCAACCTGAAAAGCCAAAGTCAGGACATTTGTGGGGAAATCATTAGCATAGTCATGTCATCAAAAGTCAAGACATGATTCTCAGTTCAACACAGACACATGCAGAGCTGCCACACTTCAAAACAAGAACATACAATCCAAGTCGTCTAAAGTGGCTACTCAACCCCTTTGTACTCACCAATGTGCAGCAGAAGTCATCAATCATATGGTTGATCCAGAACTGCAGGCAGCCTTCTGAGACTCCTTCTCTAGCTATTATGCACGATTAGCCATTAAACACATATTCACCCTGACTTGGTGTACACCAGAGAGATGAATATGCCAGAGCAGTGAAGGAAAGTGGCAAGTATTTCTGTAATTTCTCCCATGTGTCTTCAGTTGCAAAAGTCACTGGCAACATCAAGCATTATGCTCTCGGACGAATAGATGTATTGATACTGTGTTTGGCAACTGCATTTATACAAACTGTATGTGAGTAGCCTGTTTGAATCAGAAATCGTTCAAAAGCATTTCAGCATTCAAAAACAGCAGCTTTGTTTTAGCCAATCAGAGCCAACACATATTGAGCGATTAGATGAAGACAGTGTAAAGCATTCAATCAATCGATCAATCAATCAATCAATCAAATTTATTTGTATAGTCCATATTCAAAAATCACAATTTGTCTCATAGGGCTTAACAAGGTGTGACATCCTCTGCCCTTAACAAGAGTAAGGAAAAACTACTAAAAAACATATTAACAGGGTAAAACAAAATTTAGAAACCTCAGAGAGAGCCACATGTGAGGGATCCCTCTCCCAGGCCGGACAGAAGAATAATAGATGCCATGTATAATGGAGAACATCAGCAAAAAGGGAGAATTTACAACATGTCCTGTCACACAGGCTTCAGTATGAAGCCGTTGGCTGCCAGCGAGCCTCAGTAACTGTTAGCCACTTGCTCCTAAATGCTCTCTGGGGCAACACCACAGGCCAGAGATCACATCAGTGAAATCCTGCATCCCCTGTCTGTGGCTCTCTGAGCTCTCTGAACTCCCTCAGCAGTGGAGCAGGATTTACAGTTCTACTAATGGACAATCATTTCCAAACCTGGAGAAAAGAAAAAGAACACATCCAATTAAAGTGAGCTCCAGCCCTGCAGGGGCCTCTTAACGAAGAAAAGAAGCTTTGGCGGAGCGTTGACCTCAGGTCCCCAGACTCTTAAACACTTGCCTACAGCAATGCGATTAGTGCAGTTACTTGTCATTTTCTAACTTAAGCCAAGCCCCATTCATTCTCTCTCCTCTTCATATTAAACTAGAAAGGAGTGGAGTGGGAGCCAAGGCCTGATAAAAAAAATCAAAAACATGTCTAATAACTCACAGGAAAAGATGACTCTGAATGAATGAGAAGATCCAACTGAGTTTCTGTGCCTTCACCCTCACTAGTGACACATGAAGAATTTAATGGCATTGTTAACAAGAACAGTGTGATGATTTATGATGTGCCCTGATTAAGATAAATGACTGGGGTTCACATAGAATGGTAAAAAAAAAATACTTGAGAAACCAGAGCAACTCATCTTGCAAATTCAGTTTTTTTTTCTTAAGCTAAAACTAGCTTCATTGACCAGTTAAAATTTTTTTATCGTGGCCACTCTGTTCTTTTTTCTCAGAAGTATGCTACTATATGAAGGAGGGAGTTTTTCCTCTCCACAGTCGCCAAAGTGCTGCTCATTGTGGGAACTGTTGGGTTTCTCTATATTTTGATTTTAAGGTCCTGACCTTCTATGTAAAGTGCCTTGAGATAATACAAATAAAATTGAATTTAATTGAATATGAATCATTTGAGAAATAAGATCGAATTGAATTGAAGGTTGGACTTGTAATCAAAGTATTAATTCTCTACAACAGAGCAGTAAAAAAAGAAGCTTTAGATTTGAGATGATACAAAAGAAAAATAAGAAATAGTCATTAATTAAGTCACCTTGGATGACACTGACATGAGGTTATAAAAGAAAATAAAAACCAAGACAAATCCACAGACACTGTTCCAACACAAGTCACAGCTCTTCATCTGTCAGGGCCAGAGTTTAAAAGTCTTTGATATTCTTAATCCAGATGATTTGTCAAATCCCTGCTAGACCTGCAGAAGCTGTCAGCAAGTCGTGTGGTATAAGAACATGTGTCTTGATATGTGTATGTGATATGTCTATGTCACAACATTTAAAAATATGCTGTGGCAAGAAAACCCATTGGAATCACATAGTTTTCTGTATAGAATTCATGGCTTTGATTTTTGATCTTTATGTAATTCACATGAGAAGACAGGATGTGCTTAAGCTAATAACACACAAACAATTACAATGTTTTCTGGCCTGTGGAACACAGCCTTTGTTAATGTTGTACCTCCTTTGGAAACCTCTTTTTGGGAGTTGTTGATCAGTGCTGCACAATGTTGAAGAGAAATTGTGACCGTTTTTCAGAAGAGGACAGATTTGAATAGTGTCTGGTGTAAATCTCTTTTGACCTCCTTTCACACCATCTCTGTTGGGTTGAGGTCTGTCTGAGATTCATTTTGATATCCAGGGTTGTCTTCCTGCTGCATCACAAACCTCTCCTGATTTTCAG
Organism: Paralichthys olivaceus; assembly: GCF_024713975.1. Classification (NCBI taxonomy): domain Eukaryota; kingdom Metazoa; phylum Chordata; class Actinopteri; order Pleuronectiformes; family Paralichthyidae; genus Paralichthys; species Paralichthys olivaceus. The sequence goes on along the minus strand of NC_091093.1, from coordinate 3,015,339 downwards.
CTGCAGACACCCTGCCATTATCATGTAATATACACCGTTAAACTTAATCACAACACATTTTCCCAATGACTTTGAAATGTCCAGGACCAGAGGCAGTAAAGATACAGATTATAATTCTCCATCCACTTATCTTCTGCTGCCTGGGTGAGATCAGTAGATGCTTCTTGTCGACAGAAAGTGTTTTATATTAATCAAAGTAGATCCAATACACAGCTTCAGTCTGGTTTTAATGTCTGAACTCCAGGTTGAAGAACTCTTCACCCTCCAATTAGCTTTATTGACATACTGGGCTGAGACTGAGGTTCACAGAATTTTTCCATCCTGGATATTTGACTTATACACTCAATATGGACAAGAATAATGCAGTGATTTGTTTATTTTTGGTTCAGATTGATTGGGTTAGTTCATTATTATCTTAAATTGAGATGCAACCATATTTCAAGACAATTTTATACAAAATGCAGATACTTACTTTTCTTGTTATTGCATGTATAAAAAGACAATTAAAATCTACTCCATCATGTGACGTAATGACAACCTATGCTGTGAAAGTAAAAGTAGACAACGTATACAATTTAATGTAATGATGTGAAAGTAAAAATACTGAAATAAGTGGGACAAAGTATGTATTTGTTATGATGGGGGTAAAGACAAAAACATGAGCATGAGAACAGTAATTTGGAAATAAATACCTTCTGAAAGATTTCATTAAATAATCTCACAACCACACACTTCAAGGTTTTTTTTTATGTATCATAATACAGTATGTCAACCTGATCTCTACATTCAGCCCACACTGTGTCTGAAGGCCTAGTGGGGATCATAGAAAGGCAAAGAACAAACACTGGAGCTACAAGCAGTCCCTGTAAAATCAAAAGATTCAGGGTCATCTTACAAATGCTCCAGTGTTGTCTCTGGGAAACGGAGTACGAAGAAGAAGCAGCATTGGTGATAAATGGCTCTGCTTTAAAAATGGTTGTGAATGTAACCCTCCTAAAGCTGTGCTTGTTCACGTCGCATTTTGCTCCCCTCGCTTTGTAGTGGCTGCTCCCCTCTTCCCTTCAGTCGGAGGTGGAGGAGACTTGTAAATAAGACAGTGCCTGCACTGTACTGTGCTGTGTATTGTATTGTGTGTATGTCTTTAAAACACCGGCGTGTAAAGAGCATTCAGCAGAAGGTCTGTTTGTCTCTGATCTTTTAACTGACCAGGGCAGAATTATTTGATTGTCCTCACAGTCTAAATTACACAATACACAAAGTGTAGCTCGGGACATTACCAATAAGAGCAACAATAAAACAAGAGTGCCTGTGCCAGGGAGTGTCCTGCTGGGATTGGATGTTGGTTTCACAGAGACTGATTATGGCTCAATTCTGATGATATGAACAGGGATCAGTTGCACATAGCTGTCAGTCAGTCAGTGGGATCTTTTACTACAGTGGCCTGCATGGGACATGTTGCTTGAAGATATCTTTGGATCAGGTGGATCCAGCTAAATCCAGGGGTGGAACATAACTAAATGCATATACAAACATGCATACATTTGAATGCAATAATTCTTTATATTTTCATACTTCACTACAATTCTAAAGGGAAACATTTAATTTTGTATTCCACTACATCTGCAGCTACTGGTTACTTCGTTGAATAAGATATTAGCATACACATTTGTTGACTTTTTAAAATATGGTGTACTGCTTAAAAATATTTCAAATCAGCTCAACCTCAACCAGCTAAAATCTTTAGCCCAAATTCTATTTACAGATTATCCACCCATCCATTATCAATACCGATTGGGTTGCGTGTCCACAAAGAAAGACCATGGCTGAACCAGGAACCTTCTTCCTGTGCAGCGGCAGTGCTGCACCAGCAATAAATATAGTCCAATAATATTAGTCATATACAATAGAATAGCAATAATATACAGTCATAGATCCCATTTCTCTCCTATCTAATTTTTATACTTAGATAACTTTTTTGACACCACTTTATGCATTTAAATGTCTTTTTAGTGCAGTACTTTATTATGTGTTATGTGTTATGTGACACAGCATGCCAGAATATTTAATGTGAAACAAAGGAAAACATTTCACAGCATTTCCAGAAGTTAAATGTCGGCGAAGCCAAGGAGAATTATCACCACCGCTGCAGTTTCCCTCAGCTCTACTGAGCTTTTCAGTGTCTCTCACCACCTCACCGCTCTCACACTGTTTCCAGCAGCAACAGGGCGAAAGAGCCGGTGTGGAATTCAATGCCATTTTCAGACATGACCTCTAAAGGATCACCGTAGAATAGGGCCTGGAGTATCTCCAGAGTTTTCTTTTTACACATGAACAACGCAGCAAGAGATTCTCTGCTATGTTCACAACACAGAAATCTGAGCAGCAGTGTTTTTTGACTACAGCATATCAACACTAAAAGCTCAGTTCACCTCCTGAGATATTGACATTCTATTAAATGGTTTGGTTTGTATATTTTCTAGTCTTGATGACCACTCAAAGTGCTTTACGCTACAGTTCACCATACACACACACATTCCTACAGTGCATTAGCAGCACTTTTTTGTTCTATGGGGCAATTCAGGGTTCAGCATCTTGCCCAAGGACACTTTGGCATACAGATGGTAAGACTGGGGATTAAACTGCCAACCTTCTGGTTGGAGGACGACCACTCCACCCCTCAGCCACAGCCGCCCTTTGCATTTGTTACGTGGTAGAAACATCAACACTTGCTCTTGGTGAATCCAACAGAGGATCTCCTGTTGTATTCTTGCATTGACTCCTCATGACACTCTGCAGACTTTATAATGGGAAGCCGGCAGGAGAAGGTCTGGAGGCTCTCACTCAGATATTTGTGAGAGCAGCGTCTCAGGAGAATGTCCAGGGGATCTGAGTTCAGTGCATCGTCTGAAATCAGTCTAACAGAGCACACTTCAGTCACCGTGTCTCTAATTCAGGATGAACTGCTGTAATTTAATTCCTCACATATTCCAACAGCTACTTTGTACTAAAAGTGGAAGGAATGGTGCACATCTGCTTCTATAGTGGCTCATTATTTCTACGTTATCGTTGAAAAGTGCTACTTTCACAACATAGAAATGTTCTTCTACACCCCCATGTCTCGTGTGTTGACAGCAGTTTTGATGGCATTTTAAAGGGAGGTATGAGGAGCTGAAGAAAAATAATTCCCAGGGTTTAGTGTGGTGTCTAGAAACTGATTGCTCCGTTGAAAACAAAACAGTAAACAAGCCGTAAATTAAGCCGTGTTTTCCTCTCCTTTGGCAGCTGTCAGCAGGTGTCGTTCATTGTTACAGCTCTCAGCTCTGTTATGGCCTGGAGGTAGGGTGGTTCACACCTTCTTTATAGTTGTAATGGTCTGCCAGAAGAGACGTACGGCTCCTCCAAACTATGCTGAGGACGTGGTGTGTTCTGCTCAGGGCTATGCATGTTGAGTGTGTCTCAGCTTCAGCCATGCTGCTCATAACTTGATGTCAGACAGAGTATAAAACAGCTGCACCTGGGGGGAAGCGAGCGGCCTCTTTCAGATTTATGATGAGCGACTTTGGAGCAGCTCCTCATCCTTTTCTTCTGCACTGCTTCCTCCAGCAGGGCTCCGGAGCACTACATCCCTTTTACCTCAGGTTCACAGTGCTTGTACCAATTAGATAGCTTGCAAACTATGAGTTGCATGGCATCAAAGGTGATGTAAGGCTGTTTGAGCTCTTGTTCTCTGTGACGCCTCTGTCCTTGAGGTGGGAGAACAGGGAGAAAACACTTCATCTGATCAGAACCTTTTGAATGTGCTCATGTTGAAGGATTCAGTTTGTTGCAGGTACAGGCACGGGGTTCCGTATTAAACAATGAGAAGCGATGCAATACATAGGACATATCAAGAGATGGTCAGCACTGATGCAGACATGTGGGATTAAAGTTAACTGTGAGACAGTTACAGGCATCAGAACACGGTGCACAAAGCAGAATGCCCAAACCCAGCTATTTGTTTCAACTACTAATTTATGTGTCAAAGCAAAGTTGTCTCTGTGATCCATGTGTTTCACAATCATTCTCAAACATTGTTACCTGGTGAGGATTGCTGTGCATCAAGGTGCACATGGTGCGTTTACAGCTACAGTTACAGTCCATTTTAGAGGCTTGACCTGCCCACTGTGGTTCTACAAGGCTGTTATATCATTTGTCTCCCTCCTCCCCACAAACTGCTCTGTTAATCACCCCACCCCCCCAACCAAGAATTGCACATACAGTATATATCAAATAATTAATAGTTAATTTAAGTTTTGAGAAAAATCCTGATTAAGGACCAGTGACACTGTGTTTTTATACTTAAGCTGCCATCATTCCCTAACAATAACCAACGTGCCTTCAGTGTAACCACAGACAGGACTGCAGATGTGAACTCAGTGCTTTGATGTGGCAGCTTTGGGGATTTGCTCTTTAATGTGACTAATTAATTAACAATCAGTCATACCCGGCAGTAATACCCATTCACTGCATTATCAATGCCTTGTTTTTAAGTTTGAGGAATGTTTGAAAAAGCGAAATTTAGACGTGGCTGCCTGAGTCAGCGACTTGTTGCCGTCTTTATGATAAGAGGAGACAGCGAGGGAAGGACATAACACATGCCATCACTGTGTTTATGTGACAAGACCTGGTTCCCATTTAAACTATAGAGATAAAGCTGGGAGGCAACACTGGGTTCACTGAGTAGTACTGCAGCTGTAGCTCGCAGAGAAAAGTGGAACCAATGGCACGTGCACACATAGACACGTGCACGTCCCTCTGTCAGCTTTGCATTGTGATAAGCTCTCCTCTTCCACAGCCTCTGTTAAGTATATTAATGGTTAATTGATAATAACCCTTACTCCAGGCAATTAATAATTACTATCCCAGAACCCTGTGCTGCAATTAAATCTCATGCTATTTCAAAGTGTGAGGGGAAATATACAGTAGACTGTGAAACATGATTTGTGCACATTCAAAATGTAGCATGTTATAAATTTCAGTACCTGTCATGTGTTTATGAATTGTGCTTCACAAAAGTGCATCAACGGTCAACTGTTTATTGCAGCATTAGAACAGGTTTGTGTTTGGCATCTAGGCTCTGACTCAATCACTCCCCTGATATGATGACACAGATATGATGGGAGTGACGAGCAAATACTTGTAACCCCTCCCGGAGGCTACAGGTGGATGCTGGGGTGCTGGAGGGGCTGAAGCAACTGGTAGCGATACTGCAGCAGCAGTGCGAGCAAAGGGGTTGATGGGAAATTTCTCTCTACTTAAATAGGCCGTCTAATAAGGTGGGTGTGTATAATTGTGGAGAATGAGGTATGTCACATGATGTGTGTCACATGATTGGAGCAGCACAGCTGGAGTTGGCTGCCTGAACTAGCTCGCAGGGTTCGCTCCATTAATGGCAAGAGACTCTTAAGGCCATAATAATTAGATTCACTTGTATGATTTCCTTCCTATAAGACAGCATGTCTGATAGAGAGGGAACTGGCAGATGAAATGCTGGGATATGGTGGCTGCAGTTTTCAGCTCCTGCAGAGGAGGGAAGCGAGCAGACGTGAGGAGTGAAAGTGCTTTATTAGAGTGCTGCTGCTGGGAAGAGTGCAGTTCACTGCGCCTTAGGAAGCTTCCTAAGTGGACCACGGGCCAGTGCCCCGCTCCTCAATGTCCCTGTGATTCTTGTGGGACTGTATGGATGGTGGGAATGGCTGCACATCCATCAAAGCTGCTGTCAGATTTTTTTGTGGTTGAGTGCATGTGTGTGAAAAGGGCAATCAAGCAAGTGAGTGAAAAAGGAGTAAAAATTGTGAGAATCCTCAGTCCTGAGAACATTATTTGACAAAATGAAGTTTTAACTTGCTGCTTAAACTTTTAAACTTTACTTTGAATGTGCGAGTGTGTAAATAAAGAACAGGTGTAGAGGTTCTGTTGTTCCATCCTCTTCATTAATAGTTATCAGTCCATCATGTTTTTGTGTGAACACTTGATACACATCATACACTCACAGATGACCCCACTCCAACGGTTCTCAGCCTCACGTCCTAGCCAGGAAATATTTGGGACGATTTCTTCAGGAATGTTGGAGCGAGGCGCTGCTCTCAGAGTGCATTCAGGTTCAGCATGGTTAAACTCTGTTGTTTTCAAATTAAAAGGAACTGGCTTTGGTTTGTGATCCAAATGGAAAGGACACAGGGATGTGAGGACAGTGAAGGCCAAAGATCAAAACACTGTAAATACGTTGAATGTAAATACTGTTTGAAAATATATTTACCTCCACAGGGATTAACGTTGTTATTAATTTAGCTTGAAATCCATTAGTCTACTTAAGACAGAAATTACATTAATTGAATCATTTCAAGTGATATTATAACTTTTGTATTTTATACTATATATTTTACAGTATATTTCTATACTGAATCAGGCCTGGAGGAGATTTTTACCTGCAGCATTTACAGCTGTACTGTTCGAACAAAATAAAGTATTTTATATATACACAGATAAAGGTAGTAGCAAAATAAAATGGAAGTAAAAAGTAAAAGCACAAGTTCTCCAGAACCTGAGTAAATATCCTTCACCCTTGTGTTTAGCTCTGTGGGTCATTACTGTCAGCTCACTTGACTGCCTCTGTGAGGATTAATGTTACATGACTTGGACACACACATGAAAAAACTCATTTGTTCTTTGTATACATGCAGAGAAATGTAGAGGAAGGATGTTTATTGTGAGTGAGAACACTGTTTAATCCCTGGATAATGCGGGCCATCAGCTTTACTGCATCTGTGTGTGGAAATTAAATATTGCCAGCCAGCATTGAGGTGTGTGTTACACTCAGGAATCCACTCTTCTCTCGCCTTTATTTTCTCCTCTGATGGTTATCGTATTTAAAAGCCAGACTGGTTCCGATCTTTATTCCAAGTGATAGATTTCTCTCTCTCTCTTTTTTTTTTTTTTTTTGCCAAGCACAAGATTGTTTTTCAATGAGGACTCCATCCTCGGCTCTCTCAGTCAAACCTGATGGATTTGGCGTGGGATCCCAGGGCTGCTCCGGGGAGTTGCCTTCTCACTGTGATTGAAAATGAATGTCTTAAATCGTGGCAGTTCCCGTCAGCCCAGGATAAGATGACTGGCTGAGCTGTCCTTCCATGTTGTCGTACTCTTCCCGCCTCTCCCCCTCGTCTCTGCTATGCTTCCATAGGACTATCTATCACCTGTCTCTCACTTGACATCCTTTCATTTACGTACATTTTTACTCTGTGGTGGCTCCTTTATTAACCTGATGTGATTCCATAAATTGGAACATGAAAATAAAACCCATCCATCCACAGAACAATGATTAAATAAAACCAGATTAGCTATGCACTAATCTGTGCTTTGGCTACACTATGAGCTGTGTATAGCAAGATCTTTATTATTTGAATATACTCAATTAAGCCTAAAGCTCCATACAGATTGGAAGGGGAGGTAGGCTGATTTGAATACTTGCTACACTCACTGATTTGAATCCCATCTGGACCACACGTCACTGGTTTTTCTTTTACCCCAGTATTAAACCAATCCTTCCAGAACTCGCCTTCAGCCTCAGCATATTAATATCCCTGTTGGAAAATGTTGCAATGCTGCTTATTTTCAATTTAGTAATTATTAAAAAGGCTGGCAAACCTGAACCCTCTCATTCATTTCAATATCAGTCCATTGATGTAGAGGGGCTGCCAACACAGAGGTCGCAGGTCCTGCTGTGGGGGCACTCACGGACATAATGTATACCCTTGCCTCTTATATCTTCATGGCTAAATGCACAACCTTAACCAATGACAATGAGTCCCCATGAGTTAGTGTGCATCAGGTTTATCTCTCCATAGGGATGTAAGAACAAGCCCGTGCACACACTCACAGATATGGAGACATACAGCTGCTGCCTGTCCATGATGCACAGACAGGAATGGGCAACACTATTCTGGATTTTTGCGTCAGCCAATTGCAAATGGAATATCAATTGATCTGCTTCAGGATTATTGTAAATCCCCTCATTATTATTTGTGTTAGCTTACGTTACCCTTGTCTTAGTATTGTTATGCAATAAAAGAAGTCTCCAACCTCAATGGGACTAACCTGGAAATATAGGACAAGAGGTTGAATATCCCTTGTCCGTTTGAAAGTCTTCTGCCCAATTTAAGTTACCAACTGCCATTAGATGTTAGCAGGTGTTAGCTGCCACCAGTGGATATTAGCGACACTTCAAGTGTGCACCTTAGTGTCATCAAGTGTTTTGGCCTTGTAATCAATGACACAGGCCAAACTTGAGGGTACGCTGAGGCTAAAGGTAAATCTGACTGGCTACTGGCTTGTATTGCAGTACTATGAAAGCCATGTGGCTCACTCAGTGGATCTGACATCATTACCTAGTTGTGTAAGATAACTGCACACCAATTTAGGACTAAACATTGAATTTAGTGGGATGACAGCCTGTGGACTTGGGAACAATTGCATGCACCTAATACTGCAAAATACCTCCACTGTTTTTATGCATTAACAAGTTCAGAAATTGATTGAACTGTTAGAATGTAACATTTTACAAAATCCCCCCCTGTGAGTAAACTATAACCTCAAAAACCTCTGTGAGGCTTCAACTCTTGCACTGGCAGCAAAGTGGCATAGGTATAAATGGTGAGTTTTGGCTAATGCATTATATTTCATGGTTCATGTGGGAGAAAAATAATGAAAATATACATAAAGATTTATTCCGAAACATAGTTATCATCTGTGACCGACTGCTGCATCTGTGAGTGAAATGCAGGTGTTACTATATCTTTGTTGTTTTTATAAACCAACAACCGGTTGTGGCTGATTGGAGTATGTGCATCGCTGACTGGGCTTACATTTGTGGAAAACATCAACAGTGTGGTGGAGTATTTTTGTCAAAATCACACATCGTACATTGATTGTCAGTGAAGCACACCCCAGGTTTCAAGGGCTAGAGTCAATTCAAGCAATGACCTTTTTGTTGAGCTAACAGCACTGTTCAATTTATATTAACTCCCTTAGGACCTTCTTTCTTATTGCATTTTCTCAACACCATTACGCTGATTTGCGCCAGCAGATTATTTTCCTTTATCCATTGATTGTGTGTGTGTGTGTGTCAATGTGGCTGTGTGCCACAAGTCAGTGTCAGCATAATGAATCTGGCACTGAGGTGAAAAACAAGGCTCAAACTGTAAACCCCACCAAGGTTGTTGTTTCTTGGCAGTCTGACCAACCAGACTTCCAGACCTGGCATCCTTCATTAGGACTCTAATGCTTGTGCTTATGACCACATTCCTCACATTGTATGTTGTGATTTATCCTTGTGCAGATAAAATTGACTTTAATTGTTGTTTAAGGGCTGTGACAAACCTGATTTAAGGATATAAGGATTTAATCAGGAGTAGGTGGAGTGTTTGATTTAAAAATGGCTGCATTTATATTTGTTCAAAGCCCTTTACAATTCACTTCTGTTGAAGTTGATCAATGAGTGAGGCTAACCCCTCACTTTAAATTTCTGAAAGTTAAAATCATATTTCCCATTAATACACTGCATTATCTCACTTCTGGCTTCTGTAGCCAACACATCTTTTATTCCAAGAAGGGTTCCAGAGTATATTGCTCATATCTGAGATTATTAATAAGTACCACACAGCATTTTGTGGTAGATTGTAAATTAAACAACTATTAATACACAAAAAAAGCTTTTCTGTTACCTTTTCCTGGCTGTCAATGTAACATCCTTGTACATGTTCCACCCCTGTAGCCACTCAAACGGCCTCGCATGTTGAGCGGCTGAGATATAACCTGTAAAGGTCTTGTATTTGGAAAGGTTTTTAAATACACTCAATATTGAATCCGTTCCATCGGAGCGTTTGATCAGTTAATTATGCTGAATCAAAGTCAACAGTATTTATTATAGGCACATTATCTGGATATTCTAAAACTCCAGTATATTGACCTATTGCACACATATTGTAGTGTGTACAAAAGAGCTACATTACCCCTGTGAGTCAGCCTCACACTGGCTCGAGTCACAGCACCTGGGGTTCATTCTTGCTCTGAGAGCAGTGCATCATTTAGGGGATTACCTGCTATGTGCCCACACATTCATCCACTGGCCTTTGTTTGCTGTGGCCACTGTGTGCTCTGTGAATGATGGCTGCAGCCCAGAATATGTCCCAAAAGATGCTGTGCTTGTTCCTGCTGGCAGCCAACACAGTGAATCTCTGAGATGTCAGCTGCTCGGTGATGAAGGGAAAACAGAAGATGATAAATCGGACATTCATCACTGTGTCTGTGATAAACAAGGATATGCACAAGTCAGGGGTACTTTTGCCCAAGCAACAGCCTCTTTGACTGAGGTGTTATACCAAATTAAATAACCATCATCGAAGCTTTTATTTCCTTTAAATAGACATGCATCCATAGGGACAGATGGGCTTTCATAGCTAAATAAAAACAAGACAAAAAGCAACGTCCCTTGTTCCCTGTCACGTGACACTGTAGCATCCAAACTTTGTGGGAGGAGTCTTTAGCAGGTTTTGGTAGTGACACACCAAATGTTTGCATCACTTTCACAACATAGCCTTATTTGATAGTATCACATTAACCAAGCTAGCTGGCTTACATAGGGGCAAATAGGCTATAAGCGAATATGGATGTTAGCTAAAAGTACTGTGTAGTTAATGTCCACTTTAGCTTGTGCTATGAAATAAGTTAACGAGTGTTAACTTATTAGTTTTGTGACAAATTTCTGTTTTTGAAAATGCTTGTTTCAGGTTGCGATGAATACTAAACCAACATGCAGAAGTAGCTGAAAGAAGCCTTATTTTTTGAAAAAGAATCACTTATAAGGTGCATATATTTTCATGTATTTCACATTTTGGATGCATGAAAGCTGCATAGCCTACAACAAGGTTCCAAATCTACTTTCATTTAGGATATGCAGCATTTTGATGTTCATGAATGATATTTACTCATCAGTGCTGCTTTGCATTGAGTTTTGAATAAGATCAGAATGGGAACAGGGCGTTTGTGAACTGAATCAGCTTGTTTCTCAGCTTTTAAATGACATTATTTTACCAAAGCTAAACTTGAGGTATGTTTTATTCAAACAGCAAAAAATATCAGCATGTAACTGAAGGATAAAATCTTGACTTCAATCACCTACAGTAGTTATTCTGCAGAATGCTGTGTTATGCTCTTGTTTGTAGAAAAAAACTGATGTTTTTTCATGGGACTGATTTCAGATGTGAAACTTGGAGGCAGATGCACAGACGTTTCCAAGATGAGATGCTTCATTGTTGTGTGGTTTGGTGGAATGTTTTTGTACGACCATAAATAGGGTTTGCATGCAGGCTGGAATACTCAAAGATAGTAAGCAGCACACACAAAAGAGCCACAGCCCTTCAAAATGTCTGTGCACATCACAGACTGTGCAAAAGCTCTTACTGTGATTTCTGAACAACATGCTGCCATAATTTAAGCAACACTCACCTCTAACCCAACCTCATATGTTTTCTGCTATGTTTACATTTGTGAATGTCTTCACCTAAATTGATCAAATTGGGGAAAAAGCTTTTATTCCCAGTTGGACAAGCTTTTGGTCTGAATTTGTCCCACAAAAGTAGCTTATGACACACACACACACACACACACACAAACACACACACACATACACACACACAGACAGACCTAGGAATAATTCTGCTACTGCTGTGACCACCCCCTTTAGACATATCAGACAAGCTATTTGTGTTAGAGATTGGTGCAATCAGAGATACAGCAGTTGAACACGGTATAGTCACCATCACAGCCCTGCTGTCTCTGCGCACAGGTCAGAGCAGAAAACCCTTTTTGTTTCTGCTCCTTTACATTGCTCAGTGTAAATGGAAAGACCATCATACATTCAAGGGTAATATCGACAATTATCCAGAGTTTTATTTAAACATGTAATTTACAAACAAAACACTATTTCATAGATACAAAGGCAAAGTGTGTATTCCATTAAGATTTAATAAGACATTGAAGTGAGGGAATGTTTTGTTGAGGCTCCTTGTGGCAGTGGTGGACTTGTGACTGGGAGGTCGACAGTTCGATCCCTGGATGGTGGAAGTGAAAGCACGTCTATCCTGCATGAGCCTGATGGAACAGATATGCTCATCAATCCCATATTTATGTATTTAAACATAAAAATATAGTTGCAGTCTTCAATACAGGTTCTAATACACTGCTGAGTACAGTCCTCCCACTCTAAGCTGTGATGCAGTCAGTTAATGGCCTGTAGTTTCAGATTTTTCCTCTCACCCTTCTTGTGAAGTAGAAGGACTTCAGCAAGTGCATCACAATCGCTGTGACTGCCACAGAAGGAAATCATTCCTCTCCTCCTTTGATTAACATGGGAGAGCATTCGATTTTAAAAGAAAAAAATAAATTGGAATAGTAAATGATGTCCCCTGCCCTCCAAAAGAAAAAAAAATAGACGTGTGTAAAGATGCAAAATGAAATCAGTGAAAGCTCGACCTGATCGATCTCCATGAAAGTCTAATAAGCAGGTTGGGTTTTGCAATGAGTCAATATTAGCAGCTGCTGTCAGAGAGGGACTTAGCACGGAAGAGATGGGGATAGATGGAGCTAATGTGGGAGGAGAGGACTGAGCAGGCTCCCTCTGTCTCTCTCTCTCTCTCTCTATCTCACACAGCATTTAGAGCGGCCTCAGTGTTTGGTGCACTAAATCAATCTGATGCCACCTTTTTTTGTGGTGGTGGTGATAGCTGTGACTCAGGAAGTAAAGTGGGTCATTCGCTGATTGCAAGGTCAGTTCTCCAGTCCCTGGCTCCACCAGTCCCCCGGCAGAAGTGTCCTTAGGCAAGATGCTGAACCCCAAATTACCCCTGATGGCTGCAGCATGTGAGAATGGGATGTATGAATGACAGAGAAGTGCCGATATGAATGTGAATGTGGCTCGTAGTGTAACAAGTGCTTGTAGTCGCTTGGAAAAGAGATATATGAATGCAGTTCATTCAATAATCACCGTTTAATTTGCTCCTAATCTACTCTGGCAGATCATTGTACATGATGTGGATGGTGTTCATTAATCAAAATGATGCTGCTTTCTTTTTGAGGTGGTTCTTTGAAGGGCAGGAGAGAGAGTGCATTTCTTCTCTCATCTAGTTCGTCTTGTAAAATAATCTCTCTCTGTGATTTACCTGTGGCTCTTATGTGTGGCAACCATGTCGCAGAATAGGGAAAGACCTCACAGGAAAAACAAATGTGTTTTGCTTTTAAAAAGACGTAGACTTCTCTGTGAGAGCGGTTTTGGTAGCATCTTGTTTTCTTTGTAACATAACTAAAAACTGTAATAATAATGCAGTCCATAATAATGGATGTTTCAACTCCATTATTAAGTGTTGACACAGACCCAAATACACACAGACACAATTATTTCCAGGCCAAGTACTGTTTGTTCTCTTTGTACTATATATTTGTCTGCATGTTCCAGCTTGTAAAGACTGAGATTAAGCTCTCAATAACATTGTTATCATCACATTGAAACTCATGTGAGAGCTGTGGGGCTGTGTGTGTCTGCATGGTGGTGCAAGTGTCGACAGGTCAGTGAATTGAGGATTAGACTTGAGAAATGACAACAATGCAGTCGAAGGTACTCTGGCTGTATCCAAGTGGCAGGGAGGCAGGGCGTTGGTGTGCACGGCAATGGTGCATATTTACTGGGCCGAGAACGAAGCTGCGGCAGCATAATTACCAGTTTGGGAGGGGAAACGGTTGTTAAGGAACATCTGGAGGCTGGTGCACACATGGAGGGCAGCAGGTGTGTGGTGGAGGGCTTTACAGACCTGCATAAGCCAGGTATGCTTTTCTCTGCAGACCTTTTCTGCTGTATTACAGGACTGACCGTCAAAGCACCTGGCTACAGTAGCACTGAGACATTTCAGCAGGTTATATTTAAGACTGTCAAAGACTTTGAGGTCTAGTCCACACCCATACTGGCAACATTATGGATGTGAAGGAAAATTGGAGTTAAAACTATGTGCAAAGTAAATGAGTTCCTCACTTTTTTCCACATAATTACATATTTGTTTTACAAATTTTTCACAGGAGCAGTACATGAGCTTTTCTCATATCAAGTTCCCACTGAACTCACAGTAAAACTAATGGAACAATATATGAAAATTGTGTAGACGTCACAATCCAACGATTTATTAAGACCTGCCAAATTTGTGTCTAAAAAATGTTACGGCAGAAATTGCATCGATGATTGCATCGACAGTGGAAATAAGATTGTGTGTCCAAAAATTCTTCATTCTTAGATAAAAACTCAAACTCACAAGTTTAGTTTCTGCTCCTCTGATGATTAATTCAGTTTTTTTTAAATGTGATTGATTTACACTGACATATGCTGCAAAAACAAGAAACAGTAGATACAGTAAAAGACACAGTGAAAACAGTAAATTCTCTCTTGACAAGATGCAACCAGTATATATTTGATATTTTGCTCACATTGTGACTCAGATTATGTTGCTGGTACTTTCTGTCTATCAATAACTTGATCAATCAAGTAATCGTTTCAGGTGTAGTGTTCGTCAAATGAGTTGCTGTAATTGGACCAACAGCAAACTCTGACAGGTGGAGAATTACAAGCATGTATTCGACAGGATGCAGACCAAAAGTTCAGACATTCTTTAGAAAACTAATGTGAACAGCGCTTAGCTGTAAAACAGACCCCTTGGCCCAACCTGTCATGCTCTAGTCTTCACTCACACATTTGTATGGTAATGGTGTAATTGTCCCTCAAATTGCACCACTTTCAGTTTAACCTGCAAATCAAATGGTTTGGATAAAATGTATAAACAGCTTTTTGTCGACACATCCGATTGTCTGACTTTTGTTTCTTTCCCCATATAAATTATTGTTTGTCTGAGCTACAAAACATTGGAATAAATAGTTGCTTGTTTTTTCAGGAGATAAACGTTGGCAAGTTGACTCTAAAGCTTATGCTTTTTGATAAATGTTTGTTTCAATCAGCTGATCAGCAGTTTTCTTTACTGACAGAGAAAAAACAAACAAGTACTCACCAATTGAAGAAAAAGGGGAGAATACCCATTAAAAGTGTACTTAAAAATCTTTATTTCTCACCTTGTGCTTCTTCTGCTTCTTTGGGTCTCGCTTGGTGCTGAATCATCAATTTTCTGAACCTCAATGCTCTGATCCCAACAAGCCTGAGCAAATTACTGAGCAGACACCCATCAGAGGCTGCATGCATCAATTTTTATTTTCATGATGTCATCATAGACATTTCACTGAAAGTATTTTGCAGTATTTTTAAACTTCAAAAATACTAAACACTATGTTCTATTGAGTATTTGGTATCAAAATATGAATACTTATTCATCAAAACTGTCAAATACAAATGACAAAATACTATTTTGTATTTCAAATACATTTCAAATGCATGTATCATAAATACTGCCCATCCCTGCTCTCTCTCGCTCTCTCTCTCACACACACACACACACACACACACAAACACACACACATTAAATGACATAGAGGCCAGCATGAGTTCCAATTAGAGTGTGATGGCGAACTGTAGGTATACTGTGTGTGTGTGTGAGAGAGGCCTGGCCCAGTTTTGGGCAGCCTGAGGATTGTCTCCACAGGTTTACTGCCTGGCTGTAAAGCTTTAACCTTGCTGAGCCTGGCTGGGGAGGCGGGGGGGGCACAGACACAGATAGATGTGAGCTCCAGGAAACAATGATGCAATATTTATTGACTTCATCAAATCTGCATGGAGTGTCCCTGCTGGTAACATGCACAAGGAAGTGTTGCTAAGCAAAGGAGTACTGCTCCAAAATGAGATACACACCCAATGAAATGAATTGACAACCCATGAATAACAATCGCTAACACAGCATTAATATTTCAACGTAGAGTTCTCCCAAATCACACAAAAGCATATTTTCTCACACATTGCTCATGGTATCGGACCACACGGAGCATTTTGTCTGCTAAATTCTTTCATGTATTGATGCTGTGAAATTATGTTTGTGGTGCTTTCCTTATAATTAATGTCATTGGATAAACTCATCAGCAACATCTTTTTAAATGGAAACAATGGAGCAGTTATTCAGGGTATTCCTCAAAACAAAACATCATTATGTTATTTTGAGTTCAAAGATTATGCGAACTAGAGGGAGAGAGACGATTAGGATGTTTCTCTAAAAAGCGTTGGGCCAGTCAGACCGGGCTTGTATATCCACCTCTGCGGTCATTGTTAATTATAAAAAATTGTATCAGATACTTTGTTGAGAAAATTGTCAAAAGGTTTATAATACAAAAATATCTAGGTGAAAAATATGAAACACATTTAAAAACAATTTCTCCTTTTCAGAAATAGGAGCTGTGTGTATATACGGGTGAGTCCTGCAAAACAACCGCTATTGCCTTCCAAAACAACATGTATGAAAATATGTTGAATCCCAACTTTCTTTTTTTTTTAGCCTCACAAGCTTTTGTTAACATCTCAAACTCTGAATAACCTTGTAACCCACCCTTCTGTGACCTTAAGCACCACACTTAATTTTGACTTGTTTAAAAGTGGTATATATCCATGCCCCAAACTAAAGCTTTGAAAGTTGAAAATTCAAATCCTCAGTCTTTGACTCCTCAGTTGATTGAGATTGTCTGTGTCAAGCACTTTAGTTTCTTGTGTCAGTCAGTGTGCAGCTACTTCTCCAGAAATCACTGCAAATTGAGCACTCCTCTCTTTCGCACGGCTCTCTGGGAGGAAATCATTCCATTAAATCAAGTCATCTTGTCGACTTGGTGAAGATGTCTGCGACAGGTACAGGCAGCTGTGGAGCGAGGATGAGTCTGGGTGAGAGGGAGGCAGCCGCCTGGCCAGGCCCTGGGATATGATATCTTCTGCCTTCTGCTTAGACGTGGTGAATTTCAGTTAATTGTTAGCGCTCGTTCGATTGAAGGGATAACTTGGCTTGTTCACTATATAATGTTGATGTCACTCTCACCTTGAACGTCCTGCTGAATCCTCTTCTAAATGTTGAATAAAGCCTTGCTAGATGTGGAAAAGAAGAACAAATTCCATTGAACAGCCACAGCCACAGGGACAGTGAGTGTTTTTTACTCTTGTACATTTGCAGATCAGTTATGATGCAATTTAGGGACCGAGGCTACATGGCTAAAATTAGAGAATTCATTGAAGTGGGGATCAAATGTGAGAGGAGCCTGAAAGTGCAAGACTAGCTATGTGACCTTGACATGAGATTATTTTGTCATTCACTGTTAACATCCAGGTAATTGCTGGCACTGCACACATAATTAGCATTTCTGTAACTGGAGTGTTTATGATCCTCTACATGAGGTCAGAGGCCTTCATTCAGCAAGGAGAGAATCTGGGTGGTTTGGTTGGAAGCAGTCTCCTTTAAAGGATTAAAGTATTTTTTGTTCGATGAAAACCTAAAATCACTGAGCCTTAAATTCCAAAAGCCAAAGGAAACAGAAGAAATTCTCAGTGTGATTCTCAGTGTCTGTTTAGAGGGAAAGCAGATGGACTTAGATGGAGAGTTGAGTTGCTGTGGTTCCTTGCAGCTGTAGAGACACTTGTATGAACCCCAGACTGAGACCATCCAATTAGAAAATGGCAGCAGGGCAAACAGCAGACAAAGACGCTTTTATGCAACAACAGCATAGGGTGTATTTCTGACACGTATTAGCTTGTTGTTACTTGTGTTGATGTGTGTATGCTGTAGCTGTCCCTGGCATAGACAGTGCACATAAATCACAGTGAGGTATTGAACCCTCACCTAATGAGGGAGCGTGTTGGAGTCAGGTTTTCCTTCCCAGCATTTTATGTGGGTCAGTGAGACTGTGGTGTGGAAAGATTGTGCCTTCACATAAATGCACCAACACGTACTGGGATGAACCTGACACCTCTGTTCTCTGTCTGCTGGTAAGATGGAAGTTTGTGATGGCTGATAAAATAACATATGGACTTATTAAGCTGAGGAGACAGCTTATTCAACAGCCTCATCGAGCGACTGTGTGATGTGTGTCACATGCCTGTGGGTTGGTGTCATTGCTATGGAATCTTAATCTCTGCTTTTTGTGGAGAATGTTTCCTGCACATCATCCTATAGAAAAACCAGATGCATGAATCTGTTAAGGTTCAAAGTCAAAGGGAAAGAATAGAAACACAGATAGACACAAGTAAGGCTACAACATGAGTACATTTTCTAGAGAATAGAGGAGTTTGGAAATGACAGTGCAGTTTATTAGAAAATGGAGAAGTCTGGAAACAATGACGCAGACACCTACAAACCATAACCATGGCCTTCCTCTAACCTTAACCGAGTGTTTTAATGCCTCATACTATAACCTCGTCCCAGTGTTTTGGACAGGAAAAGAAATATATCTAATTCCTCTGGTGATAGGGTTGATTCAGTTGTGTACATCCACATGACCCTTGATTTTAAGCCCCTCAGTGAGGCAAAGATGGACGTGGTCGTACTCTAAACTTGATGTCTTGCATATCAGTATATCTGCCATTAAGTGCATCACTATAAGAAATAACACAACATGATTGTCCTGGTGGCTGATGTTGACTTTGATATGATGTTCGTTACCTCCCTTTTCCTCTGTATCATTTCAATTTCTATTAATTAGGCATTCTTTGTTTATTGGTATGGCTCAATTATAGTCAGTGTTAGTATATACTGTTCAATCCCACAGTAATTTATAGAAAACAAGCATCATGTGCAATCTTAAAGTAGCTTACCTGACATTTAATTTCGCACAATATAATTAGCGTCTTCTGTCTCCTTTTCTCTTTCTCTGACTCTGAACTGACACTATGTTTCTCAGAGAGCAAGAAACAAAGGAAGAGAGATTAAGATGGAACATTTAATAAGGTGCAACTGCCCTCACGCCATTGACATTTCACACCAGAAGCATACAGCATGTGAAGTGTATTTCTGACCACAGCGTCTGCTCTAGGGGCTGATAAAGGCACGGTGCAATCAAAGTTAGCTTGATTCTTGTGTCTTGGTATTTACGTGACATTTACAGGCTGAATTATCACATAAACCCTCCACTCTCTGTTGTTTCCCTGCACCACATTGTCCTTCATTGGATTTCTTGTCATCTTATTGAATTTCTCCTCAGTCTATTTTCTTTCTCTCCATCATATGTGTCTGTTGACTCCATCAGTTAACTCGTACAACATAAAGTGCAGAAACACAAATCACAGGCATTTATCCTAGTACTAATACCTATAATGGGAATTTTACATTTACTTTCAACTGTGAATGTAGCATATTAGCATGAAAGAGAACTGCATTTAAATCAGCCATTTATTTGATCATTTTGTGATTTAACTTTTGCTTCAGTTTTTCCCATTTCCTTATATTTACAGACACTGTCTGGTGAATGGTTATGGACTGTTCCAGTCTTCTTGACCACTCAAAACACTATAAAATACAACCCACATTCACCCAGTCACACTCACATTCATAAAGTACTGTTACACCACAGCATTTTTTCTATAACTCAGCACTCATACAATGGACATTTGGGAATGCAGACTGGAGATGCTGAGGATCGAACAGCCAGACTTCTGGTTAATGGACAACCCACTCGGCCCACTCCTCCTCCTCAGTCACTGTGTCCCACTACTATAAATGAATTAAGTGATGATGAAAATCAGACAACCATTCATTGTTATCACTTTGTATGACTGAGTCCAATATTAGTATAGGTTTAGGCTCCACATATACAAGACTTGCAACATTATGTATATTATTTTTTTGTAAAATAACTGACAATGTTTATTAATTCAGACACTAGTGAGGTTCCCCCAAAAGAAAGTCACATATAATAAAACATTTGTCAACAGAGTGGTAGAATACACCCCTTGCTTCATTTTGTGAAACAAATGGATTTGTGAATATAAACGGTATAAGATCAGTGACTTTCTTTGCAGTCTTGTGATTTATGCAGCCTCTACAGAAGTTGGAGGAAAGTCCATTTCCCCAACGGTCTTAAAATGATTTCACTTATTGTCAACAGTGAGAAACATTCTCATTTTCCCATTAACAACAGACACAATACACAATCTGCTGCTGCTGTTCAAACTGCAGTCTGTTCTGCTGAGTGCACCAGACTCTGTTATGGTCTCTCCATTATGAATTGCAAACTATGTTATTGTGTGCAATAGATGCGCCTTGTTTTTGATTCAACTTGAACAAAGTGTTTTTAGGGGTAATGTTGCAGTTTTTCTTACCGCACTTTGTTTAACTGCTCTGATGTCGTGCCTGAGATGTGACTCATGACTGATGGATGGAGACATTCAAAACTGGGAAATGTTGAGCATCTACTACACCACAAATGTAAGTGAGAAATGTAACACTTTCTATTCCACTATATTTATCTGACAGCTTTAGTTACTAATTAATTACAATTTAATATGAAGATTTTTAATAATGGATAACAAGCTTTATGAATCCTGCAATCAATACATTTTCATAAGAAAATGTATTCCATTCAATTGTATTTGTATAGCTCCAAATGACAACATACATTATCTCAAGGCACGTAAAGTAAAGCATGCACAATATTTTGATTTAATGTCTCACTAAATTATGTGATTGTGAGCTATTGACAAAGTCTATGGTTTGTCAAGCTAATGGGAAAATTGCTTTTATTGGACTTTTGCGCATTGACTCAACTTCCACCTTTCTCAGATTTAGTATATTGCTTGCAGTATTGTACACGTGAAGTGAACTGTACTTGCACATTTAAAAATGAATCAAATTGTCTTTTCTTCGAAAGCATTTCCAGGAAGTGGTGCAGCTCCTTGAGGAATGGTTCAGTGCATAAGTTGCGGTTGTGGAGAGTGAATGAGAGAGAGAGAGAGAGAGAGAGAGAGAGAGAGAGAGAGAGAGCGAGAGAGAGAGAGAGAGAGAGAGTGGGTATGTGATGGTGAGGCTTGTGACTCGAGCAGGGAGTTAGTAGCAGTACAGCTGTGATCTGGCTGTGGAATATATGTGGAGTTTAGGTACCTCTAACATAACCTGCTACTAGATGTAATTACACCACCTTAATCTCCATGAGTTGTACAAATGTACGTTGGCAAGTGGACTTCATGAAGCTTTTCCATCCAAGAGACTTCTTCAGTCCTGACCAAGACAAGTTCCAGATATCTAACCATTTATGGGTTATATACCTACCTTAAGAGTTGTTGTGGTAAACATGCTGGTTGCTAACCCCCACCGTCCATCTTGCGGGTGGTTGGGGTCCTGTGATTAAAGATATGAATAGCTGTTTAAAGCTTTTGAGTACTTAAGATCACATGGCCATTGTGGACCCACCCTGGTATTATGTGAGCCATGATATTAGTTTGGGTCGTTGGAGGCCAGGGGGGTGTGGTTCAATCCCTGACTTCTCCAATCCCCAAACCAAAGTGACCTTTGATAAGACTCTGAACTTTATTGTGAGGCTTGTACTGTAAAGATCTTTAAATGGACTGTGACACAAGCAAAGCGCTATATAAATACAGTCACCTAACCATGTTGAATAATGTTAAGAGGTGGTCTTTCCAGGTTGAGAAAGATAGCCTCTTTTGCTCCTCTGTCAATAGCAAATGAGAGCTGCTTTAAAACATGCACTGAGGTCCAAAGAACCTCAACCTGAACGCAATTGGCTGGTGGGGGGGTCAAAGACCTACATGTTTAACATGACTCAAAGAAGGTAATGACCCACAGGAGGTTAAATACCTGAAACTTCCCTCCAGGCAGGCAGAACTGAAGAAGCCTCTTGGATGAGAAGTGAAACATATTCAAGAATATCAAGAGAGTTCAACTCCTGGATTTATCATGACCTGATGATGGAGAATCTTTTTATCTCCAGTGCAGCTGGATTATAGATTGGTGCTTTGTTTTGGGAGTAAGTGATCGCTGCACAGCAGTGAATAATATTTTCTCTGAGTAATATATTTTCTCTGTTGGTAATTTTCACACTTCAGCCTCTTTCAGCTCATCATCTGTGACAGACATAATTCTTGGCTGTTTGACAGATTTTCTCCCTGGTTTATGACTGCAGTAAAGATGCGAAGAACTTGTTTTTACTTGTCATGAATTTATTCCGTCTGTGGCAGCAGAACATGTTACACCAGCCTTCAGAAACTAATATACCCCCCACACTTAAAGGCTGATTCCCTCGCTCACTAATTGAAAGGTCAGTGGTTCAATTCCTGAGAAGGTGTGTCAAAGTGTACTTTGGCAAAATACTAATCCCTAAATTGCTCCCATAGAGGTACCTGTTATGTGTGATACAAGTTTATGTATAGTTGTGCGTGAACGTGATCTGCTAGTATTTCATGAAACCCAAAATCCTAACTGACCACATCTACCTGATGGCATTTCATACATAGAAATGAATCAGGTGTTGAATCAGTGTAACTCTGAGAGTACAGAGTATGTGTTTAAGTGTCAATGTGCCTCTGTGACATTTCCCCAAAGGTCTACTTGTTCTGAGGAATGAGTCCTCACCACAGCAGGTCCCAATTTCACTCTGACCTGGTCTGTTGTTTTCCTGCTTTGCTTTGAGTGTTAATATATCTGATACACAAGTGGGTCTGAATGAAATTGAGTGTGTTATCCATCATCTCATATGGGTTTGAAATACTTTTGTCCATAGTATGTGTGTGTGAATGTGTGTAGTGAGTTTGCAATAGAGTGGAGGCCAAGGGCAGTCAGTGAGCTTTTGATCAAAGCAGAGCAAAGTGAGCAGTAACAGTATAGGTGTATGCCAGAGCACATCAGAACGATGTTCTGCCATTTTATTTTCTTCAAGTAAGGAAATAGAATATTTACAGCTCACATAATTTGGGTTCAATTCATAGATGTAAATGTTTTCAGATCATTTTTCACAATCATCACTTACCGTGCAAAAGAACCAGTCACAACCAATGCAATGGTCAAAGATGTCATACTCATAATGGAAACTAAATAACACATGAGAAAACATTCCAGATTAACAGAAAACATACCGAGTTTGAGGCTGAAAATG
Source organism: Paralichthys olivaceus (assembly GCF_024713975.1). Classification (NCBI taxonomy): domain Eukaryota; kingdom Metazoa; phylum Chordata; class Actinopteri; order Pleuronectiformes; family Paralichthyidae; genus Paralichthys; species Paralichthys olivaceus. The sequence goes on along the minus strand of NC_091093.1, from coordinate 2,992,191 downwards.
AGGTATCACATCTTTTCATCCACCACCACAGTTTGAGCTACAGTGTCACTAAATGAATGCTACAGCCCCTGCGAAGCCCCATGTCAACTGCTGAGTTAGCAGCTAACAGCATTAGCCCCAGGAGCCAGAGAGTCTCTCCTGTGAATTGCGACCACAGAAGTGAGAGGGGTTCTAGGAAATCAGCAACCTCTATCTGAAACATAGGTCTCAAATTGATTGATTTGAAAATTCATATTAAATTGGTTTGACAATTATTATGTCTATTCATAATTCTGAAAGCTATTTTGTTGTAGGAGCAAGAGGTGAAAACAAGAGTTTTAATTATTATTCTATAAATTAGTTTTTGAAGCACGTGAATTGTTTTTCGGTGGCTTCATCCCTTTATTTCACATTATTATTAGTCTATAAAAATGCTGCTCTTTTCAACTGCAGGACCTTGTTAATTAATAGCTAATCATGTTGTAGCCTGAGTGGGTGTGTTCTCTCTGTTCGGGTCTGTTCAGGTCAACTGTGTTCTGCATCAAGTCCAATTATTCTTGGGTCTGTTTGAGTTGGCTGTGTTTGGACCCCATTCGGATCGGGCCTCTATCAAAAGTTCATTAATGCACATCAAGCCCAGCTAGGTTTACCATGGGTCCATTTTGGAAGATGTCTACTTGGAATGAGTGTGTGAGGTGATCTACATCACATCAGTTATCTTTAGAGAAAAGAGTCAATGTCAGACCTCTTTTGATAAGATAGTGGATAGCAATAAGAAGTATCTCCATGCAACATGCTGTTTTATCTGGCCACTCTTTGAGCCAGTGGCCTTAAATGTTGCCCAAGTGGATATGCATGAAGGAATAGGTGGCATTTAAACTGCCATGTCTCGCCATTCACTCAGTTCTGCACAGCGCCACTGGCTGCAGGCTCTTTCTCTTTCATTTCACTGACTGATTCACTTAATGAAGGTTCACAGGATGATGGAGATGTGAAAGGAGAATAACTAATGCTTCAAAAGAGAGAAGTGAGAAATCTCTGCTGTCTCTCTCAGTGCCTCTCCCATTCCACTGTGATGGCTCCATTGTCTGTGATTAAGGGAACATTTAAAAGTGATGAACTCTACAAAAAAGCTTCTATCGTGTCTCTTTTCTTTACCGTCCTTTGCTCTTTTGCTTCTTTCCCAAGGTTGAGAGAAGATTGTCTGATAGATTGAGTGAGCTGCAGCTAGACCCCCAGTTGTGACACTTACATACACGTACAACCTTGCCTGCTATCAATCCAGTATCTTTTTTTTTTACTTTAATACCTAATATTATTACTTGCATGTGACTATAGGAAATATAGGACTGCTAATATTGGATCTGTCACAGATGTGCTTTAAATGTTTTTGACAGAGCATGTGGCACTAAGTATTAGAGCATGTGTGTGTATGGAAGTGTAAGTTTATACTCTGGCACGTGTGCAGGGTTCGAAAACTGCCTCCTCATGTTTCCTCCCACACACTGTTTTTGAAACAGCTTTAGACCCCTAGTGCATTGAATGTAATGCAATACCAAACGTGCCAAACCAACAGCACCAGAATGACCATGAGAGACTTTGTCAAGGCCTGGAGGCAGATTATTGGCGTGACAGTATTGGAAATGTTACAAAACCCCTTATCCTGTCTTTTGTCCTATATCTGCTGGGGAGAAACGATCCCCTGGCTGTGTGTCCATGTGACTGGGGGATTATAGTCACCATGACAAATCAAGGTACATGTGTAGAGTTATATAAGACATACAAGTCATTGCTTTTGCATGGAAGACTGGAGGGCCTTCAAAACGGTTTAGGATCCTGCTGTTAGATGTTGCTATCAGTCTTTATGCTAGACTCAGATAAACACATCCTGTCCAGAGAGAGGGACAAGACGCTCAGTGATGAAAATGATATCAATCTTCTCATCTGAGTCTGGTAAAGACTTAAAACAAAGGGTCTTTCAAGAACTCTGGGCTGTTCCTTTAAGCTTTCCTCGCAGGGAAAACCTAAAAAACTTAAAATGAAACTTCAGGTAGAACTGATGTTACAAATATCTGCAACCTACTACAAACTAAAAAAATGTGCACTTGAGTAAACATTTGTCTCATTTGATGTCAGTTTAACTCTGAGTTAGAACGCAAACATTGTACTCACACACATATTGCTTTACACAGAGTGACTTACTGAACTGTTTCAATTATAGTGATATCTCCGATTTCCATCACTGATAGGAATCCACACTTTGTAAATAAAAAGATCCTTCTTATATTGTCTAACAACTTTAATTGTGATCATGGTGTTTGGATATGTTTGCAAAGTACCAACCACCACCCCACAACCCAAGAGCAGAGACTCGACCAGTGCTCCCATGCTGAAGAAATACCTGGCCTCAAGGATTTCTCAGTTAATTCATGCTGATTTAATTACACAGAACTTCCTATTCAGGAATATGTACCATGTGAGCACAGAATTAACCAATAGAGGAGGTGAAATAGAATTTCTTTGACTATATAGTTTAGTGGCTATACTATAGTGGTGGAAATACCAAAATTCAAAACCAATTGCTCACATTTCTTGAATGGTATTGAGCCTAACATCCAGGGAATAGGACATCTTGCAGGGCCCATCTATAGTAGCCCAATCCCAAGAGGAGTTAGTTACAAAAACTGGTAAATCTTTAAAGCCGAGATGTTAAATGTATTGCTGAAAATAAAATTATATGACATGCCAAGCCAAGATGGAGTCACTCTGCCAAGAGCCTGTAAATAACAGCAGTGATGACATGTAAGTGCATGCATCATTCAAGTTTTCTTCTACTCTTTGTTCAGTAGATATTGTGCAATATATTGAAACCTTACTCAAGGTTGGAAGGGAAATTCTAGTATTAAACAACTTTCAATTAGTTCAGTGATAAAGCAATTCAAGCGGCAAACATTGTCAGAAACAACTGTAAATGTTTCTGGGTCTCATTTAAATGGTTTGCATTTATATGAGCTTTTCTAGTCTTCATGATCACTCAAAGCGCTTTACACTACAGTCTTCCATTCACCCATTCACACACACATTCATACAGTGCATCTTATAGCAGCACATTTTCGTTCTATGAGGGGCAATTCGGGGTTCAGCATTTTGCCCAAGGACACTTTGCCATGCAGACGGGGAAGACAGCTCTACTCCTCAGCCACAGCCGCCCCAATTTAGATGACACGACCTATGTTACCTGTCCAGGTGTAACACTCACACTAGCATCAAAGCTTTTATTGTTCACCTAAGTTAACATCTCCGAATAACAGCCTGAGGTGGCTGGGGGCAGGTGGAACACTTTAGAATGGGTCTGAGGTGCTGAATCTGCATATCAAAACCAAAGTGTTTTAAATCCCTCATTGAATTTAATATGAGGTAGAGAAGGTACTGTTCACTGACCTGGTTGTCAATTAAAATATGAAAACAAAAGTCCCATAGTAGTAGTCTGACTTCAGAGTCAGGAGCTTACATGTGTTTTTCAAGGTGTTTGAGCAGGGAGAGAGAACCACTGCAGCTGTTTGTCTTATTCTGAAGTCTGCTTTGGGCTCTGTCTTTATTAAAAACCATAAAAGATTCTGTCTGTCATTGCCACGACTGCTGCTACTGGTTGTCCGTAGATCTACAATATTTACTGCGAGCAAGTGGCTGTTTAATGGAGTCGCCCATAAGAAGGGAGCTGCAAAACTAGGAAGTCACATATAAAGTTTTTTATTGTGTATTGGTGTGTTACTATAAAACATTAGTGATAATGTGTAGAGACTATCAGTAATACACGGCCTTAGTTTCCAAGATGTTTTATGAGTTATAGCTAAACATCTAGTTCAGAGCTGGGATGAGTTGTTCCCCAACACGTGGCAGAGGATTTTAGTCTCCAGTATGTCACTGATGCATGTGTACACATCCTTAATATACGTGTGTGTTCATAAATACCAGCTTCCAAATAAACAAGAATTACCGTAAAAGACTCTGTCATCACACAGCTGATGTGCACAAACACACACACACACACACACACACACACACAAAGAGAGAGGGAGAGGAATGGGTAATGTCAAATAACTGACGTACCTTGCTAAGAAGTGAGTGCAGTGATTTAGTGTGATGCTGAAAGGATTGACGTCTGTTTCTGGAGATCCTCCTCGCACCAGTCATTCCTGTCCTGCTTGTTCAGATTTACTGCCCCTGTGAAAGACAGGCAGCTTCTCCTGCAGCAACCTACAATCTGCACTGTGTTTTAATATGTTTGCGTATTGAAGACACACACACAGACAGTGTAGCATCAGCTTCTTGTGTTTTCTTAGAACTACATGTTTTAATGGTTTTCCGTGTGGTTTATTTTCTTTCCATGAAAATCAACATCCTCCTGCCTTTGAAGCAGCAGTGCTCCCTAGCCCTTCAATCACACAGGGGAAGTCATTGCTGTAAAGTGGCTCATACATGGATACACTGACATACAGTCTATCCCCAGTCTATGTTTTTACTTCTGCCTCCGCCTTTACAGTTCAGACTCAGGCATGAATTTAGCAAAGCTTTTAAAAGTGCTGCAGGTCCTTCAGAAAAAATCTTAGGATCTTGTTAATTTCTCTCTGCAAAAAGGGGGAGAAGAAGAATTTAGTTTCACAAAGTTTTTCTAATTCCTCTGCAAATGTGATAATATGGTGTGTGTGTGTGTGTCTGTGTGTAGTTTCTTTGCTGAATGCAACAGCGATAAAACATTAGCTGCTAAAGATTTGCATTTTAGCTTGGTAATGTTTGCCCTCGGCTCAAAGTGCCACTGTGAAAAGCCCAGAGAGCTGCTTGCATGTCTGTAGAATCTGAAGTAATATTTCTCAGAGTTTTGTTAAAATTCTTTATTGACTTTGGTCAAGTCCACATGAGTTAACCTGATGTAGACATGATGCTGAAATGATGAAGCTGCAATAATGAAAGTGGGTTAATGGCACCACTCTGGGTGCACACTATAATCTTGTAGCTTTTAAAATAATGTTTTTTGTTAGTGAATCTATGATGGGAGAAGGACCACCTCTTAACAGTTGGCCAGTTTGCTAAAGGTTGAACTCTGCTGCACTCTCCTCCCTCCACATATCATAGTTAGAGCAGTGAACTGAACATACGCTTGAGTCTTGCCTTACTGATTTTCTATCTACTTTCATCTTGAAACTCATGTTTGAGCTCTCTGTCTGTCCCTTCATATGAATCATGCAGCGATCATAAACAGCACACAGAATCAGTGTTCTTCATCAGTAACTGAGACTGAGAGGGGTAGTCCCCTGTAGAGGACACAGAGAGTGAGCACAGGAACTTATATTAATAATTCATGCATCTTTGGCGCTGGCCATAGGAACGAAATCAATTTACAGGTTGTATAAATTACAGCAATTACATGGTTGCCCTCTGAGACTCTGTAGACAAATCCTGTGGGGAAGGTGGAGGGAGCTACTTTAAATACCATTCAGCTAGCTTGGTTTCTGATTGACAGAAAAACTGACAGATAGTCAGACCCAGAGAGTTCAATAACGATGAACTTAATGATGAATGATGGATTCCAGACAATGGGGTAGTGACTTTGAAACATAATTTAGATGGCATCATGATAAGTAGTAAAAGTTGACAGAAAATGTGAGTGAAAATTGAACTAAATGTACAAATCAAAACTTCGTCTTCTTCTTCATTTTTCGGCTGCTCCCTTTTCGGGGTGGCCACAGCGGCTCATCTGCCAATATATCCACTACCCCTCCTATTTGCGATCCGCATGTTTGTTTTAGCACAAGTTTTATGCCGGATGCCCTTCCTGACGCAACCCTCACCATTTATCCGGGCTTGGGACCGGCACTAGAGCTACCCAAAAGTGTGTCCCTAGCGGCTGGTTTAAATCAAAACAAGGAATGAAAATAAAATCTATTTATGGCCTCTGATCTTAGAGAAGGCCCGGCATCAAAATCTACGAGCACTGAATACAGATGTAACCATTCCAGCTGGTGGTGTCATTAGGAACAAAAGTCTGTCCCGTTTTTTTAAATAACTAAATAAAACAGAACGTATCACAATCATGAACACTCGAACATACAACTGTGTTATAACATGTTGATATGTTCTGTTTGACGTGTTCTCTGATATCATGACGTGTACTGCAGCACACCACCTTCACTCTGGGGATCAGTCATGTCTTCCATCTTTACGTGTAGGCATTGTGACAGACAAGGAGACTGTTGAATGTCATTCTTAGGTCATTTCATGAGTGATCTTAGGGATAAGATAGATAACAGAGTTCATCCACTGAGAAAGATGTGAGCTGAATTTAAAAAGCCCCGTGTTAAGATTCTTTTGTCAAATTTTATATTGTAGTTCACATTATGTTTAAATGGTACCAGTTCCTGAATGTGGTTGTGTTTAATCAAAGCCCCACAAACTAACAGACAGTAAATCTGAGGCAGAGAAGTGATATTACAGTAAAGGACTGGGTTGTCTCTGTGTCTCGAGCATATAATTATGTTGCCACATGAGACAAATTGTGATTTGTGAATAAGAGCTATACAAAGTTGATTGAATTTGAATTATTGATGTTTGCACTGCACTTTAAGGCATCAGAGCACCTTCACAGCAGCAGGTTGGGGACGGTGCTGTTGGGATCAGCAGGGTCCAAACAGGAAAACCAGGGGACTTGTCACTGGTCTTGCTCTCAGCTTCCCATCAGCTAACAGGTAGTGTTTGGACACGTTGGCACGTGATTGCTTTGAATGGTTACATAAGGATTGACGGTTTGATGGTCCACACTATTGGCAGACCTTATAATACACTAGTTACACCAAGTACAAGGCTTAGAGAAGCTTATTTCTCGAGTGCACATATTTATACAGAAATCCTGTCTTTCTGTAACTCAGCATTGTGCGGCTTAAAGAACAGGTTGGCTCTGTTTAATGACATCCAGCAGTGCTCTGATGTTCTTAAAAACCGACTGAAGCTCATCAGATTAAAGCCCAGCCGTCACAATGTGTTTAAGGTGAGTGAACATCAGCTAACACCATCTTCTCTGAGGTATGAATGAGATTAAATTATTACACTTCCAAGGATCAATCCCTACATGGACAATGAGAAGACTTCAGAGTGGTAGTTACGTGCACAACAAGACAGGCAAAGAAAATGTCGTCATACACTGAAGAATTTGTGCAGTTTTGTACTTACAGTCAAATCTGTGGATTCCTAAGTGATTAGTATGGGAGCTGTATCAAGGCACAGAAATGTTTGCATGTGCAAATGCGTTAGGCGTTGCGGATTCATATACCGTCCTGTCAAGAAGCACTGATGTGTCCCAGTGGCTTTGACAGCAACTCAGCTGTGGTTGTGTATAAGGCTTCGGGATATGTTATACATTATGGATATGTGATGTGCCGGGGCAGCCACATTACAGTTTTAAAGATCAACAAACCTGCCAAGCAGAGGAGATTAAGTCAGATTAATAGAGGAGAGGAAAATGTTCCATCTTCTGCTCGTGACAAGCCAGCTCAACAAACCAACCATTTCCCCCTCGCATATTGGACTTGCTAATATAGTGTTTTTTGGCACTGCTGACTGTGTGAGTTAGTATGTGTGTGTATTTTCTTTCCTTTTCCTTTCTTTTTTTTTTCATTTGAAACCTTCCTCTCATCTGACTTTTAAATGTTGGACCAGTTGGCACAGATGCCATAGAAACAGGGCACATTGAGAAGAGGTGGTCTTATTAAAAACAGCCGAGATGTTTCCAGAAAAGTTATCAGAGCACCTCACTGCTGTGTCAGGAGTCATTTATCAGCAAATTGAGATTTGTTAGCTGTTTATTCGTGCTCCACATCAGGCATGTAAGGAGTGTCCTTGCTGTTCATGCAGCTCCTGGGGGGAATTAAAGAAATAGATGGTCAGTTTGTTAAATGTTTTGTTATGATTTTCTTTTTCTCACAATCAATAAATTCTATGAAAAAACCCGAAGCAACAATAAACTGATGCTACCATTAAGCATTGCCTCCAAAACCTGAAAAACATTATTCTTTTATTTCATGGTGCTCCACTGTTGTTATGTTGTGGTTATTCCTTTAACATCATGAACACACTTATTTATTTTGGCTCAATTCCACATGAACCATCCTTATGCTGTGAACATTCTCTAAAGCACCAACCGTAGGTTTGCCCACAGTGAAAACAATCTCCATCAAATGCAGCACTCTCTTCTGTTTGAGTAACATTTGATAAAAGACTAAAGCACCCAGCTGTGACAAAAAAGTACTTACCCTTACCACCTCATGGAGTCTGTTTCTGACAGTTTGGTCAGAAACATGCACACCAGTTTTCTGCTGGAGGTCATTTTGTAGAGCACTGTAATGCTCCTCCTGTTCCTCCTCACACAAAGGAGCAGATACCTGTCCTGCTGCTGGGTTGATGACCTTCTACTGTCCAGCTCTCCTTGTGTAATTGCCAGTCTCCTGGTATCTCCTCCCTGCTCTTGAGATTGTGCTGGGAGACAAAGCAAACCTTCTTGGAACCGCTCGTATGGATGTTCCATCCTAGAGGAGCTGGACTAACTGTGCACCTGATCGGGCTGCATGTCCCGCATCATGCTACCAGTAGTGACAGCAGCTGTCTGTAGCCAGCACATGTACAACCATTCTCTTGCTTTTCCTTCTCCATTGCACCTGTTTTACTTTCATTTGCACCAAAGCAGGTGAAACTGATTCATTATCACTTGTGCTTCCTAAATGGACAGATTGATAAACCTGAGGTTAATGTGACTTGCTGTTATACTGTGACGATTAAGCGTTCCCTTCATTTTTTTCAGCAGTGTATATGGGTGGTATACATCTTCAGTTATTATCAGGAAATCCCATGAAAAGACCCTGTTGTAGAAAATACATATCATTTAAGCACAGAATTCCTGAGAAGGTCATGTGATCAGCTTCATTACAGTGCCAAGCTATATGCATGTTCATCTGCCTGATTAGTACAATAGACTGGGTGGCTGCATGTATCAATGCAACATCTGCACATATTGAAAAATGATGGCGGCTGCTTTGTGTGACACACATCTTCACATGTGGAATAGTCCACAGGTTTTTATGTGCTTGTGTTTTTCCAAATTTAGGGTCAACATGCTTGAGGAAGCTACCAAATCTTCACTCCTGGCAGTGCTTTGCATGAATGTGAGTTTGGATTTGCCAGGACAGCTGGGATGAAGATGCATTAGTGTCCTAGTGTCACCTCAATGTGTGACAACAGCCAGGCAGGCTGACAGACAGGCAGACCAGGAGCTGGGAAACACTTATCCTGTGTCAGGTTTAAAATGCCCATGCAGCTGCAGCAGCAGATTCCATGGGCTGCCTGGTCAGTGAAATGAAAGTGTGTCTTGCAAAGGACAGAGTAGGACACTCAGCAGCAGTTTGAACAACAGCAACCTGTCCTGTGTGCACATGCTGAGTTACATTGACTTTGTCCCCCCTGATTCCAGTATCAGCACTGCACTGCTGCATATCACTGAGGATGTGCTTGAATCAATAAACAATATGTGGCTGATACAGTCCTGATTTATTGGTTTTGACTTCTCTTGTTGTGTGCTGTTTTTATGGCTGAGGAAACAATGAGCTTAGAGCTGAGTGGCACACATGACATGTGGGAGAAGCGGCCTCTTTTGTGGGACATGCAGAATGTAAATACACTGACTGTCTATTAGTTAACCATGCAGGCCCAAAATAGTGTCATGGTTTCATGTAATGACATCTTTAAATGTGGGACTTGTTATTATGTGTGCATGTGTGAGTGTGTCATAGTTCATCGCTCTTCAAAGTGAGGCTGTAGCCTAGATGCAGTGTTTTGTTGTCGGGGCTCTGTCCTAGTTAAAAGTGAAGCAGCACAGCGGTGGTGTATCTGTATGACTGCCTGTCTCGGCACAGCAGGTCTCTCTCTTTGAACCCCCGAGATTGTCAACTCCGCAACCGTCTCTCACTCTTCCTCCTCTCGTTCTCTCAGCATGGCTGCTGCGCCTCACCGGGAGAAAACTCTTAATTGGAAGAAGTAATTACAACAAGGGTCTTATATATTTATGTAGCAGTGGGAACCTGCTGCAATGTGCATTGTTAATCACAACTGCGAGGCTCAGAGCTTCTCTGAGGCTGCTGGAACTGCAGGAACTTTCTTATTGAGACAACGTAGCCTAAACCAAACAGAGTTTTAATCTGTACCCACAACACTACGTAGAAAGCACAAAAGCATGGATGAGGCATCGATGATACCCTGTTGTCTAAATGAAACATAGTGGTCAATGGCTGGCACCACACTTGCAGGTCCATAACTCCAGTAGCCTTTAAATCAAAGCATTTGGTTCAAATTACTGACAGAGAGCATCCATTCAAATAAATTATTCATTCACACGTAAACATGACGTGCACATTTACCTACTACTTTACACAGCAGATAAGCACCACCCACCATGCAAACCTCCAGGTCTTCGCACAATAACAGGAAGAATGCCCGCGATGCACTTACAGTATGTATGTGTTGTTTAGATTTCACACTGATTTCTAACTGAATGCGACATGGAGAAGCGAGCGAGTGTCAGATTGTGTCAGTGTTTTCAGAAGAAGACGTCCAAAGCTTAAGGCTGAAACTAGACATGACCTTTACTGTTGAAAGGATTTTAATTTATTCACTGCTAACAAAAGTTTTAACTTTCCCAATATGTTCTTATGATGTGCATGATATGGTTGAAGTAAGGAACATGAACAGTGGTGAGGGTATTTTCAGGACCTGGTTCACGTTATAGAAATATAGTTTTTTACCAAAAATGTGAACTTTATCTGCAGGTCCGAGACAGAATGCAAACTCCTCACTCTATAGCAAACTACTTGCTGCACTGAGGCTAATGTCAGTGAGCAGCTCCTGTTCTCTATTTGAAGGTGTGCTCCTCCATGTACTCAGCTTTGCCTGGAACAAAACCTTTTTTTTTTTTGGTGCTTTGACAGTCCCCTCCTGACTGAGTGTGATTGCGTTCATGTTTGTTGTTTTTGACGAGGACAATGAAATAACTAAAATGAAAGGCAGAGCCATTGTGTTGCTCAAGCTCCAGTCCACACTCCAACAGAAATAAAAAAACATTTGGATGCAGCCTTTTTATAGATTCAAAAGGACATGGCTCTGTACTAATTTTAGCCACATTAATGTATTTTGTTTTATCTTCCGTGTTGAATACTTCACCACTTCAACGGTATAATCTCCCCCATTCTCTGAGACGCTTCTTTTGATTCCCTGTGCGTTTTTTTTATCTTCTTGCATTTTTCTTCTCCCTACTCAGCATTTTGACAGCAACACTGACACCCTGAAGGCACGTTCAAACAGTCAGGAAGAAAAAACCTCCCCCAGACCCCAGTACCTTGCCCCCCGCCCCTGTCAACCACAGCTAATGTCGAATAGATTTCATCATTGCTCCCGTGTGTTTCAATTTCATCACACTTACAAATTTGGCTGCTGTAATCTCTGGGCTGTGAAGGGATGGCACAGTGTGACTGCAGGGCTCGCTGAGGCTCACACTTCATGCTGTTGATGATGCTGTATGCCCACTTTAATGAGGTCATTTCTCCCCATCCTCCTCTTTACAGTGACTCTTGAGAGGTTTCATCATTCCATCGCAGTGACAGAGAGATTAGTGATAGACAGAAAGCTGAAGGGGGAGCGTGTTGGCCTATCATTCGGTCTCAGATCACCTTGCTGCCTCTGATCTTCCACTGTAGCCTGAAGGTGTCAAAACTGAGCTCCTTGATGTCTTCTAAAAGTTACATTATACATTATACTTAATTCCAATGAAACCACCTCCACTTTGAGAGAAACTACGTGTAAAAAATAAGTCATATCAAGTAATAATATTAAGTCTAGATGGAGGAAGAGTGAAGATATGGAAATGAGATTATTCTCCAAAGAGAAACCATGGTTTTCCATCTATTTCTCACTGACAATCAACCTTAATTTCTAGTTCCATTAACCATAATGAAGCTCAGCATAAGTTCAGTCAGGAAGACTTTCCCCCATTCAATCAATCTCAGTTCTCTCATTCTCTCTATGCTTATTGATCAGCTGGTTGTGGGTGTTTCTAAATAGCCAATCAGATTCTGCCACAGTCTCTTCCAGCCAATCATGCGGCTGCTGTCAAACTTTAAACCCCTTCTCCTCTCTTCTGCAGTCAGCCGTCCATCACTGACACATGTAACCCAACTTCTCCCCAATCTCCTCCAGTCTGCAGCAGAATCATCATCACTTTATCTGGATCCTCAGCCACACAGGGCCAAAAGACATTCACATCACTTTCTTTGGCATTTTCAATAAACGGTTGTTAAACCATTGAATCGAAGTGAATTATTCATCTATTTTTATTCTCTTAGTTCTAAATGTGAATGGACAAGCAGAGCTGATGCCATGAAAACCGTTTCAACTTTACCTGACTCAGTCTGACAGCTACTGAGAGCTTTAGAAAAAGTAAAGCAATGTCTGTTATTGACCTTAGCACCTGTGGTTTTTAAATTTAACTTTTCACACATTTTTACACATGCTGAATTATGCAGTGTGTTTCCAATATTATTATTCAGCTGAGCTTTGCAGGAAATATGACAATATATTAGTTAAAACATGCCGACCATGTGTAACGCGTGACATGTGGCTTTGTGTTTTCTTTTTGCCCAAGGCAAGACCCCATGTGATTCGTGAGGTCGGTAATTTGCACCACTACATACATGTGTATATATCATAGCATGTAAGGCAGCCAGCATGACAGGCAGTTCCTCCAGTGACGTTCCCTCCATGTTACAGTTTGTGTGTGTGTGTGTGTGTGTGTGTGTGTGTGTGTGTGTGTGTGTGTGTGTGTGTGTGTGTGTGTGTGTGTGTGTGTGTGTGTGTGTGTGCGTGCATTCATTCTTGTGCGACAGAGTGCGTTCATCTGTGTCTCGCAGAATGTTTTCATGCTCATGCTAACCTTGTTAGGTGTATCTGGATCAGATTGAGGTCAGCATGTTCAGAATGTGACCAAATAATTTTTTCCTGCAACCTAATCCAGACTGCTGACCCCCTCCCACACACACACACACACACACACACACACAAACACACACACATACCTGAACCGTACCCTTCCTGTCTGTCAGCATGTGTGTTGAGGCTGTTCTGTTATCAAAACTGGCTGGCTGCTGAGTGAATCATATTACCCATTCTCACTGCAGGCCCAAGGATGTTGCTTATGATATCCATATTTTTAGCACAAGGGACAAATTGCTCTGTGTGTGTGTGTGTGTGTGTGTGTGTGTGTGTGTGTGTGTGTGTGTGTGTGTGTGTGTGTGAGACAGAGGGCTGGCACAAGTTACTTCGGCTCCCACCTCAGTGACCCACCACACCCTGTCAACTACTGTGAGCAGTGAGCAGCACATTGTCCCAGTAATTGACTTTGTAGTGTACATGACCTCGTTTCAAGTCAAATATGATTGTCGAGGCTTGGATGACACCACACGAGCAGTATGGAGGAGTGTTATGTTTTTTTCTGTCGTTTTTTTTACGTCTGAAGTCAAGATCACCATTGACTTTCATTGTATTGGATTTGGCTGCAACAAAATGTACCCCTAAGACTCCAAAAGTGTTTTGTGGACTTAAACACCCAACCGGCATAGTGGTGAGCAGATAATGAATTTAAATTTTTGGGTGAACAATCCCCTTAAGTATTTTACAAATCCCCTCTATAGTAACAAAAAAGATTAAAATAACAATGTGCACATTAATTCATGGATTGGGGAACTGTAAAGTGTTGCAATGTATTCATATTAACACATACATTTTGTGTTCACACAATAATGGTAGTAAAACAAAACAGTTTGACAACCATGCTGAAAATCAAATTATACCTTTGTTAAACACCTTTTCAACTGTGAGCTAAAAAGCAGATTCAATGAAAATTGGAGGAGGAGGTGACAGTTCTTTTTCCTCCACACCTCAGTGAATAGTGAGTAGTGCACACAACAGCCTCCACCAATGTAGCAGGTACTGGTGAGAGTAGTGACCCCTAATGGACGTGTGGGGGTCTGTAAAGCGGTGAGGATCTGTGAACCTCAGTACTTGCACCACACATCTGGTGAAGCTCGCTGGCAGATAGATGAAAGAAGCAGACTATTGAAACAACACAGCGAAGGTATCTACATCCCATCATCTGGGATATCTGACTTTCTCCTTTCAGGGGATAGGATTATTAAAATCTCCAGCCATGGCATTTCACTCTTCGCTGTGATGGGATTGTCTTCCTGTAGACGAGACAGGGATCAAAACATTTATTCAGACAAAAATGTACTTGGAAAGTCCAAGTGTGTGTGTGTGTGTGTCTAGTCAGCAGATTTTCTACACCTCCATATGGCCAGTGTTTAGCTAGACCTCAAAGAGAGCTGCTGCTAATGCAGCTGCTAGAGCTCCACCCAACATTTCCCCAGAGGTATATTATTACACACTATTCCTGGAGTTAGAGCTTGTTTCTGTAAGAGATTAATTGTAAGTTTTTGTTACTGTGGAAGTCATAAAAACATCTTTTAGTGTGTTCTCCACCCTCAGTTAACTTGCTGGCAAATGTGTGTTGCTGTGTCACTGTATATGTGGCAGGCAGAGTAGTTTGATGGGCTAAGTGGCAATTTCTCTCACAAGTTCCTTTTTTAGGAGGTGTGTGTGTGTGTGTGTGTGTGTGTGTGTGTGTGAGAGAGAGAGAGAGAGCGAGAGCGTTGTCAGTGCAGTGCCAGCTTGTGTTTATAAATTTCACAGTTGCTCTGAGCTCATAAAATGTCCAATAACCAGTAGAGCCTGGAAGTACATAAGCTACCGTACAGTTTCATCTCTGTGAGTTGCCCCTCACATGAATGTGAATGTACAATGGATTTCATAATGCGTCTGTTTCTACTCAATAGCAGACTGAAGAATGACACTGTTATATGATCATATTTTACAATCTCGCAGTCCTCTGAAACAGAGTTAGACTGGGAAAGACAAAAAACTCCCACATTTTCTTCAGAGTAAAGCCATATATTACTGCCAGCATCATTTGTTCAGTGGTAAGTTGTAATGGATTGCAAGATAACAGCACCTTTATTAAGCTATTTATTTGTATCAGTCTGCGGCTTTAGCACACACGAAAACACAAAAGTTAATGCTGACACTGAGTTAGTTTCCTCTTTCTTGTTCGACTGAAGGCTCTGTATGTAACATTCAGGTTGCAGTGTGCAGGAGCTTGGACGTACTGTAGAAATTCACCAATAGCTCTCGAATCTCGTTCTTTCCAAGTGGACATCTTCGTCAGTGTCTCAGCGTATGGCTCCTCTTTTTCAACGTTCTATTTTTTTTCAGTCATCTACACGCAACTTGCTCTCTGTGAATATTCTGTTTAATTTTCTGATGTAATGTCACATGGACATTAATCAGAGTGAGGGGGCTGGAGGTATAAGCTCCGGGGAATGTCTTCAGCAAGACATAAATGTTCACACATGAATCTGAATAATTTCAGGAGATTATCCAGAGTTCAGTGGACGTTTGAAAGCAGATTACACAAACCTTCACATTTGACAATCTGGAATCAGTGGATCTTTGGGTTGCTCAAAATACCTTTTAAATGTTGAATAATGCTGAATATGTCGATTGTGTTCTCAGATATCAGCTGATATCATTAACTTGGCAAAAATATACATAAACTAATAAATTAAGAGTGAAAACTATCTCAACTAAGAGTTGTTACAGATTTCTTTTGCTTTCCAAACCTGTCTTGGCCTAACTTTGTTTACAGCCCTGGCAATAAGTCAGAGAGGCCTGATGGAAGAGCAAAATAGAGGAAAAGATTCAGTTCAAAATTCATACACAGTAGCAATGATATAGCCTTTAACAGTGGGACCACTAGACACACACTCACACACACACACACACACACACACACACACACACACACACACTCACACAAACTCTATGGAGTCCACATAAACACAACCTTTTTTTCTGGCTGGCTGTCTTGCAGACTGTCTAACTTGCCAGCTGGCTGCTTTGAATCATGTTGACAGGCTTACTGAGAAATGATAAACAGTGAAGTGTTGCGTGGCTTGATGGCCAATGGTGCAGCATTACAGTTTAGAACAATCCATTTGAACTTCATGAAAGCCAAGACTGCACAACTTCTGTTGTTAATCATACATGAACGCTTCACGTAAGTGGCTCCTGCCTTTGCTCACATGTGTGTGATCTATGTGTGACAGTCAGAATGCATCTGATTGAAAGATGATGTACCTCACATTCCTTTTGAGCACGAGTTTGTGCAAACTCTTCAGTGTCATTTAAGAATGCAACAGAGTATTTGCTTTGTCTCTCTGAATCGTCAGAACATTCCCTCTGCAACATACTGTACAGCAACAAAACAAACTAACAGCCTTCACCTCGTGAAAAGGTCAGGCAATTCTAACAATGTGGCGAGGAAGGGATTTGGTCATAGACAAATAAGAAAAACCTTAGCTGAAGTCAAAAACATCCTTCCAAAATGAAAACGGCTTGGCATGAGGTCGAAATGGAACCTTTAAGTTTTGAATTTAACTGCATCTGCTCATCTGACTGGTGGGGATCCTTGTCATAAATCCTGTTATGTAATCCTCTCATGGAGGGGAAACATATAGTGATTAAGACCCCAGGAGGAGGCTCTGTCATATTGGTTCATGTGAGTGTTACTCCAGTCCAATTTGTCTGGTACATCTGTAGCTGCTCGATGTCAAAGAGGTTTCACTTGTAGAATGTGCAAAATGTATAAACGTGAATGTCTGAGTTCTTGTGGAGTACCAACACACTGTTCCTCAAATTCTTTGAGAATACCTCTTTGTAAAGGCTCGACTTTCTTAGGGCAACAGGTAAACTGACAGTGGCACACATGTCATGAAGATCAGGTCTGAGATGAATTACTGTAGGGGGAGTGTAGCACACTGAGGAAGGGGTCTTTTCATTCATTAGTGCACAGCCCATCCATGCATCAAGTGGTCTAGGCCTGATGGGATATGGCATCCCTCCAGTGTTCTGGGTCTGTCCCATTGTCCCTTCTAAGTTGGATGTTTTCATAATACTTCCACTGGGAGGCGTTCAGGAGTCATCCTGTCCAAACCATCTTAACTAAACATACTCATCACAACTCTTTTGATGGGAAGGGACAGAACTACAAACTATATTTCAACTTGTTTTGTTACACATGTGGCTGTTGTGAGTCTATTGGTACATGTATACTAACTCTGCACAGGTCACTATTGGAGAGCTTCTCCAGGACAGAATGCAAGCTGCAGGAGCATCCCACAGCTCTCTGCATAAACAGATGAGTTTCACTTCAACAATTACAGACCAATCATTCTCAAGTAAACGATTCATGCAGGTCATTTTGCTGACTGAGCTAACCTGGACCTTTTCTTCCATCTACCATTCTGATGTCAGATCATAATGGTTCAAGGAAAATATACAACCAGTTTTGCTTGTGAGACACACATACTTGAGTCCCTCTTGTAAAAATGCTTTTTAGATGTTGTAATTTCCTTCCTTTAATTATAGAGAGCTGACCACATTGATACAAAAAAGTATGGGTGGAGTATCAGATTGTTGTTGGTTCATATGCGGTCTCAGACAATGTTGAACAATTCAAAAGGCACTTTGTATGAAACACACTGAAGCCTCAAGCTGCCAATCTCAGATGTGAGTGGGTGTTTTATGGTAGAAGTTGTCCCAGATAATCTGAAAAAAGGAAAAACATTAACCTTTTTGTCTTTTTCCATGGTGTAGTTTACTTGTTTTCTTCCTTTATTCCCTGTTTGGCTCATTAACCCTTACAGGTCCTCTATTCCTTAGGAGGGTTTCTGTCCACTTTGGGTTTTTGCTTCTTGCTTCTCACCCAGAACCTCCACAAAACACTCATGTTCCTTTGCTGCTACAGAGAGATGCTGTTTGATTCTGAGAGACTAGTGACACCTCAAAGTCATTTTCTTAATGTGTTCAATCACAAAAGAAAACCAAGTTCAAAATTCATCGTACAAATATCTTGTTTGTTTTCCAGAGTCTCTTTTTCACTGTTTAAAGGTTTCTTTAAGATTTAAGATCAAAAGGCCGAGGCTGACGCTGCCTTGAGTAAGAAACTCATTCATTGGGCCTGTTTTCCCTGCCAAGTCAGGAGCCTTTTGGCCCTTGTGAAGGAAACATGTGACCCCCCCCCCACATGAGAAAATCACACTCATAATGCATCAATAGGAGAGTAAGCAATGATACCTTGAACAGTAAAAACTCTCACATTTACTCCCACTCCACCTGACGTGTGGGTCACTCCAGTTCCTCAATATATTTACAAAATCTCACAACCACAGAATAAATGCAATCTAACACTGCAGGGAAGCTTCAAAGTGTTCCACATAATGGCTTCATCGGTGTACAAAGTTACTCTGGAGAGCTCACAGCTTCACATAAGCAAATCCCCGAGCGCAGTCAAAACAAACAAAGAAATAAATAAACCTTGTGATGTTACACTGGGAGTATCTACAGTGGATTTGAAATGGCTATGATACCTAAAGTGTGCGATCTTTCAGGATCGACCTGCAGCATGTTGTTGTTTTTTGCAATACTGATGTGCTGATTTCTTACTGCATCTTCTCCACTTCTTTAAACCATTAGGAAACTGCAGAGACTGGTTTAGATTTTCCAGTTGCAGCCACGTTTTCAATGGAACAGTGGTCCGCAAGAATGTTCTGATGACTCTTAGTCTGTGCACAGTATGTTATTTAGTGGTAACTGAGGAGCAGGGTACTATTTATGTCTATCTCCTAGATTTTGTAGTTTTTTTATTTATTTTTCATAAATACAATCTAACAAACATCTGTTTCACTTGAAATTGGTGTTGAATGTTTACAGTCTGCCCACGGATGTGGCGTTATTAGTTCTCTGTGAAAACTCTACTCACAGCAATCATCTTTCTATTGTCTCTATGAATGAAATTAGTATAAAAATAAAAGCTATTCCATGTTTTCAAGAG
Source organism: Paralichthys olivaceus (assembly GCF_024713975.1). Taxonomy (NCBI): domain Eukaryota; kingdom Metazoa; phylum Chordata; class Actinopteri; order Pleuronectiformes; family Paralichthyidae; genus Paralichthys; species Paralichthys olivaceus. Next base: position 2,973,119 of record NC_091093.1, on the reverse strand, counting down.
ACTCTTGCCGGCTCTGTACGTCTCTAAACCTCCACACCCCCAGGACTCATCTTTAAAGATAGAGATTAGAGACAAGATTATATAAACACTGTGATTCTGACAATAGTAATTTCACTGTTAAAGTATTTAAAGTAACTGTGACACTTGCAACTTTCATAATTGTTAAAGTGGGCACTTTGCCAGCAGGAAGAAATGGAATCTTTCATTTTCTTTAGTTTCCGCTGCAGCTCAGGGATTTATCTTCTGCTAGACAAGATAATCATATGATTCCAATCTGCAGAGGAGATTACCTGGGTGAAATGTTTCCCAGTGATTACTACACAGCTGTGACCTGTGAATGTGCACACAGCCAGATTAACATATGCACACACTTGTATTCATAATGAGCAGATGTCTGGACCGAGGTGACACGTGTCGGCAAGAATAACAGAGGGACAAGCAGCATGAGCAACATGAAGTCAAGCAAACTATCTGAATGAAATTTAAGTTTCTGTCTGGCTCATTAAGCCATCATGAGTGTGAACTGTGTTTCTTCCTGTAAGGAAATCAGCTGACTGCCACAGCTGACTGAACACAGAGACTTACTCTGTTACCATAGTCAAACAGAGTCTCACTGAGCTCTCTGCATGTCAACATGAGATCATTAAATTAAAGGCAGCATTGGGATGCCACGTCGTCTACAGCAGTTCAGCCAATTTTATGGTCGTGCAAAAGTAAGGGAATCTCCACAAAGCCACAAGTTAATCTGCAGTAAATATTGTTAAATAATGAGATAAATAACTTAAAACGCTCAGTGTCACAGCATGTTTGTCAGACTTTTACACGCAGGTAAGGAAGAACCTCCAGCCGAGTTGGCAGCTGTGCAGAGAGACCTTCCAAGAGCAGCCCGGGTTAGAGTTAGGGATGAGGGTTAGTGTCAGGGCTGGGGCCAAAGGTCACTTAAGGTCAAAGTTGAACACTCTTGAGTGCAGCAGCAGTGTGAGGTAGAATCCAAGCAGGACATATTGTCAGTGTAAAGTATCACTGCTGCAAGGTTCAGCGTGTACATGTGTGTCCATACTGGCAGTGGCTCAAGCACATCAAAGTATCACTGCTACAGATCATATGCTGATAAATGGAGCAACGCCTGCGAGCTAGTTCAGGCAGCCAACTCCAGCTGCGCTGCTCCAATCATGTGACACACATCACCTGACGTACCTCTCTCCCTACAATCATCTATAAAACACACCCTCCTTATTAGGCGGTCTTTTTAAGCAAGCTTGCCCCGCTGCTTATGCATCAGTTGCTTCAGCCCCTCCACCACCCCAGCATCCACCTGTAAGCTCCAACGGGGGGGTTACAAGTATTTGCTCATCACCCCCATTAGAACTGTGTACTCATATCGGGGGCAGGAATGAAGTCAGAGCCTAGATGCCAAACACTAACATGTCCTACTGTTGCAATAAACATTTGAACGCGACTTGTCTGAACTGCAGTGAATTTGGGTTTCATCTCTTATGTGTAGGTTTTGCAAACCTGTGTGTTGTTGAAGTGATTTGATATGTGTCTCCCCTGCATACAGTAAGATAATCTACAGTGTTGCATGAAATAAAGCTAAGACACAAGCGTGAGTTCTGAAAGACTCCTGCACTGCGTGACATGGCTGCACAGAGACGTGACAGACCTGTAAACCAGGGAGTCTTTTACATTCACCCATTTGTACATGTCTTGCTGAGTCCTCTGCATTTCAATGTGATTTTCTCTAGGTGCCTTCGGTGGCCTCCCACAGTGAACTTGGCACTTACCACTCTGCAGCCCCCTCTGAAGCCCACTCGTAGGTCTGAAGCTACCTTTGAAGACCTCAAGAGTGAAGTTGGTCAGCAGCAGGCTGAGAGAGATGAAGACATGTGCCATATTTCTGGCAGCTCTGCTGCTCCCAAACATCCAAGCAGGTGAGTTGAGGATGTTTTCTTTTTAAATCCCACCATCCAATGATTCAGTGTCATAAAACAGGTTCACATTACTCAAAGAGTGTAGAAAAGAAAAGGAGGACATCATGTAAAATAACAAAGATGGTAAAAAAATGTCTCTGCTTGAAAATAAATCCAATTTTCTTTACAATGTTGACCTTCAAATAAAGAAAGCGGAAAATATTTTGAAATATTATTAATATTCATATCATGATTCATCATTTATTCATCTTCTCAGCATGTAAGCAGTGAAGGTTTACTCTGAGCATGCTCACTGGCATCTACCTGTTACAGAACTTCACTCATGAAGTATTTCAGAGTCTGACCTGCACCGTACAGTGGACATATAAAGTTGCATTTGCTGCTGAACATATGTGAATGTTCACTTCAGCAGAGACCAAACCAGAGCTGAAAGGAGAGTGAATATTTGTCTCATGTTCATCAGGTGGACAGAAACTAAATATGTTGCTCTTGACCCCCATCTAAACAGAGATATTGTGCCGGACTGAACTAAACAAAGGCAGCATATTGCTACCTCAGTGTGTGATTTTACACAGCATGCCAGAATCAGCAGTGTGACATGTAAAAGTTCTCATCCAGCTCTCCATTTTATTCAGATGTCAATTTGGCTTGAAAACAGAGCAACAATGCCCTCCTTCAGTAATTGTACCCTTCCTACAAAACAGCGAGGCAGAATGAACGCACAACACTCTCTCATCATACTGGCTTTGTGAAAAGGGCCTGTGTCTACAGAATTGTTCAGCTCAATGGAACGTTGTGGACAATAATGCAGAACTCAGACACAGAAACTGAGTAAAAGCTCAAACATGGTAACATTGTAACCTTGCAAACCGTAAAACGTTGCTTGATGGTGGAGCCGAGGAGCAGAGAGAAGAGCCAGGGCAGGTAATGGCAAATGGAGGAAATGAGTGTGGCAGGAGATCTGAAGCCTGAGGAAGAAAGAATTACTATTGGGAAAAAAAATAAGTGGAAGCAATTTAAGTTCTTAAAAGAGTTTGGCCAAAATGTTCACTGAATGAATTGGTAAACAAGGTGAGTCTGCTTCTCTGGCCCTGTTCAGATTAACATCCAAGCACGAAGAGACACATTGTGAGTGAGTCAAAGACCTTGAGTGTTTATATACAGTACATGGTAAGTGTTCATCTCAAGTAGGAACAGAGACTCTGACCAGTTTCTCATTTCTTTACCCAGTCTGTGGTGCATGATCCTACGAATAAAATACTTAGCAACTTGTCAAATGGCCTACATTGTAACACAGTATTGGGAAAAATACAGAATATAATCAGAAAGCACAAAACGTGATGTTTAGAGTAGAAATACTCTAACCCCAGTTAGACTTAAAAATATGTCTTTACAACATTGAAGCTGTATTCCTCGACAGAAAGGGCTTCATCAGACTGGCTGCACAGACAGTACCTGGTAGCTTACAGTTGTTGTTGGTTTTGGTCTAATAGGATTTACTGAGAAGAGAAAAACAGACATCCTGGCTGGTTGATCTGTGTTTTATTCATCACTGCAAATTATTTCAGTGAAAAATCTGCAGTGATGTGCACCCTAACATAGCGCCTGTAGCATCTGCTTCATATTTAAACAACAGCAGCTGTCAAGAGCTGTGATAGATTAGTCCACAAAAGCTATAGCCCTGCAGCCCTCACACTGATTGAGAGTACTTCTACTACAGAATGTACGCTTGTGTGAATATATTCTGCTGCAAACACGTGGAATACAAATAAAGGGATATTAGGGCTGAACTTTATCCTTGCCATAACAAATCACTCAGGGTCTCAGGATCTCATCATATGAAATACTATGACACGCAACTGACAACTTTAGAAAAATCTAGTTAGTGGAACTTAAGTTAAACCTTTTTTGGTGAAAAGAAAAACACATTTCCCTACTTATCCTGATGTAATCTGTTTCCAGAAACAGTTTTGTGGTAAATTTACCCCTGAAAATCCAAAGAACACACTTTTATTTTTCTGTACTCTGCACCAAAAACAACATTAATGCTTTATGCTTGGAAATGAGTTTCATTCTTATAAATATGTTAAGGTAACTCTAAGCACTTGGTTAAGGTTAAGGAAAGAATGTGGTGGGGGTTAAATGTTTCAAAAATCAACAGTGACCACAAGGACAGACAGGATGCATTTATTTTATTAACATTTAATCAAAACCCTGGTTTTTCCTTGACCTTAATAGTGTTTTTGCAGTAAAACCTCACCACATGCAGGACTCTAGCACTTCCTTCACTGGAAACAAAGTCGTCACTGAACATAATCCAGACAGCAACATGTTTCCCTTATAGTATATGAGGTGATTTAGAGGTGACAGAGTTGTTGCATTAATGTTGAACTATGAAAATAAATAAAACCTGAGCTCCAATACGACACACACACACACAGAGAGAAAGAGAGAGAGAGAGATGAATTAAATGTGTCCCCTCACAGGAAAATAACTAAAATACTTTCAGAAAATTGCCATTCGAGATACGCACTCAAAAATATCATGAAAATAAATGTGGACATTTCAAAATAACTATTCACCTGTACCCACATGGGATTTGTAGGCATTTATGCTATACAGGTAGCATATGATTTTTCTCCAGAATGTATCAGGCAAAGAAATATTGGAATACACAATGTTATTTCCAGGAGAGACTATTATAAAAAGTGAACAAATAAAAGCAACTACTTAACATCACATTAGAAAAGAGGAATGTGTTTTTCTGACAATTTGGACTAACTGCCCCTTTACAGTAAATGAATACATTAAGCTGCAACATCTTGTCCCATTAGAATGTTGTTATAATCAACAGTAGACAGTTGGCATTGTTTGGTTCACAGTGCTCACCTGCAACGTCAAAGGAAAACCTTGATTTGCGTATGGATTTACAATGGTGAAGGATACTCATCTTCACATCAAATTCATATTCTGGGATTTAGGTAAACTCAGGATCGAACAGTGAGGGATGGAGGGAGGGGGGGATAGAAAGAGAGAGAGTGAAAGATTCTCAAACCTATAAACAAGGCTTTGGGTCCACAAACACCTCACACACACACACACACACACACTGAAATAAAGATCAGTGTATTTCGGACTTATTCAAGCAATGACACCAGGGAAAATAATTGAAACTCCGAAATTCAAACTCACATTGTTCTTTCAAAAGAAGCACATTGTTGATCTGATCTATCCAACCTCTCTCTTCTTATTATTATCTGGTCTCACTGTAAAATACAACCAGTTCCCTCGTCTCCGTCTCACTGAGCTCAAGTTTCAAAGACAGACGAGTTTTGCAGTTACAGGGATTATCGCCAACAGCAGAAAGTGCTCACTCACTGATGGTGGAAGTGAACATAGAAGTCCCAGGTGACAGATACAGCGTCAGTGCTTTTAGCGTTTCTGTAGCATACAGCCGGACACCAGAATGTACCTGTTGGTCATCCAACACAGCAGCGTTGTTTAATTTGGAACATTGGATGTCGGGTGGTGCATTAAATGAACCACTTCTTCTCTGCTACAGCTGCTAATTTAGCTCTGCTTTGACTTCTTCCACCCCTGTGTACATGCCTGTGGGCACAAAAGAAACCCTCACACTGCAGGCTTGTATTTGTCTCTTTGACATGTGAGTAGAATGATTTACCCAAACTTGCAAACTGTGTGTGTGTGTGTGTGTGTGTGTGGAGAGCATTCAAGTCACTGCAAACATATTCCATTTCTCCATATTTATCATCTTGGTTTCTTTTATTGCAGCTTTATTGTGACTGCAAACAGAGGCTTACCGAGCTGTAAGCAAATCTGTGTAATCAAAACCACCAGATCATCTCAATCTGAGGCAGACTGGCTTCTTTTTTTTTAATTAAGGCTCACAAATGGGGATGTACCTCAATGAGAAGCTCAGACACAGTGGAATGCAGTGGCATAATGATAAAGAATGGATGGAAGTAGTATTATGACGTTTTTGGTTTAAACTAATCGGCATTTTCTTTCTCTCTGGTCAGCAGATATAAAACCACAGATCTGAAGAACTTATTTGGTTATTTCATTTGTTGTTGAACGTACTTCATAGAATATAGGGTATATTTAAGTGTTTTCTGACCATCTGCGGTCTTCTAAGTCTTTCTACACAGAAAGTGAATTTTGATCATTATAATTTTGAAGTAACATAAAAACTGTTGGTATGACTAGCAGGGACAACCATTAATGAATAGAGGGAGGTCTAGAGGGAGGTAGAGTCTGCATGATTCACACCCCAATGAATCCACCAATTTTATGGTAATCTATCCTACAGCGTTTAAGCTATTTCATTCAAAATTAAAGATGCCAAAAATGTTCCAATAATAATGATAATAATCCAATAGTTGCCGACGTCTACAAGTGATGGACCAGCTCCCCAGCAGACAATAGAGTCTTAGAGTCATGATGTTAATATGGCCACCTCTAAAGCTGCTGTCTGCACAGAGCAAGATTTTATTTGCAATTTCATTAAGTTAAATGATTCCCGTGTGGAAAGGAAGCAGTTTAAAAGCAAACAGCAAGAGAATACATCAAAGAGGGAACAGAGAGGAAAATAAGGATTTTCTATGGTGAATAAAGAGAAAATCCTGATACACATTAAATAGGAAATATGTAAATGAAAATGTGCAAAATGTGTGAAACATGTAGCAGGGTTCATCGCATTAGCAAATGATGAGATTGGTTAAAATGGATTTGTTTATGCCATCGGTTCATTTCCTCTCCATTTCACAACATTTTATGTGAACAACATGTCAGTGCGCTTTCTTTTTTTCTTTCTGTCTTATTTTCTCTTATAAAAAAAGCCAATAAAAATTATCTTAAACTTTGATTTCTTCTTCTTCTGTATGACAGGCTTAATTACCAGTGGCAATTAACCAGTGAAATGAGCAACACTAACATTTATGGTTATAGACGATAAGAAAAAAAGCAACAAAACAGCAGCAGGAAACATACTGTGCTGGTGTTTGATGAGACATTGAGGACATCAAGGAGAGTTTAATACAGGTGCTGACAATGTAGATGTGTGGCAAGTGGTTGTTTGCATATCTGAGTAATGACAAAGAGTAGTGCAGGCATCATGTGTGCAAACAAAACTATTAAGCTGCCATTATTCATCGATAACAATGATTGTTGGTAGACAGCGTGTTACTAACAAACATCAGTGATCTCTGGTGTATTGAGAGCCTTTCTGTTAGAGGTCAGCAAAATAATCCAAATCCGACTTTTTCACAGATGGATAAATACAGGCACAGTTCTTGAACACAAAAAGATGTGGCAGTGGGGTGTTCAGACTGTGTTAACATCTGTTATTAGTTTGCCTCGCCTTCCATCATCCCCTCATAGACAATGCTTTGTTTGGAGTCTTAATTTGCAACTTTATGACCAATCAAAATCTTTTTTGATCTTCTCATGCACTCTGATGAAATCATTCATTTAAATATTTTAATTACAAAATAAATCAGAGTGTTGTCTGAATGACGATTTACATTTTTGACATCATATAACATATTTGTTATACAGTTATTTTGTTGATATTTAATGTCTTCTACTGGAGCTATGATTGATTATTTGTAATATTTCCACATTTCTTTATGCTGGTTGCATAAACAAAACAGTCTTTTATCACTTTGCAGACATACCAGTGAAAGAATAGTTTCTCCAGATAATTAAACAAAAGCTCTCCTTTAGTTATTATCCTGTTCTCATGTTCCATTGGACTTGCACATATCAATCTTTAAAATCTAAACTTCTACTGGTTTATTTTTGAGGTATAATTCTCCCTGACTCACCTGTCTTGGTGGTTTCCTGATGGAGTTCAGGCTCAGGTCATTATGTTGGTGGATTAGAGAAGAATTTAAACCAAAGCAAAGCAAAGCAGCAGGTTCAGCAGTTTTTACTCACAGCTGTCAGAAACTCCAGTAACTGGCAGCCACACTGACTTCAGACGCTCACTCAGAAATGTGTGTGAACGGCTGCTGATGAGGCTTTTTACTGCATGCTGTATGTAAGTTTTTGCTTATGGCTTTATCTTGTCAGCTTTTCCATTTTTGTGCATGTAGCCTTCTGTGCTTGGTGTTGGAAACTTGCACACGAGTGAGTCCTCTTATAAGGTTCATTTGCAGTTTATTAACAAGGCATAGAAGAAGAAAATGCAAGATGAGGCAAGTAACAAATGTACATGCAAAAGCGTACATGTAAAGCAGCATACAGTGGTTCCAAGTTCTCAGCTTTCCTCCTTAATCTTCATTCAGTAAACCCCTAATGATACTGAATAAAATTTGATTGAAGAAAATCAGTATTTGGATGCTTCTGCCATGACACTTACAACTCATGTACCTCCTATTTATCTTGATAATGTTTGAGATATGTCTACACCTTGAGCACAAGTGAGTATGTTTTATAGGGCCTAAATATGTCAGTGGTAAATTCAGTTGACTGGACATTAATTGGAGAGGCATGTCCTATCTCTACAAGGACTTATAGCTGATAATGAGTTTTAAGGAGCTGCCCACAGGCCTCAGAGAGAGGATTGTGTTGAGGCAAAAAACGTGATGCATTGACGGATTCTAAGAGCCAAAGTGGTCACTAAAATCTTTAAAGGAAGAAGTGTTGAACAAGCAGGACTCCTCATGGTGTTGGCTGCTCACTCAAACTGAGTGAACTTAGTCTGGCTGAGCTCCTGAGATCAGATGACAGAAGGAGACATAATCCTTAAAAATGGTCTGACAATAGAACTTCAGTTATGTGATCATATATGGGGGCACTTGGACGATGAGAGTAAGGAACAGAACAACAAAAACAGTGTGGAGCCATCAGGAGCATTGGAACTCCTCACATGGCCTGAGGTTCACAGCACCAGGTCCCTAAAGTCACAAGCCACAAACCATTCAACACACTGATATCTCTGCTGGTACCCCCTAGATATGTCCCCCATTACAACTGTGGGGAACATCACAGTACCCCCCCCCCCCCCCCCGGAGGAGAGGACCAAAGCCATCAATGAGGAATCAGTGGATGGCAGCGGAAAGATTATATGTGCTCCAGATTAATGTTAAACTTGCAACATTTTGTGTAAATTGGCAAGTCAGTGTTGATAACTGTTATTTACTGTTAATGCTAACATTCGCTATATGTAATATGCCCCAGACTATCACTGAAAAGCAAAAGGTCATTGTCTCTCTGTTAGGTCCAATGCTGTAGCCTACACATAGACATGTTCCATACACAGAGCCCTACCCCATATCCTGAAATGCACCTCCCCAAAAATGTAACTATGCATCAAGGGTGACAAGAGCTTAGATTGGTCCGCTTGGTCGGACTGACTAGCCGGCATTTTTGAATTGAGTTGTAGGAACGAGCAAGGAAGACATCTTCATTTTCTTTGTTGCTGTCAGTAAATGCTCTTCAACATCTACCAGCTTCAATTCTAACATGAACCACTTTGTAAGACTATTCTGAAGTCAACGGAGACACCAGAGCATTTGTAAATGAGTGGACCAGAAACCAGAAGCGCATCTCATACACACACTATGAATGCTCAGCCCCATGCGTACCTACAGCATAGCTTTGACGCAGAAGCATGAATTGGCCTTTATCATGTGATTAATAGTCAACTCTCAGGGCAGGGTTGCCAGGTCTGCATGAAAAAATCAACACAACAGAAGAAGCCCCCCGAAAGAGCGCCCAATAACAGAATGCAAAATAGACTGCTGCAATACCAATTGATTTGTTTTTATTTTACCATTTTCATCAGACGCTATTATAATACCTACAATGCCACCATTACAGCCCTAAATGTTTAGTCCGCCAGCATTATAAGCAGTTTACCCTCAAATGTTCTTAAATAGAGGGTCTCTCTCTAAGTTATTATTCTTATTAACAGAGGTAATAAAATGAACTTGTGTGATAAGAGTATATTAGCATAAATAAAATATTGCTCTGTGAACGTAGAGACTAACTCCCCGATGCTCAAACAGCTGTAAGGGTTTGTCTTTCTCTTCTCTTTCTTTTTTACTTCCTCTGCCCTGCATGGATAAGATGCATACATATTAATGTCATATGCATTCACTGTAGTAAATTCAATACCAAACACCAAAATAATCCATTTATTTCACACAGGCAAGAGAAAGAGAGACTCAGTGACAAGATAAACCACAAATATAAACCATGGATAAAATGTATGAGTGGATATATTGGACATACTGTATGTATACATCATATTAAATCTAGAAAACATAATTTAGACAATCTGATCACTAAATACTGTTTCTAGAGAAGCGGCATGAGACATGAGTCATTAATTCATCCCTCTGCAAAAAAATATTTCAACCTTCAGCAACACTTCAAAAGTAGCAGTGTAATGCTAGTGACTCACATGGCTAACTTATTAATGTGATTGAGAAGGTAGTGGTTTGTGTTTAAGAGTCATTGCAAGGCTGCCTACGCCTCTGCACACACTCTGAGTCCTCCAGAGCCGAACAGCAGTCACTCACAGACATCAGAAAACCAGCTGATTGCGAGTTACCGTCTATCAATCTGTGTTTGCCCTCTGGGAAATCTACTTGACAATTCAGGTCCTTGGCCAGTCAGTTCCACTGATGGATCCATTAGGTGGCAGGGAGATGAGGTAACCACCAAACCACCACACACACACACACACACACACACACACACACACACACACACACACACACACACACACACACACACACCAGAAAGCAATGGATTGAAACTTTATTGGGCAGATTCACTCACAATGACTCACAGTGCTATCCTGATAATAGCAGACACAAACTAAATGGGTTCATCAGTCACTCTTACTCTTGAGTGAGCAATCCAATAACCTTGTGTGCTATTTTATCCCCATTTGGATGGTATGGGAGCTAAGAAGGTTACAGATTAGGAAGAAATTAAAGTAATAAAAAAAAATCTGATCAGCATTGAACATATTGACAAACCTGTAGTCGAGCACTGCTGTTCACGCGACTGTCATGTTCGATGGATTACTGGAGATTTCCTGATGTGTGGTGTTGAAAGTTACAATCACATTCTTTTATATAATTGTTTCCCCAATCTTGGTCTCATTTCAATATTTTTCCAGAAGTGCATTTCAACGGCCTTGAGAAAAATAAATTACCAACTGTTTGCCATCAATTAAAGGAGAAAGGTTCATCTATGTATACTGTTTTTCAGATATGGATATCTCGGTGCATCCTGTGCCTCTTGGATTTTTGCCATGAAAACAGTGTGTCAAGTGAGAAGTCTATTGATGTACTTGTGCTGATTCAAACCACATTTTTACCCTCCTGCCCATTTATGTTGGGTTTTTCCAAGGGAAATAACAAAACAGTAAAAAGTATGTATGCCCAGCACGTTTCAGATTTATACTGTGAAAAGCAATTTTCCAGCTGTAAAAGATTCCATCTAGGTGTTGATACAGCCTGATGAAGGCTACAGTAGCTACAGGATGTTATGAGAAATGTAATTTGCTCTAAAAGTATCTATATGCTTTCCATCATTTCTTTGCATCAATTCATTCATATTAGAGGATTGCTGAGATGCTACAATTAGGGCCATCACAGGGTTCAAAGTCCCCTATAAAATTGATTATTAGTTCATCAACATAACCCACCAGTAAGTTTTAATAATGACAACATCATTCACTCTGCACACCCGCCACGATACTGGTGATCAGATGAAAAAATGTGTCCTCTTGATGTTGCATATTTTTGCAAATGAGAATGTTTTTAAGGGAAATATTTTTTACATACTTCTAGTAGTAATAGTAGTAGTATTAGTAGCAGTAGTAGTACATGCTTTAAAGATTGGTAAAAGTGTTTTCGCCTGTTCTAAATGACCATGCTCAAAGGTGGGTTAGAAATCCTGCCTCCTGGCTTTATTCCACTGCCTCCCTGATCGCTCTCCAACAACTGTGTCTATTATTTCTTGGTAAGAAATCTGTAAACAATGTGTGAATATCCTGTGTTTCTTTATGTAGAAACTTAATCCCAAAAGCAACCTGTAACTATAGTCGTAAAATCCAAATGCAAATGAAATTGGCCTGAAATACCGTACTTGAGTAAATATATTTAGTGAGAAAAACATGCATGGAAGTGAAATGTTTGTGTATGTCCTGTCCCCTGCAGGTTGTCCAGATAAAGAGCCAGGACTGCAGCCATGGATGCCAGGACACAGTGAAGACCACCGGGTGACAATTGGCTACGGCAGGAAGGTCCTCCTCACTACTTCAGCTACGGTCCATTCCATTGAGATTCTCAACGGTGGTAAGATGGAAGAATCCATCTTGTGTTGATTTTCATCTAAAGCCACAGTTTCTTTATCTTCTGTAACAGGACATGTTTCTGTGTGAAGCAGAGCGTATGGGTGGGTTATAGTTGGAAGGTGGGTTCAAAAACAAATGATCTTTCTCTTCTCTCTTCTAACCCTTAATCTTTTTAACAGGGTATAGTTCTCTTTTTTTTTAATTAATAGACTTAAGGACTAAGAAGTAAGGGACCTCTAGCTACCACTAGGCCATTTTAGGGATTCCTGCTTAGTAAATGATAAATGGTTTGTATTTACACAGAGCTTTTCTAGTCTCAATGACTACTCAGGGTACTTAACAGTACAGTCTGCCATTCACCCATTCACACACAAATTCATACAGTGCATCTATGGGCAGCACCTTTTTATGTTGGGCCATTAGGGGTTCAGCATCTTGCCCAAGGACACTTCGGCACGCAGATGGGAAGACCGGGATCAAACTGCCGACCTTCTGGTTGGAGGACGACCGCTCTTCTGCTCAGCCACAGCTGTTTAATGTAATAAGCATGCAATGTAAAGATGCACTGTTCATACATGTTTACAGCTTCTTACTCCATATCGTTACAGTACAGCATTAATCCTCCTCATCACACACATTCTTTGATAGTCCCTTCAAAGGGTGAAGCCTTTTCTGCCACATTTAACTGCTCAGCCATTTGATCTAAATGGTCACTTCCTTGACGGAAGCATCTCAGACCTAATCATCTCTTAATAATTGGAAGTGGAAGAAATTTCAATAAATACATTCTTTCTGAATGTACTGTGCAAGAGGAAAAAACCAGAAAGCAGGAATGTGCTGAAAGCAGGGCCCCCGCCCTTCAGAGAACAGACGAACATACAGGACATGATGTTCAATGTTGAGCAGCTATTCACCACTTCACTACTGAACTGGAATCATTGGATTGCAGGTCTGGTAACAGACGTGGTTGGCCGGCTACATTCGCCCTGTGTGTGTGTGTGTGTGTATGTGTGAGTCTAAGCACAAGGCCATAAATGGTAGGAAGACAGAAGGTGTCTGAGGGCACTGGGGCATGAAGGACCTGCCAGGAGGCTTCATCACCCCCCCACTCCAACCCTCCTCTCTCTCTTTTTCTCCTGTAGGAAAGTTGGTGATTGCTGACACCAACCGGCCCATATTGCTTCGAACAAAACACATTCTGATTGGGAGCAAGGGGGAGCTACACGTTGGCAGCCCAGACTGTCCCTATAGAGGCAACCTCACCATCTCCCTATTTGGAAGGTACAGTGTGAAACTCGGCTTAAAAGCAGAATGATGCTTATGCGCAGTAACACTGATCAATACATTAGCATATACCCTATGAGCACTTTATTAGGAACAGTATACTAGCAGTGGTTAGTTCCTCCATTTTACTACAAGACAGATTTAAAAAAAGCTTCCTCTCCACGTTGACATGACTGGATTTCATCGTTTCTGCAGATTTGCCAGTTGCACACGGTGCTGGGTTCACATCTGGTGACAGAGGAGGTCACTGAGGTTCACTGAACTCACTGTCAGGTTCATGAAACCAGTTTGAGACTGTTACTTTATGACCTGGAGCATTATCCTGCTGGAAGTGTCCATTATATGAAAGACTGTGGCTATAAGGGGATGAACATGTTCAGCAACAATACTCAGATAAACTGTGACACTTCATTCGTGATTGATTGGTATTAAAACCCAAAGTGAGTCACATCCATTACATCAGACCACCACCAACAGCCCGGACTGTTGAAACAAGGCAGTTTGTCTCTATTGATTCATGCTGTTGACTCCAGATTGTGACTCATCATTTGCAGCCTCAGCAAACATCCAGACTCATCAGACCAGGCTGTGTTTTTTAGTCTTCAATTGTCCAGTGTTGGTGAGTCTGTGCCACTGCAGCCCCACTTTTCTGTTGTTAGCTGAGAGAGTAGTTATCTGAGTTACTGTAGTCTCTCTGTCAGCTCCAACCAGTCCGAACTCTCTCATCAACAGATTGTGATTGGGCTGTTTTCACTGGGCGATCACAATAGTCAAACCCCCAAACACCAACACACTGCAGGTTCCTTCCACTACAGTCTGTACAAATCTTGAAAAAATAAAAGATGGGTCCGACTTCCTCGCTCACTGACCGGAGAGCATCAATGCTGTGCTTCAATGGGAGAAACCTTTCTCTGCAGAGATAATTCAAGTTATATTGTTGCCCTGCATACCCAGCATACCTTGCTATCTTTTTGCTTTTTTATTGAGTAAAAATGGCAATAAAATACACCTTTCACAAAATGAATGGGCTTATTTTGTTAATCTCAGCCATTTTACTCATAAGCAACATTCTAGGGATGGTGTCATTGGTTGCTCATGACATTCTGTACAGACATTCTGGGTCCCCAAAGAATGAAGTGACTTTTCATTTATTTCAACAAGCATTGAAATCTTTGACACATACCACTCAGCAGATTACCAGTTCATCAGATTGCCCAATACTGTGGCCAAAAATGTGCAACCAGCAAATGAGGACAACGTGTCATAAGATGTCTTGTTCAAATCATCAGAAATACAAATCAGGCAATTTAAACATGTCCACATGTTTGACAAACTTTCATAATTTGCACGGTCACAAACCGTTGAAGAATTCTCCTTGTTTCATGTGCCAGAAAGACATATACTGTATTAAAGCATTTTGAATTTTTCCACACTGTTCTCAGATTGGATGACAGTGATCAGGAACACAGCTACTTTGGGAGGAAGTACATTGGTGTGGGCACAGGGGGGACACTAGAGATCCATGGAAAAAAGAAACTGTCATGGACGTTCCTCAACAAAACCCTCCACCCCGGGGAGAGCAACCAAAACAACTACCTGTTTCAGAGAAGCTGGGGAAATCGAGGCATCATTATCCACGTCATCGATCCCAAGACCGGAGACGTGCTTCACGACGACAGGTGAGGGACCCCTTGAAGCAGCGGCAGCAGCTCAGCTCCTGAACATCCATGAGACACTAATTAGAGCAGAGAAGATGTGGTGGCGTCACCTCATAAGCTGTCAAACCACAGGGTTGTAATGATGGAGACAAATATGCCTGTAATGGCTCTGGCATTGTTTCGTGTGGGGATATTAAATTTAGAAATTGAAACCATCCTTAATATCCTTTTGCGTTTAAATATCCGTTACATTTTTATTTTAAATAGATTCATTCATTGATATACAGATTTTTTGTGGTTAATAGATGAATGGCTCATTCTCAGAGGAGGTGGAGGCAGGGCACTGGACTGTGTCCACTCTTGTTAAATTTAATGTCATTAGAAGGTGACAACCATAAATACACTTAATAAAAGGCTGTTACAACACAGTTTATATGTAGACAGAGTCAACCACAGTCATAGATTAGAGAACAATTATACAATAATTAGAAAAGGATAGGGATGGTGTTATTCCTGGATGACACTGTTTGTTTAAAATATCTTTCATCTCAGTTTTTGCTCTTGTGCTCAAGAGAGTTTATTTCGGTTTCATTGAGGTACACTCAAGTTTTATCAAAGCACCTATAGCACTGGATATTACACTGCACTTAATGTACATTAGTCACATCACAGAAGTAATTTCCTCTCCTTTAAATGTGTTTTCATCAGTAAAAGAAAGGAGCCGGCAGAGTCTCTGAACGACCGGCGGTGATATGAGTTTGATTGACAGCTGAAGCAGCAGGGGCACAGAAACGCATTGCAGCAATTTAGCTTTGTCCCTGTAGAGAGAGAAACAACAGCACAGACAAGAAGCCATGTCAAGTCACTCAAAAATATATAAATATTCTATATATTGGGTGATTTGTTGTGTATTTACATTAGTTATATTTTTCAAAAGGGAGTGTGGGCTGTGCAATTTACATAACGGAACTTTCTATTGATTTGTTTCCTAACCCTACACTCAGTGCATTGTGCACGTGTGTATGTGCATGAGCCATTTCTGTAAATATAGTGCAATAATTTCTAACCTTAATAATCAAACTGAGCACGTCAGTGGATGCTGCACATGCAATAGTTGTAGTACACATACTGAGTGGGTTTGAGGGCTCTTCTCTGGTCCGGCTGAGTTAAAGGTTGAACAGAAGATGCTGTAATGGTTTTGTGTGTTTCTCTTGTTCTTCTTCACATCCCTTCATTCCCGCAGGTTTGACACATACCGCAGTAAGGATGAGAGTCGTCGCCTTGCGAAGTATGTGGACGGTGTGGAAGTGGGGCTCATACTGGCCGTGGTGGTAAATGACGAGGGCTCCAACAACTTGGAGGATTCTGCCAAGAAGAGCCTGTCCAAGCTGGGCAGTCAGCATATCAGCAGTCTGGGATTTCGGTGAGCTCATAATATATATATATATATATATATATATATATATATATATATATATATATATATATACTGTATATATAATTTGTTTTTTATCATAAAATTGCATCACGTTAATGTATGGAAAATGTAATTTAGATTTTTCTGAAATAACTCAAAAACCCAATAATGACTATAACTGGTCTTTACACCCTGCTGATTTCTACTCTGAGCTCAACATCTCTGCTGAGTTCTTCCAATACACACTCAGGTATTCAGTTCACATTGTGTGAGGAGAGATGCTCCCAGCGTTGTGTTGTCTGGAGCCTTCTTTTTATTGATTGTTGTGAATTAATGAGAAAATGTAGCAACCACAAGTCAATGGCTGTCTTTTTCTAATTAATCCCTGCAGTTTTTTGGGAACCTTTGTTTCTTGAAGATTTTCAGTAAACTATCTCCTGTGTATCACTTGTAAAAAATATATTCTCTCAGTGGCCACTTTATAAGGTACTTATGAACGTACTGTTGCAAATCAAAATCTCATAAATTCTACCTTTGCAAAGCTCATCATTCAGTGATGTTATTATTATTATCATGATTGTGCTAATAAGTAAAGGTAGTGTTTAATTTGATGACTTTACACTCAGAGATGAGATTTTGTATTCTCTAATCAACATATGGCTTTTGAAGACACTCTTCTGAATATAATGTTGTTCAGTTCAGTACCACTAACTGTCACCTCAATTCTCAAAATAAATCATTGCATTAAAGGTCCAGTGTGTAAGATTTAGGTGAAAGGGTTCTATTGGCAGAAATGTAATGTAGAATAATCCTCATGATGTTTTCACTAGTTCATTTCATCTAATGGAATATTTATATATTCCATTAGATATTTAAATACTTTATATTTACATGGAGGGGACCCTCTCTATGGAGGCCGCCATGTTTTTTACATTAGTCCAGACTGGACAAACTAAACACCTTTTGAGTTTTTATCACAATGAAAAGCTACCACAGGTTCTTGTTCATGTTTGGAAGGAGAGAGTGAGGTGAGGTTCACCTGCAACATGCAACTTCATTACTAGATATCACAAACCTCTACCCACTGTACCTTTAACACTTCATGTCAGAACACACACATGGTCTTTTTCTACATCAAACTAAGACATGATTCTCCCTCAACCTCACCTTGTGAGTGCTTAAATATAACAATAGAAAAGTTTATAAAGTGTTCATCCTTGCAATATTTCTTCATTATATCAGCAGAAATAATAATTTGTGCTGTGTAAGGTTTCCTTCAGAACATATTTGTTGTTGTAATTTAGCTGTGTATGAAAGCACTATTTAGGAGACAGGGCTGTGAGGTGTGACAAGTAGCTGCTGCCGGCAGATGTTGCTTTGCCTACAACTGAAGAAATATATTTTTTGATTTTGGTGCAGCAGAATTAACTGTAAACACAACACTGCCGAAATATAGCAGATGTGATTTGTCAATGCCTTTTTACACATCCAGCAGACATAATGATATTTACTAGCAGTGGTGTTTGTCCTCAGCTGATGAATCTGCCAAAAGTCCAATATTCACTCAGCTTGTAGCTGATAGAATACGTTAACTCTGTTGACTGTGCTCCAGCTAACAGCAACAAAGGTAGACCTAAAGAAATTAAGCAAAGCCCTTACACTAAAAACATGCATGTGTAAGTGTGTGTGTGTGTGTGTGTGTGTGTGTGTGTGTGTGTGTGTGTGTGTGTGTGTGTGCACATACCCAGACAATGTGCACAAACATATACTCCCACACTTGGACTATTTAATGCTACAGCAGCTAATCCATTTGTGTGTGCTTCAATTCTGCTGTATCTCACTGTGCAGAAATTGTTTAAGGAAAACAGCTTGGACTGTTTGCGTACGAGTGTGTGTGTGTGTGAGAGAGAGAGACAGCGAGAGAGAGAGAGTATTACTATGTCAGGAATGCATGGGAAATGGAAACTGAATCAAGCCACGATAAGAGAACCCCTGGAGATGTGTCAGTGTCAGACATACGGAGTATCCGAGTGGATAAGAATGTCTACACTTGTACTCTTCGACATTGACAAATTCCTCGAACAAGACTCAACTGCTCTTTTGTTTGGTGGATCGGCAGCTTTGCACAGTAAACCACAGGCTTTGTTGTGGGCTGAAAGAAGATGCTGGTGAGTCTTGGCAGCACAGGCCCTGTCCTGTGGTTGGCCTCCGAGCCAGACGGCGTAAGGAAACTTAATGCTGCAGAGGAGACCACAGTAAACACTGACAGGGATTCATGACCGATATGAGTTTGCATCTCTGCTCCATGATTGTGGATGCTGTGGAGGATAGAATAAGTGGAAGAGAGAGATGGTGAGGTGACAGAGGAATTCCTGCCTAACGACTCCTGTCGCCTTCCCTCCTCACACTGTTGCCAAACAGACCAACACTGGTGTCATCAGCAGAGAGAGACGATGGAACTTGCAGCGCACCCAGAGACATTTTAATAAGCTTGGATTTATGAGACAGTGTAGACTCTGCAGTACATTCTCCGTTATGTAATTTGCATATGTTTTCTGTAGCTGCCACTGGAGAAATACAACAACACACCTCTGGTGCAGCGTTTCTTTTTTAAAGCTCAACATAAATCATATTGAAATAATTTGATGGATGTATACCGATGTGGTACAGAGTTGATTCTAACAAACCAAACTATGTTGGCATTGAAACATTTTAGCTTTTGGAATCTCTGTCTTTACTTTCTAATTATACACACATTCCTGTTTTAATAGTGAAGACAGTAAGAACTGGCTGACTCACTGTACAAACAGATCTTAACAAATCAGCTGCAGTTCACAAGTGTTTCTGACCAGTGTCAGTCTCTCCTCTGTGACCTCTGTGACTGCACAGATAGAAAGTTTTCTGCTGCTGCTCTCGCCTTGCTGGATGTATCCAGTAACTACTAATTCCCAGGCCCACTCAGCTCCTCACTGTGTGTTCAGCACAGGGTTAAAGGTGCCCTGCTGAGCTTTCTCATAAACAAACACCAGTGATGTTTACTGTCAGTGTTCCTTACAAAGTGTGTGTGTATCCTTGAGGTAAAGGAAACATGGGGAATTCATTTCCTTCCAAATGAATGCCAATTTCTTGATTTTCAATAATGCATTGTTTACATCCATGTTTAGCATGGTTGTAATAATTAGGACTAGTGCAGTGCACATTGTAAACAGTCCTGTTTGAAATCACTGTTTGCTTGGCCTGTGGTTGCAGCTTACTCACACAAACAACTTAACATTGACAAAGTATTTACTGATTGTAATAACTCTTTAATCCTTGGCATTCATGACTGTGAAACTAAACAGGAAATATAAAGTGGCCATAAGAACGTTACCCTCGTTATAAGTGAATACTTCTGACACGAGCTTGAGACAATCCAACGTGCAAAGTTTAAAGAAACTAATCGGTGGGATTGAAGTTTAAGTGAGGGTTCCTCAGAGAGATCATGCATGGACCCATGGATGTAATGCATTGAACGAGACGCAGCCATCTTTGTGATGCACCATTGCCGTGATGACTTGCGTTGAAGAGTCCCAGCCCCCTCTGCTGTAGACCACTGTTTGCCTATTTCTTCAAAATAACAACTACAAGTTAAAAAATATCCACAGAGGAAAACCAGTGTCTCATGCATCTGGAAGGAGGAAACTGGAAGTTAGGAATTGAAGCAATATTTTTTGTACAGGTAAACAACTCATAATAGAACAAACATTAGCCACATTAAGTAGCTACTGAAAGGTTTGTGTTATTACATTGCACAAGTGATCTGTGATTGCTCACTGCCATTGTACCCAGTCTAAAACACTCTCCGACATAATATATAGGAATCAAATACAACAAAACTCAGTAAACTTAAACTTGTATTGCTGCTTGCGTGTCCTCAGTGGATTTAGGTGTGGATATTCGGGCTAGAATAACATGAGGGTGGATACACAACCTTGAGTCTTACCTTCAGATTGATTTATTTTATGAGTAGGTAGGGTTGAAATGTGTAAATCAAATCTCAGTATAGAACAAACGATGAAGTAATGTAGAAAAGAAAACATGAATACATGTTTGCAGATGTTGTAGATACTAGAAGTCATTGTCTTGGTGTCAGCACCACTTTATATATATGTGCCTCACTGGAGCACACACAGTCAGTTTGCTGAGCAGATGTTTGGCATGTTATTGCAAAAATAGCTTCATCCCACTCAGGTGTTCTCGTGCCACTGCCCTGGTATTCTGCGTGCTTACTTTGGGAGTAGTGTACTGGCACACTGTGCCATTTTCTTCACATGCAATTTTAATGACTGATTAATTGTTTGAGTCATTTATCGAGTAAAAATGCCAAACGTTTGTTTCTCAACTGAGGGGAGATGATTTATGTCACTGTAAACCTCATGTCTTTGGGATTAGGCCAGCTCCTTGACTAAAGGGTTGATTGTTCAACATCACCTCAGGGTCTGGGTAAATATGAGCAGCGCTTTTCACTATCAAATTAGTGCATTCATGCACATATGCACAACCTGGACTCTGGATAAGCGTCACAAAGGCTTCCACTGTTTCTAACAGTTATTTGCTTGCTGGTAAACATACCTAACACACAAAGTGAAAGTGTAACATCTATACTAAACATACATCTATCAGTTGAGATAGATTTTTTATTATTTCAAATTTGTTAATTTTCTGTCAAACAACAAAACAAGATACTGTTGTTTTTCTTTATTTTCACACAGTCATCTGTATATTGAAAGTCTTCGTCTCCCTCGCGCTGATGTCGAACCTCTGTCCAATTACACAGTATTCTCCTGTTCCTAGCAACCAGTATGCCATTACCAGAGTTATGCATGCTGGGATAACTCATTTTATTAAAGGGATAGTTCACCCAAAAGTGAAATTTCACTCATTATCTACTCACCACTATGTCGATGGAGCTGTGGGTGAAGTGTTTGAGCCCACAAATGTGACTCCTTCAGTGTTTCATGGA
Source organism: Paralichthys olivaceus (assembly GCF_024713975.1). Taxonomy (NCBI): domain Eukaryota; kingdom Metazoa; phylum Chordata; class Actinopteri; order Pleuronectiformes; family Paralichthyidae; genus Paralichthys; species Paralichthys olivaceus. Next base: position 2,951,488 of record NC_091093.1, on the reverse strand, counting down.
CTCAGACACTTCACCCACCCCTCCATTGGCATAGTGGTGAGAAGATAATGACTGAATTTTCACTTTTCGGTGAACTATCCCTTTAAGCTCTCACCCTTGACTTCAACATCATCTGAAAAATGCCACAATTTGTGTGTGTGTGTGTTTTATATGTAAATTCCCACCGCTCTTCAGCTGCTTCTGTCTATATGTCCTTTTATTGTTCTATCTCTGGCTTCATTTCATCTTGACTTTATTTTGTCTCTGTCTACTCCTTGTCCATTCTTTCTCTTCTTTCTGTCCATTAGCTGACCTGTACTCTCTTTTCACTGCCTCACATCTCCTCTGCTTTTACACTGCAGACATCCCTGGACTTTTATAGTGACTAAAGGTGACACTTCTTCAGTAGTGGAGGATCATGCTGTCTATCAAGGTAGGGATGATTGTAGAAAAAAGGCATGTTTATTATAAATGATCGTCTGACACAGTGTCCCTTCATAACATTTTAATGCAGCATGATCAAAGTGGTGCCAGAGCAGAAATCCCTGCACGATACCATAGACTAACGTAAATGACTAACATTTACATAATCTCTCTCTCTCTCACTGCGTGTGTGTCTGTCTGCGTGTGTGTTGTTAGGGACCAAGGCCTCCTCAGAGGCTCGGAGCTCACGTGTCTTTCGATCCAGTTATGGGGAACATTTCACCATCACCACCTGCAGCCAGTGGGTGCAAGGTAAGGTCACTTATCTCTCATACAGACCGGGGTTCATTGAGCGACCTGTTGGTGGCATTTGGATTATTCCCAGGGACAGATATACTGAGGCTTTGAAACATTCAGATGAAACAACTGCTTAATTTATCAAACACCAGGGAGGAGTAACAGTTTTGCATGTTGTTTGTTCGAGAGTTTCCAAAGTGTGTCTCATCTCTCATTGCATGATATTTATTGGAAAGCCACAGGCAAGTAATAGGAGGAATCATGTAACAGACAATCAATCAATCAATCAATTAGACTTTATTAAGCAGTTTTGGCACAAACAAAATGTAGCACAGTGCTTCTCATAAAAACAGGGATGGATGGATTAAATCCAATCAGCCGAACCACTTCCAGAGTTGATGACAACATTGATCGGTGTAAATGCAGTTGTGTTCTCAATCTACAAACAACAACTATGTTGGTGGAAATAATAAACATACACGACTGTTCCATACCAGTGAGGGAGCAGCAGCTAGCAGCCATTAGCCAGTAAACAGGAAGCAGTCCTACCCTTAGTCCTCGTGAGATAGGAGTGAAGTAGAGACCAGTCAAAAAGCAAGAGAGCACAATAAGGCAGCTTTAGTGATTTTCTTCTGTTTTCCTTATTCAAACCTTTTCTTTTTTGGACCCTCCCAATAGAGAAGAGAATGTGGCGTGAGCTGGACACAGAGATCAAATCTCAGTTTGGACACTGAAGACACATATTAATACCAGATGTAAATGTAATCTGGGTAAATAATGTCAGGATACAATCTGGATAGGAGTCACATTTCAGATGAGAATGGAATCTTATTAACATCCAGATCAATACCATATCTACCTCCACCTGCTCTCATGTCTCTCTCTCTCTCTCTCCGTCTGTCTCTCTCTCTGCTGTTTTCTGTGTTTATTTAATAAGATAGATCTTTGACTGTTTAACTGTTGAACTACAGCCACAGTAAATTGTTTTTGTAATTTGTCACTTCATTAGCAGTCTGTTTCAGAGCTAAGTGATCTCAGTGAAATACCACAACCAACACAGGCTCTGAACGATTTCTCACTTGCAGTGTGCAGCTTGATAGTCAGTATCAGGATCATTCCAGGAGCTGTGTAACTGTGTAATGAGCTGCTGTGTTTGTTAATCAGGCAGCTCTTGACTGCAAACACCATGGAAATTCCAACATTTCGTTTTCCTTAGTAAATCAGGCCCTGATGTGTTTATTATTTAAAACTGACATATCATTAAACTACTGCTTGTCTCTCTGCTTGTGCAGTTCTGTCAGTAACAGACAGTTGAGGAAATATTTTTAGGTTCTCCTCTGTTTTCATTTTCAAAATATGTGCTCAGGTTTTTTTTAGACCTTTCAAACACGTTTCATGGTCTTCACCCACAAATGGAACTGACTTAATCATCACATGTGACAACAGGAGGACATGCACGTTAAAGTCACTCCCACAGTGGTTGAATTCAAATAGTTACATGTTGCCCGGTTTGTAAAAAGTTTTTAAAAACAAATCTGAATTTCATTATGTCAAAATATGAAAATCTGCCATTAAAGTTTTACAGTTCCCATCTAGCACCACATGCCATATTGAGGAGTGGAAGTAATGTATTGGGTCCATGAACAACACTTGACGACCTGTCTCAGCTGAGCGCCACAGCTTAAAATCGTTAAACCATTATTTTCCCTGATCAGTTGTTTGCATGACTAAAAATAGTAAACCTGTATGAACATGCGGCCTTAGCTGACTCTGATTCAGCCCACACTGACAAAGACACAAAAAGAAAGCCAGCAGATCCTGGCGGCTATTAAAGGTTGTGATTTCCACAGCAGCAAATACAGACACATACAAACACAATTACACACACGTTCATGCACAGACGAACAAACCTACACACAGACACACACAGACACGTTCATGCACAGACTACCATGTTCCATCATTTCACTCTGGCTCTTTAAATTCTTCTCGAGCAGCAATCGATCAGCCTTCAGATATCATCACCACATCATCTTCTTATCAATATGTCTGCCTCTTCCTCAGCTGCCTGCTACGCTGCTTTTAGTGAACCCCTCCATCCCAAAGCTGAGTCCAATTAGACGCTTCTCATCACATATCTGATAGCGTCTCTTTTAATATATGGCTCTTTTAATACAGATATGCATACAGTGGAAGAAGCTGTGTGACCTGCGCTCAGACATACTCAGGGAGCCTAACTGTGTGTCGAGCTCCAGATAGTAACTCGGGCTCACAGTCTAATGCATATCCCCTGCTGTGGCAGCCAGACAGAGAACATAATGAGAGGAGAGAGCCTTTCAATTACTTTGCTACAAATGCTCTCTGACAGCCTAAATGGACTACAAGCCAAAGCCTTGACGTTGATTAGTTTAATATCTACCACTTGGCTGTCTGACCACTGAACTGGGATGTGCTTGTGTGTTTGTGTGTGTGTCTGTGTGTCTGTGTGTCTGTGTGCGTCCTGCAGAGGCAGAGTGGACAGAATGGTTTGACAGGGATGATGAGAGGGGATCTGGAGACTGGGAGAAACTGTCTGACCTGCACGAGGCCTATCCAGACCGACTGTGTGTCAGTCCACTGGATATACAGGTAAACCTGCCGACTTCTTACTTGCATAAGTGTGTGTGTGTTTGCACGGTCACACAGGAGAGTCCTGCAGAGGTCAAATTCTGCAAACCTGTACCCACTCTGCACCCTCAAAGCTCTGTATGAGATTATCTTTATATTAATAATCTCCTTATCAAATGTGGGCCTGTTCCAAACAATTAATATGAGTCCCACAAGTATTTAAAGGGATAGTTCACAGAAAAAGTTAAATTCACTCATTATCTACATTATCTACCTCATGGAGGTGTGGATGAAGTACTTGAGTTCACAAAACACTTTTGGAGTCTCAGGGGTTAACAGTGCTGCAGCCAAATCCAATACAATTAAAGTGAAAGGTGACGTAAAAAAACAACAGAAAAAACCACAACATGCCTCCATACTGCTCCTGTGGTGTCATCCGAGTGCCCGTAATGCCAGGCATACAAATTTGACATGAGACAGCATCAATTACAACTTGTTTTTAGCCTAAATGTCCTCTGACATCCTCCTCTGGAGCCATGGAACACAACAAGCTGGGTTGACATGTGTTCTCCATGATGTACTGACCATTTCATTGAGACTTGTCACTCGGCCATCTCCCACATTTTGGCGATGTCATTTGACACAAAGGTAACCGAGTCTGCAGCATTTATTCGTCCACTCATTCAAAGTTGCTGCCGCATTGTTGTGGTGAACTGAAGAATGAAAGGTTGTGTTGAAGCCATTCAAAAGAAAATATTGTCCCTAAGCCACAGAGATGAGAGCTGCTGATGGTGGCATCTGGGTTGTTATATTCATCTGAAGCAGCATGTACCCTCCTGATAGGTTATCAGCAGAAACACCTGAATGTTGTTACGCGGGGTGTTAGAAAGTGATTGCTTTTGCATGATGTACATTTTGAATCATTTGGAGGAATTGGATGAAAGCAGCTTTTAAAACCTTATGGACAGAGTCTCGCCAAATTTTTGTTTAAGTGCAATTGTTGTTAAGTTGGAACCACCTTTTCTTTAGTTAGTTTATGTTAGTTTTATACTTGGCTGCATCAGATTCATGTAGGAAAGACACTGACTGACTGACATCAACTCTCTGACCTCTGATCCTTCAGCCTGGTCTCCTCCATGTCTCTCTTCTCAAGTGTCTGAGTCTGAACAAGGGCAAGAAGCACAGACTGGAGGCAAATGTCTCATGCTATCCTTCTTAAGTGGAAAAAAATGTGGCTTCAATAAACTCCAAAGATGTTTCATTAACATGTGTCTCCAAAAGATCTATAAACAGCAAGGAGAAGAATGTTATTTTCAAAAGCAAGAGTGACTCACTCAGTATCTCGACTATTGTTCTGACTGTGGTCGTGACATCAGCCTTCCTACTAATAAAGTACAGGGCACAAGGTTCTGTCTGTACATGAGTTGTTTTGAGATCATGTGTTTACACTGTGATCAGAGCTCAACTACTGTTCCTTCCTTTTTTTTAGTCTTTATGATTAACTAGGCCAAACTAAGGTCAGTCTAATCTCACTACTGGATTTAGAAAAGGTAGCTGAGAGGCTACTTGTAGTGACCTGTAATGTTTCCAATTGAAAAATACAAAAGTTTCTAGCTTGAATATGTATAGGTTGGATGTAGCTTTCACAGTTTCACTGTATATCCAGAACCTGATATATTCCATTTTACCACCCACTTGTGATCTATTGTCTCTGGAAGTTGGAGACTTCGATCTGATGCTGCTCATCACTTCTGTCATTTCCACGGGTGTAACCATATCCTGTTGACCAATTCTGAGGTTTGTCAAACTGAGGGGAGAAAAGCTTGTTTTGGAATATTGTGCATTGAGGATCAAACCGCTCTGCTCACCCCAGCCGGTCAAGGAAGATGGTCGCCCACACTGAGTCTGGTTCTGCTAGAGGTTTCTCCCTGTTAATGAGGGAGTTTTTTCTCTCCACAGTCACCTAAGTGCTGCTGATTGTGGGAACTGTTGGGTTCTCTATAAATGTATTATGTTATGATTTGACTCTTAAAATTGAACTGAACAAAATACCTTTTATCATAATTAATTCCTCATTTTGCCACAGATTTTTTTTGTGTGAAGCACTTTGTAACCTTGTTTAGATAAGTGCTATACAAATAAAGTTAGTGTTATTATTTATGTCTGACAACAGCTAGCTAAAAACAAGTGTGCTTGACAATGAGCCTTTGACTCAGTTTTTAGTGTTGTGAGATCTGACATTGATCACATTATTATACATATGTGCAGCATTGAAACTGTACTCACACATTAGAAAATTACTTCAACAGCATTTTATTCCTTATTATAATGGGGCAGCAGTAGCAGGTAACCAAGCAGCCTACACTGAGATTCGTTGTCTGTGTAAGATCTGCAGTGAGTCTGGCTAGTTTGAGCAAGAAAATTGTTGTTGTACACAAGTTGTGTGCATATAATGAGCGGGCAAAAGAGAGAGAGAATTGGGATGGTGTGTGTGATGCTGAGGCTTGTGACTGGTGCTAAGAGTTAGAAGTCTGCAGTATAGCTATGAGCTAGTATGAGCACACCCAGACCAAGTGTCTGTTACTTTCATTGCTGTGAGACATCCCCGTCTGAATGCTCCTATACACCATGGCTAATAAAATGAGATATTCTGGGCAACTATCAACAACTGCTGTCAAGTGTTGATACTGGCTCTGCTTGCCTATGTGTAAAAGTCAGCCAAACCAACTTATGTTGTTTTAATGCAGTAGTCAGGCAATAATAATTACAGCCATGATCTAAATCTCACGCTCCGCAAGATGCAAGTAGTTTTCCATAGAGCAGGAAAGGGAGAGGGTTAGCCAGCTGAAGAGCTGGAGGTGTGCAGCCTGCTGCCTCCAGCCATCCACCTAACATCTCTTTGTTACTGATCCTCTTCTTCCATCAGCCGTTGTGATATTCAACACTGATCTCCTGTGTTTGCAAGTTGAATGGTTTGATATCAGGACAATAATAGAATAATATTCTAACTGCGTCATCAGAACCTTATTGCAGTTTTGATACAGTGTTAAGAGAGTAAAAGGCAACAGTATCGAAGTATCGCTCAGATAAAGTTACCTCGGAATAGATGCTGCATTATTTGCTGTGAGTCCCTTGCGTGTGAAGGTAATCTGACTGCAACTCGAGAATAGCAGTGACCTGCTAATACACAGAGAGGTATTAAGACTGCTTATATTCAATTTTGCAGAAAAAAAAAGATGACTATAAATAAATTCAACAATAGGGTGTGATGAAATCCTTTAGAATCATCTCAGCTCACATAACCAGCAACAATAATGTTGTATCAATGGTGTTCCAAACAGAAGACCCTACATGGACGTTAGCTCCAGATGCTCCTGTGTCCAGTTTTATTGGAGTTGGTCTGTCCGTGCAGTCAGGTGATCATCAACATGAAGCCAGTCTGTCATTACCGTGCAGCAGGGACATGACATGGCTGCAGCCAGTGAATGCGGTTCAGCCTGGCACCATAAAGCTGCAGCTGTTAACCTTCCATGAATGATATGCAGTAGCACCAGGTCTGCCTGCTCAGCCTCCAACACCCATTACCATAAAAAATAAGGCTCCAACTGCTCTTTTTTAATGGATGCTGTGCACTTTTCTACCTCAATGTCTTCTTCTTCTTTTAACATTGCACAATTTGTCCTTTATATTGTCTTGTTATCTAACCGGACTCTTCTTTTTTTTTTATTCATTAAGATAAATAATTCCAAATGGATAGTTTGCATGAAGTAATGATTTCTAGAAATGTTCGTTTTATATATCTTTTTATTATCTGCCTTTTACAATGTAGTAAGTCACTGTAATTTCATTCTGTTTCATAAACATCTAAGAAGAACTAGTATGTCCCTCATAGCTTGCCAACTGATGTGTGTCATCTTTTTTCCACAGAATCTGGACATAGTCAAGGTTCTCCTCAGTTTGCAGTTTGTACTGTCTAATTTTCCTCTGTGGAATCTCTATTTTTAGTGTTTTTGCTTTTTGTCTCATTCCAATAAGTTATATAATGTGGTTCTGATTTGTTTTGGATTATCTGAGTATCCTAAGGAAATATGAAGTCTCAGTGCCTGAGACCGAGTGTCTGCACTTTCCTGTTGTTGTTTTGACGTTTGTAAAGTTGTTCTGTAATGGTGCCACTGACGGTCACTGGGGGTCAAGAGGTCATAGTTCTGTAGTTTTTGTATAAATGTTTGAATGTCATTAATGGTGTGCATTTTTTAATCATTAGCATCATTAAACAAAACAAGGAGAACTGGTAAACTCTGTGGGCTTCTCCACTGTGTTTATCAGAAGTAACATTGGGCTCACTTGCTGACACTGTATTGCACATGGAATTTTAGTGAGAAATGTCATTGAGCAGCAGCATTTAGGCTAAACTATGTATAACATGGCACAGCACCAGTATTGGCTACAGACCACATTTAACTGGGAAAAACCACACTGTTCAGTAGAAGAACTGAGCCCTAACCCATAGTGCTAGTGGACGTCATGAAATTCCTATCATTTGCCAGCAAAATAAGGCAAACACTAGACAAATAGCAGATGTCTGGTAAAAAGAACCATCATTTTAAGTGCCTGCAAACAACCATAGACAAACTTATTTCCAAGGATCTTTTTTTTTATCTTTACCATTGGTGTGTCATGGAATTTGACAGTTAGGTTTGGGCCCCCATCATGTTTTTCATTCTCTGTTCCCTGTGTCCAGGCTGAAACCCATGATGGTATACCAGCCAACAGGACAGGAGATGTGATCCACAAGAATGACAAGGACTATGGCTTCGTCTGCCTTAACAAGAACCAGGCACATGGCCTCTGTCGCAACTACAGGGTCCGCTTCCTATGTGGGAAACTGGGTACGTTTATCACTTTGTGTGTTGTTTGTAAGTATTTATTTTGTGTATGTGTTTGAAATATTCTGTGCTTTTTCTGAAAAACTACAGATAATAAACCTTGATGCTCGAGGTAAACTTTGTTTCTCTTCAACAAGGATTAATGGATCTCACAAGTATATTATAGAGAGCCTAAGCTGATCAGTGCTGGTATGTACTGTACACAAACATGCTGGCAGTGCTCCAGAGAGTGTGTTGTGTGTGGGCAGGCTGCTATGGTTGGAATGCATGGGGCCCACATGATGGTGCAAGAAATACTATCAAATAGCCAGCTCAGAGTTCACAGGCTGTGCACCAACCATACAGAGATAGCATGGACCAATGTCTGGGCTCGTGGCTATGTGTCTGTGCATGCAAGTGTGTGTCTATGTGTTATGACTGCACAAGAGAATGTTGGCATAATTTTTTGTCAAAATTGACACTGGGTGCAACCCATTTGCATCACTCTACAATTGCCCCACACGCACACACAATGTGTCATAGTGCATCTCACCCTCCCACACATTCAGGGAAAATCTTCTTAACCAGACGAGATGTAATTTTACAGACAAAACTTATTCGAGTTCACAAATTAATGGCAAATGAAAACAGACATGACACCATATGACTTCAAAAATGTTGAACCACATTTTTATTAAGTTGTTTGTGTGGCTTAACAGAGGTTTGGGAAGTCAGTAAGGCCTTTAGACCAAGGAAGACAAAAGCAGAGAAGTCAGAAAGATCAAGGATGGCACAACAGATGTTTGCCTTGGTTTGTTTTCAAAAGGTATTTATTTAATTATTTGCCTTTATTTAAACTTGAAAATAATCATTGAGCGCTGGCCCTTATTAACAATAATGTTGGATAACAGTAAGGAACAAACAAAAGACACAAGCTAAAAGTAAGCATTTGATTAAAACAAGTATTTAAATACTTGCTTTAAAAAACTGGATACACATATGAAAAAAAGACTAGAAGAAGAGAAGTTAAAGTGTTTGTGATCATGGATTTAAATTGACCAAGGAGTCCAAAGAACAGATTTTTACAGTGCATTGTAAAGACTTCCAGGTGGTCAGAGAACCTAAAAGCAGATTTTCCAAGCCCAGATACAGACAGTTTGACATGGTCCAGAACATTAGTCTAGCAAAGAAGTGATATAAGACGGCAGTTTCCCAATCAGGGCCTTGTAGATAACAAAATTCATATGCCTATCACGTATTTTAGACTACCCAGCTTTTCATACAGGATGCAAGGATGGGTTCGAAAGCATAACCAGTAATAAACCTAAGGGCAGAATGATAAACAGCATCCAAGGGTTTAGAAGTGGAGGCAGAGGCTGTACTATAAATCACATCTTCATAATCCGTAGCAGAGGGAAATATTGCTTCAACAATCCTTTCCCTACACAACATAGGAAAGTTAGCTCTATTTCTACACAAATAAGTGTTTTATCAGCATTTATCATTATGTCTATATGGTATTGAATGTGATTATGTCTCCAAATTATTCCAGATACTGGAAACCTGCAGACAACAACATAGACTTAGTTTTTTATGCATTCAATATGAGTAAGGCACGGCGAGGAGAACATTAAAAGAATGTTGCAGGTTTTCCACAGCAGCACGAGCAGAGTCAGCTAAATAATGCAAAATCATCTGCATACAAATGTACATGGCAGATAAAGATGAAAATACATGTTTTAATATAAAACTTGGAACACCCTTTGGCATATGGTATTTTCTCTTACATAGTTTTGGTTGTTATGCACCACAACAGTGAGGCAACTTCCTCGGGTGTGAAAATCCAACAAACATGTTTTTGATTCTGATTTGACACAAGAGATCTCCTGCTCTGATGAGCAGTTGAACGTATTCGAGAGGTGACTGTACTGGTAATCTGACATTTTAAGTGTTTGTCATGGAGGGGAGGTGGCTTGAGGTGGAATGAAGATACAGTATATCTCCTTAACAGCCTGGTAGTTAACAATGTTTGGACTGGTAGTCCACAGTGTTGGTGGTCTCCCCCCACCACATTGGTTAATCTGTTTTCATGTTCCTTGATCACACAAGGGGTGATACCGAATATAGATGTGTCTCCCTGCTCCGTCACCAGGAAAAGCTTATACTAGATGTAAGACATGAGCTGATTATTGACTCTCAGATTCAGTAGGATAAACTGTGGACCAGCTCTTTGTCATTACAAGGACAAATCCTGAACCAGATGATTTCAAAAATACAGCCATAAATATTTTATATATATATATTTTATATTTATTTCTCAGCTGACAACAACACAAGGTACTGTCAACACAAAAGTATTACATAAGTACTGACTATCCAATCAATATTCAGTGTGACCATGTCTCCAGGTACACGGTTTTTACAGGAATCTTGGAAAATCTCCAATAGTTCTTATGTGAACTAAAGTGTCTTCTGTCTCTTCATGTGATCCCCGACTGACTCAGAGCTCAACCCGACAATACACAATTGTATATATTGTATATAGATATGTATAGATATAGATATTGTATATCTCCAATCTGGCCAGGGAACACCTGGGGATTCACAAGGAGGGGGTGAGAGAGATGAGTGGGTAAATTTCACAATGTAAAGAAGCTCTCAATCGAAGTTATCAGTCTTGCTATGAATAAACTTAATTTGATATAGAAAAGTGTCCACTACAAGTGTCCATGAATGGAGCTGATATATTGTTCTCCTCCGGGGAAGTGTCCAGAGAAGTTCAGGGTTGAGGTGCTCGTATGAAAACAGCTTGTGTTTGTCACAAAGACCACAGCCTCTGTCTGGGTAACAAACCAAACTAGAAATTAGAAAGTAACTAAGGTTTGTTCCTGTAGGTGCTAAATTTAAATAAGTTCCTGAAAGGGTTCAAAAGTGCCAATTCATTTTGAAAGAGCCATTTAAGAAACTCCGCTAGCTGACCAATGGCGTAACTTGATCATGAACTAGGACATTTGGGAATGTAGTTCTGGACTGTGGCTTGTTATTGCGTTCCAGTGCAATAACAAGCCACAGTTTGACTTTCTCTGCCTATTTGTGTGTTCTAACTCTTATCACATTCCTCTGTAGTTCGTCCACAGGCATCCATCTCCATCGACATGTTGTCTAACAGCAGCATCCTGGAGCTCGCTGACCAACCAGAGGGCTGGGGCTTAGGGGATCGAGTGGTGGTGGCCAGCACTGACTACTCCATGCACCAGTCTGAAGAGTTCACCCTGTTGCCATGCCCGACTTGCACATCCAACCAGGTCAAGGTCCAAGGTGAGAGAAGCAGTGACCTGCAGTGTGTTTTCAGTGCAGCCATCATATGAAAGGTTGAACTCCTTCTGGGTTATGATTCAAATGATCCAAAAATCCAACCACTCACTGGTTACAACTTTGAATTGTAATCTGTCGAAGAAATTGCGTTATTGTTTTCTAACATTAATAGGCAATAATGAAAATAATCATGTGTTGCCTCATTTTTATATATTTAGTCAAATTAGACACCAGGGAGGGGAATTGAATTCAATCAGTGAGCATGTCACTGCGCTCCAATTAAAGATAAGTCACAAATTCAATGAAAAATAACATAAAGTGTCTTGTAATGATAAAATATAAAAATTAAAATATAATAATACAGCAGCTTTACAGCAATCAAATGTGAGCTGATTCCCTTCCTCATAGATAAATGCACAGGTTGCAATAGAAACAGCAGCCAGCTAAGCATCTTTGTGACTGCAGCCTCTACAATCACTGTCTCAACACTAGGGCTGTAACAATTCTCAAACCAAAACTGAATCTGCGGTCCAGATGTCCAGGGTTCCGGTTCGCAAAGCAAAGCAGGTGCAGCCCGTTGCATGTGTGCATATGTGTCCAATCACAACCCCGGACCGAAGCCCAGCATAATCTGAACCAACACACAGAAGTGATTAGCATCGTCAGAGTGTGGAGGTCGGAGAGATTTATCTGTTTTACCTTTACAGAAGTGCATTGCAAAGTCTGTGTGTTGTTGTTTTGTAAATATACGGAGCGAACTCTGGAAGTTAAGACTGTGAGAGACACGCTCACACACACTCTCTCTTGCCTAATTACTTTTTCAATACGTAGTTTTATGTGAAGTCAAGTCCAACATGTTCTTCAGTGTTCTTCTCTTTACTGTACCAAATGTTGGTGTTTTTTTCCGCCCGCTTTTTATTACACACCCACTACACCCCCTCACAAAACAAAAAAATGTGGTCTGAACCGAACCGTGGACTTGTTATCTGAATCAATGCTCAGAATTTCTATGTCACAGAGGGGATTGGAGAGGATAATTTGGCTGTAGAGTGCACGTCTTTATCAGTCTGCAATTGTTGTGTTTATGTCCACCTGTTCATTTTGGATTTTCTTTTACAGATGCTATATGTACATGTAAGTTACCACTACATTGCCATAGCAGCTGTTTACTTACCAGTCTAGAAGAAATATTGTAATAACGGCTCCAAACTTTCCTCAATATATCCTTCTTTTACTCTTCAAGAGCCTGTCTCCATCGGTGTTTTGTTATTGCTTCTTTACTTCTGCTGAAGTTAGCATGCCGGAGATACCAGAGATAGTAAGTCACTGTAGCTGCAGTGTCAAGCCTCCTCCATTACAGGAATAACTTATGATGTGGAAGAAGCAGAGGGGAGAGTGATAGTGAGTACAGAGACTGAGGACTCATCTGAATAGACAGACAGCAGGTTGTTTTGAAGCTTAAAATAAAGAGGGGATGTTCTTATCTTAAAATAGGTGTGTCAGAGAGTACTGAGGTGCGTTCTACTCTTTCCCAGCTCCTGTGGGATGCCTCAGGCACAACTCAGTTTGTTCTGCAAGGAGGGCAAATGCCTTGTGTGCTTTTCATCCATGAATTTATTAATTTTCTAGCTTAAAATTTGAAAAAATATAGGTCAAGATTAAGCAAATCACAGCATCTCAAATCCACGTATTTCGTTAATCAGTGACTCAAACAGTTGAGTATTTGTCAGTATGTTGCCCAGCTGCATTAGATGCAAGGTTTGATCATTGTGCACAGTTTGATTACAGAAAATTAGATAAAAATGTAAATCATATTATTCAAAATGTTCTTGTATCTGTCACAGTATTCACTTATGTCAATGTTGGGCTAGTCTTAACTAGAGGTCCTTCCATCCATCCATCCATCCATCCCTGATCTATATTGATTAGTCTTTATGGTTTGCGGGAGTATTAGAGCCATCCCCGGCTGACATTGGGCAAGAGACTGGGTACACCCTGGACACATCACCAGTCCCTCACAAGAACAATAGGCTAATTTGTTCCCAAACACAAAATACACACCAATACATGTCATACATGGAACCAAACCACATGAGTCTGTGTTTGAAGAACCGAAAAATACCAGATCTGAATCCTGCTGAGAGACCCAGACCAGATCAACACCAATTTCACAACTGATTGCATGACATACTGTTTTATTTCAGCATAGTGAGTCTTACAAACACTTATCATTTCACTGCTTCCTGACTTATCAGCAATTACAGAGACTATTTACATCAAGACGGACATTTGACCATGTTTCAACATATTTAATCGCTCATAAGTTAAGATTAGACAGCAGTTAATGTTAGCACTAACATTGGTATTTGACACTGTTACATGATACTTTAGGAAATGTTCTTTGATTGTGAAAGATCAGTTCACCTCTGGGACACATGTCTCTAACCCTGGGTTAGGTGGGGTTAGGTTGGGGGGGAAACACAGCACTCTGATTGAGTACTATGAGGGGCATTGCCACATGTAGATGTGGACCCAATAATGTTCTACATGTGCTGCATGCTCAACATTTCATTGTCAAGAGAAACATTTGCAAAATATATTTACTGCATTAAGTATTGTATTTATAAAATGTTTCATGTGCTTATTGTCTCAAGTAGCTCAGTGAGGAGAGGGAGCCACTAACTCTTCCTAGGTTAACCCTTCAATCTCCTATCTATCTGAATGGATTCGAAGAAACAGAGGCAGTGAGATAAATGGGAAAGTATGGCACATTAACACATTCAATATTTTGCAAATATTCATATTAAATCCAGTTGTGACCATGCTATGGAGATGGCAATGTCATCCAGGCAGTTGGCCATGCACACATGCTTCCACCATTAAAGTCTCCCATCAGTTCACAGCTCAGCCTCAGAACGCCAGCTGTGAGTTGGAAGGCACATGTTAGGCCACTCACTGAGGGCGTAGCAAAGACAGAATTCACCAAAAAACATCTTTCATTTTATTTGAAGGTTGTTTTTTTTTATTGAAGTTATTGAGTCGCCCTTACTTAAACAGCACATAGACCACAAACCACTTTGTTACAAAGTGTTTCCACAAGGATAAAAGCAAAAGGTGAGAGATGTTGGACTATAATGAAAAGTGGCCAAGCACACCAACCAAGCAATGGAAATCAGTGACACAGAAAGGCAAGGTGACCTTCAAAACAATCAGGTAAATTGTGTCACTGTTCAGAAGATGGATAAACAAACACTAAGTTAAACATAGTTTACTATAATGGAAGCAGGTAGAACACAGTTAACACGGGCATTCAAGCATTTTGACTTAGAGCTCCATCAAAACAACAGAGGGTTTTCTTAATTTATTTCTATCTTATTTGTTTCCTTATTTGTTTCTCAACATTCTCAATGTTATCAGATGTCTGTTGACATACTCTGACATTAAGACCCTATCTTGCACCCTGGGCAAATTGCACTGACATCACCATGTAGTGCTGCGTCTCTTTGCTTGTTTCAGACCGAGGTATTTATCATTGCCCTGTCCCTCACCCATGTTGGTCAGACAGAACATGTATGTTTCCACTTTGCATTACATTACACAAGGTCTGAGTAGTCATTACAACTTATGGTAAATGGTTTGTATTTATATAGTGCTTGTCTAGTGTTGACCTCTCGAAGCGCTTTAGAGTACATTCACACACACATTCATATAGTGAATCTATGTGCAGTACTTGTTTCTAAGAGGGGCCGTTTGGGTTTCAGAATCTGGGATTGAGCTGCTGATTGGTTGGAGGACGACGACTGCTTTCAGATTAAGATTAAGATTCCTCTTTATGGTCCCACACACAGCATGCAACATGCAAACATGGGGAAATTTGACCTCTGTATGTAACCCATCCGTGTGAACACAGCACACACGGAACACACAGAACACAATCCACACAGTGAACACACACGGAACAGTGGGCAGCCATGAAGGCGCCCGGGGAGCAATTGGGGGGTTCGGTGCCTTGCTCAATGGCACCTCGGCAGTGCCCAGGAGGTGAACTAGCACCTCTCCTCTCCGGCCACCCTCCGGTTCCCAAGCCAAGTCGCTATGGACTGCGCTGCTGCCTCAGACACAGTGCACAAGGGCTTTTTCCATTTTTAAGGTGGTGTTTGTGTGTGTGTGTGTGTGTGTGTGTGTGTGTGTGTGTGTGTGTGTGTGTGGCAGGGGCAGGTTGAGATGACCTAGAAAAGGTCAGTTTATTGAGGCCCATTGACACTGACATACACACACACAGAGCCAATGCCAAGCTAGTATTAACACAGAGGCACTTATATTAGTACTTCAGCCACACATTGAGCAGGGTTCTTCAGGTCAGCCTTGTCAGCCGTCTCCGTTCTTGTGTATGAATCAAAAAAACTCTTTGTCACTTGGAAAAGACTTTGTGCCTGCTGTGGCTAAAAGTCAGCATTAACGTGATGTGACGTGACCTTGCGGTGCTGTCACATCCTGTCACAGATTCATGCACCAAAAGAATTAAAGTGAGCATTTCTTCCACTGTGGATTCAGGAGTCCATCTATTTATTTTCAAAAAGCTGCTGGCATTTGGCTCCTGCCCAGCTGCATCAGAAGATCAGTCCATTAAACCTCCCCCATACCTCCCCCACTCCTCTCTGTTTTCTCTCAGCTCTTTGACGTCACTGGGTCCATGGCCATCCAAAGTGGAAATCCTATTTTGGAGAGCCTGGGGCTGCTCCTCAGAGCTGCTGTCATACTCCTGACTATTATCCTTTTCATTAATTCCTGCCCTTGTGCCACTTTGCTGCACCGTTTTTGTGCTAATACAGTCTACTCCCCAGCCCCTGAGGTAATGCACAAACAGTGAGGGTGTGTTGTTGAGACACAGACAGACAGCCTGCGGCTATTTATCAGTTTAAGTCCAATAAGTAGTGCCTGGGTTTTACATGTTGAACTTTTGACAGTTCTAAATGGCATTATGTGATGATGGGTGTAGAAAATAAATACTGTGGAATGGATCAATGGCCTGGAGCAGTGGTGAAGTATTTAGCGTTATTCTATTTCCATCCTGACATTTAACTAAACTCACAAAATCAGGTTCTGTCTCTCCAGCTCAGTTTTAACATCTTTCACCAGCCCAGAGACGAGCCCTGTCAAAACCTGCAAACCACAATAACAGCTATCACAACTTCTGCAGTTGATACATTACATAGCCCTTAAATATAGCCTCATTAAACCCATATGGGAGGATTTGACATGCAATTCCAACATGAGCGACTACTCTTCTGGTTTCATGCTTTCTATCGTGAAATAGACAAGTGAAGTGAAAATTGTCTGCTATTTTTGTGAAGGGTTACCTATCACTAGTTGTAGAACAGTCCACATTTAAACCGGATTAATTTAGTTAAGGCCAGACTTAGTGAGATATTACATTAGCAGTATGAGCACTACTCATTGTTTCAAAATGATTCCATCTATAAGCTACATGGTTGTTGTTGAATTATTTGCTCTGTGAATGTGATGATGTGTGACTCAACAGTATAATCATCAAAATGAATGTATGTGAACCTCAGCTGTTGAAGTGTTAGGTCTGAGCTGGAATGAAAGTGTCCTGGCTGTGCTGGTGGAAGGAGTAGGAGGAGAAAAGAGGTTATGTGGGTGTCTGAGCTTCTTTCACTCAGATTTCACACTCAAACATTTCTTTGGTTCCATTTCTTTCCCTGGCATCTATTTGTTTTTTTCTGATCAACACAACACATGTGTTGTTCAGAATGTAAATGTGTAGGAGTGAAGGACACGTGGAACTGAGCCGGTTTCTGCAGCATTCTTCCACTTACTGTGTTGTTTTGTTGCCTTTTATGGGCTCCTCTTTGTTCTCCTCTTCTTCAGGAGATACACTACATGCAACAAGTATAATGCTCTAGCTTTTAAACTGGCTAAAAGCTCAATGCTTGAGGGGTGGGAGGTGGGAGGGAGGTTGAGGTTAATATTTGTAAGCTATCTAGATTTCTCAGTATCATAACAGTCAAACAACATGTCCTCCAACCACATCGAAAACATTTCTACCTGTTGTGTGTTGTAGCTGTAGCTGTTGTCATTTGTAGCTTTTGTCTGATCGTATCATTAAGCCAAAATCAAAAAGTGTGTTAAATAGCCATCCCAGCATTAGAGGTCATAATGCCTAAAGGAATATTTCAAACATTACAGGCCTCCAGCTGAGCTTTATATGCAGTGTGTGGTGCAGAGTGGAGTTAGAAACTTTGTGTTCATCCTATTATTATAAAAGATGATTATAATAGAGACAGATAGATCCAAAAATACCAAGGGTACCAGGGTCTGTCATTTGCTACAGGAATAAAAGACAGTGTAGTGCACTGCACCTTTTGTTCTGAGCTTCTAGTAGCAGCAGGATGATGGAGGGAAGTCCAACTCTTTGATGGCAAACAACATGAGCAGCAAGTTCACATTAGTGGAGGTCATAAAAACCACTGTGCAGGTGCATTCACACTGAATCTGTAATCTCTGAAGTTGACATATGGATTGTATTCCATCATTTCTTCTGTATCTGAAGCAACATGCTGCCACCATCACAGCCATCTTCTTAACAGATGGCTGGCATTGGCCTGGACACCAGGTTAGTGGGAACATGTAGCAAGTTTAAAATCAGATGGGGCGGAAGGTGAGGTGGAGAACTACTGAGTTTCTGACTGTTCTGTTGCTCTCGGGTGAACGCTAGCTAATGGTCCGCTCTCAAGTGTTGCATTCATCTGAAACATCTGCTCAGCCACACACACACACACACACACACACACGAACACTATTCTCTGGTGTGAATTGACATCTGTTGAAACTGTGCTCAGTTTGATGAGTGTTGATCCGATCAGCAGTTTTCAACAGATGTCTCTATATTTTTGTTTGTTGTAATCTCTTGTGTGTGTGTGTGTGTGTGCGTGTGTGTGTGCATGTGCGTGTGTGCAGGTAAGGCTCAGTTTATCCACATGGGTGAGGAGGTGGACGGTGTGGATGTGAGGGCAGAAGTTGGCCTGCTGAGTCGTAACATCCTGGTCCGTGGGGAGATGGAGCCTGGCTGCTACGGCAATGAGGCTTGCAAATTCTTCGACTTCGACACTTTTGGTGGTCATTTGAAGGTACACTGTTTCCCTAACCTTTTTATTCACAACAGACAACCAGGTCATTCCCTAAGCAACCAGTTTTTACACGAGGGATCACGAAAAGTAAAGGAGCCACATATTTCAGATCAATCAGCATATTTTTGTGATGCAGATGAGCTTTCTGTAATTCCTGCCCATGTAAACAGCACTTGCAAGATAATCTAACTGCACTCAACTAATCTCAGGGTCCTCTTTCTGTAAAGTTTGACATTTGAGTCAACTTGAGTGTTTAGATGTTATCACAAAAAAATCCATACTGGATGATTCAGCACGTCACAATTCAGCTCCAGTGCCAATGTTTAGTGCCACTGCAGGAAGTAATGTGTCTTTTGGGTAGTGAGGTGGAAGGTAGCAGTGTGGAGGTAGTGGTGGAGGATGATTGCAGGTATTGTGGAGAGCACAAATTTTAATCACACTGACCCTGGATGTTGTCATTGTATGAACTGGATTTTTGCTTAACTGTCCAACCCCAACGTCCTTCTGTGGACATATTGTTGCAGAAGATCATTCCATACACCCTCCTGGTAAAATCTCACCATGCACATATCCATTTCATTACATCTGACACTGCGAGAGGCAGGGCACACCCTGGACAGGTCGCCAGTGAATCACAGGGCTGACACATAGAGACAAACATTCATTCTCACATTCACACCCAGAGGGAATCTAGAGTCACCAGTGATATAAACCAAGAAGAAGAAACCAATAAAAATAAGTCGTATGTCATTGCTTCCAAAACAACACATCAAAGCCTTTTCCATTGTCCTGTGAGCAGGATTCTGTTTTTATTATAAACGACAAGTAGAGCATAAAGTTTTTGTAAGAATAAAATTATATCATATAATGAATTAATTTCCAGTCCCTGTGTATTAAAAGAGATCTATGATGCAAGATATATGTTGTTAAAGCAAACCTATGCAGCTTCAGGCCTATAAAATATATTTTATTTGATTATTAATTAATAATTTATTTTCTACTTAAGCTTCTCTGAAATAAAATACAGTGAATAATGGGCTCATTAAGGAACTCAAACCTTTTCCCAGCAACTGTTGATAAATAAATATAGAAGCAAATCAAGTTTAGAAATCAGTGGATGTGGTCCTAACCTCATCTTTACTCTAGTGTTTGAATTTCCCAGCACTCTACAACTCAAAGGCTTATTGACTCATTGGATACATTTGAAATTAAAGTGCATAATATGACGAGCCCATTTCAAAGAGAACAAACAATGACTTAAAAAATAAAGCAAACACAAGTGTTCTGTGGCTGCTAAGATGTGTGTCAGAATGTTCACCAGCTAACACACGTAAACACTGACATCAGATGACAGTTTGAACCAGTGACAGTGTCCCTTCCCCCCCCACCACCACCCAGAGAACAGCTGCAGCTGAAATGTGGAGAACGGCCCCCTCCTGAAGCCCGCTCCACCCCTCAGAGCATCACTGTAATGTTTTAAGAAGCCCTGCTACTCTGAGCTCAGACACCCACCAAAAGATGAGGGTGTGATGGGAAAAAAGAAATGGTTTCATGACAGGGAATCTGAAAGAGTCTGGAAGAAGTTCAGTTTCTCATGATGTAACTGGTGCATATTAGTTGAAGGAGCAGTTCAAAAGGACAGATCATACTCCAGAGTATAATGAGAAGATCATTTTTATTTAGTTCTATGTGTATCCACTGCAGAGTGGAGGTCTGACTCCAAAGTACGCACAGGGTTAAAAGTAAAAGTCTGTTGATGCTGTATGGATCTGCCTGTCAACAAGATTAAAGAAGAGAGGGTGGAGAGGGACACCGAGAGAAAGGAAAGGACAGATGAGAGACAGAAAGAGAGAGAGAACTGTGGTTGTATTGCTCATGTTTCTCCCCCCATGGCAAGCTATCATATCCTATTATAAATGTCCATAATGGGCTCATGTCACGTATTTCTCATGCATTATTGTGTGAACAGCACCTACCAGCAACACACTCGCAGCGAGGAAAGCCCCCGTGAGATTTCAGTGAAGCCTCATAACCGCTCCCACGCCTGACATTTGTGCTTTCACTGATTATCTTTTACTGTAAAACCTTGTATCTCCATCAGCAGGTCATCAGCTGAGAGGTGCAGCTCGTATTTTTGGAATCGTTTCATAAACGACAGGGTGGTGTTGCATATTATCAAAGGCATTTTCATTTGATCAACAGAAGTTCCAATAAATCACACAGTGGCAGTTAGGGGGTTTTGTCACGATATGGTGCAACAGTGGTTTGAGTTTGTGGAACAAAGCAGCTTTTCATCAGTGAGTCACTCTGCTCTCTAATGTCTTTTATTCCCTGATCAATCTCCCTCCGTCCCTCTTCTTCATTCAGTGATTCTGCCATGTTAACTGCCTCTACGACATCCTTTCATCTCTTCTTTTCCTCTATTCTCTCTCTTTTTCTGTTACATCATTTCTCCGTCCCATGTACCTCTTCTACCGTCTTCCCCTTCCCCTGTCCTTAGTGTCTATTTTTCAACACAGCCTCTGTCCTTCATTTCTCCTCCACAACTCTTAACCTTCCTCTCTACATCTTATTTGTCCATCCTTCCATCCATGCCATTCCACTGTCCTGACTTTTTTTACCTGGTAACTCCAACCTCCATCTGTTCTTCCTCTCATCCTTCCCTTTCATTTCTATTCCATCCCTGTTTCCCTTCATGCCTCTCCCATACCTTCCCTCTTTCATTTTTTCCTTCATCTGTAAACTATCTATCCTATCTTTGCACCTCCCTCCCCACAATGCCTTTAAAAAATTCTCTTTTCATTTCTTCTATCCATCCTTTCACATTTCTGCCGCACAATTACTTTCCTCCATTCCTCCATCCACACATTTCTTGCTCAATCTTCACCCTCCACCGTTCATGTCCTTCTTTTCCCTTGTTCTGTCACTGTCATTCCCCTTTCTTCTTTTGTTTGTATTATTTTGCTTTAAAAAACACCCACTGTTCAGATTCTATGTTTTGTCATTGCATTTCAGAATCCCCATTTGCTTTTCTTTGCTGTGCCTAGTGATTACAGTTGAAGCTGTTCTTGGAGTGATGTGGTGACCTGATCTCCCTGCAGAGGTGACTGAATTATATCTTCTGTTATCAGGTGGAGCGGGGCTTCAAGGCAGTCCATATATCTGGGATGGAGCTGCAGCACATGGGCCAGCAGACAATGGGACATTACCCCGTCCATTTCCATATCAATGGAGATGTGGATGAGAGGGGAGGCTACAACCCCCCCACCTCCGTCAGAGATCTATCCATCCACCACTCTTTCTCTCGCTGCTTAACCATCCATTCCTCCAATGGGCTACTGGTCAGTTAGGACATTTTACTTTTACATTTAGTTTTACTTGATGTATTATAAGTAATTAAGCACTTAAAAAAGACTGAAGGTGTGGGGAAAAAGGATTTGTCTGTCTAAAGGTATCTAAGGTTTGATAGTTCAATATGTGCAAGTGTAAAAACTACAAGTTTTAGTTTTACAAATTGGAGATTGTGTTATGGTGTTCCATGTCTAGGCTGGGCCCTGGCAGCTTTTGTCTGAATGGGTCCCATTTTCCCCAAACATGCGTATTCTCCTCATCTAACTCTTTAATGATCTCCTATACAAAGTGCCTTGAGATAATGTACTGTATGTTATGATTTGGCGCTATGCAGATAAAATTGAATTTGTAAGAAAGCTAATGAGCACACGTCTCAAAGCATCCCGTTGTCCATTCAAACACAAACAGTATATTAAACAGGATATAGAACACAACTTAACTATTTGTAAGATATACTGTATAAACATGAAATAGATGTAATCAAAATTTCACATTAACAGAAATATGTTTAGTGCAACAATTCTGTTCATGCAGTTTGACAGATTATAGAGCTAAGTGACCAATACGTCAAACACCATCACTACAAAAGAAACGGCTAAAGAAAAACAATGAGTACATTTGTGACAAATCCTCCCATATAACTCTTTAAAATCTCACAGTTTGATCCATGTGTTTCAATGGAAGTTAAAGTCATTAGTGTGCGAAGGAAGTCAGCAGGAAGTCAGCCAGCTCAGCCACATAAGCTCTCTAATGTTCATGCTCGATGGGCCCAAAAATGTGAAGGCATAAAAGGCATTTACAGCTAATGCTCTTGTGAATGATTAAGGAACCATATTAGAGAACAGAATTTCCCTCCGCACATTCACATGGAGTCTGTGTCCAGAGACTTTAAGGAGGATGTTGAATCAGAGTCAGTCGTCACAATGTCAGTTTATGTAACATGGAAGATGGTGCTAAGATGTTAAAATGTTAATAATGGTGATAATCATGCATTTAACAGAGGGTGGAGATAACTGTCCTATTTGGTCTGAGGAGAGATGAGAGTTGAACCTCAGCTATGCAGAAAGAGTATGAATGTGTGATAGAAAACGTGCTCTGTATTTATAAGCCCTGTGTGAATGTGTGAATGTGATTTGTACTGTAAAGCGCTATCAGTGGTGAATAAGACTGGAACGACACTTTATAAATACAGTCCATTTACCACTACTCATAGTTGACGTTCACTTCTCTGGTTAGAATGGGGAGGGAAGCCATGCAATGGTGCGTCTGTCAGCCCATGATCAGTGATAATCAATGTCTTTTTCACCCACAGGTAAAGGATGTGGTGGGCTATGACACACTAGGCCACTGTTTCTTCACGGAGGATGGTCCAGAGGAGAGAAACACGTTTGACCACTGTCTGGGTCTGATGGTTCGAGCAGGGACGCTGCTGCCTTCAGACAGAGATAGCAAAATGTGTCGTGACATCACTGACGGAGCGTACCCAGGATATGTGGCCAACCCACGCCAAGACTGCAGGTAAGAACATATGACCTCTGTCCAGTGCTGAAGTTTGATAATGATGCAAAGCACATTAAGAATATTGTCTTTGAGGGAGCAGTGCAGCCATAATAAATGAGTTTCCTCTGATGTAGAGACTGACACAGCACTTCTAACTATTATATGGCTATTAAGATTCCTCTTTATGGTCCCACACACAGCATGCAAACATGGGGAAAGGTGACCTCTGTATTTAACCCATCCATGTGAACGGAGCACACACGGAACACAGTGACCACACACGGCAGCCATGAAGGCGCCCAGGGAGCAATTGGGGGGTTCGGTGCCTTGCTCAAGGGCACCTTGGCAATGCCCAGGAGGTGAACTAGCACCTCTCCAACTTCCGTCCATGCTGGACTTGATCCGGCCACCCTCTGCTTCCCAAGCCAAGTCGCTATGGACTGAGCTACTGCCTCCCTAATATTATATAACTATTTGTTTTCTCACACAGGGTTGTCTTAAGAGACAATACAAAATGTGTCATATACAACAGGGGCAGAACTTTTAACCATTCAGGATTTGTTCATGAACTTCACAGTTATGTAGATCAGGTAGTGAACGGCAGCCTTTTGATATTTGGGGGATGAAAAAAAAGCACCACTCTCCCTGTTACAAGTCATTGTACCATGGAAATGCATAATGCTTTAATCTCAAGCTCCAAATCTCTTAAAGCACCCGAGTGCTGTTACTGCGTCAAAGTGAGTCACTTTCTCTCTGCCACAGCACTTTTCATAGGTTAGAATAATTACATGAAATGCCTCACATCTGTATATTTCCTTCATCTGAAGCTATAAAATGAACAAAGATGTAACTGTGGAACAAGACACATTCACATGCAAACAGAGAGACAGCAATGAAACTTTTAAAGGTGATAGTTCTGTTTGAATCAGAGAGACTGACCAGAAGAGCCAACAAACAAACAATTTTCTCTAATGTCTCAAAGACACAAAAAACAAATAATTAGAAGAGTCAGAAGCTTCTGTGGAAAAGAAAGTCACACTGCCAAAGAGCATAAAGGATAAAACTAATTTGCAGTCGCTAATGATCTTTTCAGTTTGACAGAAACACACAGACACACACACAGACACACTTAAGTTCGACTCTATGGTGCCTTTTTGTTACAGTCCGTCTGTGTTTGTGACGTTTATGATTATGTGAGTATTGCAGCACCTGCAATTACTTCACACCTATTAAATTTGTTGATGGCATTTTCAATTATCCGCCAACATTGTAAAGGTCAGCAAGTGCTCTGTTACGCAACCTGCATTCACACATATCAATGAAATAACAAACAAAGTAAAAACAAAACTTTCAAACTCAAGCATACTATGATTCAAACAACTGGTAATTGTACAAATGTACGACAGCCAATGAACTTGCCAAATATGTTGATTAACATATCCACATTAGGTTAATAGAAAAATTAATTGAATTGCTATTAGGTTTTCTTCACAATGTATCGGAAATTGTAGTTTAATAAAATTTGTATATAAACATAATATCGAGAGTTCCAAAGTAACCTCCCCATGAGTGAGAGATACATACACAGCTCTTTCCACTTAAAGTAATATCTGATGTACTTCATAATAAATATCCTAAATCAGATTATAAAACACTGGCTGAGGCTTTACATACAATATTGATTTTGGCTTGCCATCATCAGATTCACTGTCAAAAGTAGTTCAGGGAATTCCATTTGTAAGTCCATAGTTCCAAACAGGAACAAATATTTAACCTGATATTTTCAGGTGATTTGGAAACATATTGCCTGCAGTGTGCAGGATAAAGCTTGGGCAAGTGATACATATTTACCTCATGTTACATTATTGAAGCTTGTAGTTTTGAAATCTTTGACTTTGAGAGTCAAATGGAATCTTCCCACTTCTACTGCTCTATTTAATTCCAATTAATCATGTCAAGAGCTGGAGGAGTATTGATACCAATAGAGGAGGAATCCTCGAACATCAGCCAATTTCGACCTATCAGTCCCCTCAATGTAGAAGGCTAGCTCTTCTTTCGCATCATAGCCCAAAGGCTGGTGGATACAACGGTCCAAAAAGCTGGAATTCCAGGGTTCTCTGGATGTTTAGAACACATTAGCATGATCTGGCACCAAATCCAATCAACTAAGAGTGAGAAGAGAGATCTACATGTCATCTTCATTGATCTCACTAATGCATTTGGATCAGTACCACATAGTGTACTCTGGGCTGCTTTCAAATTCTTCTAAGTATCAGAGTCCATAACAAATTTGAATAAAGCCTTCTTCGAAGATCTGCAATTCTGCTTCACCACACCAGATTTTACCACCATATGCAGCGCCTCCATGAAGCCCATCATGGATGGCTGCGCTATGGCGATGGAGGTTATTATTAGAGCTTCAGAAAGGGTGGTAGATGGCGATAGACAAAACTTGGGGTCTGATTAACATCAATCAGGGCCTACATGGACAACATGACAACCCTGACCACAACAGCACCATGCACCAGACGGTTGCTAGGGAAACTTGCAGACAACATTACATGGGCCAGAATGAGGATCAATCCATCAAAATCAAGAAGCATCTCAAATGAGCAAAGTTAAGATATCAGACTGTAGGTTCTACATAAATGGAGAACCCCTTCCAACAGTGTCTGAGAAACCAATAAAAAGCCTTGGACGATGCTATGATGCAAGCCTCAAAGACTGCGAGCAGGTCCAGCAACTGAAGCAGGATGTCAACAGAGGTCTTAAGAACATCTACCAGTCCATACTTCCTGGCAAACTAAATCTCTGGTGCTTACAGTTTGGCCTTTCCCCCAACTAATGTGATCACTTACAGTAGTTGACTTTCTCCTCACAAAAGTTAAGAACATGGAGAGATCAATTCCAATGTGAGAAAGTTGTCAGGCGTCCAAAGATGTCTGAGCAACATTGGCCTATATGGACACGGCATTCTCGAGCTACCTATCTCAAAGTTTCATTGTGAGTTTAATCCACCAAAACAAGGCTGGAGATGACCCTCTCAGAGTCCAAAGACAAATCTATACAGGCTGTTGGACCATAACTGACAACAGGATGGAAATGGACACCAAAAGATGCAGCTCAACAAGCAAAAGCAACACTCAAGCATGCTGACTTGTGGGCCACGCTCAACAGGGAATAGGAGGTTTGGGCCTAGGTCAGAGTAGACCCCTTAGGAACAAAGCAATAATTATTTTATAGCAGAGAAAATTGGTAGTCCTGGAAATCCAGCGTCAGGGAGAGGCAATCAGATGTGCGAAGGCTGTCACTCAAGCCAGACAGGATAAAAACAGTGGATAAAATGAGAAAACATAGAGGATAGAAAGATCAGCTGAAAGGACCTGTGGGGAATGGAAGCAAGCAGGATTAGCTTCCTGCTTAGAGCACCATACAACATCCTTCCATCACCAAAAATCCTACAGCAGTATGAAGATCCATCCTGCCCACTAAGCTCAACCCCAGCTACCCTCAGGCACATCCATTTAAAAAGACATAGAGGTAAAGATGTCTGATCTACTGGCCACATGGCTTTCATAGTACTGCCATACAAGCCAGTAGTCAGATTTACCTGGTAGTTGGTCATTTAAGAAGACCTTCAACGTACAAGGGAAAGTCATCATGCTGTCCTAAATTCTAAAATCAAAAAATGAACTTTTACACGGCTGTTTACATGATTAATATACTTGGTTCATATATAGCTTTTTTCATATACTTTCGTGAGCAACTTCACATCGTACACAAATTGCAGAACTACAGGAAACAGTTTAAATTAATTCTTAAGATCCTGCCAGCTGGATGGAGTTTTCCTGCTCTCCCTGTAAATGTGTGGTTTTCCTCTGAGCGTAGTACAAAAACAGGCTCAGGCTCCCCCTCAACCTGAGCTGTTTATGGAAGACCCCACCCCCATGTCCCAGCCATAACCTATTACATGCTACCAGAGAGGCTGCTGGAAAATTGAAACTTTTTCAATTTGCAGTCACCAGAAAAGATACACACACACACACACACACAAACAACAACGGCACCCTGAATTCTGAGTACAGCTCCAGATGTCTTGCTTTTAGCTTCTTACATAAGTTACAAGTGGTTGCCTTATTTAGTTGTAGAAATGCTCTGAGACACTGTTTGCATACTGTTGCAGTCGACCTGCTGCTGCACCTGGACTTGCCACCATGTGTTGTGATTGTTACTGTCTGCCTTCATTTGTCTTCCCTTTGCATTTCACATCAGACTGAAACACAGGGTTTGTATGCTGCCCTCTTCAGTTTTTATCTCTCCCCTAACTCTATCCATAGGTATAGTTATGTACATATATGTTTTTTGACTAACTTGTCATTCATGTCTTTATTTTAGCCTGTTTTGTGATCTGAAATCAATCAGAGCCACCTCATGAGATGAGTCAGACAGATCCTGACTCATCTCCCTTAGCAGTGATGTTTTTTTTATGTGAGATTTAAAAACGACGGAGGATAAGCCCACACTATGTTTGCTATGAATAATGTCTGTCTTCCTTGGACGACTGCAGTAATATGAGTTCTCAGGCTGAGTCTGCATCCAGCCTTTACATCTGTCAGTGTGTAGAGACTCTCTAAGCCATTTGTTGATTAAAGTTTGCTTAGCTCAAGTCTGTAAGCCATGAGTGACTATGCAGATATGGCAGGGTGAGCTTCAGGATTTGACGTCAGCACAATCCTTCCTCATGTCTAACAGCATAGGTGGTACACACCTACTCTAAGATTGTTGTTACTTAATGTGAACACAGTAACAAAGGACAACATAAGAGGACTAAAATCTTCCAATTGCTACAATAGCAGACAGAATAAGTCACTTTGTATTCTACATAGTCCCTCCAGATGAGGAGCTTTAATTTTAAAGACTAGGGCCCAAAAGGTCTAGCACCATGTTAACTAGAAAACTGCAGTCTCAGCCGGGGTTGTCAAGCTCCAACATGCTCCCAATGCACAGTTTGAAAAGAGACACAATACTAAGCCATCTGGTGGGATAAAATTCAAATGCCAGGCTGATGAAGTTGCATTTCTCACAACAGAATGAACCAGGATGGATCACCAAGATGCTTTCTGTAGCAGTAGACTGGTGCTGTTTGCTTTCTCAACTCAGCTTTGACGCAATGTCAGATTTTGAATCAATCAATCAAACCTGTCCCAATTCCCCTGCCTTGGCCCCACCCCTAGATATGAAGTGCCCTCCGAACGAAGCCACAAGGGGGAGGGCTGGAAAAGCTCCGATAGGAATTGGGACACCACTCGTTATGACAAGGCTTAAGGTCCAGTGACAAACAATATCAACTAACATTATCATATTAACAACCATTATTAACCAACATTATAATAATCTATTAGTGACAACTGCAGGACAGACAGGACAGATTGATCTATTGATCAATACACAATCAAGTCAGCGTGTTTACATTACATTATTTCAATGTAATGTTAGTCCTGTCCATAGAAACGTCTGCTCCACACTTAAAATGTTACAACATGAGCGGGGACCATTCAAGATTCATATATAGAACAAGGAGGTAACAAGCATTACTCGTTACTTTCACTCAGACTGTGTGCATGCTTGTTTTGAGGGTGTGAATTTTCCTGAAACGCTTGTCACAGCGATTCAATTACGTCTGCTACTGAATTAAAATAAGATATTCCACTGGATCCAAAAATGTTTTCATGTTCATTTGAAAGGTAATGTGGAGTTTCTGAAATGTGTTTGCTGATTTTGATTGAGTGTAAACAGGTCACCAGTGACCAGATGGGTTTTTAGAGTTTAACAAAGGACAACACTGAACTCTAACTTATGAAGCTGAATCAATCCCCACTGGAAACTAGAAACGGATTAACAAACAGATGGTCTCATACCCTGACCATGCTTAGGATACTGGTTTGTCTTTTGTAGCTGCTCGCCTTCAATCCACAGCAGGAAGCCACGAGCCCTGTTGTTACTAGTCCCCAGGGTAACTTTGAAAAGCTTCGGTAGCTTAAGTGTCTCCTACTCTGCCTCCCATTACAAGACACTTATTTTTTCTTTGATTGCACTAAGCTAGTAACTTTCTCTAGAATGTCAAGCAGTCATGTGGGCCACTCCACTGTGAACCGCTATAGGATTTTGCAATTTTTATCATTTTTATAAAATAATATAATTTTTAGATGATAGCAGAGGCAATCTCAATCAATGGTGGCAGCTTTTCTACACTATCACTTTCGCCCATAAATGTGACTGTCACTGTAAATGGTTGTTTATATGACACTGGAACGGAAGGATGAATAGATATTGATGCAAATTGCCCAACCTTAAACTTTTAAGAAAATGCAACTGTCTGCCTACAAACATACATTAAAATAGTTTTTTTTCTCGCTATTATCATTCCTCTTATTCATTCTGGCCATATATCATATATAAGAGCAGTCTTTGTAGTATAAAGTTCCTCCTTTGTGTTTTCTTGGACGGTTTTCCTTGCTGAGTTGCCATGGTGGGAGAGGAGCAGAAAACTAATTTTCCTCACTAAATTCTATGACTTGCTTGACCAACTTGACCCTCTCAGACTATTGAAGCCTGCTATTAGTTTTTTTGCTGGAGTTTAGAATGAGGCTGTACACGGATTGTGGCCTTTTTCCCCTTCAATCACTTAATTTTGAAAGTGAAACAAAACAAAAAATCAAATCCAACTAACTCGCATTTTAATAATAACGTTTCCTAAAGGCAAATGTATTTATGCAGTCCATATTTAGAGACAAGGCAAAGGCTAGGGAGTAATTAAAATAATTTATTAAAAACATTCAAAACACATAAAAAAGCAAACAACACAAGGCAATTTTCAGTGCTCTACAGTGATAGTCATAACATACACTATCCCGAGGCACTTAGCTAGTGACATGTAGGAAAATGAATCAGACAATATGCAGACAATAAGGCTCTATTTCAAATGAGATGTTGATTATGAATAAAAGAGTCTTGAGAATGGACCCTGGAAGACCTCTACATGTAATTGGTCTTTGCTCATATCATTCAATATCATCCCTGTCTTGGAAATATGATTGAAGCAATTAAACACAGCGCTAGAAAGACCAACCCTTTGACAGTATCTTATGACAGAAAACCCTTTTGAGTTTTTATGACAACTGAAGTCTACCACAGGTTCTCTGTCAAGTTTGGAAGGGGAGGGTGAGGTGAGGGGTATTCAACTGCAACCTGACACTTCACCACTAGATGTCACAAAATTCTACACACTGTAGTCTCAGTTCTGAATTATATATTTGCTTGACTTTTTCATCGGTAGGGATTTTGTGGGTGTAAAAGCCTGGGTAAATAATGTTTAGGTGTTATAGTTATATCTTTCTGTTACCTTTGTTCTGATGCTGCTGCTGCTACGAGCTG
This sequence comes from Paralichthys olivaceus, assembly GCF_024713975.1. Classification (NCBI taxonomy): domain Eukaryota; kingdom Metazoa; phylum Chordata; class Actinopteri; order Pleuronectiformes; family Paralichthyidae; genus Paralichthys; species Paralichthys olivaceus. The sequence continues at coordinate 2,920,566 of NC_091093.1, read as the reverse complement.
GCATTGCCTTTTCAAAGAAGAAAAACACCAGCCACCACAACATCACAAATGTGTAGACATTTGAAAATAATTAGGACTGAAATATGTTGCTTATTATGTGTTAAGTCCTTCACATGAAGGAAACGGCTAAAGTTATACAGGACGTATAAGAGTTATTTTGCACAAGTACCATCATTGGGATTATTAACAGAATATTAAATTTACTTTAACGGAAAATTATTGCTAGTATTGCTTGACCGGAGGATCTAAACTAAAACACAACATTAAAACATTTCCATATGACCACTGTTGTGTGTTTGTTATTAAATAAAGTGGCGATCCCACCCCATTTTCCCAGTACTCCACAGCTTCACTAAAAGAGTTTAGGGGAACTGCAGCACTGCTGGATTACATTAACCAACTTCCAAAAACATTAAATAAAGGTTTTGTTAATATAGAAAAACATTAATTAACATTGGCTTTCCAACCAGGGTCCTGATACTCAGTAAAGCTGAGTGTCCCAAAGGCATTGTTGTTCTCAATAGGGTCAGGAGGCTACAACAAAGTCACCAGTTTGGGGCTCCAAAGCCACTTTTCTTTCCGTTTTATGTCCCTGAATGTGAAGTTCAGCTGGTTCTGGACCAGTTGCGTGGGAAGCAGCAAATGAGTTTGAATACGTTTTTCCTCATCTTGTATTCGGTATAGTTAAGGAATTCTTCAAGCTCTGTGATTTTTTTACTGAGCATGGCACAGCTGGTGCGTTCAGTTGAGCAGGAAGGGAGGGGAGGTATCTTTTTCTCAGGCAACCGTCTGTGGCAGGGATCTGAAACTTTCCTGTGTCCTGAGGGTAAACTTTTCCGTTCTCCTATGTTTTTGTCAGTGCTAGTGCTGGTAATAGCTCTCCTTGGAAGAATGTTTAAGAGTAGTCAGGAAATTAGAAAATGTAAGAAAAAAAGAACAAAGCACACGGAGAGCAGAGGAAAACACATCTGGAGAGTAACAAGGTCACTCACACACATTATAATCATACAGAACCAGTTAGGAATACAATATAAATGAAGGAGAAACCGTAGTTGTTTTAGCATCAGGTGTGAGAGAGAGCAACGTGCACCCCACAGCCTCAACAGTCAGACTCAATGTAATCAAGTCAATAATCATCCAATGTTCTTCGGTGGTCTGTTGAATTCCGGTGTGTGTCTTAGCTTCGAGCAAATGTGCCTGCTCTGTGCTGTAGTGCCTTGTCTCCAATGTGTGTGTGTATATCCACCCACTTGAAGACACACATCACACTTACCAGTGGGTAGCCTGTTCCCCCCTTGCAAATTACATTTTGAGCATAAAGATGCAGCTCAGCATATAAAGCAGTTTAATCCAGGTCACATGACGTTTTATCTCACCTAACTGCCTGTGCCTTCAGCTGCAGAGCATAAAGGCCAAGGTTAGGGGTGCAGAATGGCACTGGCTTTCCCTGATATGGAGTCATCCACCTGCTCTGCAGCATGAGAGTACTGGAAGGATTTTGCTTGTTTTCCTCTCCTCTTTCCTCTCCTAATTTATGCATTTATAACAGCCTGGTAATACACAATACACTATACTTCTAATGAGGCTTTTTGTCCAATTTGTCTGGATCATTGTATTCTGTAATGATTTGGAAATCCCAATGTATTTGTTACTGTCATTCAAAAATTCCCATTTAATCAAACTTGATTGCACTAACATCATTCCCCATTGTACGATTTTCGATGATTAATTTCCAGTCAGCTTTTCACGCTCCCTTGTGGCCTCTTCTGTCTCCTCTACCATCACTTTTAAGCTGTGTGTGTGTGTGTGGTTGTGTGTTAAATGCTCAGAACAACACATTGTAGTCAGATTTGCCAGAGGCAGGAGACATGTGGGCTGAGGAGGATGAGAGCTGTCATTTAAACTGAGCCAGATGAATGTTCTGGGTCTAAATGCTTTGTTAATTTAAAGTGTGTGTGTGTGTGTGTGTGTGTGTGTGTGTGTGTGTGTGTGTGTGTGTGTGTGTGTGTGTGTGTGTGTGTGTGTGTGTGTGTGAGGACCAGTTTAAGCCTTTAACCCACAGAGTCAGGACATTTTTGTCAAAGTAAGGACATTTTGGCCAGTCCTCACTGTGATCCCCTTTAATGGACTGTTTGGGGGTCAAGACTTGGTTTTAGGGTTGAATTAGGTTTAGGTTAGGTTAAGGGTTAGGCATTTACTTTGGATGGTTAGGGTTAGGGTAAAGGGCTGGGGAAGGCATAATGCCAATGAGTGTCCTCACTAAGATAGTTGTACATGTTTGTGTGTGTGTGTGTGTGTCTGTCTGTCTGTCTGTAGGTGTATGTCCTTTAAGAGCAGGTATTTGCAAATAATCCTTCAAAGCCACGTCCGTCAGAGGACAGGCCAGATATGGCATTTGGTTGTGTTTTCAAGCATAATTTCCTATCTCCATTAACACATGTGCTTACACACACACAGACACACACTGTTCACTTTTTTTACATGTCCCAGTAGCACTACCACACCAACTTACCAGATAGAACCAAACAGCAGAACATGTTTCATTTATTCATTGTACCACCTGCAGTCTGAGTATCACAATAAAACTAAATCTGGCCCCTCACTTGAAGATAAATGAGTAGATGCTGGGTCCAATTTGTTCCTGCTGACAATCATGGGGGCATCCCTAATTTGCTGCTGATCTGAACAAATGATCCACCTAAATGATCCTGATGTACGAGGGGTCTACAGTTATAATCTCAGTTACCGAAAACTGAATTAACTACTGAATTGACTACTGGATTTTCCTGATTTTCAAATAATAATATATATATATAATATTAAATATGTAATAAATATGTTTGATATATAAGACTGTAAATGGTAAATGGTTTGTATTTATTTTGCGCTTTTTGAAGACCACTCAAAGCACTTTACAGTACAGTTTGCCATTAACCCACACACACATTCATACAGTGCATCTATTAGCAGCAACTTGTAGTGTGAGGGCAACAGAAATAGAATATTGAGCAGAAATCTGCTATAGCCAATGAGAACGAGGTGACAAGAATTGCACAGTTTTTTAGCTCAGCATGGCCAGATCTTTGCTAATGGGTCTCTGGATGCAATTGAATAGATCTACAACCAATGCAGAGCAACAGAAAAATGTCTGGAAGCATTATGAAGCAAGTTTGAAAATATAACCATCCAGTTTGTTTAATACTGTCTCAGTGAAGTGTTCAACACACCTCACCAGCTGAGGCAATCATGGAAAACACCTCAGTGGTGAACAAACATGAGATAATAGTTTGGTGGATGAAGATCAGAGCGTGTAAAACAGCAACCGAGCTGAAGACAATGGTTCACAATTTTTGTTTTGCTCTGAAGTTATATTTGAGTTTCTGAGAGATTGAATCACCATTCTGAAATACTTTGGTAAAATCGCCAAGAGGGTTTTCCTGCATCTGACTCATACCGAGTGTGTGTTATTATGATTGTCGGGGACAACAGATATAACAACAGATGTTCTCTACTGTACACCAAACTGAAAAAGTAAATGAGTGTGTGTGCACTTGTGCTTGTGGTGTATTTGTGTAAGGTTATTAAAACTAGCTCGCCTTTGATATGGGGAGTGATAGAACAGCATTGAATTTAATTTAAACAAGCACGTAAGTTATTAATAACTTTAATTTAATAACTTTAGTATCCATTCTCATCTTCCTAAACCAACTTGTATCTGGCTGCTGTCTCCCTCTGGGTTGTTTTGATTGGTGAAGTCGAGTCCGGCCAAATGCCTCTGTGAATATGAGCCAAACTGGATGAGTCTTTCAAATTAAGTTTTGTAAAGCACTCTTATTTGCCTTGTATCAACATTTTAGGATGCTGAAAAAGATTCTGCCTTTGAAAAGAGTTTGAGGACAGGACACTGTTACTTGACAAAACATTAGCACTGAACTGTTTCATGAAACCCCAGATGTACAATAGTCTTAGCCAAGTAATCACATTCTGTTTGTCCAGACTAAACATGTGAATAGTTGGTGCAGTCATTCATGTCCAAACAAGGTGAATCCAGTGATTTTAGTGACACACCCATTACCAACATTAGGCTATAAATGCCAACAGCAGGTTAAATTGTTCACATAGTCATTGATTCACATGTACATCTACTGGGTGGATTAGCCCCAAACCATAGACATTCACAACTCACAATGTCCTCATGACTTGAGTGGCCCTCTGATGTCTCCTCTAGCACCACGTGGTGTCATTTAACATCTCCTGATAAGTAGCCACTTAAGGATATCGCAATCATTAAATCCAGGCATTATAACCAGTTTATTCATCATACATGCATCCCATTGTATGTCCCACAGTAGTGCTATATTACTCACTACAAAAGGTTTGATAAAAATCCTATATAGTGTGTCTCCTTGTCTGAAATACAGAAAATAAAAGTAGAAAGACAAGCAGATCATGATTAGAAGGTTCATACGTGTGTGTAGAGCCAAATTAAATTTCCACAATACAATGGAGCAAAAAGCTCATGGCAGTTAACCTGGTCTGAGCAGGTGGGCAGCGGACCACACAAAATGCATTAATTCTTAGCATCGGGGCTTGCTGTGAGCTGCTGGATTTACATCTTTCTATTGCACCTTTCCTCCCAACGGAGTGCTCCAAGATACCAAACTAGCAAAGTCAAGGAAATAACCTCAGTGGGGTTGCAGGGTTAGACTAACTGTGTCCATTGTTAATGAAAATCTGTATACAACTATTGAATGGTTCAGACTGGGGCTTGTGGCTATGGTTTAAAGAAAGCACATCTTTTTTTTGCACTTGGTTATGCAGTTTACCTTCACATTTCCACAACACGTACAACAACAGCCGCAGCAGCAGCAAAGTGAGGAAGGGTTTAGTAGAGAGGCAAACAAAGATCCAGAGAGAGAAGGGAGAATAGAGGGGGAAATGTGGAGATGGGGGAGGTTTAAGGTGTAGTGCAGCCATGTGCTAAGCTGCTGTGGTGCTAAGCTGCGTAACTGACAGTTCTATTCATATTTATATTCATCTTCATTACTTTAAGCAGCTTTTTCTCTCATACTTTGAACTGTTAATGATTTTCTTATTATGCCGCATGTGTGGAAGGTATTTTCTAAATGCACACAAAAAGACACCCAGACAAATTTTCCACATTTATGATGTATCCATCAAAATAGTGTGTCTGTGTTTTATTTAGAAATCAAAGAGGGAGACGTAGAAATGTACAAAAAAAAATCTAAAAGCGAAAGGACTGATGATAAGTACAATATAAGGAAGTTATAATGCTCTTTGCTTTTTTAAACAATGTTTACTGTTAGCTGTTCGGTTGAGTTGAGTTGAAGTGTGATACTCAAGCTTTGGACATTTGACCCCCCCGCCAGCACCATTACCTCTTTGAAAAAGAGTGCATCATTAAAGCACACTGTTAGTAAATAGGTTAGTAAGTGACTGTGGTCACTGTGACGCAATTGGATGCCGGCCATGAATTGAGACACATAAAGATTCAGTAATAAGTAATTTAGTTGTTATTGTACAGTGTTTGAAAGTTGAGTCATGTCTGGCATCATCACAAACATCAGTGAACCAGCACAGACCTTATATAGTCTTTAAGGACCCCCAGCTGTCTGTGAGCAGCAGAGAGGGTCATCATCATATAAGTACCTGTTTTCACAGTAACACTGCTGATGAATACTTGTGATGCAGATGAAAACCTTTTCTGTCCTCATGAATACGATATCAGAGACAGGAGATGAATTGTGGACCATCATGGCGTCTGCTGCTGCCAGAATACTATCTGACTTGTGGAGGTCAGCATATTTGGGGTGCGGTTTAGTTGAGTTTGCCAGCGAAACCAGGCAGAACATCAAGGCTTTGGCTCAGGCTGCTGCTCAGGAGAGCCCAGCCGCTTCTCCGCTGGAAACAACAGCCTTCGGCTGTCAGTGTGCTCCTTCTGGACTGTGTCTAGTTGAGGTGATAAAGGAGCCAGAGTTTGAACTTTCCTCTCTCTCCTCCACACTCTTATTTCATTCATACACTTATTTCTGTCACTTTTTATGAGTGAAACACAATGAATGTCCTTCCACCATTATCCCCGTGTTTAAACAGAGTCAAGTATCCTCAGTCTCCATGGCAGCTGGCATTTCACTCAGTAAAACTGTAAACACCTTTGATTTCCATTGTGGTCAAGCAACATATCATATGATCTCCTCTGTTTGAGCATAATGTGACCCTCTGCATTTAGTAAGAAAGTAGTGTGATGTCGGCATTGTGGAATATGTAAATGTTTCAAAGGTGTGAGCTCCATCCACCTCCACTGAACTTGGGTGGAGGCAGATGTTTAACAACCTGGGTAAATAAAACCACAGCTGTCTGCACTGAGAGAGATAACATCACCAGCTGTTCACCAAAGGCTGTTATGTCATTTTGGGTGAACTAACCCCTTAGAAGTCCAGCAGTCAGTTCGTTTTTGAAGCTCAGGACTGTGGTTTATCTTAGTTTGAACCAACTTTTCTCGGCGAAGCAAAAGATATTCTAACATGGCAAAGTAAAGCTGTCATCATTATAACTCAGAATATTGGCTCTTGATGGAAACTCAATTAGCTGAAGAAATGTAGTTTCCCGCCCTCGAGCCAATTCCATGTTTCAAAGCCTGAGATCGCAGCAGTCAGAGTGCAGAGAGTTCCTCGTTGGTGGCTGGAAGCTAAACAGCGTGTCGAAATGATTTCAGTGTGTGACCTTAAGTCTGTGTCACACTGCGGAAGTTTCTGTCCCACATCAAGGAGCCTGAGTTGAACCAGAAATTAGGGTTGTAATCCAAGTATCAGTCAGCCTCAACTGATACCTGGATTACAACCATAATTTCTTTCTCATCAACACTGAGCTGCTACTTGCAGGGGCTGATGGGAAGACGACCATATATCCTTGTTAAGGCTGCCTAATTGACAGGAGAGGTTTACATATAGGTCAAAATGATGGCAATGAGGGTTTAAATGAATATGGGTTTGATCTTTGATATTAGGGATCTGCTATCCACTTGTGTTTTTGTCTCAACAAGAAATACATCGCAGTTACACTATATACAAGGCATGAAAGCCTTTTTTCTGTATCTTACCTCTATAATATCGGAACACAAAGGTTTTGTCCGGTGAAATGGGAAAGAAAAGTGGCACCAAGAAAACGTTGTTTTGTCTTGCAATATGCAATTCAAGTTGTTTCTGTTGAGATTTGCAAAACATGAGAGAAGGGGAGTTTATAAAAATACCCTCAGCAGGTGATTCAGCACAGCAGACTGAACGTTTTTGTTGGTCGGACATAACGGGGAGATAGAGAGAGTGAGAGAGAGAGAGAGATTCTTTTGTTGATTTTTACAAAAACACTTAATTTACATATTTTCATTTTTACAAGTTTTTAAAATAAAGTGCTCATGTAATTAGAATAAATAAAAAATACATCAGTCAGTTAAAAAGTGTGGAAAAGACAGCTGATCATCATTTACGGTGCAGACAATGTTTTTAAAAGACTCGAGATCAGAGACATGTTTATAAAAATTGAACTCGAGTCTGAGTCTTGCTCTGAGGTTTGTCACCCACACCGCCATTGCTTCCTGCCCTTCCCTGTTTTCCACCCTGTGTTTTCGGCTAATATAAATTGCCAGTTTGGCTTCACCTGAGAGGTAGTTTAGGAGCTGCCACTTCACTTGATTAAATTTGTTGTAGCCAGCTGCCATGATAAAAACCTTCTCAGTAAAAATGACGTTAAAAAGACTAAAAACCGTGGTTAAAAGAGAGAAGAGACTTGTGAGTCTCTTGCATTCTGTAAAAACGTGATAGACAGTCTCACGCAGATCGCAAAATTATTAAGAACAGAAATAAAAGCGTTGGAAGCAATGGCACCGTGTAAATTTCTCCACTGGAGGTCGCCGGTCCGGTTTTTTAGGTGAGGTTTATATAAAATCCGCCACTGTGGGCTGGGTCCATTTTCACCCCACCCCATTCCGACCTGTTGTTAACATGTTTCTCAAGAGATCTGATCACAAGTGAACATCTACAGCTGTCATTAGAATGTTGTCTCCTGTGACCACTTGTGATTAGATCTCACTTCATCAGCCGCATGATTTGATCGTGGGCAGCTGCGGATGAGGGGAGGTGTGGTCGTCCTCCAACCAGAAGGTTGGCAGTTCAATCCCCAGTCTGCATGCTGCAGTGTCCTTGGGCAAGATGCTGAACGGTGAATTGCCCCTCATAGAGTACTATACTCACAGAACAAAAAGTGCAGCTAATAGAAGCCCTGTATGAATGTGTGTGTGAATGGGTGAATGGCAAAACAATACTGCAAAGTGCTTTGAGTGATTATCAAGACTAGAAAAGCTCTGTATAAATACAAATCATTACTTCACCAGGGCAAATAATCACGTAAGTCATTTCTTCAAATGATGTTTTGAACCAGTTTGACAGATGTGTCAGTTATTGATGTGTCTGAGTGTGTGATAGCGTGAGAGGGAAAGGGAGAGGGAGAGAAAGGAGCCAGAAGAGGTTTATCCAATTAATGGGCTGAGTGCAGCCTTACAAAATAAGATTCTACTCATTTGAAATAGTACAATAAATCAATATGTGGTGGTCAGTGTTGATATTGTGGTTGCGGCCCCAAAATATTTTAAGTATTTGAAACACTCAGAAGTGTTAAAATACTTTTGGTTCATTATGAAACAGTGGTTCTTCATATGTGGCCCAGGACACATTTTTGTTCACACAGCGAAAAGAATGTGGCCACACTTCCCAATGTGTTCACATAACAAATGTGTCCTCAATGTATTTTGGGTGCATTCATTCCTTATCTTTTAAGTTTTTATGACAACTGAAGGCTACCACAGGTTCTCTTTCATGTTTGGAAGGAGAGGGGGAGGTGAGGGGTATTCAGCTGCAATGTGCAACTTCACCACTAGATGTTGCTAAATTCTACACACTGAACCTTTAACTTAGAGCTGTCCACCTGTGATGGGATCAGTAAGTGTGAATATAATAGCAGTTGTAAGCAGAGCTCTCTGCTCAGCACCAACACTGAGGAAAACCACCAGTCCCACAGCACAACCGCAAATATGTATTGCGACATCTTTTGTAATTGAGCTGCTGATGTTTTTCAGTGATACACCCTTTAGACTTCTTTAAGGCAATGGCCACTTACTAGGCTTTTTCAGAATGTTCAACTGAATGGTCTTCATCAAAAAAATTACATTTAAAATGGTTGTCATGGAGAGACACAATAATGGAAAAAAATTGCTTCATGACCACTGAGCCAGTCGCTCCATTCACAGATGAAAACTGTCGTTGAAAGCCCCGGGAAAAGCTCAGCGGGGGGGTTGTCAAACTGCTATTTTAAGGCCAAAAAGGAACTTTCATGTTGAGCTGTTAACCATATAACATGTGACAATCAGTAACCAAAGAAATCAACATAACCACTCACACTATCAACTGAAGGTCAGACTGCGTAACCAGAGATTAGACAGGGCCATTGTCGTTGCCACAACACACATAGCCATATGCAGTGGACTTAAAGTGTTTTTTATTTTATTCATTTGTGTTAGTAATGAATATCAGGGAACCACTTTCAAAAGCTAAGAAAAAAAATAAAACAATGTGTCTGTTGTGTTTTTTGAACACCAGCAGCATTTCTACCTTCTCTTGACCAATCAGGATCTGTAAAAAGAAGCGGTTCAATGAGGTGAAGCGTAAAGATTTTTATCTTCAACTTGAGTTCCATGGTTAGAGAAAGAGCTCATTTATATCAGTTGTCATGAAACCTATGTCGTTTTTACATCAAGAGGAAATATTAACAGAATCTCTGCGCTGCACTGCTGTCAGTCGCTGCCTCGGTTACTGCTGCTGTCTTGTGAGAGCCAGTGTTCACACTTCCTTATTAACAGCTACATCACCAGTTCAAATTATTAGTGTGAAATCCAATAACCAGGCTCTTTGTCTCTCTTTCCTTCCCAACACACTCCCTCTTTTATAGCGCGACTTCAACTTTCTGGATCGCCAACCCCAATAACAACCTCATCAACTGTGCTGCTGCAGGCTCAGAGGTGAGTTTCCCTCTCCAGCTTTTCACTCTCCTCACCCTCCTCTCCCCGTCTTATGCTGCACTCTCAATATCTCCCCAGGTGGAGGTCTGTCTCATTACTACGTTGCCAGGCCAGATTAATGGCTGTATACTCCTATTAACTTCAGAATCAAGCAGACAACAGACAGAAGCATTGCCGCACTTTCACTATGATAGAGTGCCAATTATGATCATGCTCCTGGGATTTCACAAGGATACGCCAGGCGGAATAGAATCTCATTCATTCTCGCCAATGTAATAACTTTTCTCATTTGCATTCACGTACGTGCGAAGAACAACAAAAAAACAGACAGGCTGACATGCAGAGTGGCACAGCCAGGGCTGTAGTTATGTATTTGGAAATATGAATGTGCTTTTTATGTGAATAAACCTCTACATGAATCTTTGCTTCACAATTTTACTTATTTTAAAAACTGACAGTCTATTTTTGTTTTTCGAAAGTCGTGTACCCCCGGAAAAGAAATTAATGAGACAGACAATAAAACTGTACAAAGGTTTGCGCTCTGTCTCTTGGTGAGCTTTAGATGAACCCACAGGTTTTCAGTTATGTTCAAATCAGAGGACTGTTCAGATGGTGTTTCATCAGGTAGCTCATGTGGATTTTGAGGTTTTGGATCATTGCTGTAGAAACCAGGTCATTTGCATCTTTCCCTTTACAGTGAAAATATTTCTCCTCTCTGTTCATGCAGGGTTGCACAACCCCTAAATAGAGTAATTCACAGGTAGTGGGTGTTCATTTCAATAAATGCTGCCTTTTTCTTTAAGCTCTCTCTGGAGTCAGAGCTCAGTTTTGATTTCATCTGTCCAAAACACTCACTTCCCTCTAACCGGTTTATCACTGAGTTTCTGTCCAGACGTCAGGGTGCTGATGATGAGGTCGCAGGTACGTTTTCCGTCTGATGACTCTGTGTCATCAGTTCTGCACAATGGATCAGTGAAGCATAACTCCTGTGCCCTGCAGCTCCTTTACGCTAATGTGCAGGGTCATTTTTTCCTCTCTGTCCAGCACAGTTTTATCTCAACGTTCTCTTGGCCCTCCAGATCTTGTCTTGATTTTCACAGTTCGTCTTGACTGCAATTTCTTCATGACACTTCAGACAGAAGGAATTTCGGGCTGGAAATACTTCTCATTTGACAGCCTGCCCTGCTGTGAAGGAATCAGTGGGCTTCATTTTCAGATCCTCGGTAGCTCAGACGTTAACACAAAGCTTGAGGTTTAATGAATCAATGAAGTTATGAGACTTTATCTGTACATTTTTCACAAGTTACAATGACTGTTTATTTGATTTACTTTTTGATTGTTTGGTTCATGAGGCTTATATGCCACAGGTGTTTTGCTGGAGTATTTGTATACATATGTGTGTGTGTGTGTGTGTGTGTGTGTGTGTGTGTGTGTGTGGGAACCCTCAGGAGACAGGCTTCTGGTTCATCTTCCACCATGTGCCCACTGGCCCCTCAGAGGGCCTGTACTCCCCTGGACACACAGAGCACACTCCTATGGGCCAGTTCATCAACAACAGAGCACATTCCAACCACAGGGTGAGTCTGAGCATGGACGTGGCTGCAGGTAAAAAAAAAAAGGCACTGTGACCAGGGACGTGTGAGTATATTTACCTCAACTGCAAAGATAAGAGGCCTTTATTTGAGGCAGCCTTCCATTTGAAGCAGGCCTTTATTTCTTATTCTCTTTATGAAGGAAAATACAATTCGGCATATTTTAGAAGGTGTAGAAAGTCCCATTTAAATGTGCTTACTTATTCCCTTGAATTAATTCATTGTGCTCTTATTGAAACTTCTTTTGATAATTTCAATTTTTTCTTTGAGTGTACCATTTTATTTTGGATCATTTGCAGTCATCCCACATGCATCAGCAATCACACAGCCAAGTCGATAGACGCATACACAATCGGTGACTGACAGAATGATAAATGGATATTATATAGAAAAACAAATCCACATCAATCAATAAAATATTATCATATATTGCTGATTTTTTTTAGAAATGTACATGATCCTTAACTATCATGCGCATTATGTGACAGGCACATTACATTAAATTACAGTTGCATTTGGAGGCCAGTTTTTGTTTGTGTTACCAACACCCCCCCTGAGTCTTTGAATGCAACACACTTGTGGGTCTTTCTGATGTCCCACTCTGTTCCTGAGATTTATATAAGGTTATATAGGTTATATATGAGGTAAACACGCAGAGTATATGGTTGGACCGTGAATGAGCGGGCAGAATTGTTTGCTCCTTTCTTTTAATACAGACATGAAGCTGGCATCTTGGTCACCGCTCAGTTGTGTCTCACTAGCCTGGCTGCAGACAGCATTGTCAGCCAGTGTTTCATAACTTGCCATAACACCAGTAGCTGTGTGCAATCTTCTGTATCGTACAAGGTCACAATATATCACATTATATCACAGTGACCTGATGCTGTTTGTTACTGGTTTACTTGCACAGTTTTTCTATGACAAACCAGCAGCTTTAACAGCATAGTGAGTCATGATTCACTCATTATTTCCAATATTTGTTTTGAATAAATCTGTGATTAATCACCATGTAGGAAATGAGCAAAGATTTCAAAGTATCACATGTGACTTGCTGTGTAACAAAGAGAGGAAGAGCAATAGGTGAACAGTGGGCATAACAAAAATTGAGGACAGTAGAGAGAGTGAGAGGAGAGCGAGCCAAAGCAGAGGGATGAGATGGAGGGCGCAGGAGAGAGTTTAGAGGCGCCTGCGGCAACAAGCACAGCGCGGCTCGAGAAGAGATTTATGAGGCGCTGGTGGAGAGGAAGTGTTATTGTTATCTCCCTCCTCTCTCTGCCCCCAACTGTGATCTCTTTTCTCTACTGCCTCTCTCTTTGCTTCCCTTTGTCGCTTAGAATTTGGATCATCCTAATAGGGGCATAACTCATGTCAACCTCCCACCCCAGGATGTTTGTGAGAGAAAAGGTCACGTCGGGGCTGTAGGTTGGGCATTCACAGAAACAGCTCAGTGATGGGGTCTATGTTCAGAGGCAGCACACTGGCTGAAGAAGACTTTTCTCATTATGTTTTCATTTTACTTTAATGGAAGTTGTAGTGAATGTTTCCAGCCTGATTTTGGAATTTGAAGTGATGTCTGAAACAAAAACTGATTTAGTACATTTATCCTTGATTTTAAATCAGTTAGGTATTAGGGGTGTCAATTAAGTTTGAAGGAATTTGCACACACACAAGCTTGGTCATTTTAAGTTTCAGCTCCTTAAGACATTATGAGACAAAAAAATGGTGAGATGAGAAAAATGATCCATTTTATTTTTTGGCAAAAGGTCAGTAGGTCAAGGTTAAATGGCAGCTTTACTGAACCTAACACAGACACTGTCAGGGCCATGAAATTGCAGGAAATTCATGAAGACTAATAATATAAATAAGAGCAGATGCATCTGATCTCACCCACTGCTGCTAATTCAGACCTGATGCTGAACTGTTTTAACATGTGTCTGGAATGGACCATAAAAGCTGTGTCTAAGTCCTCAGCTACTGAGCCTGATTTATTGAAGCAAATAAACACGTTTCACAATGACAGTCACACTCTCTTTCTGCATGAGAGGAGGAAATAACACAAAAAAATGGTTTCAGCACAACTTAAAGGTCAGTTTTTATATCATATTTGCAATAACCAGAGTGTGACTTCAGTTGAAAGCTTGGAGAGTGTTTTCATATTGTTTTTTATATTCATTTCAAATAGAGAGATGGTTTCGTTGAAACCCATAGGGTAACATGAACAAAGCCCCGCAACCAGCACTCCTCCAATCCATACGACCATATAGGCCCCTTGCCTCTACTCTCAAAATTAGCAAACATCACCATGGTGACAATGATAAAGATGCATATAAATATGTGGTTGTGTGCAGACAGAGAACTGCTTGGTTAGGTTTGAGAAGAGATCATACTGTGGGTTAAAAAAAAATTATTCAAGGATAGAGGATGTTTGTTGTCATGGTTACTTAAAAGATATGAGGCTAAGGTTGTGGATAAAAGAAAAATACATTGATTATCGGTTCCACATGCGAAACAAACAGTGGTCTCCTATAAAACACCTGTTGTATATCAGCCCATCCATGCACCATAACCTCCTCCTCCCTAATGTGAACTTTGTCCCCTGTCTTTTTCAACTGCTCCTGTTATAATTACTACAGCCACTAGAGATCGACTTTGTAATAAAATATATGGGTCGCAATAAAGAGCTTGACGACCTATTCAATTCAATTCAATTCAATTTTATTTGTATAGCGCCAAATCATAATATACATTATCTGAAGGCACTTTACACAGAAGGTCAGGACCTTAAATTGTTTTTATAGAGAAACCCAACAGTTCCCATAATGAGCAGCACTTTGGAGACTGGAGAGAGAAAGAACTGGAAGAAACTTCTAGAACCAGACTCAATGTGGGCGGTCATCTGCCTCAACTGGTTGGGGTGAGCAGAAAAAATGGGGAAGAGAGGAGAGATGGGTGGAAAAGAGGGGAGAGAAGAGAGAGGAGAGGGGAGGACTATGGCTAACCATCATATTAAGGCTCTGTCAGACTGGTTGTTAATGAAAACAATTACAGTGATATTTATAGATTTAAACATGTAATTAATGATAGCAGCAACAGTTAATAATGCTGATGGTGATAATAATAATAACCTGCTTTCTTACATTGAACTCTATTGTGTGTGTTTAGTGTCGTGTGTTCACTAGTATCTTCCAGTGCCCATACTGCTTTCAACATATAGATCTTATTTTTTATGTTCCAGGCTGGAATGATCCTCGATAATGGAGTAAAGACCACCCAGGCTAATGACAAGGACAAGCGACCCTTCCTCTCTCTGATTGGAGCCAGGTCAGTCTCCTCAGCCTCTGAACAACACCCTGTGTGACAAACTCAAGTCACATCACACCCAGTGTAATTCAACATGATGGATCTGCTGCACTCTGTAACTGTCGTGTTTCCTGTTGATGTTTTGTAACCAGCAAATATAGAACTAAAGTAGGTAGAGTCACTTTAAATATCACTCAAACACAAGTGAGATCACTCCCATTGAAATCTCCTCAAGTGAAAAAAGTACCAGCCTGTGTAACAAGCGTGTGAAAGAACCAGTGTGTCATCCTGATCTGACACACAGATCTTGTCTTCTTCACAAAACATTCTCAGCTGTTATTTTTCTGGAATCAAATTGTATGTTCGTCAGGGCTGGAGTAAAGACCACTCTAGTTAAGTCTGATCAGTTTCGATATTGATTTAAGACAAGAGCAAAGAACACATCCCAAAAACTAGAGTGAACACTCCACCAAGACCCAACAGTCCCCTTCTGAAACCACATCTAAATGCACTGGATCCAAATTTCTATTTGGAGCTGCACCAAATGGCACACACTCATAAATATGATATGTAAATGCAATGAATTATTCTCTGAGATATCACTGAGAATATCTTACAATGTTAAAGAATTTGATGAAAACATTCCTGTCTCAGCTCTTGTGCCAAGATTTAATGGGCGCTACGTTTCCAGGAAATCTCTTGTAATCCTGCTGAGAAAAACCAAACAAACAAAAACAAATGGAGTGCGGTGAAAACATAACCTCCTTGGCAGAGGCGAAAAATAAACAAGTGTCCTCGTGCTTTTGTCTTCATACCATTACACATAGATAAATGATGTGTCTATTGATCAGATATTGACCGATTCAACTCAGATTGGGTTTGTGGTCAATTTTACATTTAAACACACATTTGCATTTCTATGGGAACCCAGGGAGGAAATATTAATCGTACAAGAAATGAATTATTCCGGCACAATGTGACATGGTAACTCTCAGAATATGATGTATTTGCAGACAGCTGAAGATAAACCTGCATGTCTAACATGAGGATGTTTGAATACACTGTGGACTATGAGCATTACCTGGCCTGGGAATGACAGAAGATCAGCACAACATCAAATAATTTTTCTGTCTGCATGACTGAGAGCAGAGCAGCTTCTCTAGCAGTGGCATCAACTCATTAGACCCACAGAGTTTAAATCATTCTTGTTATTATCATTATTATTAGAAAGGTGCTAATGAATTAGTTGAAAACTTGAAACATGGACAATAGATAATATTGTTATCAATATCTGTTTGACTGAGTTACCAATATGTGGAGGGCACAGAGCAGGACTTCCTGTCTACATAGTCGAGTCACCTGATTGGACACACCTACATTTAGCCACAACGTCTACCACTCTCAGGCCCACTGTTAAACAAGCAGCCAGAAACAGGCCGAAGACTGAAAACTGTAAAGACAAGTCTCACTAGACCTGAGTATTTCCGCTGAGTCACATGAGGGATTCACAGGAAGCCATTCCTGCAATAGAATGGATGTTATGTGGATATGTATTGTCAGCATTACAGTGCTGGACTGTTTTCTTAATTTAAACAATGTGACTCAATGGATCCTCAGGGGCTGTTGTTTAATTCCTCTGTAGATACATATACACCTGCTGCTCCTCCTCTGCATCACCAACACATCCAGTGTCACTTTAAACTGAAACAATGGGATTAATAATTATCAAAATAACCTTTACTGAAATCGGAAGTATTTTTACTCGAAGCGAGAGAAGACATGAATATCATTAAAGTTAAGATTTTCCCTGAATATTGCACGACAGAAAATATCACCTCATGCAAACACTTGCACGTGTTGTTGATTTGTTTAGGTACAGCCCCCACCAGGGTGCTGACCCCTTCAAACCCAGAGTCCCTGCTCTCATCCACCACTTTGTGGCCTATAAGAACCAGGACCACGGAGCCTGGCTGAGGGGAGGGGATGTGTGGCTGGATGACTGCCAGTGAGTACTCAAGAACATATGGATCCACAACAAGGAACCATACACTCAGCGAGCACTTTATTAGGAACACCTGCGCAACTTCTTATTCACATATGTATTCAATCAACCAATAATGTGGCAGCAGTGCAGTGTATAAAATCCTGGAGGTACAAGTCAGGAAATGTATTTAATGTTTAAATCAAACATCAGAATGGAGGAAAATTTAGAGCGTGATTTCTGGTTTGAGTATTTTTAAATCTACTGATCCACGGCAATCCAGTGAGCTGCAGTTCTGTGTGGATGAGAGCGGTCAGAGCCGCTTGAGATGGATGGTTCTACAGCAGCATGATTCAATACAGACAACCTGCATTGTGTCCAGACTCCCCTACCAACAGTAATGGTGTGGGAAATGCTGTCTTGACTCACTTTGGGTTTTAATACCAATCAATCAGGATTTAAGTGTCACAGTTTATCTTTATAGCCACAGTCTTTCATCGTCTAATGGACACTTCCAGCAGGATAATGCTCCAGGCCACAAAGTAAGAGTCTCAAACTGGTTTCATGAACATGACAGTGAGTTCAGTGAACTTCAGTGACCTCCTCTGTCACCAGATGTGAACCCAGTTGAACCTTTGGGATGTGGTAGAACAGGAGACCGCAGCATGAATGTGATGTGTGGTCGTGTCATCATGGAGCAGAATCTCAGAGGAAAGGTTCTAAAAATCAGGTGGAATCCAGAGCACAGGGGAGGAAGTATCAGTGTTAGTGTTGTGTTCCTAATAAAGGGATCCCTGAGTGTATGTTCGTTAACTTTCAGCTGAATGTACACTTTTTTTTTTTATCTACATTTGATGACACAGAAGAAAGTAAGAAATGAATTCCTATCTAATAATAACGTTTTTATCTCCATCAGACTCAGGCTGTCTGTGTGTTCTCAGGAGCCTCAGACGAATACTGTTGCAGCTTTAATATTCTCCTTTTGTCTTTTTAGATTTGCTGATAATGGTATAGGCCTCACTCTGGCAAGGTAAACCAGTCTCCTTATATTTGTTTTTGCTCATTTATTGTGTTATCTGTTGTCTCGTCGCATCTCTCTCTCTCTTTCTTTATAAATTGATTTTCCATGGAAAGTTAGGTAATAAGACCATAACCCTAAACATCCACACTCACAAAGTAAATTTCATTTAAAATTCATTCACGTCCACAGTACTGGCTCTGTGGTCCATGGACTCATTACTTCCTCCTCTTTATATGTTTTTATTTTTGCTCCTCATGAACTCAGCAGCACAGTAATAACTGTTGTGGCACCTCAGCCTCTGTTAACTCGTTTAGACTGTTTTCCTGTTCTCAGTATGTGTTTGTGTTCTGTCGGACTAACAGACTTTGTTGTGGTTAATATCTCAGATTACATTTGTGTGAAACACATATTTACTCCACATGGAAACACAATCCCAGTTTTTGTTCACTTGAATATAGCAAGATTATACTTTAATAGTCCTACAACGGAGAAGTCATACATCATTGAAAGTAATAAAAGGGTAAAGATGCCATATTAACACAAGGAAATATAAAAGTAAAATAGAAATAACATGCAGAGTATAAACACAATATATACAGTGTGAGCAGAATATGTACAGTGCCCCTGTAGCCATTTAGTAGCCATTGCATTGCACAGATAGAAATTAGTATTGCACAGTCAAATGACCTATAAACCTGAGTTTATAGTGCAGTTGCAGAATTGGTGTGTGTGGTCAACTGGGTGCAGAGCTGGTTGTAAGTGTAACAGCTGCAGGAAGGAATGACATGTGATACCAAGCCTTCAATCACTTTGGGTAGATCAGTCTCTGACTGAAGGAGCTGCCCGGTGCTGTGGTGGGGTCCTGCAGGGTGTGGGACTGGTTGTCTATCAGAGAGGATAGTTCTCATTGTCTGTCCCACCAACTCCTCTGGGTCAAGGGTTCTCCCAACTAGGCCTTCTAATGAGTCATTCCAGTCTTTTCCTGTCAGCAAATGAGATGTTGCTATCCTAGCAGACCGCACCAAAGAAGATGGCTTTGTCACCACAGTCATAGAACGTCTTCAGGAGTGAAATGACCAGTGTCTCCTCAGTAGATACAGTCTGCTGTGGCCCTTCGTGTAAAGAACAGTGGCAATGTCTTGATCATAGTGTCTCTATAATAATGAAGGGATTTCTCACTATCAGACCAATTAAGCAATTTAACTTTGTTTACAATAATGATACTTCTCTTAGATCTACTATCACGAGTGCCGCTGCTGGTTTCTTTCAGCCTCTAACTCTCCCTTCTGTGTGTGCAGTGGAGGGACTTTTCCAGATGATGACGGCTCTCGTCAGCAGGTGAAGAACTCACTGTTTGTGGGTGAAAGTGACAACCGTGGGATGCACCTCCCTGACAACCAGGTCTGGGGCCCTGGGGGCTCTGATCCAACTGGCAGGACCTTGCCACGGGGCGTGTAAGTGCGATCATTGCCTCTTTTAGCTCTTTGCTTAAGTTTTTACCCACAAACACTCATCTGCCTAATCTGCAACCACATTAGGGAGTTACAAACCCTGCTCAAATAATGTTGGTCACCTATCGAATCTTTTGGAGTGATCATTTTTCAGATATTGTATTTTCAGCCAGTTGCCCTAAAAAATGTAATGTAAAAGATGTCGAGGAGTCCTCTGCCAAGGAGGTTATGTTTTCATTGCAGTCTGTTTGTTAATTACACAAAAACTACTGAAACGATTTTATTGAAATTTGGTGGAAGGGTGGGCTATTGAAGAGCCCGTCAACTTATCGAGTAGGATTAATAGAGGGGGTTGATCAGGAATTATTTTTTGACAATTTGAGAGATGGAGATTGTTGGGCTTTGGTTATGTACTGAGTGCTATTCTAGTTTTAAACTGTATAGTGACTATGTTGTCAAGGACACTGTGATCCTGGTATGGTTTATTGGTGACCCAGTGGAAAAATCTTATTGTCATATGCAGTATATCAGAGAATAAAGCCATGTAGAGTCCAGGCTGGCTGAGACCAAAGACGGTTCACCAGTAAATTGTTGTGTATAGCCACCAGCAGGTGACAATGATCCCGACCATGACAAAATCATGTATAAAACTAATATAGACTCCAAATTAATTTCAGTACAGTCAGTGGAATATGTCTGTGAATGTAACCATGATGCCTTTCATTTTTCCTTTTTCAGCCAAACCCAGCCCAGTTTTAACTGAAGCACACACTGCAAATCAACAAAACCATACTAATCAGAACATTTTCAATATCAAGCACACAACCATTGTAAGCTTAAAAGTTGGAGTAAGGAGTGGTAGTCATGCTCAGATGGAATAATGTCACTTAGGGACATGTTTAGCTAGAATATGCTAGTTTTGCGAGTTTGAAGCACATTATAAACGGCTATAATACTAATGAAATATCATATGTGGATGGGAAATGGAAAGATGTTGCCTGAAAAAGCTGCGGTTCATCGTTGACAGCCACTTTTCAAATCTAAGGAACAGCAGTATTACTAGAGATTCTTTTATTGTGTGGGAGAAATAGAACTCCACATGAAGGGCTTCCCTTTGGATGCTTCATCTATAGACTGACATTCTTTGATGGAACCAGATGAAGCCGGGCACATCATTGATAAAGTGCTCTCACGCTGTGCAGGGTTGATACTGAAACTTTGTCTGACCTTGAATGCATCAGACCGAATGTTGACATTGTATGTCCAAACCTGACAGTGCTTTATCCTACTGGAATTATTGTGGTCCCTGAGGTATAGTCACAGTTGAAACTATACTAGTCAATCATTTTAGATTAACAATGGATCAAATGAATGTATATAATTTGATCCATTGTTCATCTAAAAAGATGATTGGCCCAGTGATATTGACTGGTTGCTTCTTTCAGTTGATGGTGTGTGTGTGTGTGTGTGTGTGTGTGTGTGTGTGTGTGTGTGTGTGTGTGTGTGTGTGTGTGTGTGTGTGTGTGTGTGTGTGTGTGTGTGTGTGTGTGTGTGTGTGTGTGTGTGTGTGTGTGTTTGTTGGACCTGTCTCTCCTTGCAGTGATTTTCCTATCCGGGGAATGCAAATCTATGACGGGCCCATCAACGTACAGAACTGTACATTTCGGAAATACACAGCTCTGTCTGGACGGCACACCAGTGCCTTTGGCTTCAGGCTCAACAATTCATGGCAGAGCTGCCCCAACAATAATGTCACTGACATCACCTTTGACCACGTACCTGTAAGTCACCATTTATTATGTTTCATATTAAAAATATTTTAAAAAATAATTGACAGTGGAAAAGCCAGCTAGAATAGGATGTGGCAACTGGACTCCATTCTCTGTAAAAGGGATTTTTGAGCAGTGATGTGCAAAGAAATGTTCTCAGAGCTCAAGATCGACTGAAACAAATGACCTTGAGGTGATTTGTTGATACTGCATCCTCTGGTGAGACAGGCTCTGTTTTGGTAAATAACTTTAGAAGAGCTTCTGTGTAAAAGAATTCAGCATGCACAACAAATTACTGCAAATTAGCCACTGAATTTCTTTTCATCAAAAAGTAACATTTTAAATAAAACAAAATTGAATTCAAATTAAAGTATTCTGAACTGTTATTACCACCAGAGAAGCTCATGTTCAGTAAACTGTACTAGCTGAAATCCAAATCAAGCTCACTTTATCTTTAAAAAATAAAACAATTTTAAACAATTGGAGAAGTATAGAATATTTGAAAAACTACACGTGCGCAAAATAGTCACTGGAAGCTTCCGTTTCCCTCCACTGTAGATCACGTCTCGGGTGTTTTTTGGGGAACCTGGTCCCTGGTTTAATAAGATGCAGATGGACGGGGACAAGACAACAGTGTTCCATGATATTGATGGCTCGGTCAGCGAGTATCCCGGAGCCTTCCTGGTTAAAGAGGACAATTGGCTGCTCCGTCACCCTGACTGCATCGACGTGCCTGACTGGAAGGCTGCGATCTGCAGCGGCCATTATGCACAGGTGGGTAATCAGGTGTCCAACTCAGCCTCCTCAAACACAAATCACTTTCTGTTACACCCTGTTTGACATTAGTTGATTACATGCATTTTAAACTCCCAATCAAAGTTCTGTGAAAACACAAATAAGTCCAGAATAGTATGAGTTCTGTGTGAAATGAGAAATCAATCATGCATAACTTAGCATTTCAAGTGTTGATAAGTGGTGTATAAATGAGCTTGGGCTATTGTGGATGGTTGAGTCTGTGGATAAACTTTCTTTAAAACTTCTTTAAAACTTGTATAATTATATCATTGATTTCTGGTTGTTGGAAAAATTACCAATGCTAAAACTGCTCTTGAGCAAATATGGAGATTCATTCATTATATTTTTAAATATCTTATTTCTGATAATCAGCGCATGAAATTTATTTTGGGAAATTTTCTACCAGAGTGTCACAGGACATCTTTTGCCTAGTTTAACACAAAGACTGAAACACAATCCAAATACTGGTTTGTATATCAATATCAATATTGTTTTATTGCTTATGATTTTAGTGTTCCTCTTTTAAAAATGACAGTCTCACATAAAACATTACATTGTGGTTGTATAAGCACTCAGCTAAGCCAAGCAGTCATTACATTTTACTCATAAAGAGCTGCTGTCAGTGTATAAAAGTGACCTCAATGTTATCTGTTGTTTTACTTCTATTTCTGATATTGTCTTACTTTTACTGAAGCCAAAAAAACCTAGCACTGGCCCCGCAGCCTACATAGTCACAGGGATTCTCTTTAGCACCTCACAGGGTGTATTATATCTTGTACATGCTACAACTGCTAGAGATCTGAGCATGCAACCATCTCCACCATCCACTGCTGTTTTGTGGACACACACACAAAGGCGCTGGCTTCTCTGGTGTTTCCACATTACAATGCAGCCACTAGTCACTTCCTCCAGTAGTCCTCTCCTCGAGTGCTCGCCTGTTGTGTCTATTTAATAAACAAGAACGATCCTGCAGTGCTAATGACGCCACTTAGCAGTGCTCAGTGCTGTGAACTCAGCATTGAATATCTTTAATTTCAAACTTAAACACTCATTCTAATTGTTACCCAGCGTTTAACAATGTTTTGTATTTTTCAGTTCCCTTGGGAATTAAGTCTAAACGGCTAAATGGATGAACTAGGTACGACAGGGATTCTTAGCTCACAGCAAGCCGTCCGACTCAATGCTTGTGTTCTCTTCAGATCTATGTGCAGACACGTAACCCTGCCAACCTGAACATGCACATGGTGAGGGATGAGTATCCTGATCGGCCCCTGATGCTGGAGGGCGCCCTGGGGAAGAGAAAACACTACCAGCAGTTCCAGCCTGTGATTACACTGGCCAAAGGCTACACTATACACTGGGACCAGGCGGCACCTGCTGAGGTCACCATCTGGCTCATCAACTTCAACAAGTCAGTGAACACATGAGACCTGGGACAGCACACAACACACACTCATGACAAACAACCACCTTCACCCAAGTAGCCTACTGTTAGACCAGAGGAGAAACATTCCATTTATTTAGGGATTTTATTCAACATGACTTAATGAGTAAGTCTAATGGCTCATTACATTTATACTTAAAGCACACACCCACACAGAGGATGAACACAAGGCAACCACTATTAGAAATCACATATGGAATCTGAACTTTAAATATCTTTGACGGAGCGAAATTAAAATATATCAAATATCATGCTTTCACTGAGGTTTCTAAAATAACCACATTCTCATATTCCTGTCAAAAGTACCACAAACCAGTTCAGCAATGTAATGTCATCAGCAATGTAATGCTTCAACTGATAGGGGAAATTGACTTTTCCTTCCTGGTGTGTTGTAGCTCAAATTTAAATGACTACAGCATACTTGCCCGTAGTCATTTAAATTTGAGCAGAATATTTGGAATGAGAACAGCTCTCTGTCCTTACCCCAGTTTCTTCTCAAAAGGTTTATGGCCACATATTTGTCTCTAAGCCCTATGAGACAAATTGTGATTTAATTCATATTAAAATTAATTTAAATAGATTACAGAATATAAAAATGAGGTTTGGATCAGTGCTATTATCATCAGTCCAGATACCACAGCATGTAAGTTACAGGTAAAAACACAAAGTGCCCTGACATTTAAGATAATTACATGTGGAAACTTGCATTATCTTGATAATGATGATGTGAAATAGTAATTATTTTGTAGGTCATTTTTATTATTGTTGTATTTTTATTATAATTATTATCATTGCCCACAATATATTGATTACGTAATAGGCACACAATCAATATCTTAGCCGCACACATGTTATGATCAGGGCTGCACATTTTTTTGTGTGCTGTCTACAAGATAATAATCTGCACAAATGCAAATACTTTTTGAGTGAAGGTTAATCATGTGATACACACCCTCAACCAATCACAAGGCAGTTTCATGTTTTATCATCAATAACTAATTAAAACTAGACTTATCAGAAACATGACCAGCACTTCAACCAACATCAAGGTAATAAAAATACCTTAAGTGTATGAAAGTGTGTAATTTGACTTTTTAGTTCAGTGCCTTATGCTAACATGTGGAGGGCGAGGTTTATGACCGAAACTACAACCAGCAACCAGGAGGCAATCCAGATATTTTGGCTTCATTTCTGGGATGTGATGTTGTCCATCTTTATATACAGTCCAAGGTCTGCTCAGGTCGTTTACTACTTTTAAACTGCACGCTCATAAATGTGGCTTAAAGCATATCTTTGAGCTTCAGGTCTACTTTCTTCTATTTAACATGCTGCCAAAACTGTGTTCACACACACACTTAAGCTGCAGCACCACTGCTAACGTACTGCTCACGCTGCTCCAGACACCAGTTCACCTTTCTGAATCAGCTAGTTCTACACCAGCATTGACCTGTTTACAAGTCTGGTACTTTGAACACAGAGAGTAGCCCCTGGCCTTCATATATTTCCATCAACCATCCATGATGTGATTTACAGCTTGTACTTTACCCTCACCTCATCTGTCACTCTGTTATTGGAGAGGCACTGAAGCAAACACCCAGAGAGGGAAAAGAAGGTTGAGGGTAGAAGACAACAGTGTCTCATTCAGTGGTTGGTAAATTTGTATTTGTATTGCCATTCACACACACATTCATACACTTTTGTTGTTCTATGAGGGGCAATTTGGGGTTCAGCATTTTGCCAAAGGACACTTCGGCACGCAGATGGGGAAGACTGGGGATTGAACTGGTTGGAGGTTAACCGCTCTACCCCTCAGCCACAGCCACCCAAAATGAATAGAGCTGTGTCAAATGTCATGGAACACAAATTTGAATGCAAACTTTGTCCCTGATCAAACATGGGCCATTGTCAGATGTGAACACCCTCATCTTTCTCCAGCCATTTACCATCTCCTGCTGACCTTTGACCTCTTTCCAGTGGACGCTGGATTTTGGTCTGATGTTGAGGAAATGGCAATTTTATTTATAAAGCACCTTTGCATAGAGGACGATTCTAGGTAGATTTAGACAGATTGCTGTCTCTTGTTCAGGTTCTTTGCTGTTTCACTCCTGTAGCGTTCCTCACAAATGTCACATGCTGTATGAAACAGTGTTTCTCTTACACCACTCCAGTCCTCGTCTCTTTAGGAGTCTTAAAGAAGCAGCAGTGCTTCAGAAGCGCTTCTACGATCATCTAACTGACTATTTACCAAGCTCTGAACTTTTCATTCTTAAGAAACACATTCCTCTTGCTTTTTGTGTGCACAGCAAAAACATAACTGTTTTTGAGGGAAAAAAAGATGTGGCATTTATTCCGTTTGTATGATTAATCGCATCTGCCTACAAAGACATGCAAAGCACCGAATTCTTGGAGAGAGATCAAACAGGCTCTAGGATTGTAGCCAGGAGGAGGCCATGGCGACAGGCCTTTCACCCCACCTTTCAGAGGGATCATTTAGAAGAGAGCTAAGCACTACTCGTGTTTAGATGTGCTCAGATGATATCATATGAGCTACTTCTTTGAAGGATGCTGAGACATGTAAAAGGGGAACTCCACCAATTCTACTCATCAAACTTCGGTTGCAGGTATTGTGGCAGTGCTACTGCTTGTGTGGAACAAAGTTGTGTCAAGTATTTTGTGATGCCAGAGGGAGCTGTGTGAAATTTGATGAAGTAGTGTAAACCCACTCACACACTGAGCTATCTCAAGGCATTGTGAAATCAACAATTGTGGTCTGCAAGACAAACCACAGACACAGTCAGTGGTTAAACTCTGGTGACCTGCACACAACCGTCCACTTCCCTCACTGGAAGGTGAAAGTGTTATAATCAATCATTGCTAACTTCTGCTCAGTCCAACATTTATCATAATTTACTGTAACATAATGTCAAGTCCTATAACACAACCCATGGCACAATTGTTATGCCCTCCACTCAGTCTTACATCTGCCAAATTCGAGG
Organism: Paralichthys olivaceus; assembly: GCF_024713975.1. Lineage (NCBI taxonomy): Eukaryota > Metazoa > Chordata > Actinopteri > Pleuronectiformes > Paralichthyidae > Paralichthys > Paralichthys olivaceus. The sequence goes on along the minus strand of NC_091093.1, from coordinate 2,894,130 downwards.
ACAGAAAATCTTAATATGAAGTCAGATTGCCTGAATTGATATAACATTAAGAGACAAGTTTGTCTGACCATGTATGAATAATACATATTTCGTGAAATGCTCTGTATTTATATAGCACTTTTCCATACTTCATTTCCATTTAAATCATGCTACAGAACATTTTTCCATTCATCATTCACACACATATTCATACACTGCATCTATGCACAGCACTTTCCCTATCATCACACACTGTGGCACAGCCATCAGGGGTAATCTGACGTTCAGTGTCTCGCCCAAGGACACTTCTGCATGCGGAATTGTGGACACTGGGATTTAACCAGCAACATTTTGGTTAGAGGACAACCCACTCTCCTGAGGCACAGCCTCCCTGTTCTGGCATAGAGAGAAGTTCAAACCCTGCTTACTCACACACTCCACCAGTTTCTGTGTAACATGAGCGCAACTCTTGTTTCCAGAATTCCAATACAGAAAGCGTGTCTCAAACTCTGAACAGCCCTTTGTTTGAAGTTTACTATATCGGTTAATCTTTGATGAAGTGGGTGAATTGCTCCCCAGTTATAAAGAGAAAATACAGGGAGAGAACACATAAACATAAGAAAGTGTTGTGGATGATGGCAGGGGAAGTTAGCTGACAAGATGCATTTTGTTTTCCTCACTGATCCCTCCTTAAAGGATTTCTGTAAATGGCAGGGCAGCTCCTGAGGCCACTCAGATGAGGAAAGTAATCTGATGGAAGCCGTCAGCTCATTCCTCTCACTCCTGTTATTTACAAGGATTGACCACAGGGTGAGAGCCTCACTTGGTGCTCCTCCTTTCAAACAGTGTGGCCCTCAGCTATTTAAACTGCATAAAGGAAGATCGTCATTTCAAGCACGTCAGCAATTCCCTACGGCCTGAGTCCACCCTGACATGGACAGTGTAGAGCCAAAACAGTATATTTCCATTGATGGTGCATACACCAGTGACCCCATCTACAGTTCATGCACGAATACAGCAAGTAAGATTGATTCTCTGCAGAAATGTGACTTGTTTATTTTTGAAAACAGCTGCTGTCTGTTTTAATGGTATACTAACTGATTGTAGTTTAATGACTCATTCAATCTTGATTTGTTCAGCTTGATAAATTAAAAGTCCTTCCATTGTCACAGAGGCATGCATGCTACAACTAACCGGTTTTCGGGTCTATTAATTGTAGTATACAGGATATTTGAGTATTTTAACTCGATTTATCGTGTTTGGTTTAACTCAAGGTTAGGTTTAACAATTAAAAAGTATGAGCTACTGTAGTGATTTAACCTTGTTTTCACTAGATCAATGGTGAAATGTCTTGCTTTGTTCAGCCAACAATTGAAACCCATTCTATGAAAAGCTGTCAATTCTGCAGACACTAAAACCACAGTGTTTTCTATTGTTCTCTCTATAAGTTACAAACATCAGTTGTTTACTGTTGATCAAATGATCAACTCATTTGTCCAGCTCTTTTCACAAGTCAAGAGATATTTGACCTGATGAGATGAAGGTAGGAATATTCATGTGTGCTGCTACGTTCGGACCGGACTGTCAAATTAAATCATTCTTTTTTTGTGTGTGTCAGAAATGACTGGATCAATGTTGGCCTCTGCTACCCACAAAGCACCAACTTCACCATCATCTCCGATATCCACAACCGTCTGACCAAACAGACCCGCAAGACTGGCGTGTTTGTGAGGACGACGCAGAGAGAGAAGATCAACCACTCCCACCTGACCAGAGGATATTACTACTGGGAGGAAGACACAGGGTCAGACACATGAACACAACTACAGACCAACTTGTGAAAGACGTCATTACGACTGTATTACATGAGGATTTAGTATTCCTCCATCGATTTGATGATATCTGTTCTACAACAGGTCAAGAAACAAAAGTCAAATGAGCAGACAGGAATTTAAAGAAGCAACAGTTTATCCCAGTAATCTAAATGAATTCAGGGTTAAAGTGAAAGTGGGCACACTTGATTACTGCTTCAGCGCATGAGTGCAGTGATAGGGGGCAGGAAGTGGGTCAGTAGGCTGTGATGGAAATCAAAATAATATGTCTGGTCCTCTGAAAGACCCAAACCCTCAGAATCCAAATAAATGATTCTATGTACTATTTTCAGTCACTTTGTATGTTAGCAAAAATAATTTTGAGTTTCACAATGTCAGTTTATTTTCTATGGTTGCCAGTTATCGAAGGAAATGCGCGATGCATAAAGTTTTACTATGTGGATTGCAGCCTGCTGTTCCTGAAGGTGAAGGCCCATAACGACAGGGACCAGTTTGCCTTCTGCTCGGTCAAGGGTTGTGAGAGGGTGAAGATCACAGCCATCATCCCTAAAGGCAGTCCACCCAGCGACTGCATGGCCCAGGCCTACCCCAGACACGCTGAGCTGCCCGTTGTGGATGTACCCATGCCCAGAAAGATACCTAACGCCAGGCTGGTGAGACAAAGTGGTGGTGTATTTGTGTGTGTGCATCAGATTCTAAAACAGAGGTCGACAATGTATTTGTTTTGGTAGCTACATGGAGGAACCAAATTTAAAACCTTCTGCTTTTTAAGATGATTCACCACTATTGCATTTATCTCAGCAGAATATATGAATAAAAGCAAATAATCATTTTAAAGGTGATCTTTAAATTCTTAAGATATGTTCTAACACAATCAGATAAGACAGAGAAAGAGGATGTGTGTGTTACATATTAACTTTTCCTCCAAGGTGGGGGATACACTTGTGTGGGCATAATGTACAGTTTCTCCATTATTTTGTCGTTAGATACATACTGTCTGTGTTAATAACTAAATATTTCAAATATTGTCACATTGAATACTTGGATTGATTAATTTTCTTTCTTTATTTCTGTTTAATTTTTTTAATTTTGCAAAGCAAAGTGCTTTAACTCAGATTCTGGGATTTTTATGCACATACCCTGTTTTTAAGAAATGCACTCTGCACCACTGCAATTAATGGTCTATTGGCTGTATTTGTATTTGAATACATCATATTTCCCTTGGTTTTATGCAGTTACTGAATCTCCTGCGGCTGAACCTCAATTTCCTCACAGCAATCATTACAAAAATAATCTTATTCTAAGCTGTGATTATCTTGTAGCATTTATTTAGCTCTGTAATTGAAGAGAGTGAGAACTAACTTTCAGGATTCTCTCTGTATGTTAATTGTTGCTCTTTGCTTATTTCTTTTCCAGCACTCACCAGAGCACTTCTTAGAGGTCAAACTGGAGTCCTACAACACTCGCTTCTTCCACATCAAGGAGGACTTTGCCTTTACTGAGGTATGTCTTGTTTCATACAGTCCCACTGGTTATGGTTTACTGAACAGCTTTAGGTAAATTATAAACTTGCTTGAGTAAACAAACCAAGAAACAGTGAGACAAACTGATAAAAGTGAGAGAGAAAGGTAAGTCCTTCACTTCCACCTCACAAACTTAAAAACTGAAAATAAAGGGATCTGTCAGATGACTTCACTTTCTTTGTCTTTGACTCGATCTCATCTAGCTCTCACCTGAAAACTATGTCACCTGTGGATATGTTGTTGTTTCACAGTAGTCGTTTACTACACAATCCATCCATTTGATAAAGGACTTTGTGTTGCATATGATCTGTGTGATTTAATGGCAGTTCTGCTGAGTTTGGGATTTTACTTCTGTGTGACTTGCTGACTCTGTTGTCCCAGGTGAATGGTAAGAAATTGTACCAAGCAGAGGATGGGGTGCAGCTGACAGTAATTGACGGGCATGATGGGAAGGTAGTGGAGAGCAAAGGCTTCAGGAACTCCATCCTGCAGGGCATCCCGGCACAGATAGACAACTACATCAGTGGCCTGAGAGATGGGTAAGAAACTGCTCTTCTGCAGTTCAGCTACACTGAAAGTAATTTCCCATGACTTTCATCACACAGTGAAGTGTATACATGTGGAGCTCAAAAGAGACAAGCAGCTACTGTCAGCTAAACATGAAGACGTGCTCTCTCTCACTCTTTCTCCAGCTCCATTGTTCTCATGACGTCCAAGGGCCGTCTGATTATCAGAGGATCCTGGACTAAAGTCCTGGAGCGACTTGGAGCAGACAAAAGCATCAAATTGAAAGGTAGCCACTTACATCTGTAGCAAGGGCTTCTGAGATAAATATGATCAAGTGGAGCATGAAGGGTTCTCTTTTCAGTCAGTACACCAGGAGAGTCGAAGTAACTTGAGTTGTTTCCATGCAGAAAATGTAAACTGTATAACCACAGGAAAAGCTTAGGGTTAGGGTTAGGGGGTTAGGGTTAGCAACCTTTTCGCAGTAACCAGCCTGTATGATGTATGTTTTGTAATAATATGAAGTGCAGCCCCCCACATGATACCCCTGTGCTGTTTAGAAGTTAATGTGAGGGAGGGAATGGCTGAAAAACCACCTGGCGCTCAGATTTGTTTCTCTTACTTTAATGTCATTTTGCCTTTCTGCAGATAAGTTGGCATTTGTGGGGTTCAAGGGCTCCTTCCACCCTGACTGGGTCCATCTGGAGGTGGATGCTGACCGAGCCAAGATCCATCAGGTCCTGCCTGTCCCTGTGGTGCACAAGATGAAACTATGAGGGGCATGACAAGAGAGACTATGTAGCCCCCAGATACTGATACACACACATCCCCCAAAACATACAGACGCACCAACACATTCACACACACATGCACACTGCCAGCACTGAGGAATCAGCTGCTCCAAGCTTTTGGTCCTGGATCAAGTGGTGTTTTTTCTTTATGTTTGGAGGTCAGAAAAATTATATGACCAGGTGTGTTGAAAAAGGGAAGACCTTTCCAATAGAGCCAGCACTGCTCATGATGAACTGAATCTGCATAAGACACCCACCATCAGTAGAGTGCTTCAAAGTGACAACACACCCCGCGGTAGCCATATTGGACGTCTTCAGCTCTGTAGCAATAATGGCTCAGAACAACCAATGGTGTTTAAGGAAACATGGTTGTTGCTTTGCAGACATTATATGATATGAGGGGCTTGGTTCTGTTTCTGAAATTACACTGTCATTGTGTCACTAACATTGTAATGTTAACACAATGTTAGCTTGCCAACTAGAGTAACCATAGGATTTGTGAGGCTAACTATAACTGTTTGGTCTTGACACTTATATTGGCCTGTTTTAAAAATGATTCAATTGACTTGTTCTCTCTGAAAAAGCCAAAACCCTTCATTGACTCTTATTAAGCATCATCTAGTAGAGCTTTAGCATAGAAACCAAGGTCCTCTAACATCGGTTAACCCTAGCACTCTGAAGTCCACAGTAAGTCGATACCTTTTGGTGTCACTGCTATTGTGCGTTCACACCAAATGCAATTATTCACACACTTTGCGTTGTGGGAACATTCGCATATAATGAAACTAGTTGTGTGAGGTATTAAAGACAATGACAGACCAAATTTCTCACCTCCACAAATCTGGTCATTCAATCACTGAGGCAACCGAGCAAGAGGAGGTTTCAAACACAGTTTGACAAACACTTTGAAGGACACTGATGCTTGCAGAGTGTGCCTCACGTCTCCACCGCCCCAGTGCCAGCCAACATTAAGAGCAGTTCCTCTCCCACCAGTGGGTGTTTTCCATTCCATGTTTGATGAAATACAGGAGTCAAGGTCTTAGCTGTTAGATATGACTTGGATGACTTTGAATGCTCAGCAACATCCTCTAACTGGTTAGCCTGAAACATTCCTAGGCCAGGTGGGATATCTGCACCTTTCACTGTTTCCCACCTGAAATACCTCCGGATCAGATGCCTGGTACCAGGTCAACCAGATAGTAACAAACAGAGCACCTGGTAAAAAAAAAGCAGGGCTCCCATTTGAACCCGCAGGAGGAGTTTGCAGGGGTGCACCTGGGCCTGCATGTTATGTGTACTAACCACCTAGAAGGGAAGCCCAAGTATTGATTCATTGCAAAGCGGCTGCATATCTTGGTTTTTTCATTACGTGCATTATGCTTGGCCACCCCACTCCAGCCAAGTGTAATGCACAAGCTCCCTCCACTTCATGAGGATATAAAAAGGCCCTCCTGAGTGGTTCCCCAGTGAGATGTAAAAACTGTTTGGGGTATGCTTTCCAACCAGTAGCACTCTGTTACAAATGAAAGCAGAGGCTCTCACAATTATATGCAAATATTTTGTATTAACAGTAAACATATCAGCTGGGAGTGGCTCCAGCTCCCCCTCGACCCTCAAAGGATATAGGATATAGATAATGGATAGGATGGAGAAAACATCATACCGCCCACAAAGTTACAGTCAACTGATCTGCAAAATATTCGGTTCCAGTGGTTTTAGTTGGAAAGCTCTCCTATATACATGTTTGGAAACCAAAGATTATGTATAAAGTTATTTTGTTAACTAAAGGGGAAGATCATGGTCATGGATGGAGTATTGAAGGAATAAAATCAGGCACAGAGGCACAAGGGGTCACAGAGCTCAAGAGCCAGAGCCTCTGAATCAAGTGGAGTTATGTATTATACAAACAACAATTACAAACGTTACAAACATTTCTTATTGGAGAGTCAAGCAAACAACCACACAATGCAAGGGACTTCAGTAGTACTACAACCATACCAACTTATGTGCTGTGTCTATGAGTAGTGTGGTTGGCCTGCAAAATGATGTGAAATGCAAAGCTAAAACAAAGGGGACTGCAAACAGATTGTTTGTATGTTTTTCAGTCTGAGTGGAGGAGTGGGAGGCTCTTTGCATGGCTTAGATACCCAAGGGTCTTACTGTCTTTCAGTGGTCAGGGCAAAGATATTCACCTTTAGCCCTCTGCTAAAGAGGTTTCTTTTCAACACAAGAAAAGCAGTTCAGTCCGGTCTGGTTATTTGACAGCCGTCACACGCGTGTAAACAAACAAACTGGATAGTTTATTTCATGACTTCCTGCATTTGAACACAGGAAGTCAATATATTGCTATTACAAAGGCTTGTGTGTTGTGCTTCATAGGAGACTGGGTTGGCCAGTTTACTGTGTCACAGTTACCTGAATTAATCGATTATTCATTTTACTTTGATCATTTTTCTCCTGGATGTTGATACTAGTTTGATACTTAGTTGTAAAATAGTGTGACTAACTACCGACCAATTCTTCAGTGGACCTCCACAATGTCAGCCATAGTTGCTCGGCGGTTTATGATGCAAATGCAAAGCTAAATGAATATGAGGGAGCAAATGGCAGTGGAGCCATCTGATCAAACACATGTTTAATGTGCATTGCAGAGAAGCATCCTCCCCTGCAGGTCTGTGACATGTGACACATGTAGAAGTTGAGTAGTTTTACCCCTTTGGTTTTATTTGTCGAATCTGTTTAATGAGAGAAAAGAGTAGAGAAAATTCCAAACATTCCTTGTTTTGCATCCAGACCAGTGGTTGTTGACTTGTTCTGTTTCATTCCAAGCTCTCGCTCATTTGATATTGTGACGTTTATTTTTTCAGTGTTTGTGATCCATTTGTCTGTGTAAACCAGCAAGAGGCCCGTAACAATATGACAATAAACAAAAAAGATGAAATGATCTAATGAATGTTAAATCAGGGAGTTTTAAATGTGCAATTTCCCCTTTCAAAGTGACATGGAAATCTTTGTTCCGATCTGGCATGAAAAAAGATCCCCCTCCCATTGCCGAAATAGCTGGTCTTTTTTCGGAGGTTGTTGCAGTAATTTAGTGTTTTGTATGTTCCGTGTGTTTTTAAAAATCCGCAGATACCTAAGAGATATATTTTATACTTATTTATTGTACAGACACAGTTGATCCAAATTTACAAGGGACATCTTTTGAGTTGTAATGTTATTACTGTCCTCTATGTACACTATATGTAAGAAACATAGCTCCTTTTTAAAAGATTGATCCCAGACACTCATAGCATACATGCATATGACTCATATGGTATAGTGGCTTGTTTTAACTGTACATCAAGTGGTTGTGTTGTATATGTGGCTTAGGCTTGTAAAGTGATGAAACTCTTTGAATTTCTTTGGGACTTTTGTACAGAAATAAATGATGATGCACAGTTTGTCTGAATGTCACTGTGTCCCCGCTGTTACAAACAAAGCACAAACATACAGTGTATCTTCTAGATAATACAGGCTGGACTCACATATCCTCCTCAAAACACAGTGTCATCTCCACAATCATCTATATTACCAGAAAAGAACATTTCGACATCAACCTCAGATGTGATTTAAACGTCCCCTATAGATTGTCCCTTCTTTCACCCCAGGTTTGGACACCCTCATTCAAAAATACTTCAATAAGATCTTGTGGCTGGTCAGAAGCTCTGATGTCCAAATGCATGGTAATGATAATGGACTGTGTTTATTTAGCCCATCTCTTCTCCTATCGACATTCAGCGAATGACACATATATGCAGTACTTGTATGTGCAGCGCTTTTATGCATCATTCATACATCACATACAAGGGCAATTTTGGGTTCAGTATCTTGCGCACGACATGCACACTGAAGGAGCTGGAAATCGAACTATGACCCTTCTAGTTAGTGGATGACCTGCTCTACCTTCTGATCCACAACCACCACAGAATACAGCAACTCTACCGCTCCCACAAAGAGCTGTTTGCACATGCTTACAAAAAATGAATCACTTTCTCCATATAATAAGGTCTGAGCAATACACATATCTTTCATTATATGTTAGTGATAACAATTTTGTTTGTGAAGAGGAAAATATGTTTATATATATTTAAAGCATTAGGATCTTAAAATCAGGTTTTCGGTTATTCACTGTTTGTTCAGTTGTTCTCCGAAGTCAGCTGCAGACTTTTATCCTGGCAGATTAGTTTAAATAATTCTTAATATAGATTAAGACCTAAAGGGCCGGCGGCTACGGAGAGAGAAAGTTTAAGACGAATCCTATAAGCTCTATTGTACAATCTTGTAAAAATGTAGTGTGAAAGTATTGTAGGAGATACTGAATGTTCAGAGTTAGAAACATAGTGTAAAATATGACCTGACCTAACAGTAAAAATATATAGTTTCTTTTTTTATATTTATATTTTTATAAGTCTCTAAATATTCCATTCATATTTGAGGTGGGCATTGGGAACAAAAGAGCTCTGCTTGGCTGACAGTATGGGGAGAGACCTGGATGCCACACGATGAAACCCAAAACCAGTTCAGTATTAAAGAATTAAAGTCAGAGGGGAGCTGAGTTTTTATCTCATCAGTACCTCTGAGAAGAAAGTTACTGAGGAACATTTGTTGTGCCCGTTCTGAAATCTGAGAACGGCTTGGTTACTCACAAGGACGAGTGAAGTCACAGCACACTCCAGTCCAGACAGAACTCATTTATTCATCAGTCAGGGTGAGCACGGCCAAAACATCCAAACCAACTCAATCCATGTTGACTAACCTAAACCCTCGAATGAAATGCAATACAGGGATATATCCTGCCTGCCCAATGTGAGCAGGGGAAGGATTTTATTGAAGGTGTCTAAGGACTTGCATTTAGGAGATAGTTACAGTGGTCAATCTGGTCCAATATCACCTAAATCATCACTCATTCTGCAGAACACAAAGGGACAGGACGACACAGCCGCATTGGGAGTCTCAATAAAGAGGTAAGGCAGGTTTAGGTAGGCTGCCATGAGCCTCTTGTCCTATCAGCAGGCACCACCTACAACTCAAGACAGAGAAGAAAGTACAAATAATAGGTGAACAGCACTACCCTGAGGCAGAGAGAGAGAACAACCAAAACAAGAACCCAATTAGATGGATAGATTCTGCTGTGTCTGCTACCATGCAAACATTATCAGAGACCTCATATCTTGTCGGGATCATCTTCTCTGACTCCCTCCGTCAATAAACTGTCGTTGACACTGTCCTCACTGCATGTTAGTGCACTGAGGGTTGTTTACGATATCTCTCATGATAATCACACATAACTTGAGACCATAAGTCTGACGAGGTTAATGATGTTGCCTGTGGACTAATCGGCATTCCCCTTAAATCAAAAGGCCTTAGAGCCAAAGTGGCATCTGGTTTATTAATATGAAACTGGTTTGGTTTACGCTGAGTGGAAAAATACACAGAACAATGCACAACAGCCCTCTGCTGGTCAAACCTTAGATCACAGCACTGTATGTTAAACATCTCAGGTTCAGAGAGTTAGAGACGTTACCTTGGATCAGTCACAGAGCTGAAATTCAATTCAGTCAAAATCTATTTTTGTATTTGTATAGCACCACATCACACAATTCATTATCTAAAGACAGTTTACAGAGTAAGGTTGAAACCTTAAAAATGACAGAGAACTCAACAGTTCCACACAGCAAGCAAGCACTTTGCGACTGTGGAGAGAAAAACTTTAATTGACTGGAAAATCCTTGAGGACATAGGAAGCCCTCTGCCTCGACCAGTCGGCATGAGAAAAATGGGGGAGGTAGGATAGGTGGGTGGAAAAGAGGGAAGAGAGGAGAGAGACCAGGAACAGATGTGCAACCATCACATTAAGCTCCATCAGAAAGGTTATATTGGAAATAATATATTTATAGATGTAATGATGTTACTAATGAGCAGCCTCAGTTAATACAATCATGATAATACGAGTTATTGTTATTGCTGTTATAGAGAGAGGGAGGGAGGGGGAGACAGAAAGAGAGAGAGTGTTTCCATGTTCGTGTCTTCTCATATCACGTTATTCACTCTCATGTACATGGCCAAAAGTATGTGGTCGCACAATGTGATAGTGTAACATGTGACTGCAACACTGTGGGCATTAATGTGCTGCTGCAGCAGCCTCCAGTCTGCTGGTCTCAGGCTCTTCACGTCTGGACCTGGCTGCTGCACAGGAGAGTTGGTGAGGTCAATGAATCAATCAAATTTGATTTGTGTAGTCCATATTCACCAATTTGTCTCATGGAGCCTAACAAGGTGTGACATCTTCTGCCCTTTAACCCTCGGCAAGAGTGAGGCAAATCCACAAAAAAGCCTTGATCACAGGTGGGTCTCACTGAGGCTGGGTGATCAGGTCCCAGTCCAGTGTCACAACAGCCATTTGCAAGCACGGTCTATATACAGTCCAAAGAGGTTGACAGTGTCTTTCACAGATGACTGTCACTTGCATGCTGCAGATGTTTAGGTTCATCACATGCTGTTTGATCAGATAAGTGAAACCTGTTCATTGGATGAGGGAAATATCTATTAGAAAAGAAAGTCTAGTGAAAGCAGGCCCCTGGCTTCCAGTCAGTGTTCCAGTTCATCTCAAAGGTTCTGGGTGAGATAAGACGTCAACGTTCCATGGAGGCCAGTCAGCAAACTAGGGAAATCATTTCTTTGGGATGTGGTTGTGAGCTCTCAGGTACTGCTATGGTGAAATAAGAAAACAGCAGCTGTTGGAAACAGACTTATGTCTAAAAGGTTCTCTTGATCGTAACTAAGCCCCACGGGCCAAACACTGAAGTCAGTATGTAGACAGGCCAGCGGATACTAATGACCACATAGACTGTCATCATATTGAAATGTGTCTGTATTATCCAGGTATATCTGTGTGCTCTTCTCAGGGATATATATACGATTAAGGACATCAATGTTTAGGTGACATGTCAGCTGTTACAGTAAATTCTCCATCTGCACTACACAGTTCTCACAGGGTAATAAGAGAGGACACTTCAAACTTCAGCAATGACACAGCTCATATGATTATATAAAAAGGTTTATTTTCATATTCAGTGAAAAATCAAACAGAAAAGTCAGGTGCTACTTTTGTATGAAATCTTGAAGTGCAGCTGGACGTGAGCAGTGTGTACCACAGGCCAGGATGAGAGGGACAGACACTTCCTGTTCCCAACAGGGCTCTTGGCACATAACAAAAGTTCAAATAACATTTACTGAGTACCTCTAACATGACAGGTGCGTTCATTGGTTTTCATTTGTTTTTTTATTTTCATTTGAGCTTGTGACCACTCTGATGATGATTTCAATAAAGTACTGGCACTGCAATATGTTTCAGTACATCACTGAGCAGTGATCCCAGCTCAGCAGTCCAGGTGAATACACTGAACAGGATTAGTTAGTTCACTCAATTTCTGTCTCTGCATCTTCATGCGGTCCTCCAGCCCCCTCACAGAACATGATCTTGAGAATACACACATCTGAGGCCAGAAGGAAAGACAAAGGACCAATGACTCCTAGAGTCCCTCAGTGTTATTCCATCACAGCTCATTTTTCAGAGGACTGGCGCTGTTCCCCTCTAAGTCCGGCTTCTTGCTCTCCGTCTTCTTCTTGCTCTTCTTCTTGCTGTTGACTTCTTTCTGCTGGTTATATTTGGCACTGTCCTTCTTGGCAGGCTTTCCAGGGAACACCTGTCCCTCCACTGTGACATCCATGCAGCGTTCCTGGGCCACAAGGAAGTCTTTGACCTCCCAGGCCAGACTGCCGTCTCGCAGCATGAAGATCACCCTGTTGGACCCCACCACGAACCTGCAGGGGATCACGACAAGTGTTTTTCATTAATATAGACTGCTCTCCTTTGCAATGGAACAGATTCATTGAGTGAGATGTATTGTTCAAAATGTATGGAAGAGTTTAAACTTGATAACAGCCATCATGGTAAATCAGTGATGAGTGGACAAACCTTATACAACCTTTTCTGTGCCATTATGAGGAACAGCTCACAAGTAGTGTTCAATTCTTCAGCCATTTTTAGATTCAGTTATCGATAGTTATGTCAACCCCACGCTTTCTAAATCTTAAATCGAATCAAACTATGAACATTTTAGTCAAAGAAAAACAGACACTGAGAATGGACATTATAAACAAACATCGTCCTCTTGTAGTGATGCCAATAGATAATGTTACACTAGCTTGTTCCAGTCAAACACTACTGCAGCGTGGTCTTATAAAAAAATTTTTTTTTAATTTTAAAAAATCACCAGAAAGATCATTAGAGCGCACAGGAAGAGAAATGTGAGAGATCTTTGGTATTTATTTTTAAAACAACATTTTGGTCTGTTGTCTTAAAAGATATTCCTTGTTAATAAAATCAGAGTTTGTGTTTCTCATCATTGTCTCGTCTTAAGTCATGTAAAAGTAAACACTGACAACCTTATTTAATTTAGATTTGGTTCATGACAATACCTCTATGTGTGACAGTGCTTGTGCACTCTTTAGAAACATGATTGGTAGATTAGGAGTAAATTGAATTAAATTCATTTGAAAACAAAGGAAATGATAAAATGTTCAAAGTCTCAAATCTTCAGTTGTAGTTAGATTGTGTCATGTGAATAAATGGTAAAATGGTTTGTATTTATAAAGCACTTTTCTGGTCTTGATGATCACTCAAAGCTCTTTACACTATAGTTTGCCATTCACCCACTCACACACATTCATACAGTGCATCTATTAGAAGCTGTTTCTTTGAGCGGCAATTCAGGTTTCAGCATCTTCCAAGGATACTTCGGCAAGAAACCGCTGGTTTTCTGGTTGGAGGACAACCACTCTACCCCCTGAGCCAAAGCCACCCATAAATAGCACATATTTTAGACGCATATCATGATGTGACTGTCGGAACTTGGATCATCCGATGAAGATTCAAACACTATCTGCTGCTGAGGCCCTTGAGGTGCAGTTGAAGGATAGACAGAGGTTGTGTCAGTGCTGTGGCTCATCTTGAACAGCTGCTATTTGTGCTACAAACCACCAGGTGTCACTGTCATCAATGGGTTTTAGGTTTCAAACATTTTTTCAGCACAGACAGGAAGCAAGCTCTCATCAGGCTTTCCTCACACCAAACAACCAATTCAACTTCTAATGGGTGAAAGCACTATTAGTTCATTAATTGGTGAGTCCACTTCGATAATCTTTCCTTCCAAGTTAATAAGAAATTAATCTACCCTTTTGAAAAGCAGCTACACAAAGTTCTTGTTGTAGAATGGTCTCAGTGAGTAACTACCTCTGAATATCAAAGTTGGCGTTGAAGAGGCTGCCCTGCCACAGGCCTGTGATCTCCTCCGTCTCTTTCTCAGTGGGATCCCCCGACACTGTGGCAAACACCATCAGGGTCCTGCCCTTCTTGGACATCTTGAGCAGCTGCTCTGGCTTGGAGGGGTCCACCTTGGAGAAGTCGACGGGGGGAGGAGACCTCTTGTGTTCTGGGAGGTCACCTTCCTCGATGTCATCATCCTCCTGTGGAATAACAGATATACTGGGTATAAATAAAAGTACCACTGTCTTGCTCTACATATGACTGAGGGTGCATTCTAAATACCTGCCATGAATACTTCATGGCTCTTGGTGGAGGTATGTACTCTGGTGAGGGCCATCACTCAACAAATGTCCTACCTCGTTATAAACCGCTCAACTTTGTAAAAACACAGGCAGTGGCAGAATGTGAAGTACATTCACAGCTTCATGTATTTGAACAAACTACATTTTATTCTATGCAAGGTTATTATAGTTTTGAAATTTTCATTTGTTTTTATTTAGTTTTTCAGTTTGCTTTTTTATTTCGGTTTAGTTTTAGTTAGTTCAACAAGTGATTTTGTAGTTTTAGTTTAGTTTTTATTTTGAGGAAACGACTAGTTTCACTTTAGTTTTTAATTAGTTTTAGTTTTTCCAGGTATTAAGAGAAATTTGACTTGTAGAAGCTGAAAAAGGATGAAACAATGTGTGACACCAATTATGGTTTATCAAGTCCTTTAATTTCCTTCTTTAACCATCACCTGCAGGACAGGCAGTAATCCAGGGAGAATATGAAACGACAACGAAGCTGAATCTATCTGCATTTCAGTTTAGTTTTAGTTAGTTTTGCATTGTTCATTGCAGTTTTTATTTAGTTTTCGTTTTTTTTGTAATTGCCGTTTTTTTCAGTGAACTTAATTCTTTTTTCATTGCTAGTTTTAGTCTTAGTTAACTACAATAACCCTGATTCTATGTTATACTTTTACTTAAGGTAAATAATATACTTTGTGCTTGATACATGTATCTAATTATTATCATTACCTTCTCACAGTTTACAGTTATTTAGTTAAAGGCCCTACACAACAGTTAACCACACTTTTGGATCCAAAACCTTTCATATGTTTCAGCATTAGAAGTTCTGATCCACATCACACGTCAGGTCCTGTTGTGATTCACCTGGGTAGCAGAAGTGTTCCGGTGGAACATGTGATGGTCGATCATTACTAAAGCCGTGATCGAAAGCATGGGTTGTTCATACTGGGTGCAGGTGTTTAACATCTGCCAGTACACTCTCACTTTCCAGCAACTACGATGATCATAACTCTTCATAATTCTGTTCTTTCTGCTTGTGTTCACATTTCGGGGTGTAAGACTGTTTCATCTTCAACTAACGCATCAATAACGCAACGAGAGACGCTTCTCCCCCCGCAGTCAACTCAGGGAAGCAACACGACAGATGCTGCTGGAGACAAACCCTGTTGCTAGCAGGACATAGCATGGTTAGCTAACAGCTCGGCTAAGCAGCTATGGTGTGTGCGGGCTGCCTGAAAGAGAAGCTGGCAAACCTCCCACTGTTCCAGCAGCCGCGCCATGTCTGCGTCGTTGTAGTCGCGGATGTCCTTCTTCTTCTTCTGGGCCTTCTCTTTGCTGTCAGCCGCTAAAACACACAGCAGACCGGCGCAGAGCAGCAGCAGCACACATCTCCACCTGAAGCGGGGCGCCATGTTTACAGATGGTGAGTCCTGATTGGCTCTGCGGTGTGCCGGTCACGAGACGGGAGAGTTACGTCAGAGTCGTAAAAGGCCGACCGGCAGCACGGTCGCCATATGACGGAATTTCAAAATAAAGTCCAAGTTTTTCTTTTTGGGTGGTTCTTAAAAGTGTATCAAAGAAACGTTCTCACCCCGTTGCTGTTTATTGTACAGGCTTGCACACTCAACACGGATAAAAGCATTTTAAAGGGAAATACACTCATTATCTACGCACCACTGTGCCGATGGAGGGGTGGGTGAAGTGTTGGAGTCGTCAAAACACTTTTGGAGTTTCAGGGGTAAACAATGTTGCAGCCAAATCCAACACAATTCTCAAGTAAATGATGACCGATTATTAAAACTTGTGGTGTGTCATCCAAATGTCGGTAAGCCCCGGCATGGAATCATTTACATCATGTCTCAAGCCTGAATGTCCCCTGATATCCTCCTCCTGAGTCACATTCACACATGGATCACAGTAGATGTTTTTTGCAAACATATTTGTTCATTCAAATTCTAAAAGCACGACAATCAAACCCTGTGACAGTAAGAATCATGCTACGCTAAATGACAAGTCCACAGCCACATCCGTCTTCACATTCAATGCAGGATGTCAAAAAAGAACTAAAAAACACGACCTTTAAACCACAAACGTTACTTTGCTGTTCACTCTATA
This sequence comes from Paralichthys olivaceus, assembly GCF_024713975.1. NCBI lineage: Eukaryota > Metazoa > Chordata > Actinopteri > Pleuronectiformes > Paralichthyidae > Paralichthys > Paralichthys olivaceus. Next base: position 2,877,729 of record NC_091093.1, on the reverse strand, counting down.
TGTCACATGTTACACAGGAAGTAGAAGCTCATCACCAATTAAAACCCTTCATGTGACTTGATACAGACCACAGGAGAATGTCTGAAGCACTGAACCATATCAACATCCAGCCATTAGCACGACCACTTATCCTTGGGAGGTAGCAAATCCCAGGCGAGAAACATGCCTCAATCAGGGCAGGTCATGAGCCTCGAGAACTAATTCACAAGGCCTTGAATTCAAATGAAAATGGTTTGCCTCTTTTAACTTCACAAAGTCTGATGCGATACCAGATGGAATATCTGCATTAAAGAGTTTCAAGTAGCAGAGTTTGGGTTTGCCTTTCCTCACTTCCTCAAGTCAAAAACTGAGATGAGCAATTTAACCAAAATCATAACTCTGTTTACTTGACCAACTCAGGAAATCACCAGACATATACAATGTACACAATAGTTTCAAGGTGTTGCAAATTGCTGAGATTTCTGTGCTTGGCTGTGGGATTCTTTTATTTTTACCTTCAAATATGCTCACAAAGCATAATAAGAAAAATATGACCAGTTGGAGTCAGGAAGTTTCAAACATGTTCAGGGGCAGGAAACATAACAGATGATAACATAATGCTGCAAACTTGAATTTAATGTCAGTGAACCTTTATTTTCCTGCATGTGGCTTAATCACTGAGACATTGTTAGGAAGTGGTGCATGAAGGCCAGCACAGTTCACAGGGTCGAGGAGATCGGCGATCAGCCTGGTGAACACAAAGTGTGGAGCTGTTTCCTCTCTGGCCAGCTCCACCCAATGGCACTGTGCCCTGTGCAGCTGCAAGTCCCACTGACAGTACAACAGCTCACGCACTGACTCACAGTGTGTACCTCACAACGTCCTACAGAGAAGAGGGCTTGTTACCATGCAACATACCACCATATATTCATATATATCTATATTTCATGTTTTATTGTCTGGCTCTTTTTTTGTTTAATTATAATTATTGTGCTTTTTAGTGAAAGGTATTTCATGATTCCTTAGATACAAAATATGGATCTTAGTCTGAAAATAAATGATTAGATTGTTTCATTTTATGGTTGAAAATATTTTGATGTCTACTTAGGTAATATCAGACACACTTACAAACACACACACACACACACACACAGGTTATTTAACTTTTAATACTTGAAGAATATATAAAATAAAGAACCTACTTACTTCCATTCAATTAGAAAAGTTAAAATGATACTTTTACTTAAGTACATATGTTTCTATTCATTTGTACCTTTACTTCAGTAAAATGTTTGAGTACCTTCTCCACACTTGATTTATCATTATTATTTAACTTACATATAAATTCAGTCCTAGTGTGAGTGGCAGGCAGTGACACCATTCCCCAAGTACAGTTTTCTGCTGCATTGTGACAGTAAACCTTTTTCACATGTCATTTTGACAGAGTATAGCAGGTCACAGGCGTTATTCAACTAATGTACGAACAATGGTTGTTGTCATAATAGGTCTTAAATAATGTGACTTATCCACTATCATGTCAAAATGGCTGCTGTGAAATAACTCCACGAGAAAAGGTCTAACCAGTGCAACAAATGAAGAGGAGAGAGTGAGATAATCATTTAAGTGTCCTACAGGTTGTGTAATAGTTTCTAAAAATAGCTCCATCTCAAACAGCCTTCTTAAATGCTGCTTGGATAGTAACTTATTAATAATTACTATCCAGAAGCAGGTTGCACAGAGTTTTGAATGCAGGACTTTCAGTTTGCTGTCATTTATATGTATTTGTACCTGATTACTAGATTTTACACTAACTACTAACTAACTAAATACAAAAGTTTTCACTTCAGTGATTGTTGTATTGGTTTTGCATGGTTCAGTCAGGTGAAGCTGTTAGAACAAACAACAAGGGTACATTCTGCTGTGTCACTGTATCGTGTTTAAGAACATTGATTCACAGAGGTTCTTATATGCCATGGGGAAGTCCCGCCCATTCTACAAACGGATAGGCTCCCAATACTTTAAGGGCAGCCCATGGTCCCTATATGATTGGCTGCCATCCACATTGGCGTTAGGTGATTGGACGAACACTGCTACGTCATTGTTTTCAACAGTAACATGACTCATCTCTCACCGCCCAAGAGAAATACTACAGTGTGACGTGATGGAGCAGTGAGGGGAGGAAACATCCCCAACACTACTTCCCAGACACTCGAGTGACTGTGCATGGATGACCTTTCACTTACACAGTGCAAATATAAATATAGATTTTACTAAGTTACAGAGCAACTGATACTATTAATATCTTATACTACAGAGTCAGTTTTTCTTAATTAGAGAAAAACTATCTCCTCTGTGTGACCTCTCCCTCATGTGGAGCAGGTGTATGATCGGGTCATGTCCATTGAAAGACTTTTGTTTTGACGTTTTGCATTTTGGGAAAGTTAGAGGACACCCTGGGTCATGCAGAGCTGGAGGTTGGATGTGGAAGTGACCTGCAGGGGAGACCTCAGTGCTGTGGGTGAGCAACGTCAAGCACACTAGAATAAAGAAAGAAACATCCTGCGTAGCTGTCAAAACAAAGCAGAATCTTATAATTATTATTATAATTATTGCCAAGTAGGTTTACGCATACATGGAATTTGCTGTGGTGTGTTTGTGCAATATAAATATAGAAAATATAAAAATTAAAATAAAATAGTAAACAAAATTTAAATAGAAAAATAAAAGAGAAAATGCTATAGGCCAATAAAAAAATATACTATAAGCGGGAGGGATTTTGCAATATATAAAGTTATTGTTATTTATAAAATGAAAAAGTGTCAAAGTCACCGGTAGGGACATCAGTGCAGTTTGATTAAAGGGTCCCAGGCCTTATTGATGAGGGCAGCAGTAGTTGGGAAGAAACTGTTTTTGTGGCGTGAGGTTTTGGTCCTGATGGCCCACAGCCTCCTGCCAGAGGGAAGTGGTTGCAGGAGTCTGTGTCCAGGGGGGGAAGGGTCGGCCACAATCTTACCTGCACGTCTCAGAGTCCTGGAGACGTGCAGGTCCTGGAGAGAGGGCAGGTTGCAGCCGATCACCTTCACGCTGGAGTGAATGATGCGCTGCAGTCTGGCCTGGTCCTTGGCTGTAGCAGCAGCGTACCATACAGTGATGGATGAGGTGAGGATGGACTCAATGATGGCAAGTATTTAAAAAGATGAGCCAGAAATAGCCAATGGTTTGAAATAAGAGTCAGTGTTTACTCGAAGGGATTACTGTACCTTACCTGAGTATTCCAGTTTTATGCTACTCATTCTCCAGTATATATATTTATGTGTATTTTTTCTTGTTTAAATTGTATCTGCAGTCCTTGGGCAAGTACACAGTTAATGTAAAACACACCACATACAAAACAATTAATTTCATTGTACATTTGTGTACAGTGTACAGTGTAATAATCATTCCTCTCATTTTCTGTATCTACCTTCTTCATATATATCTATCTATTTCATGTGCAATATTTATATTCAATCTTTAGGTGCAATAATCTCTGAATTGTTACATCTCAATGTATATTCTCCACTCTCATGGGCAATAATCACTGTGAATTTTCAGGTATCTTTGTATATTGTTTACGTTTTTAGCTAGCTACAAACTAAATATATAATAATCCAATAGAATTGTGTTATTTTGCAATAAAATAAACTTCCCAAAAGTGTATAAGTCAACCTACAATATTGGTAGTATTACACAGTACATTTATTAGCTCATACTTAGCTTGCTAATGTAACAGTAAGTAAGAGCACTTTATTCAACAATTGCATAAATGCTTAAGTTAATTTTTAGAGTTATTCCTCCATTATAGCAGTTTACATACATACAGGCTAACATTCATAATATGTAACTGCAAGCAAGGCCATAGCCAAGGAGAGTATTAATACTTTTGTCATGTAAATGGTAAATCAGTGATGAGTGGACAAACCTTTATGAGGAACAGCTCACAAGTAGTGTTCAATTCCTCAGCCATTTTTAGATTCAGTCAGCGATAGTTTAGTCAACCCCACCCTTTCTAAATCTTAAATCGAATCAAACTACAGACAATTTAGTAAGACAAAAACAGACACATTTTAGTCCAGATGGAGAATGGACATTTTAAACAAACTTCAGCAAACAATAAACATCACAATATGACTTTCATTGAGACTGAATCTTCATCTGTAAACACGATAACGTCGTCCTCTTGTAGTGATGCCAATAGATAATGTTACACCACTGCCTTTATTCATTTTTTTACTCTGACTAAATGATTGTTATTTTTGAAAGTCACGTTCTATTCCCTTTGCTGTACATTAGCTGACCTACAGTCACAGGGTTTGTGTAGAGTCTACACAAACCCTGTGACTGTAGAGCTAGGTCCAGCGTGGTCTTATAAAAAGAAAATCACCAGAAAGATCATTAGAGCGCACAGGAAGAGAAATGTGAGAGATCTTTGGTATTTATTTTTAAAACATTTTGGTCTGTTGTCTTAAAAGATATTCCATGTTAATAAAATCACAGTTTGTGTTTCTCATCATTGTCTCGTCTTAAGTCATGTAAAAGTAAACACTGACAACCTTATTTAATTTAGATTTGGTTCATGACAATACCTCTATGTGTGACAGTGCTTGTACAGTATTTAGAAACATGATTGGTAGATTAGGAGTAAATTGAATTAAATTCATTTGAAAACAAAGGAAATGATAAAATGCTCGAAAAGACTTAAATCTACAGTTGTATTTAGATTGTGTCATGTGCATAAAAGGTTAATGGTTTGTATTTACACAGCACTTTTCTAGTCTTGATGATCACTCAAAGCATATAGACAGTGCATCTACTAGCAACCCTTTATTTGTTCATGTCCCAACACAGCCTCTGTAAAAATTGTACCGCATGCCAAAAGTAATGTCTGTAATTTGGATTTGTTAGAAGATTTAGTCAATGTTAAATGTTAAATTGCATATTAGATTATATTATATTCGTTTTCCATCATGACAGTCCACTAAATGCTATGTTAGAAGATTCTTACGCTGTGTTGGGGAAATTCTGAATCAGTCATAGTATAGAGGGAAAATAGGTCTGGGCCATATGAAATTAAAAATTAAGATAAAAAATCTTATCTACCACTGTTGATAATTATCATAAAGCCACATTATGATTTCCCAATGAAGGAAGGTTGTAGTTTTAAACTATTCTGCATGAAGAGAGATTGAAAAGCAATTGATAAAAAGTCTACAAATCTGAATCAGATCAGATTATGGGTTATACCTCCTCAATGTACCTGCACAATGTGTAAGAATTATATTAAGGAGAACAGTATATACTGAAGTAAACCTATGCAACATCGACTACACTATATTTACACAAATGCTAATTCTAAAATAATAATTATGATTTTAAATCTACAGTAAAAATGTTCCTCCTGCTCCTGAAACCCCCCAAAAATTCCAGGAGGGAGAAAATAGGACATGCGCTCTTTTTGGAAACAAGACCCCAGCTTTTATTTTGAAGAACGTAGCTTCCGGTGTGGATGTAGCTAGCGAGGCTAGCGGCTGTCTTGACGCAGCGGGGATGTCTGACGGCAGCAGTCAGTTCTGAAAGCAGCCGTATAAAGCCTCCCTGACTGCGGTGGAAGTAGACTCTCATCCCGCGGCGTCGTCAGTGAGGCAGCGGACGGGTAACGCACGCTGCGCCGCGTTATTTGCGGAGTGAACGACGCCTTGTGTTGCTCCGTTGCTACAACTTTGCCGAGTCCAGCCGCGACCACACCCTCCCCGCTTCCTCATAGCGCAGCAGCGGGAGCGCGCAGCCCCGCTTTGAATCCCCGGGAATAACGGCCACTTCTCCCCGCTGCCTGTCCGGGTCCGTGAGCCGTGGGACCAGCTGAAGCGACTGGGTCGAGTGCCCAAAAGTCACCGACTGGTATGGATGTGAGGAGCGACTCCCCACAGAGGACATGCGGGGCCACACACTCTCCAGTCCCGAGTTAAGACGCGGAGGAGGAGGAGGGCGGACAGACGGACGATGCATATGGAACCGAGGCGACCGGAGCAACTGCTAGCTTCTAACCCGGGGCTCTGTCCGAAAAAGAAGAGGTTGAAAGCGGATTGACGGCTTCGTGTGTTTGGACTGTCGCCCTGTCGGTTGGATTTTACTCGGGGAGGGACTCGTGAAATGATGGTGCTGGAGGGAAACGCAAGTCTTCCCGCTACCCTGAAGAGCCGCCCGGGTGTTGCCCCGTCTGGAACCAGCATGAGTACGACAGGCCGGTCTAAGTCAGCGGGAACAAGTCGGACGAGGTGTCGGTGTTGTGTCAGGCTGTTTGTGGACACTAAATGAGATCCTCTTGATCCAAGAAAGACCTCAGAGAACCTCGTTCATGTCGAGGGGATGTTTTCTCGCCTGCAGTCTTAGAAGGGAAAGCGGAGCAGATGTAGTCCCAGTTAGGAATGTGTTTGAGAAAGTAAGGAGCTTCTGACATTGTTTTCACAGCCTTATTCTCAATCTGCACTTTGCCTCGTTGAAGGCTCCCTGGTGGCACTGCAGCTTGTGTGTGAGTGGATTCTGTCATTAACAAACACCTGTGAATCTGTCCCACCAAACCCTGGAACTACAGCGAGGAGATTGACTTTTTAATAATCGTGCATCGTGTTGATCGGGGCATTTAAAGTCAATTCGTTGAGATGAGATGATATCACCTCTAACACTGACTACTCAGAAGCTGTGGGGATTGTTGGTCAGCTGTGTTGCATGGTAACATTACTAATAACCGAGACAGGTAATTGAGAATATGCCAGATCATAGTCTTGACTTTTGTTGTAATATACTTTAGAGAAGCATTAGTTAACAGTGAGGGTGTTACTCAAACATGAGTAAATGCCGTGATTGAGTTTTGCCTGTTCTACATGTTTACATTGAGAATAGATGTCCTGTGTATCAACATATAATATTCACTTGATTTTACTTTGAAGGAATTTAAGGAAGACTGTTTGGCCAGTTGTTATTAAGGAATTTGTAAAAGGCAGTGAGGTGACGCTTATCTTAGAAATGTCTTATAAAGTACAATGCAGTGTGTCGCAGAAGAAAACTAAATAATTAAACCCCTCCAGAAGAGCAGTTTGACCCTCACCCCCACCCCTCTACACACACACAACCCTCCTTATTATGGCTAGTGGTGGTTCTGGCAAATCGGCTAGTGAGGGATCAACCAGCACACCCAGTGGCAGTTTGCAGCAGAGGAAGCGTCTCTCCTCCATCTGCGACACATGTAAGGGCAAGATGCAGCTGGTGGCTGACCTCCTCTTGCTGGCCAGTGAAACCCGGCCAGTAATGACCCACGAAGGCGTGGCAGTGGCCGACACCTTTGACCAGTGCCGCGACACGGTCATCGCCAGGACTAAAGAACTCTCCATTCTCACCCACGACATCCAGAGCCAGCTCAACATGGGCCGCTTCACCGAGGTGGGGGACCGCCTCTTGGAGATGGCAGACCTCGTGGTGTCTCTGACTGAGTGCTCAGCCCACGCCGCTTACCTTGCAGCCGTGGAGACGCCTGGCTCTCAGCCCTGCCTGTCGGGTCTCGTGGACAGATACAAGGTGACCCGCTGCCGACACGAGGTGGAGCAGAGTTGCGGCATCCTCCGAATCACACCCCTGCCAGACCTCACCCCGCAAATCCTCCTCGAGCTCTCTCAAAACATCTCCACCAACCTCAAGACTCTGACGGATATCTCGTCGCTGGCCAGCGAGAGGTCCAGGGACCGCTTTGCGAAAGAGCAATTTAAGTTGAGCGTCAAGAGCATGAGCACAAGCGGCACAGCCTTCTTGGCGTGTGTCAAGGAGGTGAAAACCCAGCCCAGTGAGCTGACCAGGAACCGCTGTGTCCTTTTCAGTGCCGCTCTGGTCCAGGCTGTCAGTGCCCTGGTTGGGTTCGCCACAGAGCCTCAGTTCCTGGGAAGAGCTGCGAGTATCTCCACTGAAGGGAAGGGGGTACAGACTGCAGTTTTAGGGGGGGCCATGAGTGTGGTTTCAGCCTGTGTCCTCCTCACTCAGGGCCTTAGGGACGTTGCCCAGCATCCAGAGAGCAGCTCCAAAATGGCAGACTATCGGGAGCGTCTGCGTAACTCGGCGTGCGCCGTGTCAGACGGCTGCACTCTGCTCACTCAGGCACTCAGAGAACGCTCCTCTCCAAGGACTCTGCCGCCAGTCAACTCTCATTCTGTGAATTAGCTTAGGAAGAGGCAACTAGATCTCCAGTCCCCTCTTTCCTATTCTGACGTACCAAAGAGACTCACTTGGGTTATCCCTGTTCATCAGGTTTAGAGTCAGCGTAACATCAGAAGAAGGCTGTGGCTCTGTCCGTGTTGGTGAAAGTGTCAAATCAAATCAGAGGAGCACAAAAACTTCCGCTGCATGGTTTTGTGTCGCGCTGGATGTGACTCAAACCGTGTTAGAAATGGACCAGTTGACCGCTGTCATCAGCAGACAGCAGCCTTCTAAACCTGAAAAGTTTACCTCAGTTTTCAGCTCCGGTGAAAACACCAGCCTTGATGATGGATGTAGCCTTGCTGTGTGAACCTATGGTTGGCTGACCTGCTCAGTTACATGTGCTTTGTGAGATTGGAAAGAGTGATCATCTGAGTGTCTCAAAGGATGTTTTTTTCAACATGTGTGAATTCTTAATTGGTAAAAAGCTGCTGTGAGTGTGTGCCATAGGTTTTACACTATTTACCAGACATTGCATAGTATTTTAAAGTGTTTTGATCATGCATGTAATGGAGTATTTATTTCAACTATTAAAATGTTGTTTCTGATATATTGTTGTTGGGTAACATGCTTTGAAAGGCCAAATAGGATCAATTCACCCATATAACACCAGAATACTTTCTGTTGTGTCTGACATTTCTGCTTCTTCTTAATATAACACAATATAATGGAGGTAAATTAACTAAAATAAGTACTTTCTAATGGCACCCAGTAGAAATGGATTTACGAGATGTAACACATTTTTATTTTGTTATTAAAATGATGCTTTAGATGATTTGGAAGCTGTTAATAAAAAATCACCATCCTTTAAGTGATAAAGTGCACTGTGGATGGGATTTGTAGGCCACCATTTTCATTTAAGGCTTTTTAAATAATGAGTTAACATCAATAAAATGTTCAGTTACAACTTATAAACTTACTTCTCACAGGGTGCCTCATCAGGGGTGTTTTTAACTTCTTCATGTCAGAAAGCTATTTTTTAGATTAACGAGATGTTATCTTTCAGCTCTTAAACCTCTGATCAACCACTGTTGTGTTAGTGTCAGGCCGTTATCTTAAAACTTTGACAAATAAATAAACGACACTCTAAAAAACTAATGTTAAGGCTCAAAATACTAGCAATGGGTTTTGCTAATCTCTATGCCAATCTCTGGTGAATTAAAGTAAGATAAAAAGATTTTCTTCTGCATTGTAAAGTAATATTGATTACCATGTTTTTCATCACTTGCACCATAAACACAAGACTGTTTTAAGGCGAAATTGTGCGTTTAGTATTACATCACTTCAAATCTTTTGAAGCGGACCCAACTAAGTTCCTTCCTTTTTTTAAATCTGAGTTAAGTGAACTTAAGTAACATAATTGTCTCAAAGTAGCTTTAAACATTTTCTAATTTTAAAACCAGCTGAATTAAATTCACTAATATTTTGTTTATTTGAGATGAATTCCATTAAAAGTTCTGTTTGCATTGTATCTATGCAATGTTTTTAAACCTGTGAAATGTCAATTCAATTAGTTTGCATCATAATTTCCTTTTTTCTTGCATGAGTCAAAATACTTTTATTCACTTAAGATAAAGGAAGTTAATTATCTGACCTCAAGTGTGTCCATAAAGTGCCACACTACTTGTTCTGTGTAACTGTTTTTTCTCAGTAATGTTCACGGCAATTTTAAACATTTACTTCGTCCACTATCAGTGTCAGGAAATGCAGCTTAACATCTCTTTGGTCACAAATTATTATTATTATTATTTTCATTATTAAACGTTATCCGAAGTCATCCTGTGTGTTAATGAAATATATGCTGTCTCTCTTAAATGTTTCTGAACATTTCAATTTTATTTGTATAGCGCCAAATCATAATAAAATAATATAAATGTATATATATATATATATATATATATATATATATATAAATACATTATCTCAAGGCACTTTACATAGAAGGTCAAAAACTTAAAAATGTATAGAGAAACCCAACAGTTCCACAATGAGCAGCACTTTGGAGACTGGAGAGGAAAAACACTCAATAACTGGAAACCTCTAGAACCAGACTCAATGTGGGCGGTCATCTGCCTCGACCGGTTGGAGTGAGAAGAGAAAAAAGGGAGGAGAGGAGAGATGGGTGGGAGAGAGAAGAGAGAGAGAGATAGTGGGGAGGGCGGGATAGAAGAGAGAGCGAAACCAGGAACGGCATCAGGTTTCAGCTCTGACAGACTAGTTGTTTTATGAAAGCAATAGGAGTGATAATTATGGATGCAAAGATGTCATTAATGATAGCAGCAACAATTCATATAATGGTAATAACAATAATAATTGTTGTTGTCTGAATCATGCAGCTCTGGAGTCAGAGATACCTGCAGAGAGAGAGAGAGCAGGAGAGAAAGTGAAAGAGAGAGACTATGGGAAGAAAAAGAACACAAAGTTAGTGAAAGGTGGATAAGTGGAAAAAAAGATCTGGTCATCAGTTTCATTAAGTTGCCACAGACTCATTACTTATCAGTGCAGTTGGATTAGTTACAACTGTAAGTTTTAGTAATTAATATTATATTCGCAATTTAAGTTTTTAAACTAAAACCCTGAATTTATTTTTCATGCCACAAGATGAAGTAAAATTAAAACGTCCCTTGAATAACTGCTAAAATACCACTAGAGAAAATAATACATTTGTACATGTGTTGTAATATGGGTGAACTGATCTCAAGAACAGTGCTGTACTGGTCAGTTCATTGACTAGTTTTTCGACAAAGAAACTATTGGCAACATATTTAATAAGTGATATCATTAGCTGCTGTAGTCTGCACAGTATGAGTATGTGTTTGGGAGAGTTCAGGCTCAGCGCTGCCTGGTTTTCATGATCATTTGATAGAATCATCCAGATGAAATGTTGTTGAACAACATTCTGAATTCAGATCAGCTCCAGCCAGTTTTTCAGGCTCTGTTACAGAGCCTGACCTTTGATATGAGGACGAATGGATGAATGAAATGTATCTAATGTGAACTAGGATGATGTGATATGAAAGATATCTCTCTCATCCAGCCAATCAGTAGATATATTAATATATTGTCAGTGCACAGCCTAATTTTTCTGTTGCTACCTCCTTGAACTGGGCGTAGCATTAGTCATGCCCTCACACATCCCTGCACATGAAGCAGCTTCCTGTGTTCTCTGTCCAGCCCGGACCACACTCTTTCTTCTGCAGTAAAGCCATCATAAGATCTGGGTTCTGGCAATCTCTCACAGCCCAAATTCTCTTTTAATGAAATAAATCAGATCAGGATGTCCCTGCTGTAGAATGGGAGGTTGTGTCTGAGCTCGATTCTTTTATTAACGCAGTGTAGGTAACTCTGATATGACTGTGGTAGGTGTTTTGCCAAGTTTGGCATCCTGAGAAAACGAGTTTTGCACGCGTGCAGCCTCACACTGATAAACTAACTAAACAAATGTCTCGGCTTCAGGTGGGAATGTCAGCTCAAAATGAAACGGCCCTTCAATGCGACTCAGGGGTAAGAGATCATAGGAGAAGGGAGAGGTTTATACAGCAGATCACTCACAAATGAAGAGGAACAATACACACAGATACAAATGAAGTAAGGAATACATTGGGAATAATTGTTACAAATTAGACAATGGCATAAAGCAGTATACATGAAGACACTATCATAACCACACTCAGAATTGGGACACTTAGATGAAATGGAGTAAAAACAGTGGACTATTAAGAAAAAAAGTGATTGAGATATGTATGATGACCTGAACAATACCACCATAAATAAGAAATAATCATGGAATAATAAAGAGATGAGAATCAAGGCATATTCATTCAACTGTGTTCACTGAAACCTGTCTGCTTGGTTAACAACCTCTGGAAAAGCTGGTAATTATACTTTGAGGGACGTACTGTTTCAAAATTGACATACCAAGATCACTCTGATCTGGTCTGTCCACTTCAACTACCAAAATAATACTTGATTAGAGTTAATGCAATGTTAAAGTCACTGCTGAACTGTCAGACTCTCTTCATCAGTCCCATTACTGATGATTACAAGATTCTTCCAGTTAAAATATACATATGAATATCAAAGGTGTGTAAGATTTAGGTGAAAAGGATCTATTGGCAGAAATGTAATGTAGAATAATCCTCATGATGTTTTCACTAGTTCATTTCATCTAAATTGTATGAATTGTAGTTTTCTTTACCCCAGAAAATGTCCTTTATATTTAAATACTTTATATTTACATCGAGGGGACCCTCTCTATGGAGGCCACCATGTTTTTTACATTAGTCCAGACTGGACAAACTAAACACCTTTTGAGTTTTTATGACAACTGAAGCTACCACAGGTTCTTTTTCATGTTTGGAAGGAGAGGGTGAGGTGAGGGGTGTTCAGCTGCAACATGCAATGTATCTAGATATCACACAATTCCGACACACTGTACCTTTGAATGAACTAAGATGAAACTGCTAACAACTCCAAATTATAATTTATTTAAAACACTAATGTTCTATTGAGTCACACATTTTAAACAAACCCAAACTGCATGCAGTTACTGTATGACAATAACTACTACTAAATTAAAAGTAAATACATCTGCAACCTGTAGATTCAGTGCATTAGCCTTTAGTGGCACACGGCTGACAGGCTCTCAGTGAAGAACTTTTCAGTCTTCCTTTCCAGCTCTCAGTGAAGCCAAAACTGTTGGCCCACAACAGGAAACCTATAGCCTGCGCTATCAGGAGTGGCTTCCTTCACTCGACATATTGCTGGAGTCGTAATTTCAAGCAAGGTTTCGCCCATTTCCTGCTGCAAGAGGAACACTTGCCTATCCTTTTCCCCAGGGGGCCTCCCATCCCCACGGCGTTGACGACACCCCGGCTGCCGCTGGCCGAGTGGAGGCCGGAGTGTTGTGCTTCACACACATAGAGCTGACCTGCTCTGGGATATATTGTGCCAGAGTTCAGGTGAATTTATTTGGAATGCCTAGGTTTGGCAATACACAATGAGAATGTCTGTCTCTGTTTTGCCGGGCAGGTTAACACATTAGGTTTGCAGGTGCACTAGTAACCTGATAAGAGTAAACTGATCCTGGGTGAATTATTTATGTTTGACTGATTAAATGTCGGTGCTATTTCTCTGCCTCAGGTAAAGTTACAACCACTTAAAAAGACAGGATGTCATGCAACACGGCTGTTGTCTCATCACATCTGCAAATGTTCAAATCAATAATGACAATAAAACCAGTAAATGAACTGTGGCCCCAGACAGAGAAACCTTATTTTTATGACATCATATGTCTTCATTATCCTGAATTTAGAATTAAGATGATTCATGGTATGTATCACAGTTCATTGCATTTACACCTGTAATGGTACAATGGCACCACAGCCATTACCAAGACTGAAGTCGTACTGAGGTCGTGTAAGTCTCAGTCTCTCACAACACCCCTCCATTGTAAGTGTTAAGTTCTTTAAACTGTGTTATTAACTTGCTTTTGTTGAATTCTCAAAATGTTATTCTATAACATTTATAATGTGATATTTTTAGGACGACTATATGGCAAAAAACATCTAAACATAAAGCGCACTGTTGATGATATATGAAAATAACACCTCATGGTGGATGGTTGGTATTTATATAACCCTTTTCTAGTCTTGATGACCACTCAAAGTGCTTTTTAGTGTGGATTTGCCATGCACCCATTCATACTGTGCATGTATGTGCAGCGGTTTCTCTATCATACGTCTCCCACACACTGCTGGCACAGCTGGCACTTTGGCATGTAGCTAAGAACACTGCTATCACAGCAATATTAACACTGTGAATACAGGTGAGCTCTTCAGGAGCGAGCTGGTCAGCGGGGATGAAGCCCCTGTTATGGTGAGTGGGATAGAAATATGGACTGTGTTTGGAGAGAGAGCAGAGCGGGGGGGCTGTAACCATGAACCTCTTAACAGGCTGCTGAAAAATATTCTCACCACTCAGTGAGAAGTTTGCTTGTGAACCTGGACTTGAAAATGTCTATTGCGCTCTCGGGATCTTGAGTGTGACCTCAGTAAATTACCTCACTCTCAAAGGCATGATGTTAAAATGAAAATCCAAAGACAAGTTACTATTAGTTGCTATTTGAAATGCAGAGGGGAGGCCTCTGAGTGTGAGACAAACTAGACCGAAGAAGAAAAAACAAAAAACTTTGTCTGTGTGGCATTTGCAGTCAGGGGTGGACTGAAACATTAGCTGATGCTGTGAATTTCACTATACATGCCATACTATGCCTGCTAAGTTTCAAATCTGTATGTTAATGTAACAGGTAACAGTAATAATAGTAATACGTTTAGTCACTTTGTTGATCTGGGACCCAGATTACACAATACAAACATTTGGGACTGACCAACAACAGCCTGTGTGAAAACTGAGGTTACAAGGTCCATTCTGACTCCCTATGAGAACACGCAGCACATACAAGTGTACTTTTAGAATGAGACAGAAATATCTCACATGTTCAAATGATCTTCATAGTTAAGAATCAAAACACACTCATATACCCACATTCACTGTAACTGAACATTACCTACAACAACGAGCTGGTTATTTTAACTGACCTAGCTCCTTACTGCCGAACATGTCACATATTTTGCAGCATTTAGCTGCGTCTGTGATGAGGACCTTTAAAGGTCCAGTGTGTAAGAGTTAGGTGAAAGGGATCTATTGGCAGAAATTTAATGTGGAATTATCCTCATGATGTTTTCACTAGTTCATTTCATCTAAATTGTATGAATTGTAGTTTTCTTCACCCCAGAAAAGGTCCTTTATATTAAATACTTTATATTTACATCGAGGGGACCCTCTCTACGGAGGCCCCCATGTTTTTTTATACCTTTTGAGTTTTTTTGGCAATTAAAGGCTACTACAGGTTCGTTTTCATGTTTGGAAGGGGAGGGTGTAGTGAGAGGTGATCAGCTGCAACATGCAATCTCAACACAAAATTCTACACACTGTACCTTTAACTTTTTTAATCTCTCCTCTCTTCTCCACCTTTCCTTTTCGTCTGACCTTGACATCTTCTCTAGAATGTTATCAGTAGAAGCAGATGGGCGGTTCCTGTGTGCGTCATCGAGACAAAAAACAAAAAACAAATTTTAGGCACTGTGGAGCGTGAGAGTCACAGCTGGAGCCTCAGGTCGACTGTTAATGGAGCGGACCAAAACTTTATAACTATTAAAACTACTAATACAAATGTAATGCCAGCGGGAAATGTTCCTGTGCCTAAACTGACTTGTGCGTTACTTAGCAGGTGTTAGCTGTAAGTCAGTAACTGCTAATCCCAACTGAATAGTTCCCAACTGGATAAAGGTTACAATGACCTGATGACATACTGTATTTACAAAAGCCAGTTCAGAGGACTGGTGTGAATGATTCTATCTGCAGAGATGTCACATTGTCTTCACAGTGATCTTTTAATTAGTATAAATCAATGAAACTAGGAATCCTTGTGTTTTATTGACCTTCAAATAATCTTTATATCTAAATGAGTACTAGACGCTCTTCACAGACTGACCATGTTTCTACAGTAGCCTTGAATGGACAAACACACTGGCTATATAAGACTCTGGGAGAGGTCCTTTCATGTTTTTAAATTTCCCGAGGGATTGCCCTCACCTATAGTGCATGAATATATTTATTTATGTAAAATTAATATTATTAGTATTTTTGGCAGTGCCTGTATCTGAGATATCTGGCTTTGCTTTTGTACATTGGGAGGAAGTGGAGATGCGTCGTCCATTATTTGTTTCAAATCATTGGCATTGAGGACATGGAATTCTGTTCAAAACCTAAAAAAATATGAATTAATATATATTTCCATTCACATGGGTGTGGGAATGTTCTTTGAGGAAAAAAAAGATGAAATGTAATTCATGTGGAAAGCCTAGGCACAAAGCACATTATTTTTAAACTGTGGACAGCTTCTTAAATTCAGTGTCAAAGCACTGCTGAGCACCTTCTCCAAACTGTACAGTCAGATGGCAGCTCCCAGCAGCTGTTGTTGTGGTGTTTTTGCTGGTTATGGAACTAAACAGTTGTTCTTTAGCCTTGACATCTGCTCTGTTTTACTGAAAACACCCTCTGTTAACATCCAGCCGCACAGAATGTGGAAACTTGGCTGCCTCTCAAGTCCATTTTTAATTCCAGGTCCAGCCCTTCTTTGGCTCCTGAAACAGTACAAAACTGACCTTTGACCTCAACCACATTGAGATCCTCTCTTTCTTTTGGACCTGCCTGCAGGGAAGAGATGGTCGGCTGGGTGCTTTCACACCCACACACCGACCTTTGAGCAACAATGACTTCAAGAACTCTTTTTGGATTCAGAGTGGTCAGAGAGCTTCCCTCTGATGAGCAGACACTATACACATTGTTAACACGAGCCCGCTCCCCACTCACAACGCACACTTCATATCCTGTCCCTACCCCACCCCACTCGCTATTGTCCTCACACACAAACACAAACGTTGCACAGGACTGGGCCTCAGTCCACCTCTGCAGCCACTGTTTTGACTTCATTGGGAAACACCTCATCCCTCCATGCTGTGGGAAAGTGTGTGTGAGAAAAATGCCTTTGTGATTTCCTACTGATGTGAGCGCAGTTCGCATATCCTGTTCCTGCCAGGAGGAGAGGCAGAGGCTTATTTTTGATCCTAACTTCCTCTTGTCTTAAAGCCAGGTGGAGGGTGGGTGATATCACAGCCATTAGAGTGTGGAAACAAGATAGCCTAGCTTGATGAAAGCCTGCAGCTCCAACTGCTTTTTGTTTCTTGTTCCCTAAAATAACTTGAGTGGAAAAAAAAAGACTTAGAATCCAAGCCAGTGGTGGGGAAACATGTATCTATGAGGACAATTGATATATTGATATCATCCTTTGAGGGCCAATACATATTCCACACCAACCTCTCCAACTGCTCCTCTTTACTATCTGATGTC
This sequence comes from Paralichthys olivaceus, assembly GCF_024713975.1. Lineage (NCBI taxonomy): Eukaryota > Metazoa > Chordata > Actinopteri > Pleuronectiformes > Paralichthyidae > Paralichthys > Paralichthys olivaceus. Next base: position 2,860,497 of record NC_091093.1, on the reverse strand, counting down.
AGATTGTGAGGATGCTAATGGTTTCAGTCAACAGAACTTAAATAAATCCTCACCTTCGGTAGAGTAATGGATTGCTCACAAAGACAGAAAATCCTTCCTCATATAAAAATCAGTGGTGATCATTTTCACAAAAATGTCTACTTGGTATGTATTTGTTAAGTCTGTTGTTTTATCACAGAGCAGAGAGAATGGTAAATGGTTTGTATTGATATAGAGCTTCTCTAGTCTTCGGCATGCAGATGGGGAAGACTGGGATCGAACCATTCCCTTCTGGTTGAAGGAAGGCCGCTCTACACCTCAGCCGAGAAAAACGAATGAAAGCGTCATAAAACTGCCACTGAATCATACAATACAATACAATACAGCCTATTTCCAGACAAACATTTACTACTACTACCACTACTACTACTACTAATAATAATACTATATCACTTTTCATAAAAGTAAAAGTGCATCAAGAAAAAGTTAATTAGATCATGAAAAGATCACAGCTGGAATCTCATGCAGTTCACAAAATAACACATGATGATGAAATAATGGAAAAGAGTAATGCATGAGACATGAAAGATGAATAAAATGTACCAGAGAAGTAAAGCTGTGAAAGATCACGCTCTGACAAGAAAAACCCTGTCAGCCTTGGTCCTCGTCCATGACCAGGTAAAAGTTGCTACTGTTTAAAATCACAGCCAGGTAACTCAGAGCCTCAAGTAAAATGTTAAAATCTATTCTCAAATGGACAGACAACCAGCTTAGACATTTTTCCTCAACACTGGAAATGTGATGTGAGTGCAGCAACATGCAGGAGACAGACTTTCAGCGCAGAAAGGACAGACAGCAAATCATGAAATTGTATGGTTTAGTGCGGTTTGTCCAGATGATCCTTCTCTGGAGGATTGTGGAGTCTCTTCAGCTCTGCTAGCCTTTATGTTAAAGTCCCCTCATACCACTGACATAAATTGTAAAAAATAAAATATCAGCCAAACAACTAAGTAGAAGTGCAAACTCTGAGACTGCTGCAAAAAAATAGCAGACAGAGCCCCAGGGTTGATACTGTTGTGTTTGGCTTGTAAACTGTTTAATGCCTGTCCAATGCACAGTTCACTAGTCCTGTTCCAGTGCATTATACTCTGAAATATTTAGTTTGTCTCACACAGGTTCAGTTAAATGTCTTTAAATTATGCTAGAATACCTCATTTCAATAAATGTGTCAATTTTGCCAACCAACAACACTGCAACAATAGTAAAGGAAGATTGTTTGAAATGAAAGAGTTATTATACAACAGTATTTCAACTTAAAATGTACAATATATAACATAAGTTATCTCAAGGTCAAGTCAGGTTCACAGATGAGGAAATGGATATAAGATTTATTAACGTCACGCAGCAAACAGCAGTGAATAATTGGGATTCATTATGAGTGACCATTACAAATAGAGTGGGAAATACAAATACAATAGAGTGGAGGCGACTGGCTACCTAGCTAACTGGTTTTCCATCTGTCTCAGGGTCACTTACATGATCTCCTTACAAAACCACCTGGGTGGTTGTAACATTGATGATCTGCTGTCACAAGAGCACTTGAATCTAATTTAAACCCATCCTCATCACATCCCCATATTCTTCCTGTTGTGTGTACAGAATACACAAACCACAAAAGCCACAGTTGATTTAACAGAAAGTAGCTGATGAAACACAAAAAAGCTAAAATTGTGTATATTTCATGAATGTTTTTATTTGACCAAAGGAGGCATGTCTTTGCTGTTGGATGTCCACATGGTTGGGTGTACCTGTGTGGAGTGACCTCTGATGTCCAGAACATCTTGTTTCTTCTCATGTCAGGGAGAAGCCTGTCACACAGCTACGATAGCTGCACAGTGTCTTGACAATGGAATGCTTTTAATGTGTAGGAGTGTCAGCAGGACATGTTTGGTTTTCATTAGTGAACTCTCCGGCGTTAACAGTCAGACCCACTGGAGCTTTAGTGACAGGACTGGGTTTTAAATTGTAAAAGACACAATTGTTAATTACAACATTATCAGAGCTGTGACTTAAGTTATGCATTGAGTGTGATGAACCCTCCTTCTGTTTGTTAGAAGCTCTGTTTTAAAGGTACAGTGTGTAGAATTTTGTGAGATCTAGTGTTGAAGTTGCATGTTGCAGCTGAACACCCCTCACCTCCCCCTCTCCTTCCAAACATGAAAAATAACCTATGGTAGCCTTTAATTGTTATAAAAACTCAAAAGGTGTTTAGTTTGTTCAGTCTGGACTAATGTAAAAAACATGGTGGCCTCCGTAGAGAGGGTCCCCTTGATGTAAATATAAAGTATTTAATATAAAGGACCTTTTCTAGGGTAAAGAAAACTACAATTCATACAATTTAGATGAAACAAACTAGTGAAAACATCATGAAGATTATTCTACATTAAATATCTGCCAATAGATCCCTTTCACCTAAATCTTACACACTGGACCTTTAAAACTGGAGGGTGCAGATGAAAACTCTGGAGCAGCAAAATGATTCCACTCATCTGTAACAGTCTCTGCAGCTCTTCGTTATTAGTCACTTATCTGTTAGGTTTGTTGTTCAATCAGTTACCATGGTGCAGTTACCCAGGAAGTGAACCAGCTTCATAGAATTGAAAACCCAGAATCAGACCTAAATCTACCTGGGTCTACAGACCCCTGATTTAACTTTATACATTGGAGTCAAATATGTGCAGGCATTTTCTTTGAAGAACTGCACATTCATGAGACTTGGGTTTCTTTATAAGTTTGGTGCAGTGTTAGCATAATAGTCATCACCAGTTGTCATGTGAATAAGGAAGGCAGAGATTTGTGTTGCAAGACATCTGTGATGAGGAGATGCAAGAAAAAAAGTGTTCTCGGCAAAAAGAAGATACAGAGTGTGTGAATCATGAACAAAGACAGATAATGAAGTTATGAATCAATGATCACTAATAAATGTATTAAAAAAATCAAACTAAGGATGTGGTTAAAAAATGAAAAAGGTAAAAAAACAGGTTTCACTAGAAAAGTAAAAGATTTATCAACTGTCTTTCTCTCCGAGGAATGGCGCTGAGATGCTGCCAACACCACAGCACACATGCCTGGACTTTCCCTCCACCTTCGTACATCCATTGACGAGTGAGTGGAGTCAGCCACCTAATTGCTCTGGTGCCACAACCCACAATCCAGTAAGTGAACATCATCATTTAATCTCAGGACGGCACCCTACCACACAAAGATACTGATGTCTGTGCTGCCCCAAAGAGAGTACAGGTCTGAGCCTGGCCGCTGCCCCATTCAGCCCTGTTGACACACAGCTAATGTGTCAACCACAGGTACTGCTGTTTAAATCGAAACACTTTGTGTGGGTGAGGACATGTCCGTCTATAGTTATGAGGGACAATTTTGGTTCTATGCCATCACTGTGAGGACATTTTGGCTGGTCCTCACAAATTAAATTGGCGTTTTGAAGGTTAAGACTTGGTGTTAGCGTTTTGGGTTAGGCATTTAGTTGGGTTAGTTAAGGTGAATGATTATGTCAATGAGTGTCCTCACAAGTATAGAGAGAGCGCATGTGTGTGTGAGAGAGAGAGAGAGAACAAGCAGTAGGAGTCAGCGTGTGATGTCATGCTTCTCCACTGCCTCTGAGTCCACTAATGCTGGTGCATTGTTGTGTAATTGGTAAAGGCACATACCTTATTTTGACAGTAGAGGGAGCTCAATCACTGGCGAGCAACTGGTGAGCACATAATGCACTGTGGTAGATGAAATATTTGTAATTTGTGTTTTCTGAAATATTATGGTTAAAGATGCAATATATAGACACCCTCTCTACGTTTAAGAGTAGGCTCAAAACCTTCCTTTATGATAAAGTTTATAGTTCGAGCTGGTCCAGGCTTGTCTTAGATCTGTTTTTAGTTATGCTGCAATAGGTCTTGATATACAATATGTCTACTCAGATACTCAACCAATACTGACAATTCATTTACCTTCCATCATGCTACAAACTGTTTATTCTAACCAATGCTGTAAATACTCTTATTTTTCTGATGTTCTCAGTTACACGTGGCATCTATTGCACTTCTGTCCGTCCTGGGAGAAGGATCCTCACATGTGACTCTCTCTGAGGTTTCTACATTACTTTTTCCCTGTTAAAAGGGTTTTTGGTAGTTTCTCCTTACTCTTGTTGAGGGTAAAGGGCAGAGGATGTCACAGCTTGTTAAAGCCCTATGAGACAAATTGTGATTTGTGAATATGGGCTATACAAATACAATTTGATTGATTGATTCATATATTTCTTATTATGAGGGACAAATCTGCTATTCTGTAAAAAAACAAAAACCATTGAAAATACAGACAGGAATAAAACTGGAAGGTTTGGTGATGGGGGGGCACATTGTGAGAAAATATTCTCTTCTTCAGATAAGTTTCAAGGTGACTAAATCAGTCACTGGAAACATGGAAAACTGTCAGAGGGTAATTTTAGTCTCTCTACCCAAACAATAACAAAAAAGAGTTTGTTGACTTCCTAAGAGTGGGATTATGGGAGTAGGGGAGTTGGTGTCGTCATTGCAGTCAGCTTCTCCTGATTAGGGCTCCTTTTGAGAAGGAGCTGAACTCTCCTCAGAAGTCTCCTCCTCTTCCAAACAAACAGACCCCCTGATTGAATCCAGTAAAAACACTGAGTAAAGCAGCTTCACATTAATAATCAGACTTTCTCTGATGCTGTGCTGCACACACGGGACGTTACTGAGGGGCTGTGAGTCGTCGCTAAGGTTTGCTCAGCTGGTTTCTCTGGTAACTTCTCTGATCCGGACATCTGACGACTAAAATCCTTCACACGGGTTAAAATGTATTTAAAACCACCTCGCCCCAAAAAGTAAATCTTAAAAAAGCGATTTAAAACTGGATACATTCGGACAAACAAACAAACACAACAGTGACACATACACAGATGTTATATGATGTCCCTGACAGGTAATCAAATGAAACACACAGTTATCTTTATTAAGTTTTCCAGGCTTGAAAATTGCTGGAAACATTTGGAAGAATGTAAATAAAGGGTGGCATGGTGGTGCGGTGGTTCCCTGTTTGTAACCCAGACTGGCTGGGGCGATCATTGGTGTGAATGGATGTGTCTGCATGTGTTACGCTGGTGGACTGGGTGTAACCCCCCCCCCCCTCTCACAATGATTGATGATGAAATAATGGATCAAAGCAAGAAGGTTCCCTGTGTTTACAAGACAATGCACTGGTGGCTCATCTGTACAGGGAACGCATTGAAATAATTTCAAAGACGAACATGAGAGGAGTCTTTATCACAGGGGAAAAAGAAAGGAACAACCCTGATCTCTGGGCCATAGACAGATGTAGAAAGTTAGTGCACTGACGGGAGCAGAAAGAGGGAGGGAGAGTTTGAGTGTTTAAATATAGGCCCGACTCTGACCAGTCCTCCAGTGGCTCAGGCCAGAGATGGAAGAGAAACTTCCTGAAGAGCCCTGCGCTCAGGCTGTTTACTGGGGAGGTTGCTCTCCCCTCTGAGGTGTGGTCCATTTCCTCCACACACTGCAGCACAGAGCACAGCCAGTCTACTGTGTGCTATTAGATTAAACATCTTTTGTTTCTCTTCGTGCTCCATCAAGCACAGAGAGAAACAAGACACGTTGACAGAATTACCTGCCCTTCAGTTACTTAGCTAACCACAGAAGACCTCACATCTATACATATCTATTCAGAATGATATTGATGATCATTTTAAAATCAATACAAAAAAGTAACCGTTAATTAAGAGCAAGATGTCCTGTCCTAGAGAGAAAGAGAGTTGTGAGTGAAAACGAACCGGTCGGAAGACATAAACGTTTGTCTCTGTGTGTCACTCAGAGACAGAAATGTCTTTAACTTTATATTGAATGATGTGTCTGAGATGATATAAAGAAAGCAGACATTTTGACATGTCACGTTAACTCACTGTCATAACTTAGAAGTGCAGGACATGTGACTAGATCAGGTCCATTGTTAATGCTGTTAGTAATTCCTGTGATTTTCATTCTATGATTAGTTCAAATATTCCCCTGGAGAACAAGGCCACTGAGGTTAGTATCTGAAGCCATTCAGCACAACATACTGACAGACAGACCTTGATTAGTCAGACATAAAGCAATAATATGTAGAATAGATAGTCACAGCATCAGTGTACATTTATCTTTACATTATTTTCATAATAATTTGTATGTAGGTAGGTATAATATATAATATAATATAGGTATGATACTATCAATAGATGTTTCAACTGTTGAATTAATCTGGATATTAAATACTGTTCTGTAACCAAAGTGTTAAGTGTAAAGGATATATTTTATAAGAAAGGTAGATGACAGAGATATCCATAGACATTTTTATTAAACATTCCACACAGTAGTTAGTGTTTTCTGTACTTTTTCATGCACTGGCCAACTTGGTGATATTTCCCATTCAGAACAAAGGAAACATCCAAAAAACAAATGTATTTTAACTTATTTTTCTTTGTGTTTTTGCATCGGTAGAGTTCTGCAAAATTCACTCCAAGTTAGCACTGAATTATAACATGCAGTACTGCGGTCCTTACTCTATGCCATTATAAGTACTGTCGTAAACCTCTCTGCACAATGACATCATATCTAAAATTACAATTAACTTACAACTTACAATTAAAGTACAAAGTGGAATCTCAACCTAAACTCAAAATCTCATTAACTACAACCCGTATGTGTTTTCTCAAAATTATTTTTTTCTCTGAACCGCAAGTATTCACTTCAGTAGCTATTAAATAACAGCGTGAAACAAACATTTTAAACTTCATGCATGATTTCTGCTGCAGACTGTTGTGCTAACGGTGTGAAGCTAAGAAAACTCAGTTTGGAAGAATGCATGGAATCAAGTGCAAACAGTGTAACACAGAACTAAGTAGATGGTATGAGTGAAGTCAGACGGAATAGTTTTGGTGTATTTATACAAATCATTCATTGTCTATCTACAGGTAAGTCCTTGCTGCTCATTAAGACGCCTGCTAACCGCAGCAACATAGGCAAGCCACTAGAGGGAGGCACAACAAAATGCATGGCATATTCCCCACAGAGGATATGACTCAATTATATACAAAAAGTTGCATGAAGAATTCTGTTACAGATGTTTTTGAGGGGGTGGACACCTCCCTCAGCTGACTCTACTTACCACAGTGGATTACTGCCAGGTGTGAGTGAGAGGCACAATGTTGCTGGGCTCTCAGCCTCAGGCACCAGTCCTCTGGAATCACATCAACAAACATCCTAATTATTGGTATTTAAATCAGAACCAAGACCCAGTGCATGTGTTGTGCATCACACATGCTCGTCCAGGAGGTGCATGCCCAAAAATGAGATGAACCAAAATAACACTAAGTAGTCTGACTGCTCCTGATCTCACAGCGTCCTTTGTGTTCAAAAAGTTAGTTTCTCCCAGAGAAAACAGCCAACATTTAACTTTGCTCCATTTCCTAAAGCACATACCGACCCCTCATAAAGGCTTCACCTCCCAACACAGCCTGTCTGAGCGAAGTGACTTCACTCTGAGTGGTTCTCTCCATTCACTCGCTCTGCCAACATCAACCTAACATCTGTATATTTACTGTCCAGTGCAAACAACGCTGACCCAAACTGAAAACTGGATCCATACTAATACATATAGACTCAGCTGAGGGGTGTGTGTTGGTGTGTAAACCGGAGTGAACCACAGAGAATCTTTTCATGCAGCACACAGTGTGAACACACACACACACACTAAAAGACTACAACCAGTATGTGATGCAAAGTAGGTGTGAGGTCAGGCAAACTGTGGTGTATTTTCCTCTCTGGAACTGGCTCACAGGAAAGGGGCAGTGATTTTGGGGAGCTGTGCCTTACTGAGACACAGTGTTGTGTTCTCCACAAACGAGGGGGAGGAAAAAGGAGGAGGAAGACGGAGGAGGAGAAGAGGTACAGGCACGTTAACCAGGATGAATCGCAGGGAGGAATCTTTGCTCTGAGTGATAGGACCTCTGCCTGTTTGTCTGGAGTGACTTCATCCTTTGGACCCGCTGTTTGTATCTTTGGTCGGAGCTGTGGATGCTGGCTGAGAGGCAACATGATTGACTACGGTAAGTACAAATTCCACTACTAATGCTGAGTGCAAGTCCTTAATTATCTAAACCATATGTCTCTCAGACTGGAATCCAACTTCAGCCTGCCTATAACGATATTAAGATTAAATGACAGGAAATAAAGAGAAACAGTTGTTTCTGATGGCTTGAGTGTTGTATAACTACCAAATTAGTTGCAGAGCCGGGAAATTAAATTATGCACTTGTCCTGAGGACTGGATGTGTGAGATAATCAGTTTGTGTGTGTGTGCTTGTGTGTTTATGTTTATGTGTGAGGATTCATGAATTCACGCAAACATTACATAACATTGCATATGTCCATTCTGAGGCGACCTTTATAGCCCAAATAGCCCACAGAGACCAGTGTGAGACGGACACAGATTCCTCACTGCTCCTCCCACAGCCAATCATAATCCCACGGGTCCAGACTTAGATACGACCACATGGCCATACACAGCCCGCAGTTGTCATTCCACAATGTGTCACCAGCAGACGTGCGGAACAGCAGACGTGCGGAACCTCCCTTGAGTGGCCCCTGTCGGGCAAACCAAAAGCGATCTCTGTGATTGTCCACACTGTAAAAGTGGTGAAGTGCACATTAGCAGCGTGACTGAGACGTGCTCTTGGCTGTCATCTAGGTCCTGCTCCACCTCTCAGTCTGGAAAAAAATCCCCAGAGAAAACTGCAAACAACACACACGTTGTTCGACTGTGCAGCAACTCCACCCTCTGCTTTCTCTCAATCAGGTTCTGTGAGGCTGGTATCCCTGCCTCACTAATGCCACAGGCAAAAAGCATGTTTTCTCTCAGTGCACGCACACACACACACACACACACACACACTATGCAAACGTGTATGCACACTGTTTATCCAGCCTCTACCCTAAACACGCAACGTGACCCACGCTATGCTCTCTTCTCCTCCCCCAGTTTTTCTTCTTCGTCCATGTCCTCATAGGGAACAGTGTTACTGCTGTGTGCCATTACATCAATAGAGTACTGTGTGAAGGGGAAAGTTGGGCTCGCCGTGACCGTAGCTGACATCACAGGAGGCAGTCAGCATCTTCAAGACTCTGAAACAAGTGCTTTTTATGAAGCTTGAAATACACACAATAACCACACAATAACCACACACATATATGGCCTACATGGAGGTGCTTTAAATGCCCAGTGCAGTTAGTATCAGTGAAACGGTAGCTGTCCTCTTTGGGCCTGAATGGCACCTGAAGATAGAACCTTCAGGAACCTGGAAACTTGGTACAATCCATGCACTGTATAATAATGGACGACATGACAGCTCCTTACTGGAACCAGATACCTCGATCACCCCCTTGGTTGCAGTTTACATAAGATTTGGCTTGAATTAGTTATTTGATGCTATAAAAAAAAAAAAAAGGTCAAGTATTATGATTGAGAGTTGAGACTGGCCCGTGATTGGTCGAGCACATGTACTGGTGGGACATTGATACAACTCCATGATGAGGACAAAAGTAAAATGGTGGACCCCATATCCGGAATATTTTTCAGAGGAAGGTGCCAGCATGTAAAAACCTGTTGAGTTCAACTTAAAGTTAAGACCAAATTTATCCCCAAGGATCTAAATCAGTAAAGTAACTGTTCCATCAATATTAATTTCAATCTGATGTCTGTGCATTACAGAACTAGATGATACAAGACGTCAAGTTTAATGAGGGCTAACATAGCCTGCATGGCTCTGTCTAAGGTAAAAACAACATCTATCTTAACTGTGTTCATTTAATCTCAACACAGAGATAAAAACAACAACTTGCTCCAACTATTTCCAAATGAAGAGCAGTCAGGCACAGCATGGGAGGTTGCCAAAAGCCAACAACAATTATTGTGTGTGGAGACGAATATGCTGAAACCTGGGTTCAGGTACATACAGAGCGGTGCAGCGGTGCTCTGGGTGGAAACTGAAAGTCACCGCAACTATGCCTGGAATCCCAGGTGATCAATTTTGAATTTCTGTGCATGTATGGATTAAATAAATAGGATGTATTCAGCAGTGCTGAATGTAGCTGGTAGCACAGTGAGCTTCCGAAGCATCGCTTTGTGTGACGTTGACTTGAATCCAAGTCTTGCTAGCTACTCCCTCTGCTTTCAGTCTGCTGAGGTGCTGTGTAAACTCATCATATCTCATGCGGTGTGAAGATGCCCTTCAGCCCTTCCTGTCCTCTGTGGCGTCTTACTGTGGCCATCTCAGGCCTGTGGAAAATCGTATTAAGCAGGGGGTGCAAAAAAAGGAAAAGGAAGTGTCATTGTGTTGCTGTTTTTTTCTGTGCATTCTCCGAGCAGATTACTGTTGTAGGGCTGGATTTAATTATGTCACTGTTGCCACACTTCAGCAACAGGACCTGGGCGTTCCAGCTGTTTATTATGGAGAACTGCTGAACAGTGCACAAGATAAATGGTCATGAAAAAGAAGTGAACATTGATACATCTTGCAAATGCTTTTTCATTGGTTTAGTTGATGTGATGCATTTACCAGTGAAACTTCATATCTGATGAGAATGTGCATAAACATAATGAATTCAAAGTATGACACTACCCATCATTCACTCTACGGACAGTTTCTTTATTTGTGATGCATTTGCAAAGATACAATTCAAAGGCTGTTCAGTTTGGACAGCTTATGTTGCTTCACAATGCTGCTGGAAATACAATCTAGCTAAGCTACATCACATAGCTATAGCACATATGCACTGCAGCTTCTGATTAGAATGGATGTTTCCAATACGACCTCATTCGTTCAGCAGACGTAAATCAAACAATTTAAAATCAAATGCTTGTGTTGACTGATGATGTTGTTTAATGCCAGACTAATTAGACCCTACCACATCCATGGTCTACTTCTACCACGCCAGATGTTGACTGACTGTGATGTTATATTCTCACCATGATGAAACTCTTCACAAAGTCAGTCTAACCTTGCTCAGTAGTTGACTAACGTATGTGAACTTGCCATGGCTCTATGACACAACTTATCCATGTGTTCATGATCTTAAACAAATAGCTCTACACCTCTGGCTGGTCGGCTGCTTGATGGCTGCTTGCAGATGTATTAAATCGCAGCTCAAGAGTTTTGCTTAATCAGAACAGTGAGAGGAGAACATTGCTGTAGCGCTACAGGTCTGACCTGATGTCATGTAAATGCACATATTCACCTCCCATATATTTGAATGGTTGTTGTAGAGAAAGAAGCTGAGATTGAGTTCCATCCATACTTCTGTAAATGTTCCCACTGTGCTGGCAGACATCCAGCTGGAGAGCATATCATCGTATGGGAGGGAGAGATGAGGTCTATGGGGCTTACAGGCCTCCAGCATAGAGATCATGTCTCTGTTTCCTGTCTATCTGGCCAAGACAACAGCACACTAATGCTCCATAATTGCTAACACACTTCCAGGATCAGAGCCACTGATTCACCGGTAAGACAAGTCTTTCTTCCATACTGTTTGCTCGAACCTGAGGGTTATTACTGGCTGATTGTTTTATTTGTTAATTCAAATGTCTTTTCACATTCCCTGCATGTGCTGCAATGCTAACATGTGCTGGTGCACAGGGTAAACATCTTCTGTGTTCCAAAAGGACCTATTTCAAGGACACTTGTGCAAGATACTGAACCCCCCATAGAAAAAAACTGCTGTACATGATGCACTGTATGAATGTGTGTGTAAATTCAAGAAATTAAAGATGTTTATTGTCATATACACAGCAGATAAACACAGTTTACAGCAATCTCCCAGCATACAAATATTGTAATAGAAATAGTATTAAAAGAAAGGAAAGATAAAAAAAAAAGAAATATATAAATATAGACAATGAATAGCAATAAACTGTAGTGTAAAGCACTTTGAGTGGTCATCAAGGCTACAAGAAAAGAGAAGACTACAGTTACTACTTTTATTCAACCAATATGCTCCCTCCTGTCAGCTTCTTGTCAAAGCTACACCCCCAAAACACATGAACGGCCACAGCCTGACCACTGCTAGAAGACGACTTTTTTCATGACTCGCTCGCTAACTATCGTCTTTGCTCCAGTCATGCACAGTCAGAGCACGGGCATAGTGTGTGACTGGTAGATCAGATCAGTTTGTGACAGGTACACCAGCAAATCCTTTAATTCAATTCAATTCAAGAAGAGGAGAGGGGGAGAGAGAGCAGAGAAAGACCAGGAATAGTTGTGTGACCATCATGTCTCAGCTCTGACAGACTAGTTGTTATAATGAAAACAATAAGAGTGATATTTATAGATTTAAACACGTTATTAATGATGAATGCGACCCAAATCCAATTCTTTACATAGCAAAATGTTTAAAACCTGTAACCTAAACAGGACACGTTTTAGGTTCTGCGTTGCAAACATTGATTATTTGTATTCTTAAGTCCTACTTTAAAATAATTACCCTGTTGTGGGCCTTGCCAGGAAGTGATTAACAAAACTCCAGCACGAACACATTGTGCTAATTAAAGGTAATTACAGAAAAACTTGCCTGCTAGCTAATTAAACTCAGGGATTATTAGTGCACGTTTTCGTTAAAACCAATTATTTTCTTGTGGCTGAGTACCTGTCCACTGGAACTATTGTTCTAATTATATTTTGAAAACACACAGAGCTTTAAAGTTACCGTGTGATGTCTTTTGGCACATCTTATCATTTCTTCTCCTAATAATTATGAGCCAGAGTTCACAAGTTTCTCATGTAGAGAAAGAAATGACAACTGACACACTACATCTGATCAAAACCCATCAACAGACATGAGAAATATTCTGTTGGTCAAATTCCACAAGAACCGTGTCTGTGAAAAATGTGTCGATGATATGATCTGACTGTATTCTGTTTTCACCGTCTTATCCAGTGTCCCATGAGAGGACTGATATTAGTTTATTATTATGGGAAATGTACTTATTCACTTTGTTTGGAGAGTTACAAAAGAAGAGTGATACCACTCACGTGTAAGTTAAATATGAAGCACATAAACAAAAGGCCGGCGTGTCAGGAGTTTTTTACCTTCTCTTGCCTTCTTGGATATTGGCTAGTGAGAACATGGATCATGTTTACACACTCAACTGTAAACCTGGTTCAGCAAAACTGAAATTATGATGTTGGTTGTATTAGATGAAATCAGTCTTTGGTACGCCCTTCCTGATTGAATTTGCACGCAAGTCGTGATTTATTCTGGTGCAACAGCTCAATTTACATGAAATCGGATACAGTGACCATCTTGAAAGAAAAAAAACAAACTTGTTGACTGATTCCTTCCTGTACAATGGTTCACACTTTTTCTTATCACTATAAGACCAGACCAAAGGCCTTATGGGTTTCAGAGCCTCTGCACATTGTTTACTAAGTGTTCATCGCAAATGTGAGAGGCTAGCTACACTGGCATGTATAATGCATTTGAGGGTCATCGTATAGTGCTCTCTGGAGTGTGAAGCGTTGACGTATACAGAGCATCGTTCACTCCAGCCCATTAATGGGACTGTGGCTAACACCATTATCTGTTCTCACATAGTGTAGGTTATGTGGACCTGAACATGAACTGACCTAAGTGAGCCTCAACCACCTCATCAGCTGCTGCTTTTTGAGTCATGCTCCGCGTACTTCAGAGATTTGCCACGCCATTGTGTGTGTGTGTGTGTGTGTGTGTGGGGGGGGGGGGGGTTCTCTAAACAGTAGTCTGATTAAGCTGCAGTCATGAGGATTGAGAAAAAGTTCACTTTTGTTTTTTCAAAGAAGGGAAAGAAAAAACACTTTTAGCTCTACAATTGCCTCAGCAGTTTTTCAGAACACTTATACACACGGATGCAGTCAGACTGTCCTAACTGAATTTTCTAATTGCCCTCCAGAGCGTCCCTCTCCATTAGGCTTCGGGCCGGCTGGGAGGAGTGTGTTGGTTCCTGAGCTCCCGGCACACACACATACACACACACTGACGGCAATGCCTCAAAGATACTCCCACCAGAGGAGGAAAGCCAGCACAGCGGCTGCAAGGAGGATGGAGAGGAGACGCAGGGAACAGGGGAAAAGCAACAACAACAACAACCCAACCAGCAGCCACAACCACCGCTCCAAGAAGCTGGCCATGCTCTCCAGGTACCACTGAAAAGCTAACAACTATACAGAGTGCAAGACACACAAAGATAGGTTACTAACCTTTGGATTGTAAACCTTTTAAATCATTTTATAGTCTGGACAAGGCTACATGTTGATTTAGATTTGCCTCAAGATGACAAGAAATAATAGATAGAATACTTTTATATTTCAGTTGTCTGTTCTGTTGCACAGCATGCATGTTCACGTAGATATTACTTGAATGGCTGCATTACACAACTATTTTATGGTCTTGCAGGTTTACTATTTATGTGATTTCATGCCTGAAACTAACATTCTTTGTTTTCTGTCCAGGTCCCTGATCCTGTGTCACTCCAAGACAAATGATGACAGCGTTGAAGAGAGGAATGCTGGGGAAATGGCAGATGGGTGCAGGACGCAGGGTTTAAGGACAGATGTGACAGCTGGGGTTCAAACAGGGTACAGAGATACAGAGAATGGACACTGTAGGATGACCCAGCATTCAGACCTGGAGAGAAGAGGAGCGAGTAAAGCGGAACATCCGCTCCATCATACCCACACACTCAGGGAGAATAAACGGAGCATAAGAAGATCCTTCAGCATCAAGGTATGACTGCAAGTGTTCACATTAACATAGAAAATGTAAGAAGATTGGCGTATTTCAAACCAGTTTTAAACCAGATTTATTCAGGTTTTAAAACCCAATCCACATAGAAAGCCAGTAGAATCCATCCATCGATAATTATCATTTAACCCTGCTGGTGACAAGGGTGGTGTTTTGGTCTGCCCACTACTTTAGTCCAGATTGAAATGTCTCAAAAATGATTGAATGTGGTGCAGACTTTCAAGGTTTCCTACTTGAAGAATCGTACTGACTCCGGTGATCCTCTCACTTGTCCTTTGATCAGTGCAGGCAAGATTGACCTCGACAAATTTCGAGGCTCTACATTATGTGATATTTCTTGTGAGTAGCATTTTGCTGAGCAACAGATCCACACAGTTACGGAACTTGTTTTACAAAGTATTTATCGAGAAAATTGGTTCATGCTGAGTAGATATCTTTGTGGGATGTTTGCAGAAATCTTCACAAAGGGTTAAAAGATATACTTTGGAGGATGGTTGGCCTGTTACAAGTCTTAAGTTTGTTCTGCCTGTCGCCATCATGAGAAATTAACATTGTTGAAATTACAGAAAGCTGGAGGAGAACAGGGAAACCAGAATAGCCCAGTATAGTGTATACCTCTGTCAAAGCCAAGTTAAAAGGAGGAAGTCTGATCATCAGTACCAAGATTCTTAGATTCCATTTAACCTCAAGATCCAACTGTTATTTCCTGAGAAATTTACAAAAATGTCAAAAAATACTGTATTTCGCAATGTTAAATAATGCTGTACAAATATTCCTCAATTCACCCCTTTCATCAGATCCACACCAAAATGTAATGCATTTGTCCATAGCCTATAGGCTCTATCCCTCTACTAAGTTTGGTTCAAATCAGTTCGGTCGGCCTACATTTTATCTAGACTCCTGGTGACCGCCTCAGGTAAAAACATGACCTCAGTCAGTAATTAACATCCTTGACCACATTTTCCTTTTTGATTTGGGAGAAAAACAATTTTCTAAGATTTTGTGTTATGCTGTACTTATCACTTTTTTACTACTTCTACAGTACATGGCCTTTGAATTCACAAAACTTTCGCGTCCTGTGACATAACTGCTTTCTTTACCATTACCACCATCTATCCAATTTGGCAAGAATGCAACTTTAGGCAGGATTGATTCTATGCGTGCAGGTTGAATTGTCAGTTTTGAATTGAACCTCGGACCTTGGAATGTACATTTGTTTTTGGACATCATCAGAAAACACGTCTCATGAGTTAGTTCTGACTAAACCATAAACATACAAGTCGTCTATGATGCACTTAAAACAACTAATTCAAGAGATTCTTGGAAAATATTTGTAATTTCCTTTATTCTGTAATTACCACTTGCTGCCACAAGCGCCGTTGTTCTGCAAATAACGTAAATAACATACAATGCTGGTATTTTCTTTCTTTCTATCTCACACTAACATTCCCTGCACTGTTGTGCACATGGATGTCTCCCCATATGTTATTCTAAACAGAGTATTTCATATTTTCTGGGACCTAACTTGAAAAGAGAAATATGTGAAGTGGTCAGTTTACTGACCCCGAGGCCAGAGGATGGGTTGTTATGTTTTACAGTAATAACAACATTCTCAGCATGTTTTAGCGCACGTGGCTCCTGCAGCCTCGCAGTAAAGGGTGATTCAGCCCTGTGATATTACTGACCAAAACATGTTCCATTCAACAGACTGTTCTGAACTGTCACATTAATTACTGATATTCCTATATATATATAGTACTATATTACTTATTATTACCATAAACTCAACTATATTCAACTATTTTTTTTATTCTTGATAGAATATTATGTAGAAATACGTGTTTGTTGTTTATCTCCAGCCTCCAATGGTATCAGCATGCTAACACGGTGATGTACTCTGTGGAGAGTGTTTCTTGTCTAAATGTAATGATAATCACATGCCTTGTGTTGGTGTGTTAGGTTGAGAGCTGTGACTGGCCTGAATGTCAAACATTCAGACAAAGACAGGGTTTGTTGTGCTGGCTTTCTACAGCTCGCCCTCATGGCACATTCCCCTGATGTCAACAAGGGTTTGACTGTCGGTCACTTATCGCTCACCTCATAAATCATATATACTCCGAATTTATTGAGCTAAGTCAGAGGTTACTTGGAAAAGCTCCCTGTCTTTAATTCTTTCAATATATTAACCATTGACAATAGAGACTGAATCATAGAGGAGACTTTACAGTTGGACTGAAGCCCAGGCTGCTAAACACCCCTAACCGAGGCTGTGCTCAACAGTAATTTAATGGAGCAGTGTTTTCCTCTGGGGCTAATTCATGCCAGGTTATACATCAATCACGTTTAATCACCTACTAGAAAGAAACAATATCACAGTCATCTTTGTGGCTTTTACATTGGGACATTTTACATTGGGACCAAATCCTCCACAGCAAAACAAAATAGAAAAAGGGTTTTGTGTATAAAGATGAATATATTCATGATGTCATAAGATAAATGATTTTAAAAACACTTGCGGAATATTCCCCATATTGGATTTATTTTTTTTATATGATAACATGTTCACCTTTGTGAAAATGATTGCTCCATATTCAAGTCTACCGATCCCAGGTACATTCAACCACTGCTGACGACACTAGAATTGATTGTTTGATTAGCAATTTGTTCACTTATCGGGATAATGTTTTTTTTAACCTGTATCCTCACAAGTCGTAAGTCTATGAGCGTGATAAGTAAATGCAATGTAAATAAAATAACCGTTGACAAGACTGTCAAAACAACACTCTCTCAACACTGAGACACTACAGTCTTCGTCACTGAATAATCTGGAATCAAAGGTTACAACGACCCTCGTGAGTTATTACAAAAGCCAGTATATTTACTTTTTAGTATCAGTTAATGACATCATGATGATGATCATGTAATGATCTGGTCACAGTCTGTCCACATAAGAGCCAATAATATATAAACAGATTCTTAGAACCGGTGACTGGTTTTAATGTTTTGACTGATCTTAATATAAATGGCCAATTTTTAAAGAGTTCATTCTGACCCTTCAATAATATTATTTATCTTCTAGGTACAGTCATTTCCCATGGTTTCATGGCTTCATGGCTTGACTAGAAATGCAGCAATGAAGAAATGAGCCACAATATTAAAACCGGGTAATGGGTTTTAATATTGTGGCTGATCGGTGAACATGGTCTTGTCCCATAAACTTAACCTCTGAACACTGTGGCCCAATTCATGCACCAATAAAACCTCTCTGCTGTTTTTCTTTTTCCTGGGCATTCAACAGATGATTTATATGCTCTTAAAGCTGGCTTTATACCTACTAGTATAGAAGTTCCCTTATACTCAATGACTGTGTGTGTATATGTAAATGTGTGTGTTGTTACAGGAGAGCAGTATTTGGAGGATGTGTGTAGCCACAGGGCCTGCTGAGGACATGTGTGGACCACAAATGGCAGATAACAGTGTTCAGACACAGAACAAAGACACTAATGTGGGGCCAGAGAGGACTGGAGGGAACCTACACAGGTGATAAAACCTAATTCCACAACTCTAAGTGCCTAAGAATGTCCTGGAGAAGTGGTGAAAGATGCACTGGGTTACATACTAGCATATACTTGTCCTATCAGGTTAAATGAGATTCCATCCAATCAATCATTCTGTAAAGGTGGAGACACGTGGAGACTCAGTTTTCACTAAATGTGAACTATTTGTATTTGGATATATTTTGTGGATTAGGAGAAAATGCTTATTAAGCTACTCTTATTCAGGTTCATAACTTGAATTTTAGTTATTAAGTGAAAAGGTGTGCACTCTAATGTTCAGAAAACACAATACTTTCTGTCCACTGCTGCAGCTCCTCTCTTCAGTCTCTGTCAGAAACACTTGGTTTTAACTCCTGTCTCTTTGACAACTCCCTCCAAGTCCAAAACTGATTACTGCTTCGGGGCAATGATTCAGTCAAGTCATTTTCTTTTGCCATACAACTGTATTTTCTCAATCTGGATAATCAGATTTGTAAGTAATGGACAAGGTCTTGGGGTTTCCATTTCTGGTTCGACCAATCACATTTGAGACTACAGTTGGTGTGAAGAGCAAAAGAGGTAGAACACACTGACTGAAATGGATCTGCTATCCGAGAGAAGTGAAAATGTCTTCTGGACCCAAAACACTGCAAAAAGTAGGACTGTTTGTGATAAAAGAAACTAATCAGAGTAAACAGTGTATGCAAATCTTGGCACAGATTTCCACTGATGATAACAAGATTGGTGTTATATATATTTATATATATATATGTATATACAGTACTGTATATATGTACAACTTGTTGTTGCTGGGTATAAAGTTCCTAGCCAACCATCTTGCCCTACCCTACCTACACAGAGTGAGGCAAGTCCTGAAAAGTCAGCTGAATATAAGGAACACGGTCCGAGCCATCAACACTTGCCAGTCACCATATGTCTGGGTATACAGAGTTTGATGACTTTATCATCATTTCAAATTAATCCTGATGTGAGGAAAGATGCTATTCCAGCTGTTGGCTTCTGCAGCTTCTCCAATCTCTAATGTTTTGCCAAAGAACATTTGAAGGACAAGTGTTATAATCTAAATCAGCTGCGTTGGTTCTGGATCAGCATCACTGTTCACCAAAAATCTGAGCACAAGCAGTAATGTGCATGAAATGCTCTTCTAATGCATGATATTATTCAGCAACAGTACATCTTCCTGCACTTTTGTGAATGCAACTACACTTAGATATACATTTTATTTATTGGGTATGCATCTATAGCTGTGGTTAGCTATGAGAGCAGCCTTGTGTTTATGGGCCAGAAAGGCAAAAATAGAAAATCAAAGGCAGTGAAAAGCAGGGCCAACAAAGTAGAATTTGAGTTACAGAGAAGTCCACATGTGTTGAGGGCTTTTCATTTCTAATACAGCATTTGTACTATATATATATACAACATCACATTAAGTCCATTATGTTACTTAATTACATTATGTTCCTCATCATAAAGTGAGGTCTCTATGACCTAATTCATTAGGCTTTTGGCACTTAAACACACACAGGTTTTCTGTTCTTAGTTAATGACCCAGTGGTTAGAGAATGAAGTCTCGCAGGATACAACATAAATAGGCTTTATAATGACTAATAAAGAGCCAACATGCTCCTCATATGTATGTTAAAAGGCAGCACATCAATGGTGAAAGTGTGCCTCAATCTAAAGTGTTACTCCTGCTGTGTACCTGAATGTGACATGTTGCGAGGTTTTGTGGTCGAGACTTTTGGAGCTTCCCGGTTTTTCAGCTGTCTCTGTGTGTTTTCTCTCCAGAGGCTGCAGCTTTCCGAGCCCAGACAAGCTGGCACCCTTTAACGGACACTTTCTAAGTGGCAGTGCTTGGATGGATGAGGAGGCAGTGAGGAGTGTTCAAATGAAACCCTACAGTGAGGTAATGGGAGTTCACACATGAAATGGATTCAATAGTAAACACAGCACACTTAGCATGTTGTTGTTGAGGTGTTGGCTAAGATAAATACTCTCTACAATGACAGTTCATCAGTGAATACAAACATCTCTGCACATACAGCTTCGGCCTGCTGGTAATCAGTATCAAGAGTTATCGGGTGTGAAATCCACTCAATGATTCACACACACACACACACACACATACACACACACGCGCAGCCTTTTCAGAAGTGGAAACACATAATGTAATTTAAATAATTTTAATTCAGTCAACAAAAAAAGAGCAATGTAAGAGGACAATTCAGTCAGATTTATATAATTGTTCTACATTGTGGAATTTCAGGAAGTCTTGAAAAGACTTGGGGCATTGAAGGAATCTGACACATTCAGGGACAAAAAACAAGTCATGGAAAGTAAGGAAAATATGATGTCATTTTACAGGTCCAGTAAAATCTTAAAAGTGGTCAAATACTATTTCCAGAATAGATATCTGGCGAGGTGCAGTGAGCTTTTAAGAAGATGAACTGATTCAGTGAGAATGAATAGCACATGCTGTATATGTGTCGTGGGGATATGTCATCAGAGGTGTTAGTGCTGAACCCAGCATGAAGTGTTTTCATTGCTCCTCAGCAGCCACAGGGCCTCCATATGAGAGGTTTTTTTTAGGTTTCAGTATTTATGTTGATGTGGGAGGGTTCCTGCTGGGCAGTGTAGAACCTTATTATCCTGCCAAGTCTTTTGGGGTCACTTTTAAGAGGCCATGGAAACCTTAACAGCAGAATAAAGAAAAAAAGTAGGAAAGAATGTTGAACATCTGAAGACTGGGGCTCAGCTGATTCTGTCAGGCTCCCTCCCCAGTGACAAAATGTCATCTTCCACATGGTTCTAAAGAACAGTTCATAATAAGACAAGCAGACATAGTCAGGTAAGGGCTAAGGTTGGGGGTGAAATCGGCAGACAGGAGGTGGGGAGAACCGACAGGGTCACCATAACACCGTCAATAGGCAAAAAGTGGAGCAGACAAAGGGCAAAGTCCAAAAACAGGTCAGTGGAAACAGACTAGAGCTACAACTACACGAGAGCCACCATCACATTAGATAGAATAAGTGCTGCACAGCTATGCACTGTGTGAAAGGGTGAATGGCAAAGCTGCACTGTACAGTGAGCGGTCATCAAGACTAGAAAAGCATTTAGAAATACAGACACTATTTAGTATTCAGTATAATAGGCTGGTTCATAATATGTATATAATAAGCAGATGTGTATGGGGAAATTAGAATAACTGGGAAGGTGGGAAGAAATGGGGGACAGTCAGGCCACATACATTAATACATCTCTTTTAAAAAGCATCACTTCAGCTGTGGCGTCCATACTACTTCAGAGAGAGATTCCCAGCCACTAAAACTGAGACTGAGGAAGCTTGTGTTATTAATGTTTAGGCCACAGTTGAAATGGCTCTGTGTTGTGTTCTTACTTTAGGACACATCCACGCACGAAGACCCTGTTCATTCACTGACTACAAGCCCGCAGCACCCGGCTTTCATTTCCCCATCAGACCCAATATCATTGCCTGGGTACACAGATGAACTTGTAGCCAACAACAACCACCTCAAGGTAAACCCATCTTTCAAACTCTCGTGTGACCCACCTCTGTATTTACAATGATGTCTTTGTTTGCATTTTCTGTACTCATGCTGCAATGACTGTGTGTGTGTGTGTGTGTGTGTGTGTGTGTGTGTGTGTGTGTGTAGTTACCCATCCCAGAGGTTAATGAGGAGAAATGCTGGGGAACAGAGAAGACTGAGCAGAGCCCACCAGGACAGACAGCGAACAACAGGACACGGTCAAATTCAACCAGTGAGTACAGTTGTAACTCAGTAGTAAAATAAAGAAACTATTTCATTCATTAATGGTTATGACTTCAGCTGCTGCATTTTACATGACATGCAAATCAATGAATTTGAGGTTTGGAAAGCAGCACAGGCTGCAGCTCTGCTCAGACAGATGCTGTAAGGCTACAGCCGCGTTTAGCGATGACAAATGATGTGAGGAGAGAGAGGGTGCGGGTCGGCTTCACACTTGGCATACACACTTGGCATTGCATTGCATGAGGAATTTTAACAGCTATTTCACAAATATCCGAGAGCAGAAGTTTCACAAGCTGCCTGAGCACGAGGAGAAGGAGTCAAACCGCAGCTCGGACCATTCTGAAACTGTCCGCGTGCACTCAGTCTGCACAGAGAAAATCAAGCTCTCAGGGAGAGCGCAAAAACAAAATCTGTATGTGAAATGAAAGAAAAATGCTCTACAATTAAACACCATAACCTAAAGATAGGGAGTACTACTTTGTTTTTTACAGACACAGCTTCGTGCTTATGGAAAATGTGGTCCCGACTGTGAAAACCTATGCTTATAGTTCCACAGTTGTGAGGCTAAACTGAACAGATTGTAGAGGGCAGTGTCCATTTGTGACATAAAGGTACCAACAAGTAGTTAGATTAAGATGGTTATTGTGCATCCTGATGAAGACAATATGGACAAAACCCTTCAGTAAACAGTGTGAGCAGAAGTGATGCAGACGTTACGTCACAAAAAGTAAAGGACGATTATAATAACAGTCAGTCAGTGGTTAATTCAATGTAGGAGCAAGTAAGTATCTGAGCTGCTGGAGCAGACTGTTGTTTGGATCTGGTTTGGCTGTACACTCCATGAAATACAACAGTCTCAAACGAGTGTTATTCAGTGTAAATAGTGCATGTGTTGTAATGTTTCCGCCTGATATGTTATCTGTCATTATCACCTCTGGGTTCATATGGGGAACGAAGAAAATCAGATAACTGATGACATTTCTTTTGCATTGTTTAAATGTATAGTTTTATTGTTTTCATCATTTTAAATAATTATGAATAAAATAATATTTTTCTCATCAATTTTAAACTCTACTATTTGATTTAAGTATCTTAAAGATGGGTGTCCTGACCACAGCCCTTAACTTTGTCCAACATTTTAAGCTTTAGAACGTTAAGGCTCACAGATACATTTGCTGTAGTGATTTTTCAGAAGTTGATGTGATCATTATGCTCCGAAAACAGATTGTATTATAGGTTACTACATTACTACAGTCCAGTCAGACAAGTTCAAACATTTATTGCAACAGTAAGTGTTTGGCGTCTAGGCTCTGACTTCATCACTCCCTCAGATATGATTACACAGATATGATGGGAGTAAAGAGCAAATACTTGTAACCCCCGTCTGAGCCTACAGGTGGATGCTGGGGTGGTGGAGGGGCTGAAGCAACTGGCAGCGATACTGACGCAGCAGCGGGGCAAGCAAAGGGAGAGATGGGGCATTTTCTCTGCTTAAATAGACCAATTAATAAGGTGGCTGTGTTTTATAGATGATTGTAGAGAGTGAGGTATGTCACATGATGTATTTCACATGATTGGACCAGCACAGCTGCAGTTGGCTGTCTGAACTAGCTCACAGTGTTCGCTCCATTTATTTCAATGGAAAGTAAAGCCTGCGTAAAGAGTTTCTACATGCCCCTAGATCACATGCTAATAATTTAAATAGATTCCAAAAAGCAAAAAGTGAAATCTATGTTTATCTTAACAGTGAAAATTCCTCCTTGCCCTTGTTGTGATGATACTGTGTGTGTGACCAGGTGTTCAGCCATATTGGATCGGGGATTTGGACAGCATCATCATGAAGACCCCTGAGCTGTACAGCAGTCATCCTCATGGGAGTAGTGGATTATATGGAAACAGAAAGTCTCTGTCCCAGCAGCTGGAGTTTCCTCACACCACCAAACAGGTATATATATACATATATAAAGCCACATCTAATGACATTTTCTTTGTGTAACTGTGATGTTAACACAAAATTAAAAAAAACAACATAATTTCCTCCTATAAAGACAAAGACAGCAACGTCCAGCAGATAACAAACATTGACTTTATTGAATTGAATCAAAAATTGTAAAAGAAGACAAATCATTGACACTGGTAAGGATATAACTATACCCAGTTTCAGCACTTACAGAAGATCAGGGTTATTTTATTACCTGATACAAAAATGAAGCTCCAGCAGCTACTGTAGCTCAGTGTTATTTTATGCAAAATTGAGTCTGAGCATGTCACTAGTATCATGTCAGCACTTACTGGTAGCAGAAGGAAGAATGATATTGTCATATAATTGTGCGGTTTTGAATGTGGTTTGTGTGTGTGTGTGTGTGTGTGTGTGTGTGTGTGTGTGTGTGTGTGTGTGTGCTCTCCAGTCTGTGCACCGTCCCTCTCGCTCTCTCAGCTCTGCCCAGCTGGTACACTCCTGCAGCAACGTGCAGCAGGCCTTCATTATCTGTAATATAGTGCTGATGAAGGGCCACGGCAAGGTAGGAATCACACTCTGCTGCCAGCTCCAAATCTGCTGGATTCCCTCTGTGCTGCTCTCCATTCACCACTGTTCTCTGCAGACCATAGTAACTGCTTAACAGACAATATTCTTTGCGCACCACTGTCTCTGCACCAGGAGAAGTGACTTCACACCCTTGTGATTTCCTGCCAAAACGGAAATATCTTGATTTTCATCTGCAGAGACAGGACACTTCACCCACCACACGATTCCAGTCCTCAAGTGCAGTGTGTTAACGGCCTAATGTCTCATGTGTTTCATCATCTGGTCCACTTCATTTATATTTCAAAAATACACTTTGTATGTGGTGTGAATAGTACTTTAAGCAGTTTTTAACATGTTACATTTGTGAGTCTGAGCAGACTCCATCACCTACTTCTGACAGGAACTACTCTACCATCTTCTTTCTCAGTTCATTTCTCATCTTGTGTTAAAAAACATAAAACCATCCCTTTAACTCTGATTTTGATGTTTTAAAAATGTTATTCATAGTGTTTCTGCTGCCGTTGCCAGGGTCTGGGATTCAGTATTGTGGGCGGGAGGGACAGCATGTATGGACCGATGGGAATCTATGTGAAAACCATTTTTCGTGGAGGAGCAGCTGCTGCAGATGGAAGGCTGCAGGAGGGTGAGGAGAAACATGAACATGAAGCTCAAACACACACTTATTAATAATAACAAGTGTTTTCGTGTTATTACTGACTGATAATAAAGATAAATTAACCCTAAATGTTCCAGGAAAACAAAGCAAATTAGAAACAAAAGACAAATCTTTAACCTGAGCTCCCACACCATCTTACATGTTACTGTGGGGGGGACGATAAACACAGAAATCTCTCAAGAGCAGTTCCTGGAGGGGACATCTAGGGGAACACCAAACGTACTGTATATAGGATTATGTATAGATATGACCGAGAGTGGGGGGAAACCCTTTGTCACCTCCTTCAGAATTGTTTTTTAACAATATTTAATAGGTTTATTAGGTAAGGTAATATGTTGTGAATCTAAGTTGTGATTTTTTTGTTGTGAAAGTGTCGTCAGTAATTCCCTATGAAACTTGGCATACAGACCATGAACAAGATTGAGGTGAAGATTTGTTGTCACCTCTCAAGGAGTTTTTAAAATGATATTTAATAGGAGCAAGTTATGAATTAGATTATATAAATTGAGCTGACTTTCCCTTTCATTTTCTTAACATATATATCAAATTCAATTTCATTATACTCTTTTCTTTAATCTTTAGTCAATCAGGCAGTCACATCGAGATCCAGATCTCTTTTCCACGAGAGGCCTGACAACAAGAAACATTCACACTTGGCAACAAGCAAATAAACACGAGCAACAACAAACCACACAACGTGGTCCGGCCCCACTGTTTCCCCCAGGAAGTCCGCCCCTGCTTCTACCAGTGTTCCAGTGCACTACTGTTCCAGTGCAGTGTCTACTCCACATGTATATACCTCTCGGGTATATAATGAATATGTCATAACAGGAGAAGTAGCATTTAAAGCCAAGTCAAAATGAACACTCTAGTTAGGTCAGTCACACAACAGTTACTTATCAACATGTGTGTGTGTGTGTGTGTGTCATTTGAGGTCTAATCTCAGTCGATACATGAAACCAATTGTGTAAATTTATGTGTATGTGATTAAGATCATTAGAATTTCACTTTAAAAGTATTTCGTGGAGTAAGACATTAAGAGTTTTCAGCATATAATGATGTCTTCATGTGTTTAGCTTGTGTGTCACAGAGTAGCAGTTTGGCCTTCAACACTCAGGTTGTCTGTTTCTGTGTCCGCACAGGTGATGAGATCCTGGAGCTGAACGGAGAGTCTCTGCATGGTTTGACTCATGATGAAGCCCTGCACAAGTTCAAAGTGAGTGCATTATGATTCTAAGAGATGTTAGTAACTAGTATTTTCACAGGTCGATATATATCTTGAATATTCCACATACAGGGAAAACAAATTGTACATAGAACTAATTTTAAATTAAAAATAACCACTGCTGCAGACCATGACAAAAGTCAAAAGTCAAAACTATTTTAGATAAAAGTGTCTTTTCAATTGAAACAACTAAGCAATTAAAATGAGAAATGTCTATAAAACTGGTTTTGTCTAAAACAGTGAAGGCCTCATCATTATCATGTTTTTAGATCAAACCCATTTTATTGGGTTAGCATTTTCTTTATGGAATCACGTGACATGTTCAGTGTCGGTAAAATGCTTTTTATGTGAGAAATGAATAACTCTTTCAAAACATTTTTATTCATTCAATCAATTTTTTCCTCACTGAACATGGCATGGTCACTTGTGTTGTTTCCAGGAGAACTGCAGCTGGATCCTTGTAGTTATTTGTTCAGTGTTGCTGTGTGCAGGATTCAGTTTTGAGTCAAACTTTTGATCAAACCCATTTACACAAAACAACTAAGCCTGATGTGGCCTAATTCTGTCAACATTTGTAAAGTACCACTGACATGAAATATGAAATGTCTTGTGCAGCAAATCAAAAAGGGTATGCTGACTCTCGTGGTGAGGACCAGCTTACGTGTCGGGGCCCTGTGTGGTCAAGTGCAGGTGGCTCAGCTGTGCAGGTCACGCTCCCTCAGCTCCACCACTGGCATGGCCAGGGCCAGTGCTGACATGGGAGACTACAACTACCTCAACAACACCTGCAGCAACACACTGAGCGTCTCGGGTCAGCCTGCTAAACCCAGAGACCGCATCATGATGGAGATCATCCTGCACAAAGGTCAGCCTCAAAATAATCCACATACAGTTTCCACAATGGGATAAGTTCCTTTTCTGAGGTTCATCTGATGCTTAATCAAATATTCAGTTCATTTTATTTTCCTGCCAAAATGAACACATCCAGGAATTCACAATAAGAGTTTTCCTTTTAATCCCTAATGCAAATCAAGCCTGAAAAATTTCAAATAATGCAAACATAACATATTTTGTTTATACCCTACATCCCTGGTAAACATCCTCCTCTGTTATCCTGAAGAGAAGCTGGTCTTCGACAGGTCCTCGCAAACTAATGAACAGTAACTGTGTAACGGGTGGCTGTGGCTGAGGGGGTAGAGCGGTAGTTCATTCATAGTTGTACATAGTCAGAGCATCCTGAGGTCCAGGGAACGACTCCTGTGTCAGAGGCCTGTCCATACCTGGTTCTAGGCTTCATTATTTTTTTAATTGCCATTTCAGTTGCTTTGCTCGAAGGAGCGGGGATAGAGCGGTCGTCCTCCAACCAGAAGGTCGGAAGTTCGATCCCCAGTCTTCCCATCTGCATGCCAAAGTGTCCTTGGGCAAGATACTGAACCCCAAACTGCCGAGTAGAACAACAAAAAGTGCTAGCTATAGAAGCACTCTATGTATGAATGTGTGTGTGAATGGGTGAATGGAAAACTGTAGTGTAAAGCGCTTTGAATGGTCTTCAAGACTAGAAAAGCGCTATATAAATACAACCATTTACCATTTAACTTTTGTGAGACATTGGTCCTCTAAAACATCACTTAAGTAACTTGTGGTGTCTGTCAGTCAATCAATAAAATATGTGTTAATGGCCTAAAGAACAACTGATATCAGTGGCTCTGTGTGAATGCTGAATCTCCTTCAGGTAAAACAGCATCAGGTCATTACATTAAAACTTGATCTGCATGTGTAATGTCTCAGAGGCTGGTGTTGGTCTGGGTATTGGACTGTGCTGTGTTCCATCTGGTGACGGATGTCCAGGGATATACATCCACACCCTCTCTCCTGGATCTGTAGCACACATGGATGGTCGACTGCGGTAAGAAAAAAGCTACGACATGTAACACTCTCTGCCATTCAGCCTCAGTGTTTACAGTACAGTGCATACAATACAATACTATGCAATTCATTCAATACAGTATGATTTCATTAATCTTGAGGGAAATTTGGTTTAATGCAATTGAAAGAAGACCAAAGATATTCACTGCAGGGCATTAACTAAAATAATAACACAATAAATCACCAAGATTAGCTGTTCAGGTTTGATATGCTGAAAGTGAAATGTCTTCAAAAATACAAAAGGTTATAATAAATGAAGTAAATAGTTCACATGGCAGAAAGGCATTTAAGAGTAAGTGTTTAACAGGTTGGTGTGGGTTGATGACATATTGTGATGGGTCAGCGCACCCAGTCCTGGCACATGCACGGATCACACTCTCATGTGCAGACAGACTGACAACGAAAGAACTGACAGACTGTCATTGTGTTTGGTTGAGGGAAAAAAAGGGAGAGAGGTCCAATACGAGGCAGTGAATTGATCAGCTTGGCAATGGAATAAGATTTTATTTGAAATACTTAAAGGAAAAGACAGAAAATCAATATATGGTGGTATATATATATATATGTGATATAGTGATCATATGACAGAGAAAATCTGTTGTATACAATATGTATGTGTTGGTCAAATATTTGTCCCTTTATTCATGTTTCTCCTCTGAGAGTTTTTTTCTGTCCCTGAACGTTTGCTCCCTACCTTTAGGTGTGGAGATGAGATCATGGAGATCAACGACACTGTGGTTTACAACATGGCGCTGAATGACGTCTACACAGTCCTGAGCCAATGCACACCAGGTCCAGTCCACATCATCATCAGTCGCCACCCGGACCCTAAAGTATGCAACACCTCCACTACCTTTATTTCAGCCTCCAATTTATTTGATGACAATAGAATAAAAAACGACAGGGCCTTTAACAGGGGCAGCTGTGGCTGAGGGGTAGAGCGGTCATCCTGCAACCAGAATGTTGGAAGCTCGATCCCCAGTCTTCCATCTGCATGCCAAAGTGTCCATGGGCAAGATGCTGAACCCCAAATTTCCCCATAGAACAACAAAAAGTGCTGCTAATAGATGCACTGTATGAATGTGTGTGTGAATGTGTGAATAGCAAACTGTACTGTAAAGGCTTTGGAAGCCACTAAGGAATCAACCACAAAGAAAACATTTCACTTCTGAGGAGTAATGTGACAAATTCTGAACTGAAACAAGAGACTTTACAATAATATTCTAATTCTAATTAAATATATTTATATGTGAATCTATATATTTAGTGTATTCAGTAAATACGTTTGTTCCAAGTCCCTCATATCCTCCCTTCTGCCTTCTACGTTGTAGTTTGTTAAACTGCATCTAACATGTTGTTTGGTGATTGCTATAGTTTCAACTGCTACCGTATTCTGCAGCTGACATCATTCATCACCCCTGAAATGAGCAAAACCAACAACACGTTGGTCCATCACTGACCTGGGAGCTACTGTATTTCCAACAGTAGATTCTTTGATATAAGGTGCGTTAGGAATTCAAGGCAGCAGTACAGTAGGAGGGCTTGGCTCAAAATGAACTACAGTATGTGTGTCATCAATGACGGCGATTGTGTTGAAACAAAAATCATCTGCCAGGCTCTGCTCTGCCCCAAACTATGACACACTATGACAGTACATCATTGCTTTTAAGACCAAATTGAAATCTTATCTCTCGACAAAGGATTCTGAAGATGTGTCTTCCACTTGTATGTTGTTAATTAGTGAACTGCTCTTTCTCACAAAGTTTGTAAAGTTGAATAACTAATGGAACAATAAGCTGTGACTTTCATTGGCATGTTTCACAGAAATCACAGATATGGTATTTTTCCATTTATAGCCCTTCTTTTGATGTAGACATTGCATTTGCATCCACTACTATAGTCAGATGGTTATAATGACATAACAATGTCTTTAGATTTAACATGTTTCACACACTTATATATATATATATATATATATCATCACTTTTTACAAACAAAACATTTCATGTTTTTTAGCATTCTATCAGAAATATATTGCTAGACTCTTATAAAAAAGAGTTGGCAGAGGAAAAAGTAACATTGTGATCTTTTGTGTGCTATTCAGAGTCCTCGCTTTGGAACACAACCACAACCACAGCTCTTCACAGTGCACACCCAAAGGGTTACTTTATACCGTCATGGTGCCATCCATCCTCTGCCCTTTGTGTGTCACAGGTGTCAGAGCAGCAACTGAATGATGCCATCACTCTAGCAGTGGAAAGCAGCAAACTGAGGAAGGAAAAGAGCCAGTGGAGTATTGATGGTAAAATATTCATTTTCAATTGTCACATATTCCTTCTTGGGCAATCTTTCATTTGTTGTCTGAGTGCTCTTTATTTCCTCTGTCCTTTTCCCCAGCTTGTTTCACTTCTGTATAGCTGCGGCAATCACAAAACATTATTTCTTTGCAGATATTCCTCCAATTCCCATAATGCAGCCCATCAGATAACATGAGTAGAAATTTCCCATGCTTAAAGGTACAGTGTGTAGAATTTAGTGTTATCTAGTGTCTCCTTCCAAACATGAAAAAGAAACTGTGGTAGCCTTTAATTGTCATAAAAACTCAAAAGGTGTTTAGTTTGTTCAGTCTGGACTAATGTAAAAAACATGGTGGCCTCCGTAGAGAGGGTCCCCTCCATGTAAATATAAAGTATTTAATATAAAGGACATTTTCTGTGGTAAAGGAAACTACAATTCATACAATTTAGATGAAATGAACTAGTGAAAACATCATGAGGATTATTCTACATTTAACCCTAACCCTAACGTTCCCTTTCACCTAAATCTTACACACTGGACCTTTAAGTGAAACTAAAAACAAATATTAAACTGATCGTCATATGTTAAATCAGTGCAATGGTGCTTTAGTTTTGACATTTTTAATACTTCAAAATGGTTGGTTAGCACTGTCACAACACAGCCAGGTGGGAACTATTGGATTAGGGCCTTTCTGTGTGGAGTTTGCATGATCTCTCCACACCATCGTTTGTGTTCTCCTGTCTTAGGGCTGCGCAGACTGGAGTCTTGCTCTCACAGTCGGCAGAGGTGTGAGCATTGTCTAGAGAGGAGTTTCAGTCAGCTGACGGTTCGACGAGCACAGAAGACCATGACCCGCTCCTGTAGCGATAACACCAACAGCCACCACTACAACCGTTGCCTCAACATGCACAACCTTCACAACATGCACCATAACCCATCAACACGTGTCCACAGCCTGGACACACCAAAGGTAAGCTACCACACCACAGATTGTATGGGAAGGTTCAAAATACAGTTCAGTGAGCTAACAGTGATTGTTGGCATTTCACATACAGTGTCCTACATACAGTATGCTTTGTATGCATCGATTTTTTCTCTGTTGAAATATGAGATTTTTAAAGAAGTGAAATCAGTGTCTCTAGATGTCATCTCTTCTGATGTAGTAGTGTGTCCTATCGTCCTTGTCCTGTAGTCTGTGACAGACACGTGGTCGGACAACAGACTGTCAGTGCCCATGTATCCAGATGAGGACTATAATATCCCATACAACTCTCCTGCTGCCAATATCTCCAGTCAGCAGGCCCTGGATCTGGCCTTCAGGGGCAGCAAGGTACTCCATCCATCCAGCCGGACTTTACCCACAGTTTGCCTTTCACACACGCACAAAGCAGCAGGAGGTTCTCCGCATGTTAAAAACTACAACAAATCCTCAGGCGAGGGGTGGTGCAGCAGACAGAGGCAGGAAGTATTTCGCGGCAGAGTTCACATGACAACACAAACACCAGTGACAGCTCTTATCACCAAAAGTTCACACATGCAGCTCCTCTGGAGAAAGTTTGGCGAATCTCCATAGTTCATTGGATTTTCAATTGTGGTGAGAATGGAACCGACCTCGATCCCATCCAACCACTAGGTGTACTCCGCAAGTTTTACCTAAAGGGCTCTTGACGCTAGATGCGCTTTGCATTCTGTGAGCAAAGCAAACTGTAGCAGCAGTGTTGCATCAGCTCCATGTTAAATTTCCCAGCAATCTTTCTTACAGAAATATGCACTTGTTCAAGACCTTTTCGCTGTCTTTATTTTCCTGAGAAACATCTGGAAAAATATGGGAAGTGGACATTCTTACGTGGGTTGTGTAAATACCTGGATTCTTCATTTAAAATAAGAATCTTAAGTTTACTTATATGAACCAGAGCAAAAATAGTGCCTTGACCTCGTCTAATAAAACTTTACTTAACAAAACAGAATGACATTGACTTAATATGATGAATAAAAACATGCACATTTGACAATTGTCACATGACTGAGACTGATTTTAACTAATGATAATAAAACAAATCTGACTATTACAACACCAACCCTATCTGACTTTGCAGGAGGCAGGGAACAGCAGGGACAAGTTAACAGCTCATCATACATTGTAGTGGTACATAGTAAATTGTTTATATCTATTTTGTAATTTCTAGTTGTGATAACCACTCAAAGCCCTTTCCAGCACAGTTTTGCCATTCATCCATTCACATACAAATTCATACAGTGCATCTATGTGCAGCACTTTATCACACACATATACATACACTCATATTTGGGGTTAAGCTTCTTGCCCAAGAACATGACATGCAGAATGGGGGGCACTGGGATTAAACCGCAGACCCTCTGGATAGTGGGCCACCCACTCTATCTCCTGAGTGACAGCCACCATGTAGTGGGTCTAATGACTGGGCTTTGAGAGGAAAGAATGAATACAGTATACAGTCTATGGCAACAGCAACAGGATAGTACCAAGAGTACAGGTAATGTAATTGTGGATGGGCATGTGCCAGTCAAGGGGGAATACACTGCTGAAGGCCAGACATTATGCTCAATTACGCATTTGCATTGCATTCACCTTAAACTGCAAACAATACAATCTCTGAGAAAGACATGGTTTGAGAGATAACAAACCATGGTCACAGGCATTTCCATTATATGTACGTTTGTGTCTATGTGTGTAGTCTAACTGCAGGATGCGAGCTGTTCCACGTCGGTACTGTTGGCCTCAGGATGTGACCAGTGAGGAGGGCTACAATGGAGACTCCAGTGGTTCTAGTCGAGGATCCCCAGTTAGAGACGAAGGACTGGAGTATTCATCACACACCAGCTGCCAGGTAAAACACTGTGACTACAGCTGCTGCAGCACAGAGAGTCTGCTGTTAAAATTGAGTTTTGCACATTTACCAGAATTTGGTCAAAATTGTATTTGTTCTATCCTGATCTACACATGCATAGACTTTGGAGTTACACTTTCGTAATATGACAAAACAATCTAGTTGTCTGCATTGCAGAGAGTCACAGGGAAAGAAAAAAAGAAAAAAATTACATTTGTGAGTTCTACACAAATAAATTCAACCACAAACTAAATTCTTCTCTAGCACCCAACAGGTTTGAGCTTTACCTTGTTTTCAATGTCAGAAAAAGTCAGAACCAATGTCAGAACCATCCATCAAAACTTTGCATGTCATTTGTGTAGGGTTTTTCCTTTTGCCATTACATTGATCTATTGGGGTGGCTGTGGCTCAGGGGGTAATGCATGTCCTCCTCTAACCATAAGGAGCGCGGTTTGATCCCAGCCTTCCCCATTCTGCATGCTAAAGTGATAAGATACTGACACCTAAATATGCTGTGCTGTACTCATACAAAAAAGTGCTGCCCATAGATGCACCTCATGAATGTGTATGTGAATGTGTGGATGGCATTAAAGTGTACTGTAAAGCACTGAGTGGTCATCAAGACTAGAAAAGTGCTCTATAAATATAATATCTGCCTTCCACTGTCTAAGAGAATATTATATCATAGCTTCTTGCTTTATCTAAGAGTATCTAACTACAGAGCCATAACACCTGCATCTCTGTCTCAGTGTTTTTCACACACATCAGAAGTGTGTGTGTGTGTGTGTGTGTGTGTCTGCTCTGTCTTTCTGAATATACTGATGGTACAATACTAACTTTGTTTCCTCCTGTGTACCATTCATGCTTCTCCCTCCTATCTCTCCACTGCCTGCAGTTCTTCAGCAGTATATACAAAGCCTTGCAAAAGATCCTGAGGTTACTCTTCAGGAATGTATGTGAAGTGATTCAGTGTTGTCCTAGTGAAAGCATGCTACGTGCATTTTGCTTTTTATGATCTAATAAAACCAAACACTGTCTGCTCAGTAATAGACAATAAAGAGAATGGTGAAATTATTATAATGCTCATTGTGGAAATGTGGAGTTTCTTTCTATAATATTATAAGATATTCCTCATATTGGGGAAATGTAAATCTAATGTAATGAAGTGAATTATAGTTACTAAAATATATAATATTCTATATGTACTATTTAGGCCTCTACTCTGTGTTTATAAATAATAATAATAATTCATATTATTAATTGATTATTTTGTAAAAGCCTGGATTAGGCTCAGGATATTTAATGATGAGATTCCCTGCATGAAAACCATGAGATGGTCTGGTCTGCTTACCTACCACCTCACTACACGTGAGGACTTGACTGCCCATGTACATTTATGTCACTACATGGGAGGTGACTGTGAATGTAATACTGTCATACTGTACTGGAGTGTACTGCACAGATCCAACTTACCTTTGGCCTCACTGTGCACATTTGTAGGCCTTGTGTGTGTGTGTGTGTGTGTGTGTGTGTGTTCATGACCTTGAAAGGAAAAGTTGTGTAAATGCATATGGTGCTAACAATACTTTGTTTGCATGTCAGCATGAAAGCATTGCATGTTGTGTGTCGGTGTGCATCATGCTTGTTGTTGAGCATGTTACGAGCCTTTGAATGACTGAATCAAACAGTGTGAAAGGAGCAGATGAAATTTGAGCGGAAGCAGGGCATGTTACTGCACCTCTCTGTGGTTGCTGTATGAGAAGCTATCGTGACACAATACTTCCTGTTTGTGTAGCAGGAAGGAGAACGAATAAGAGAACAGTCAGAGGGGAGCAAAGACGATTTCAGTCATCGTGACACTGCTGCCTGCACCGACGACAGACTACACATAGGTAGGTAACAATACTACCATCTCACACTTATGCACCTGAATGTTACTTCACATCTAGTTCATAGCAACAATATGACAGCAAGCCAATCCTGGTGCCATGTTTGTTGTTAGTATGTCAGTGGAAAGTAAGTCAGGTTCCATTTCCTGTTTGAGGCAGGGCTTCTATGTGTCAGTGAATAAAACTCAATCAGGATATAATGATGGTGTTCATCTGAGGCCACAGCAAAGTCAGTGATCACCTGTTTTTGTTACACTGGGCCTCCACCATATTGTTTTGTGAATACACTGTAATATCTATTAATGAATTTTTGCCATTAAAATCTCTGAAACACATTTTTTCATCTCTAACTTCTACTTTCCTCTCCTGGCAGAGGATTCATCAGCGGTGCTCTGCTCACAGCCAAAGAGAGGAGCTCTAAGGAGGCAGGCTCGTACTGAACAACGCTCCCAAGAGCAGCTTCAGGATCCTTGGATTCGCCTTTCAGACACATCCCCTGAAAAACTGGCTGAGACCCACTGCCAAAGCGCTGCAGACAGCACACGGCCTGTTGACCTCAAGTTTGCCACTATGAGTGATGAAGAGAGCCCCACCAAGCTCAATGGTACAGTCACAGATGTCACTTCAGATCATCAGTCCAACATGACTCCTGATAACATGAAGAGTGAAACTCCAGGATCAAAGAAGGGGCCCCCTGTGGCACCCAAGCCCACCTGGTTTCGCCAGAGTCTGAGGAAAATACGAGATGAGAAGGACCATAAGAAGCAAGTTAAACCCGCAGAGCCGAGGCCTGCTGTGGGTTCCAGCAGAAGCTTTGCAATCAGAGCTGCTTCATCTGCAGCCAACCTGTCAATCAAACAAAAGATCCACTCATTTGAGACTTTTTCAAGTCCAGAGAGTCCAGCGAAGGGGGGGCATAGGAAATCTGTGGCCCCTTCCAGCTCCCTTCCTCTGATGGAGAAGGAGGCCAGGAGTGACCAATCCTCACATGAAGACTGTGGGAACAGCAAACATGGAATCACCAAAGAGATCCAGTCAAACCAAACTGCATTTATTCAGGAGACAGACAACACTGTCTCCACAACACCCTCTGATATCACCCCCTCCTCTCCTCAACCTTGTCTTCAAACAACAGAAATGCCCTGTGAAGATGAACCTCCCTCCGTCCAGACAGAGACAGATCTCCCACTCACTGACCCCATCAGCGCTGATCTGGACTCTGGGATAAATGATTCTCACTCCCCTCCAGCTCATGATGACAGCAATGTCTCACCATCCAAACTGTTGCCCCCGATGACATCTATTAGATCCAATCAACAAGATGGGGAAAGTCCTCCAGAGGGTGCAGAGGAGGCTGCAGCACAGAGCCAAGAAAAGCTGCTGAGCACAAGTCTGAGTGCTGGTCTCCCTACAGACAGTAGCTCCCTGAGAGGCCTGGAGGGAGAGAGTTTAGGGAAAATTCTCGCCTTCAGTAACCAGGTAATCTGTCACACACGTTAGGGACTATAGTCAGAGATGTGAGGGCAGACTCAACATTCCTAAACCTACAGCTCAGTGCCCTGGATTTGTTTTGTGTGTTTTGACATATAAGTACATTTTCGTGGTCAATCATTTATTAAAAGCAGCTAACAGTAGAAGAAGGGTGCCTGGATAAATCTGTATTAACAATCAATCAATTATTGCACAAACCTATTACTCACTGTTATGTTCAGCTGTCCCAGATTAAAACTGTGGAAAACTACCTTAAAAATCAACACATTGAATTATGACACAGTTTAAACTGATCAACACAAAACTGTAAGCACCAACACCAAATTTCACCTTCATGAGCAGTATATATGATGCAAGTCTTCATTTTCATGCTTGAACTCAACAAGGTCTCTGATGTAGTTTGATGTACCTCAAGTTGATGATGTGAAGATTTCTCTCAAAATGAATCTGTTCCTACAGAGGCAGGTTAACACAGTCAGGATAACCGTGTACATGATCAAATGTTACTGACTTAATAGTTTCATCAGCTAGAGCGTGTTACATCCCGGTCAGCCATACATCAGCTCAGTACTATGTGACGATATCAGAAGGTTGTAACTTTTAACTCCAACCACATTGTGACAGTAAAGGAAACTTTCAAATAGCAGCTTTAAAACAATGACATTTCAAATGATATTGTATTGAAAAGCTTGATTTGTCTTGATCAGTTATTATTTATAAACTTATTGCCTTTGCACAATTGGGCAGCTGTGGCTCTGAAGGCAGAGAGCAGGTTGGCACTGTATTACTGGGTACATGCAACTTGTAATGTAAAGTACTTTGCCTGGTCAATAAGACTGCATATAAATCCAGTCCATTTACCAGTGTGGTACAATGATAACTAGATTAAAATGGTCTAATTTCTTTTTTGTATGTTGTTTCTATTTCAGGTTTCACAAGCTTTGATGCGTTCTCTTCACTCTGGCTCTAGTGACCCTCGCTCCCCAAACCTGCAGGACCCCTCATCAGTGGATTTAAGGAACCCTGGGGAGTGTGATTCCGCTCCTGCTGTGGACAGCAGCGACAGAGGATTCTCTGTCAGGTAAGAGTTGCACTGCGAGATAGGGCTTGTTAGTTATTATTTGAAAAGGGGACTCACACAAAGCAAACTTTGTCTGTTTGGTATTCATAAGGAAGTGGGTCCAGGTTAAAAAAATGACTTCCTGTTTAATCAGAGAAGCTGCATTTTTATCACCACAATTTGTGTTAACAGCTCAGTTGCACACTACTGGTATGCAATATGCTCAGAGTTGTGTAACTGATTACAGCATCTTTTTAAATGCAGCTTGGCCAAACTGAGGGAGTGCACCATTGAACGAGAGGAGGGGGGATCTCATGATGGTGCAGAAGTCACTTCTGCTTGTGTTCAGACGGTCATCTCAGCCATCTCTTCCCAGGACATACAGAGAATGTTCCAGGAGGTCACAACTCTGGATGAAGAGGCGCTGAAGGTAAACTCTATCATTCAGTGGTGGAAAGCCTCCTGCGCTATGTTATCTCGGCAGGGTTTGGTAATTTACACCACTTTGGCCGAAATATGTGCGTATGATACTGATCACTTTTTTATACTGCATAATGAAAAATTAAATGTATTTAAATGTATTAACCTCTAATTGACAAATTACATTAAACTCAGGGTGGTGGTATGGATTATAGAAATACTCAGATTCCTGTCAGGTAAACAAGGTTAGCCTAACCCTGTTCACATTTACATTAAACAAACAAGATGATGTTGATCAGTGAGCTTTAGAAGGGTTGAAGGCGTATTTTTGAACTATGGTCAGAGCCTTGTTACTGTTTCCCTCCCCTTTTCCGGTCGTCAGGCAAAATTAGCCTAAACACATTTTTACAAAGGCTCCATACTCACTAATATCATCGGAACATCTTACTCTATGACCAAAGTTTTTTTTTGTACCGTTCTTCAATTTTTTAGTCGTTTTTAGTGCAGTTTTTCAGAGAAACGTTATAGTTTAGTTTGATTAACTTTTGAGATAAAATACAAATACATTTTTGGGAAAAACATCACAGCAACATAAGTAGTAGGAAAAAAAACAACATTTATATTCAATAATGTGTATTTACTTAGATCAATATCTTATTTTCTGTCCGAAAAGGAGTAGGAAGAATCACCATATCTGTCTTGCACTCTTCCTGCTCTATACTAAATATTCTAAAAAACATTAGAAATTTTAGGTCTCTTCCCTGGAGCTCGTTGTTCAGTGCGTTCAGTTTTGCCGTCAGGTCTGTCAGAAACCCCAGGTCCAGCAGCCACTGATCATCTGACAGCTCCTCATGCTCCTCGTTCCTTGTCTCCAGAAAAGCAAATAAACAAGTCGCTGCAGCACACATCAGCGTGGAGAAGTAGGTCTCCGTGTGCGGCATCAAGCTCATCCAATAAGACCTTGAATAAGCGGTACTGAAGTGCTTTTGCTCTAATCAAGTTGATCAGTTTGAGTCATAACTTGAGAAAAGTTCATGACCTTCCCCGTCAAGGCCTGCTGGTGAATGACACAGTGGTAAGTCACAAAGTCAGGAAAATCATGGTCATTACGGCACAGCACAACAAATCCAGCGCGCACACTGTGAATCGCTGGGGCTCCATCAGTGGTAATTGCCACCAGTTTGTGAATCGGGATATTTTATATTTGTTTATTTTATATTTTTAAACGCGTTGTAAATATCCTCACCTCTTGTTCTCTCCTTTAAGTGCAAAATAGTAAGGAGATCCTCTTTTGTAGTAGAATCCAGGACGCCATCCTGACAAATACAACAAGCTGAGCTGTGTCCATTACATCCAGGGATTCATCAAACTGCAGAGAAAAATATTCACAGCACTTGTCGATCCACGTCCCCTGACACTTCCTCAACCCTCCTCGCCACTGTATTGGGGCCAAGCTGGACACTGCGGAGCGTGGTTTTGATGTCGTCTTTGTTTTTGAAGCCGTTAAAAAACCACCTCTGCAGTGATGGCTATTGCCTCCTTGAATAAATCGCCATCTGTAAAAGGCTTCTTGTGTTTAGCCAAAAGATGACTAATATGTAATGAAGCTTCTTTCGCAGCCTTATTTTGAGCAGCAGGTTTTGTGAAAAGCGACTGCTGGGCCTTCAACCCCGCTTTCAGCTCAGCAACTTTCCTAGCGTGGATTGCGTTCTCGGTGGGGAAAGTTTCTTTGAATTTGTCGTGGTTGGCGTTGTGGTCCGCTCCCGATTTCCTCTTTTAGACAGCGCTAGAATTTGGTCGCATATAGCATACAAACATACTTGTCTTTCACCATAGTGAAAATAAATTCCTCTTCCCATTCGTCATGGAAATGATACGTTTTCGACTTCTTTCTCGGAGCCTCCGCTATGCTAGCTGACAACATTGCCGTCATCTGCTAGTGCAGTATATTGTCATTTTGCGACAGTTAATGTGCTAGTATCCTTCTTTGATCTTATTGGTCAATTTGTTACACTGAAAAAATACGACTGGATCAGATAAGATAGAGAGAAAAGAGAGCCGCTTGCAAAACTGAACATTAATCAGCCATAATGTATGTGTGTAATTATTTCTCTATTATTTTCGGGATCTACAGGGAATGTTTTAAAGATCTACCAGTCGATCGCGATCGACGGGTTGGCAACCACTGATCAATGGTGTCAAATGCTGCTCTAAGATCCAACAGGACGAGTAAAGAGACAAGTCCATCATCTGAAGCCATGAAAAGTTCATTAGTGACTTTCAATAGTGCTGTTTCTGTGCTGTGATGGATTCTAAATCCTGACTAAAATTTGTCCAGCAAACCGTTACTGTCTAAGTAAGCACATAGCTGGTTAGCAACAGCTTTTTCTAGGATTTTTGAAATGAAGGGCAGGTTTGATATGGGTCTGTAATTAGCTAAAACCTCTGGATCAAGTGTAGGCTTTTTAAGCAGAGGTTTAATAACAGCTACCTTACAAGCTTGTGGTACGTAGCCGGTTAACAATGATGTTGTGGCCAATCTGATTAAATATGGAACTGTCAATCAGGAAAACTTCCTTATAAAGTCCAGTTGAGACAGAGTCTAATTGATAGGTTGTTGGTTTAGATGATGAAACTAATGAGGTCAGTTCAGGAAGATCAATAGAAGAAAACTGGTTCAAACATAAATCTGGTGCTACAGGTGGTTCTATGGTTTCAGGACCAGACAGTGTATCTGTGCTTTTCATAGGGAGGAGGTGGTGGATTTTATCCCTGATGGTTATAATTTTATTTGTAAAGAAGCTCATGAAGTCATTGCTTCTCAGGGTTAGAGGGATAGATGGGTCAGTAGAGGTGTGACTTTCTGTCAGCCTGGCTACAGAGCTGAAGAGGATTCTGGGGTTGTTCTTATTTTCTTCTATTAATAATGAATAATAAGAGGTTCTGGCATTTCTAAGTGCTTTCCTGTAATTCATCAGGCTATCCTTCCAGGCTAGGTGAAAGTCATATTGATTGGTGGAAACGCCACTTCCTCTCTAGTTTCTGTGATGTCTGTTTTAAAACACGTGTTTGAGAATTATACCATGGAGCTAATCTCCTCTGATTTACCTTCTTCTTTTTTAGCGGGGCGACAGCATCAAGGGTTGTTTTTAATGAGGCTGCTGTACTATTAACAAAGTTAACAAACTTTCCTGTATTGTACTGACACATGGCTGAGAGGTAAGTGTAGAGGGAAGCAGTTCTTTAAATTTATTCACAGTTTTATCAGATAAACACCGACTAGAACTTGTGACCAGAATTAATAATTCTAAATTCAAACGTAATTAAAAAAAAAGGTCAGACAGAAGAATGTTCTGTTGAAATATTAATACATCATCAGTTCATATGTCAGAACAAGATCAAGAGTGTGATTCAAATAGTGAGTTTGAACAGTGGCCCTCTGGCCTGCACTTTTGCTCAATCTGAGGCAGCTCCACCTTACCACTGCAATATATATTGCAATATTCCTACGATCCAACTACATCGATCTGTGCTCGGCAAGTTGGCCTTCCGCACGACATAAATCCATCTAACATTGTTTTAAAAGGTAATCAATCGATTGTATCAATACTAGGAAATAACGCATTGGATTTAAGCACGTCAGACTTTATATCAATGCCTTCGCCGACTCCTCGTCAAATCTCAGTTACAACTTACAATTCAAATATCCGGCCTTCTGGGAGGCATTGTGTGCTCATCTGGTGTATATTGTCTTTTCTGCCGGTGGTTGTGTAGCATAACACATATGCTGCCATTTTGACAAGAAAAAGATCTCAAAAGTGATGATATTACATTCGGAAACATCTACAAAATTACGTAGGCTGTCTGGTGACATGGGTGGGAAAAAAAGATTCCGTGGCCACGAATTAATTACGCGTGGGAAAGAGATCCTATCCCGTGGCCACGAATTAATGATGCGTGGGAACAAGATCCTATCCTGTGGCCACGATTTGTTTAATGCGTGGTAACGAGATGATTATTAGTTGGCTACGAATTAATAAGACGTGGCCACGAGAAATATTTGTCATTTCATCAGTGAGACTGTTGACTTTCTGGTATCAGTAGCTTCAAACATGGACAAGTTTGATCTGATTTCGTTTTATTTTAATCTAGGGATGAATTATAATGATAGTGACCCTGCTTTCCAGCTGGACCGGCTGTCTGTCTCTACTAGGAAATAACGCATTGGATTTAAGCACGTCAGACTTTATATGGATTTGTTTTTTTTAGCACTTTTAATGATAAAGGCGTTCAACGTTACTCGATTCAGTCTACCTGTCTGTGACCTCATCGGCACGCGCCGGCAGCAGCGCAAATGTCAAAACATAGCAT
Organism: Paralichthys olivaceus; assembly: GCF_024713975.1. Classification (NCBI taxonomy): domain Eukaryota; kingdom Metazoa; phylum Chordata; class Actinopteri; order Pleuronectiformes; family Paralichthyidae; genus Paralichthys; species Paralichthys olivaceus. The sequence continues at coordinate 2,817,524 of NC_091093.1, read as the reverse complement.
AATGGCGGATGGCAGAGGAGAAGCTGGCGAGCGAGCAATTATCAAACCACCATTGCAGTCCAGTGTGTGGAAACACTTTGGCTTTTGCAAAGACGGAGATGTTCTAAATAAGTTGCTCGCTGTTTGAAGAATATGTAAAGGTCAAGTGAAGTATATTTATTGAAAATGAGAGCAGAAAAGGTTAACTTCCTGTTAATTCAACCTAAAGAACAGCTTCGGGAAGGCGACTTATGTCATGTGTTTGCGTGTTGTTATGGTTTGGTCTAGTGCGGCCCCCGTCCGTATAGCACAAATCACACGAGGGTGTTGCTCACAGTGCCCCCACCTGCCAAGGGCTTGAATCGATTCAGAAGATTGCTGAATTGATATTGAATTGCAGGGAAAAGAATTGCAATGCATTGCTGAATCGATATTTTTATCCACCCCTAAAACACTGACATCTTCTCGGGCCTCAAGCCACTCCATCTCACTCTGCACTTTTCTCCAGCCTCAAGCCACTCCATCTCAACACTGGCATCTTCTCTGGCCTCAAGCCACTCCATCTCAACACTGGCATCTTCTATGGCCTCAAGCCACTCCATCGCAACACTGGCATCTTCTATGGCCTCAAGCCACTCCATCTCAACACTGGCATCTTCTCGGGCCTCAAGCCACTCCATCGCAACACTGCCATCTTCTCTGGCCTCAAGCCACTCCATCTCAACACTGGCATCTTCTCGGGCCTCAAGCCACTCCATCGCAACACTGCCATCTTCTCTGGCCTCAAGCCACTCCATCTCGACACTGGCATCTTCTCGGGCCTCAAGCCACTCCATCGCAACACTGCCATCTTCTCTGGCCTCAAGCCACTCCATCGCAACACTGGCATCTTCTCTGGCCTCAAGCCACTCCATCTCAACACTGGCATCTTCTCTGGCCTCAAGCCACTCCATCTCAACACTGGCATCTTCTTGGGCCTCAAGCCACTCCATCGCAACACTGCCATCTTCTCGGGCCTCAAGCCACTCCATCTCGACACTGCCATCTTCTCGGGCCTCAAGCCACTCCATCTTAACACTGCACTCTTCTCCGGCCTGAAGCCACTCCATCTCGACATTGCTGGCCTGAGGCAGCTCCACTTCACTGCTGTAATCTTCTTCGGCCTGAGGCGGCCGGAGAAGCTGCACTCTTCTCTGGCCTGAAGCTGCTCTCTTCCCGGGCCTGAAGCAGCTCCACCTCAACGCTGTGCTCTGCTTCGGCATGAGGCGGCTCCACCTCACCACTGCATTCTGCTTCTGCCTGAGGCGGCTCCACTTCACCGCTGCATTCTGCTTATTCCTGAGGCTGCTCCATCTCACCGCTGCGCTCTTCTCTGGCCTACACTCTTGCTTAATTTGAGGCAGTGCCTCCTCACCGCTGCAATCTTTTCCGGCCTGAGGCGGCACCCCTTCACCGCTGCACTCTGCTTCGGCCTGAGGCAGCATTAACTCACTGCTGCACTCTGTTTCGGCCTGAGGCAGCTCCACCTCAATGCTGCACTCTTCTTCAGCCTGAGGCAGCTTCACCTCACCGCTGCAGTCTTCTTCGGCCTGAGGCAGCTTCACCTCACTGCTGCACTCTTCTTCGGCCTGAGGCAGCTTCACCTCACTGCTGCACTCTTCTTTGGCCTGAGGCAGCACCACTTCTCTGCTGCACCCTTCTCCGGCCTGAGGCAGCATTAACTCACTGCTGCACTCTTCCTCGATCTGAGGCAGCTTCAACTCACCACTGCACTCTTCTTTAGCCTGAGGCAGTGCCACTTCACTGCTGCCTTCTTCTCCAGCCTGGGGCGGCTGGAGAAGCTGCACTCCTCTCCGGTCTGAAGCTGCTCTCTTCCCGGGCCTGAAGTGGCTCCACCTCAACGCAGTGCTCTGCTTCGGCATGAGGCGGCTCCACCTCACCTCTGCATTCTGCTTCTGCCTGAGGCGGCTCCACTTCACCGCTGCATTCTGCTTATTCCTGAGGCTGCTCCACCTCACCGCTGCACTCTTCTCTGGCCTGCACTCTTGCTCAATCTGAGGCAGCTCCACCTCACCGCTGCAATCTTTTCCGGCCTGAGGCGGCTCCCCTTCACTGCTGCACCCTTCTTCGGCCTGAGGCAGCTCCACCTCACTGCTGCACCCTTCTCCGACCTGAGGCAGCTTCACCTCACTGCTGCACCCTTCTCTGGCATGAGGCAGCTCCACCTCACCACTGCACTGTTCCTCAATTTGAGGCAGCTCCGACTCACTGATGCACTCTTCTTTGGCCTGAGGCAGCTCCACCTCACTGCTGCACTCTTCCTCAGACTGAGCCAGCTCCTGACATCCCTCTGATGTTTCAGATGTGTCCTCATGCTCATACTCGGTTCTCTGGAGCTCCTTGTTTAAAGTCACCTCAGGCATGGAGTCACTTTGGTTAGTCTGTTTTCTGTGAGCTTGCCTTTTCTCAATCTTTGTTATCGCAAGCCCAAGCTGGCTCTGCACACTTTTCAAAAGGTCCACATTGTCCTTTTCCAGAGCCTTCAGGTTTCTGCTCCAGGTTTTCTGAGCCCGAGTCAAGTCCTGGTGCTGGTTTGCCTCCAGAGCTTCACACCTGGCCTTCAGAGCAATACTGGACTTTTCCAGAGCCTCTGCCCTGCTACAGGATCGATCAGCCACTTTACAACTCTGGAGGGATACATGCACTAGCATGGCCTTAGTCTTAACTATGGCTTTAGTTAGGTCATCTCTAATCTTCTGGAGCTGCATTGGTCCACAAGCCTGAAGAATAGAAACATACATGGAATTCTTGAGTAAAACTCCACTCCCACCTTAACCAGGGTTCCTGTGGCTCCTTAAAAAGTCTTAAATTAAAATCAACAAAATTTAGGTTTTAAATTGTCTCAAATAGACCATGAATTGGCTGCAAAGCATTACATTTGCAGGTGGTGCATTTAAGGCGTGCATTGATGTATAATAGATATATTTACTCAACAAGTAGTTGAGCTTTAGACAAAACATGAAGTAATTGCAGTCAAAAGCAGGTTAGCCAAGAGCTTTGGTAAAATAATCTTACCACAGTGTCCATTTTGGCAAAGGAATAAGGTTTGGAAAACTGTTGCCTATGTAAATGAAACTTGTTTTCTTCACAAATGAAAGCTGCTGTCTCCTCAGTTGAAGGTTTTAGAAAATGCCGTCACTCTTGCAGTCTAACTCTAACCTAACCTCTAATCCCATGATCAGAAGAAATACTGCAAAGATAACTACATCACAGGGTCACAACATTAAAGGACTTCTAAGGTTTCCATGGAGATTTTTCTAACTACACAACATGGCTGCCACTGGAGGTTGTTGTTTTTATCAGGAATTCTTTGTCGCACCTGCTTACTTGAACTCGCAGAGTAATTAATGCGATTTTGCTGGTCAAAGAGCAAGGACACAGTGGCCTCTTGAAAGTGATATCTCAAAACCAAGGGATTTCCTTCAATTTTTGATCAGCTTATCAGATTTCAGTGGTCAAAGGGCCTGGTGACCGTATATGAATTTGAAAAAAAATATGTAGACAAAAACTACACTACACAACTACATTGTGATCTCACTGAGGTGAGTTAATCACTGAAATCACTGGTCATGACCTGTGGGTAAAGGCCAGAGAATTGGATGTAATCCAGGGGAACGTGAGGTCCACTTACTGGCATCAATGCCTTTGTCATCAAGGAACTGCCTACACACTCTGGCCACATGAGGCCGGGGGCACTGTCCGGCACCAGGAGAAACCCAGGGTCCACTGCAGTAGATGATGTAACAGCAGCATAATGTTCACCACAGCTTCTCTTTCACACCTGTCACATGTGCTCAGTGTGAACCGGCTCTCATCTGTGCCAATTTTGGTGTTCTGTGGCAAATGCCAACACACATTAAAGTGCCCTGATAGCTGCTAGACACTGACTTTTGGTCTTCTTGTATGATTTGATGTATATTACAGTCCTGCGAGGGCCACAGACACCGGCTCTTTACAACTTTTTTTTGCCAGAGAACTGATGGCTATTGGGACATGAAGAAGAAGAATGTTTCAGTAGCAACTTTAAACTTTTACACTTTAATAGCTTCATTATGAGCAGTGTTTCCTCATCATGCTAATGTAGCATAGAATCAGGTTCCCAGATTCAGTGGCTTTATTTTCTGTGTTGTGTTGCATGAAATATTTTAAGTATAAATTAAAACTTTTATGTTGCATATTCTCACATGTAGCTAATATTTTACAGCGTCTATGTACTGGATTATATAATATATTGTGCAGGTCACTTACTGTCTCAAACAACAGAAAATGACACTGCCTCTGTGATAGCTTTGAACAATGTGTGTGTGTGTGTGTGTGTGTCTGTGTGTTTGGTGAGGGAAACTTCACGCGTCTCCTCGTCAAATCTCAGTTACAACTTACAATTCAAATATCCGGCCTTATGGGAGGCATTGTGTGCTCATCTGGTGTATATTGTCTTTTCAGCCGGTGGTTGTGTAGCATAACACATATGCTGCCATTTTGACAAGAAAAAGATCTCAAAAGTGATGATATTACATTTGGAAACATCTACAAAATTACGTAGTCTGTCTGGTGACATGGGTGGGAAAAAAAAGATTCCGTGGCCACGAATTAATTACGCGTGGGAACAAGATCCTATCCTGTGGCCACGATTTGTGTAATGCGTGGTAACAAGATCCTATCCCGTGGCCACGACTTCCTTAATGCGTGGGAACGAGATGATTATTAGGTGGCCACGAATTAATAAGACGTGGCCACGAGAAATGTTTGTCATTTCATCAGTGAGACTGTTGACTTTTTGGCATCAGTAGCTTCAGCCGCAAACATGGACAAGTTTGATCTGATTTTGTTTTATTTTAATCTAGGGATGAATTATAATGATAGTGTAGCGACCCTGCTTTCCAGCTGGACTGGCTGTCTGTCTCTCGGCCAATCAGGGAAGTGCATGTTGAAAATGCTGAGTATGCGCTGTTGATTGGTGGGTGTTGCAGGGCCGGTGTGTATGTGGAACGGAGGGCGAAAGGAAGTTATAGATTTCATCATGCGTCTTATTAATTCGTGGCCACCTAATAATCATCTCGTTCCCATGCATTAAGCAAGTTGTGGCCAAGGAATAGGATCTCGTTCTTATTTTTTAGAGGGACGACAGCGTCAAGGGTTGTTTTTTAATGAGGCTGCTGTACTATTTACAAAGTTATCAACTAATGTGGGAGTAAAGTTTTGATAACTTTCCTGTATTGTACTGACACATGGCTGAGAGGTAAGTGTAGAAGGAAGCAGTTCTTTAAATATACTCACAGTTTTATCAGATAAACACCGACTAGAACTTCTGACCAGAATTAATAATTCTAAATTCAAATGTAATTAAAAATGGTCAGACAGAAGAATGTTCTGTTGAAATATTAATACATCATCAGTTCATATGTCAGAACAAGATCAAGAGTGTGATTCAAACAGTGAGTTTGAACAGTGGCCCTCTGGCCTGCACTTTTGCTCAATCTGAGGCAGCTCCACCTCACCACTGCAATATATATTGCAATATTCCTACGATCCAACTACATCGATCTGTGCTCGGCAAGTTGGCCTTCCGCACGACATATATCCATCTAACATCGTTTTAAAAGGTAATCAATCGATTGTATCAATACTAGGAAATAACGCATTGGATTTAAGCACGTCAGACTTTATATGGATGTTTTTTTTAGCACTTTTAATGATAAAGGCGTTAAATGTTACTCGATTCAGTCTGCCTGTCTGTGACCTCATCGGCACGCGCCGGCAGCAGCGCAAATATCAAAACATAGCATAATGGCGGATGGCAGAGGAGAAGCTGGCGAGCGAGAAATTATCCAGCCACCATTGCGGTCCAGTGTGTGGAAACACTTTGGCTTTTACAAAGACGGAGATGTTCTAAATAAGTTGCTCGCTGTTTGAAGAATATGTAAAGGTCAAGTGAAGTATATTTATTGAAAATGAGAGCAGAAAAGGTTAACTTCCTGTTAATTCAACCTAAAGAACAGCTTCGGGAAGGCGACTTATGTCATGTGTTTGCGTGTTGTTATGGTTTGGTCTAGTGCGGCCCCCGTCCGTATAGCACAAATCACACGAGGGTGTTGCTCACAGTGCCCCCACCTGCCAAGGGCTTGAATCGATTCAGAAGATTGCTGAATTGATATTGAATTGCAGGGAAAAGAATTGCAATGCATTGCTGAATCGATATTTTTATCCACCCCTAAAACACTGACATCTTCTCGGGCCTCAAGCCACTCCATCTCACTCTGCACTTTTCTCCAGCCTCAAGCCACTCCATCGCAACACTGGCATCTTCTCTGGCCTCAAGCCACTCCATCTCAACACTGGCATCTTCTCTGGCCTCAAGCCACTCCATCGCAACACTGGCATCTTCTCTGGCCTCAAGCCACTCCATCTCAACACTGGCATCTTCTCGGGCCTCAAGCCACTCCATCGCAACACTGCCATCTTCTCGGGCCTCAAGCCACTCCATCTCGACACTGCCATCTTCTCGGGCCTCAAGCCACTCCATCTTAACACTGCACTCTTCTCCGGCCTGAAGCCACTCCATCTCGACATTGCTGGCCTGAGGCAGCTCCACTTCACTGCTGTAATCTTCTTCGGCCTGAGGCAGCATTAACTCACTGCTGCCCTCTTCTTCCGCCTGAGGCAGCTCCACCTCACCGCTGCACTCTTCTTTGGCCTGAGGCGGCCGGAGAAGCTGCACTCTTCTCTGGCCTGAAGCTGCTCTCTTCCCGGGCCTGAAGCAGCTCCACCTCAACGCTGTGCTCTGCTTCGGCATGAGGCGGCTCCACCTCACCTCTGCATTCTGCTTCTGCCTGAGGCAGCTCCACTTCACCGCTGCATTCTGCTTATTCCTGAGGCTGCTCCACCTCACCGCTGCGCTCTTCTCTGGCCTACACTCTTGCTTAATTTGAGGCAGTGCCTCCTCACCGCTGCAATCTTTTCCGGCCTGAGGCGGCGCCCCTTCACCACTGCACTCTGCTTCGGCCTGAGGCAGCATTAACTCACTGCTGCACTCTGTTTCGGCCTGAGGCAGCATTAACTCACTGCTGCACTCTGTTTCGGCCTGAGGCAGCTCCACCTCAATGTTGCACTCTTCTTCGGCCTGAGGCAGCTTCACCTCACCGCTGCAGTCTTCTTCGGCCTGAGGCAGCTTCACCTCACTGCTGCACTCTTCTTCGGCCTGAGGCAGTTTCACCTCACTGCTGCACTCTTCTTTGGCCTGAGCCAGCACCACTTCTCTGCTGCACCCTTCTCCGGCCTGAGGCAGCATTAACTCACTGCTGCACTCTTCCTCGATCTGAGGCAGCTCCAACTCACCACTGCACTCTTCTTTAGCCTGAGGCAGTGCCACTTCACTGCTGCCTTCTTCTCCAGCCTGGGGCGGCTGGAGAAGCTGCACTCCTCTCCGGTCTGAAGCTGCTCTCTTCCCGGGCCTGAAGTGGCTCCACCTCAACGCAGTGCTCTGCTTCGGCATGAGGCGGCTCCACCTCACCTCTGCATTCTGCTTCTGCCTGAGGCGGCTCCACTTCACCGCTGCATTCTGCTTATTCCTGAGGCTGCTCCACCTCACCGCTGCACTCTTCTCTGGCCTGCACTCTTGCTCAATCTGAGGCAGCTCCACCTCACCGCTGCAATCTTTTCCGGCCTGAGGCGGCTCCCCTTCACTGCTGCACCCTTCTTCGGCCTGAGGCAGCTCCACCTCACTGCTGCACCCTTCTCCGACCTGAGGCAGCTTCACCTCACTGCTGCACCCTTCTCTGGCATGAGGCAGCTCCACCTCACCACTGCACTGTTCCTCAATTTGAGGCAGCTCCGACTCACTGATGCACTCTTCTTTGGCCTGAGGCAGCTCCACCTCACTGCTGCACTCTTCCTCAGACTGAGCCAGCTCCTGACATCCCTCTGATGTTTCAGATGTGTCCTCATGCTCATACTCGGTTCTCTGGAGCTCCTTGTTTAAAGTCACCTCAGGCATGGAGTCACTTTGGTTAGTCTGTTTTCTGTGAGCTTGCCTTTTCTCAATCTTTGTTATCGCAAGCCCAAGCTGGCTCTGCACACTTTTCAAAAGGTCCACATTGTCCTTTTCCAGAGCCTTCAGGTTTCTGCTCCAGGTTTTCTGAGCCTGAGTCAAGTCCTGGTGCTGGTTTGCCTCCAGAGCTTCACACCTGGCCTTCAGAGCAATACTGGACTTTTCCAGAGCCTCTGCCCTGCTACAGGATCGATCAGCCACTTTACAACTCCGGAGGGATACATGCACTAGCATGGCCTTAGTCTTAACTATGGCTTTAGTTAGGTCATCTCTAATCTTCTGGAGCTGCATTGGTCCACAAGCCTGAAGAATAGAAACATACATGGAATTCTTGAGTAAAACTCCACTCCCACCTTAACCAGGGTTCCTGTGGCTCCTTAAAAAGTCTTAAATTAAAATCAACAAAATTTAGGTTTTAAATTGTCTCAAATAGACCATGAATTGGCTGCAAAGCATTACATTTGCAGGTGGTGCATTTAAGGCGTGCATTGATGTATAATAGATATATTTACTCAACAAGTAGTTGAGCTTTAGACAAAACATGAAGTAATTGCAGTCAAAAGCAGGTTAGCCAAGAGCTTTGGTAAAATAATCTTACCACAGTGTCCATTTTGGCAAAGGAATAAGGTTTGGAAAACTGTTGCCTATGTAAATGAAACTTGTTTTCTTCACAAATGAAAGCTGCTGTCTCCTCAGTTGAAGGTTTTAGAAAATGCCGTCACTCTTGCAGTCTAACTCTAACCTAACCTCTAATCCCATGATCAGAAGAAATACTGCAAAGATAACTACATCACAGGGTCACAACATTAAAGGACTTCTAAGGTTTCCATGGAGATTTTTCTAACTACACAACATGGCTGCCACTGGAGGTTGTTGTTTTTATCAGGAATTCTTTGTCGCACCTGCTTACTTGGACTCGCAGAGTAATTAATGCGATTTTGGTGGTCAAAGAGCAAGGACACAGTGGCCTCTTGAAAGTGATATCTCAAAACCAAGGGATTTCCTTCAATTTTTGATCAGCTTATCAGATTTCAGTGGTCAAAGGGCCTGGTGACCATATATGAATTTGAAAAAAAATATGTAGACAAAAACTACACTACACAACTACATTGTGATCTCACTGAGGCGAGTTAATCACTGAAATCACTGGTCATGACCTGTGGGTAAAGCTTCTATGTTCCACAAACACACACCGGCCCTGCCACACCCACCAATCAATGGCACGAATACTCAGCATTTTCAACATGCACTTCCCTGATTGGCCGAGAGACAGACAGCCAGTCCAGCTGGAAAGCAGTGTCGCTACACTATCATTATAATTCATCCCTAGATTAAAATAAAACGAAATCAGATCAAACTTGTCCATGTTTGCGGCTGAAGCTACTGATGCCAAAAAGTCAACAGTCTCACTGATGAAATGACAAACATTTCTTGTGGCCACGTCTTATTAATTCGTGGCCAACTAATAATCATCTCGTTCCCACGCATTAAGGAAGTCGTTACCACGCATTATTAATTCGTGGCCACCTAATAATCATCTCGTTCCCACGCATTAAGGAAGTCGTGGCCACGGGATAGGATCTCGTTACCACGCGTTATTAATTCGTGGCCACGGAATTTTTTTTTTTCACCCATGTCACCAGACGGACTCCGTAAGAAATGAAAGTAAAGGCATATATTGAAGGCTGCTTGATGGCACAAAGTTATTTCATAACAATAACCCAGTTCAAAATGTTTGTTTTTGTTTTTACTGCAGCAACTGGTGGACATCCATGTCGTGATTCTGCATAAAGAGGAGGGAGCAGGTCTGGGATTCAGCATCGCTGGAGGCTCTGACCTAGAGAGCAAAGCTCTTACAGTAAGCAGCTCTCAGTACAGCTTCATACTGCTCATCTAGAGCATGTTTCCTGCTGTTGTGATTCTGGGAATGACTTTTGCAGTCAATCATAGCAACTCATCTTAGACTATAGGTCTGGCTGAGCACAGGCATTGCATGTCCCAGAGATTTCTGTTCAGGTGGTATTGACTGTGTGTCAGCATGTCTCTTTTGATGGAATTAGGAACATCTACCCTGGACTAAGCAAAGAGTTTGGTTTGACTGACTGCACTGTCAATAATCTGGACAAATAGAGAAACAGATAATCAGAGGCATTTCATATTCCTCAGTCTTCCCCTCCAGTATCATTTAAACAGGTTTTTAAGCCTTTATAGTGCTACGTCTACTCTGTGCCACTGAATCTCTCTCTCTCTCTCTCTCTCTCTCTCTGTGACGCTTGTTTACCCTCTGCTGTTCAGGTACACAAAGTGTTTCCCAGTGGCCTGGCGGCTCAGGAGGGCACCATTGAGAAAGGAGATGAGGTGTTGTCTATAAATGGACAAACACTGCAGGGCGTCACACATGCCGATGCCACCGCTGCTCTGCGTCAGGCCCGAAATCTGTCGCTGGCTGTGGTGGTCATCTGCAAGAAAGCAGAGGAGGGAGGCAGAGAGGGGGGAGGCTGCAAGAGTGAAGAGCCTAACGCTTCAGGTGAGTCTACAATCACACACAAAGGTGCAGTCCTGACGTTATCTGAGACTATAGAATCTATAGCTTTTGTTAAATTTATGCAGACAGGTCTGAAAAGGTCTGAATTCAACCTGTTATATGCTAACCATCCAATTGTTCACTGTTGTTTGTGCTGCAGAGGAGGAGCAGGCAGCTCCGGTGAGGGTGGAGCTGGAGAAAGGAGCTGGAGGAGCTGGTTTTACTCTGGAGGGAGGAAAAGGCTCGATCCATGGAGACAAACCTTTAGTCATCAACAGGATCTTCACAGGTATATTCATGATGAGGATATTTTAAAGGCTCAGTGGATGGGATTTAGTGCCATTTAGTGATGAATTTTCAGATTGTACCAAACTGAATAAGCCTCTGTTTCCAACAGTATAGGAAAGCCCATGGTGGCCCCAGGTAACATTCAAATTAGAAAAGGTCCTCTATAGAGCCAGTGTTTGGTTTGTCCATTCTGGGCTGCTGTAGAAACATGGCAGAGAAACATTGGAAGATGTGAAGGGCTCATTCTAATGCAGCAAACACAACTTATTGTCTGAGTTCTAATACTTACATTCTTTGAACTGATGAAAACAGACTATTGGACCTTTAAAACATTAAACAACTCCTGATAAGTTCAAAAGTATATGATTTTATTTATTCATCACCATGAACCAAATAACTTTAAAAGTTCTTCCATTTATTAACATAAAGTTAAAAAAAATAACTGAACTGAGGTGAAAAACTGTAATTGAGCCTGTATTGAGTACTTTTTTATTGTGGAGCCAGATAAACAAATATGAAAAAAAGCAGCACTGAAACTCAGACAACGTATTGAGACCATTAATGGTAATATTGCAAAAGAAACCAGAGAGCTGAAAATGTCTGTGTGTGTGTTAGGTGGAGCTGCGGAGCAGAGTGGTCTGCAGTGTGGAGATGAGCTGCTACAGGTGCAGGGAGTCAGTCTGCAGGACATGGCAAGGTTTGAGGCCTGGAACATGATCAAGGCTTTACCCGAGGGACCAATCACATTGGTCATCAGGAGACGAGAGCAACAAGGACCGACAGAATGAGACACACTGTGGCTGCTGCTCGCAAAGGAAAAAGAAGAGAACTTGGGACAAACCAATGTTGGCCTTCGAACAAACTCCTAAAAATCAGGTGTGGTCCAACTTCAACATGTTGGTTCACAATTTATTTCAGTTTTTCACATTTTGGCAAGATAAGTGTATTAAGAATTGTTTTAACCTTCAGTAGAAAAAATGATTCAGTGATAGTTTAGAGCCTGGCCAGTGTCATGCTCGCAAGTTAATAAATGATGTGCAAATTAAAATGATTTATTGTGGTGCTTAAATCACTGAATGAAACCACAAGCTAAGGCATTGTGTTTCTCAAATCTGACACAAGACTCCATGAAATGGTGAATGTGTAACTACTTGATTGCACTCTGTGCTGGTCAGTAGTATTACTGAAAAAAACATCCAATGTCACATCACAACTGCACAACAGCAGCACTGTCAGGACTAAGGAAACAAATGTGATGATAACACACAATATCAATATGAAGGAATCCCTTTACAGATCCCAAACACAGCTGGTAGCCTGCAGTCATGACTCCGGATGCTCCTCAGTAACAACACTCAAGTGAACATAACAAACATCAACTTCAGTTCCACTGCTGCAGCAACGTGACACTGTGTAATTGAAAGATTTGATTATATATGAGCCTGGATTTAGTGCAGCTTTCAGACAGAGTTCCCCTGTTGACATGTTTGATGCTATTAATGCTATGTTCTGCATCATGTGAACAAGTGAAGTCATTCCAGAGCATAATACTTTTTTATTATTGATTTATTTTTACTCCACAAATGAAAGAGTGTAAAGTGCTCATTGTTCATGCTCACAAAATGCTGACGAGTCTTTTCTTAAAATACAGTATGGTACATTATATCAGCCAGAATTGTGACAGGAAGAGGCAGTTTTATCTGCTCTGTCCATCACAGTATAAAACAACAAGCTTCAAATCAGGCCCCACGAGCTTCCTCCGTCACCAGCTGCTTCCCAATTCTGACTGAAAACCACCAAATAGTTCTGTCTGATTAGGAGAGAACAAGACACAGCCCATTAAAATGAGTCTGTGCTGCTGTTGTACTGATGACAATTGATAGGCCATTTATTAGGTGTCATCACAATGATTTGATTGATTCAATCGCCTCTGTGCCTTATGAATGTATTTAAGATCCACAATAAAAGTAAGTGCACAACAATAACACTGATGCTGTGAGCAAGTGTTCAAGGGGTTGAGAGTGCAGAGCAAGGACTTTGACAAATGTCCATTATTGACACCAGTATTTTATTGAAAACAGTTTCTTTACTCAGCAATGGTAAAAACTATTTTTCTGTAAATTATAACTGGTGTGCATGCAGCCTTTCTCCATGCTTAAATTGTCCCATTGTTCATTCAGGATTAATTCACAAATATGATGCCTTAGAATGTGTACGTATGCAAGCCTTAAGAAAAAAAATAAATAAATCACAATTTACAAAAGTGATATTTATAGAATGAGTCATATCTGCCATACCAATTTAAATAGGAACTTGTATAAACTTCTGCGCAATGTTTCCTTTTCTGTTTGTATATTAAATGGTTTCACAACTGTATGAATCGTTATAACGTCTTCTGTTATACACTGCACACAAAGAAGACAAACAGGAATGGACAACAAGATGCTTCTATTGATCATTTTAATGCTGGTGAAATACAAAATTAAATGGGTAGAGAACAGTACAAGGTGAACAGCTGCATGTTAAGACAATGATGAGTAGCAGTAGGCTCATGTGACATGGTAGACAAATGTCTGCACAGGTTGTTGGACCACAAGTTACCAGGACAATGTAAGAAAACTTTGGTATTGGTGTCTGAATCTCAAGCACTGAACATTAAAAGTACTCTGGGTATCAGTCTAATACTTTAAATATGGCTAACCGCCACAGTGTACATGTTATTAGTCCAAAATGTCTGTATGGAGACAAAGCAAGTTCATCACCAAAGTCAGCAAATGTAAATCAAACCTGAATCACAGGCAATCATATATTTATATATATTTATATATATTAGAAAAGGTAGAGATCTGTACATCTCTTAACCCGAAATGTTCAAGTCCACCCAACTCCATCAGAAGATCCCATGAAGAGGGATATCATTAGATGTCATTATGAAGACGGTGTGATCAAATACAGATCACATGTTCATTTCTGATGGTGGAGATGTGGTCAAGAAGTCAAAGGTGATTCCTTGTTGATTTACACCGTTTCCCTTCCATTTGTATTCTTCATGTAACTGTTTAACCTCTTAGACAATGTTACGCTTAAATAAAGTCCCGTTTAAACAATACACACATGAAAATGCCTTTAGATCCACATGCAAGCAACATATCAAGCACAGATGATTTTGTAAATGGAATACGCGGTCTGTCATTAAGATTACTGGCTACAAGGCAAGATGAAGAAGACAATAAAGGTGAGCAGGTAAAGGAGAACACGTTTTTTCAATGATTTTTTGATATAAACCAACAATAGCTAAATGTACATGTATTTTCATACACTTGAGAAAGTTGGTAAACTAACAGATCACTGTACAAATCAAACCTTCCCCACAACTCTGAAAACTCATTTCAAATCAAGGCATTTCCTATTGCTGATCATGTTGAAGCAATCAATTTAATCCCTAAGTTATGATTTAAGAAACAATAAGAAGAGGGGTGAAAGGAAGGCGCCACACAGCATCTTTCAAATAACAAAAGTTTTCAGCATTTTCTCATTTCATCCACCACAGTGAGCTTCAGTGATGAAGATTAAAATGATACAGTACAGTTTCTTTTTCCAAATACCTGAAAAGTACTATGGCAGTTGTGGAAAAACTTAGTTTGCATTTAATATTTCTGTAAATATTCAAACGTCAGGTAGCATTTTTATGATAGCAACTTAGATTTTAGATAATAAATATAGACATGTTTTTAAAGTCTTTCTTCAAGTGTTGTATGCTATGATGTTTGTGTGCAGGTATGTCTTTCCCCGTCTAACCTGAAAATGAGCCTTTATTTTAAAAGACCACATGACATAGATAAAGCCAATGGTTATTATTAGTATTGTCTTTATTGTGCTCGTCTCATACGTCTTGAGTAAAAATTAAAAACTGGTCAGACATGCCCTGAGCTGGACAAGGGGACAAAACACTCCATGACAATGCCTGCTTCAAGTTCATTTCCTATTTCACCACACAGAAGCCTCATTAACTGCAATGTGTAGACAGAGAGGTAGGATTATGACAAAACTATACCCTGGAAATAGGCCAGTATTATACAGCATATCTCATGTGGATCACTGTGTATCTTTATCCAAAAACATCCAAAATGCTTTCATGGTTCTAACATTGTGTGATACAGTGAGGTAACATTTATTTGAAGGTTAACTGGATAATAAGTGTCAGTGTGTATTTTGTCATTTAGGATCAGCATTGAAAATAATAGGATTTCACGTGAGTTCTAAAACATTTGCAAGGTCGGCAGGTTTATTTTAAATGTGTCAGTCAGTTGGGTTTCAAGTCCTCACGCTTAAAGTAGCCACTCAAGAAGAGTGTTGTATTGTGTCGTGTTAACAGATTCAACCTGGTTTCTTCTCTCACAACGCTGTTTAATAGTTCAAGCTTTGCTGTAGTAGCCTGAAAAAAACAGTTTTTAAACTAAAAGTGGTGATGCAATGTGATAACACTTCATCAAATCTGAATAGAGTTCTTGCTTTTGTACATACTGTAACTAAACTTCGGAGATTCTACAGTACCTCAAGGGCTCAGGACCACATCTGTTCCTTTACTAGTCTAGAATAAAGTTTCATTTTGCTCGTTTCATTTCCGTGAAAAAATTCTACCGCTTAACATGTTGTGTTAGTGGAACACGATTCAGTCACATTTCTTACTTGTTCCATTGACTTGACAACTCACCCATAGTTTCAGAAAGCTGCAAATGTGATGAACTGAGAATGGATTTAAAAGGTGGCTACCAGAACCAATCTTTTTTTAAAGGACAATAGTGTGGGGTAGTGCTTTGAATGAGAGGATCATTAGAAAGTACAAAATGACAATAAAAGAGTTGTTTCACTCCATGTTACCACTAGTTGAACTCCCTACAAACACACTAACATTAAAAATATAAAACTGTGTGTGCATTTCAGTGTCTTTCACACTTTACAATGTCACCTTTTCACTATCCCTAGTATAGATTTATAGTGTTACTTTTGTAAAGAGTCTTGACCCTTGATCTCGATCAAAATTCCACATTAGAAACATTTCATCTTAAAAAAGAACATAGCTGAAGTGAACCATGTCAAAATGTTCCATCTTGGGTCATTGTATTTTACACATTTTCACCTTAACACTTTTATCTCACAGCACCTTCACATATGTGACTGTAGCGCAAAAGCATGAATCATCGGTTGACAACCATTCTCATGGTGAGGTTTCGAGAAGCTGGCTCAGATGTCCTGACATGATGAAACTAAAACTGCATGAGGCCTGAATGTGGTGAAAAGGAAAGGGGAAATGTACAACAGAAACCAACGTCATGAAAAAGGGGCAAGGCTCTTTTCGGCTTAGTAGAGAAACATTTAACGTGAACTATTCCCAATCAAAACATCCAGCCACCTACACCATCTCTCCTGTGCTTTAGTGGAGCTGATTACAAAGGCAGACAGTTTCTACAGTAGGTGAGTGGAGATGAGCAAAACTATGACAATTCAAGTACACAAACAACTATATGAGGTATGAGGCAGTACTGCAATCTGATACCCGCACAGGGTAAATAAGGTACATGCAACATGCATTTTTACTGCACCTTTAGCACATGTACCGATATAATTTTACAAACTATTTTCATTCTGTAAAATAGGACCAAGTAAATTTATCCCACAGCTAGGAAGGTAAAGGGAATTTAAATTTTTTTCAAATGGAAGCCCTGATCATTTTTGCCATTTTTCAGTGTAAACTGCTTTCAAAATAGGGTTTTGACTGTTGAAGATTTAGAGGATTTCTCCTGCAGAGACAGGAATATACATGAAGGTACATGATTCATAGCACGTGGGTTATAGCTATTGGGTTCAGTGGTCTGAGTGTGCTGACTGCTGTAGAGTTTGGAAGGTTTAAACTGGAATGGACTTTGGCCTGACCAGTGGGGAGGCCTCAAGTTTGAAGGTAGATCTCTGAACGCTTCATGTCAAAGGTCCTTGAGGGATTTCACAGCCTTGCTCAGGTTGCTGTAGAACTCAGACATGCTGGAGGGGAAGAACGAGTCGACCACGGAGCGAGGGAGGAGGCCACCCAGGTCGGTCTGGAAGAAACTGAACACTTGGGTTTTGTTGGGCTCTCTGGAGACAGATTGGAACAAACACACAAAGAGAAAAATATAATAAAAAAAAAAAAGAGAAGCACTTTGTACTTAATATGTGTGTGTGTGTGTGTGTGTGTGTGTGTGTGTGTGTGTGTGTGTGAGAGAGAGTGTGTTAAGTGTACGCACCCTGAGATTGGGATACAGATGCAACCACAAGGATGGTTGAATCCTCTCACAAAGCCAGACTGGGGAGCACAGCTCGGGTGAGTCACATTGGTGGCTGTTTGAAAACACACATCGCAATTAAAGCAACCCTTTGCCTCCTGGGAAACACCAATTGTTTTTATCACCGAGTTAGGCGAGATGATTGATATCACTGTCATGTGTCAGTATAAAACTACAACTGCCGTCTCTTACAGGCACATTTTTCCTGATATTTTTTTGCTCAACAAGTTATTTGCTGACAGGAGGGAATACAGTCCACTGGGGCGATAAACACAGATTACCATACAGCACTTTACCACCAGGAGTAAACTGTGACGAGTGTTTACAGCAGACATTTTGGCATTCATCTTTGGCTGCTCTTTTGAATCCGTTTGGGTCACCTGTGACTTTGTTCCCGACTGAGAAAGGCAGTACTTCCATTTTAGTGGCCAAATAATACAGTTTGCTGTTTGAGCTTCAAACAAGGAGGTCATGTGGAAAAAGGGAACTTCTTCCAAAACCCTCTTTCCTCTGTTTAGGATTTATACATTTAGCCAAAGATTGTATAATTAATCCTGAATAATTGCTGCTCCTTATTAATTTAACCATCATCTTTTATGGGAAACAAATATTCATATATTATTACTCTCTAAAGGACCCAGAGATTAAGTATATTGTGATTTGGTGAAATACAGATAAAAATAAATTTAAGTACAGCATGGACATTTGTAATCACCTTATTGGTAGTAACTGTGTATTACTGCCTTGTTCAGACTGCCCTGTTATGTTAATAGGACTAATTCATGCACTATTCAGTGTTACATTTTTAAGGTTTGGACTCCAAATAAAAATCCCTGCTTGGTCTGTAAGTTGTTTCCTTAATGTCATCCGAATATATCAGAGGTTGATATTAGTTGTTCCAGAAGCTTAAAACCCAGATTATTCAGCATTTACATCCTGAATGCTTAAGAACCACAAATGATCCTCAGTGATTGTTTCCCATCTAAATATCTATCATTTCCTAATGTTATTCATTTGAGTTTTTCTTTATTCTTACATTTGAATTTTGTGTAACTCCATCTTGATCTTTTATCTTTATAGAAAAAAAGGATGACGAGAAATCTCATCATTATCAGTGGAACTAATGGCTAGACTTGCAGATGTTAGAACAAGGTTGTAATAAACCAGAAATGTACAGTCGTTAAAATTAGTCTTTAACCTGCAGCATTAGTTTTGCAATCTACCTATAAAACCAAAGTTTACTAGGTAACATTGCCCCTGATAACACTTGCAGCAAACTGACAACCAGAGCACTGTGGGACATAGGACAAACTATATGTCTTTATTATGCTTATTATATCTGTATACAACACTTCCGTCAGAGCCAGTCACATTTTGGCCCTCGGGTGCCAGGGGTACTTGTATAAGTTATGAGTTGACCACAGCAGGTTATGGTAATATTCTTACTGATTTATAAAAGTGAATCCTAATTTGCAGCTGTTGTAAAATGACGTATCCTTTAATGTGAAATTATTAAAGATAATTATCCATTTTGAAAAAAAATGTATGAGGAAGTAACATCAGAATAATTCTTCAAATAAAAGTTCCTTCACTGTATGTATGTTCAGACTTTAAAACGCTGATCAGGAAGCCCAGGCTGTGGTTTTTTTTGCTATCTGCTGAGTTACCAGGACACTTCATGTGTATGTGACATAATGGTGGAACATGCTACTGCTTACTGTTTGAACCTGTCTTTACCTGTGTTAAAATGGTGGTTGTAAATACTGTCTTTTCAGTAATCTCTGACCTTTAGTCCTGCAAACAGAAGGCCCATGGTTCCAAGCCCAAAAATAAGTAACAACCTTTCGATTGTTTAGGAAACAAACATTTCAAACGGCTCCTGCAGTGGACATCCAGGTTAAAATGATCTGTTTGTTTCTTGACTAATTTTCTTTCCCTAAGATATATTTGATTGAAGTCATATCTGCACAAGCATAAAACACTAAATATGAGAAAAAACTGGAAATGTGTTAATGTGTAGTCTGTTCAGAGCTGTAGTGTAGAAAAACACAAGCAAGCAAGAAGACAAGACAAGAATTGGTCATTACGCACCATTGGATGAAATGGTGCCATCTTCGTATTGCTTGATTAAAATAACATCTACGAAGTCTCGTGGAGCTATGATGCCCATAGCTGCTGAGGGTGTGACTGTCCGGCAGATGGAGGTGTCCTGTGCAAGAGTGGGAGACAAGGGAATGCACTCAAAGACTGAGCTGAACAAACCAAAATCAAAAATGGACATCACCCCAGGTATCAAATGTATGAGTTTAAAGCTGCACTGTGTTACTGAGATTAAAGTAGATCACACGTGATGTAACTTATCAAATTGAGTAGATTGGGAAACACAAGCAGAGACAAGAAAAAGTTAGATACAATATAAAATAGTTTTTTGATATAAAGTGACCTGGATTTCTTGCCATTAGCAAAATGTGTTTGTTTGGCCACATCACATTTTTTGTAGGTACTCCAGAACATGTGCAGCCATATGAAGCCACCAATATGTTAAGGTCACCTAGCACAGCTTTAAAATAATCCAGACCATCTGTGATGGAAATCAAAAGACGACTATGTGGAATGAGAGCTGGCTTAACTGATTCAGAATGGTGGTGACATAACATCCTTTCATCAGAAATGAGTTAACTCACCTCTGAGATTTGTTCCAGAAGCTCAAACCTTTTGACGTTGTTGTCCCATTTAACTCGGAGCCCATTGGGTACTGGCTTCAGGCACTCCCACACTTTCTCCAGGCTGCCGCTGACAATCCCCTCCCCCTTGTAACTGACATGGAGGTCACACGACAGGACACAGTCAGCAAAGTTGATTATTAAAGCATGACTCTGCTGTAAATTAGATTCAAACTTCCTCACACAGGCTAAAGATTTAACTCCTGCAAACAGATAAACAGTTCTGGTCGACTTTTAGCTCACAACTTATTCATGGAAGAAACAAATACTGATGCAGAAAATCAAAGTCTCATTTTACTGGCATATACTAATGAGAAAGACAAAGTTAAGGTTACTCACACATTCCCAGGGAACTCTGATGAGGGGCGCCAAGACACCACCACGTCATTCTGCAAAAGAGAACGGTGCTTTGTCAGTGTGCAACATTTACCTTTGTATGAAACAGCCCTGGTACGTGATGTTTCCTCTGATAAGCTGCATATCTCAAAACAAACAGTGGCTGACTGATGTCCAGCATCGTTACCACTAGTCAGCCCTTAATGGCACTTACCTGTAGCCAATTGAATGTGTTTATTCAGTCTGTGTTGACGTGTGGCTGAATGAGACATGAAATTAGGACATTTTAATCTCTGAATATTTAGAATGACAAACTTAACACTCAGCGACCACTTTATTAGGAACTAAAACTGGGTATAGTACCTCCCTGTGCTTTGAATTTCACCTAATGCTAGAAACTGTCCTCTGAGAACCTGCATCATGTTACTTTACATTCCATTCCATTTCATTCAGCACACGCTTTTAACCAAAGCGACTTCCAATTAGTATATTCAACGTCTATGCCATTCTTGTCCAAGGACACCTCAGCATGGGCTGGGATTTGAGCCACCGACCTTCTGGTTGGAGGATGGCCACTCTTCCCCTTTCCATTAATTTATTCACGTTCATGAAACCACTTGGAGACTTTAACTTTGGGACATGGAGCAGTATCCGGCTGGAAGTGGTTATTAGAAGATGGTAAACTGTGGCTGTAAAGGTATGAACGTGTTCAGAAACAATACTCCGATAAACTGTGACACTTATATCAAGTTTGATCGTTTACCAACATCATCACACCACCAGCAACACTATGCACTGCTGAAACAAGGCAGGTTGTCTCTATTGATTCATGCTGTTGACTTCAGGTTGTGACTCTAAGACTCATTAGACCAAGCTACGTCTTTCAATCTTCAACTGTCCAGTGTTGGCGTGTCTGAGTCTGGTCTCTGCTGTTGTAGAACCGTCAGTCTCACTGTTCAACATGTTGTTCATCCTGAGATGCTTCTCTGCTCACCACACTTGTTAAAAGACATTATCTGAGTTACTGTAACTTTTCTGTCACCTCCAATCAGTCTGATCTTTATCTTCTGACCGCTCTCATCCACATGATTGGATAATAGCATGGATAAGCAGGTGCTCTGTGAAAGCATTTTTTAACATTTTAATTCACAGTAAACGTGACATTTTGAGCAGTTAACTGTGCTAAATGTTCTCTATTTATAGAAAGCTTTTCTAGTCTTGATGACCACCAAGATAGAGTCATAACACAAATCTAAATCAATGTATTCAGTATAGTAGTAGGACCCTCACAAAAACTACTGACTTGGTGAAAGATGTATTTTACGCTCGTGTGTGAGAACATGTTTTGCTCTAATTCCAAAAATAGTATTTTAGAAAAGTTTCTATTTTGAAGTGGTCCACCCTCGAGTCAGAGTGTTGATGGCTGAATGAAGTGGAGAGCTGCAGGGTTGTTGGTGTGTGCTTGGTGTGATCTGTGGAGCTGGACCCACTGAAGTAAGACCTGGTTTGGGAACAGCCTGTAACGTCATGTCGGCTGCCTGTGTAACATCACAACACGCCATCCCCACAGCAGCTTCCTATTGGTTCTCTGTGCCCCTGATCATCACGCACCAGGCAAGTGGATTGAAATGGTTGACTTTACATCAGACAATAGCAGCGGACACTTACAGACTTCTTACACACTTTCCACCCGGACTCGTCCTTCTTGTAGCTCATCAAGCAGTCCGCCGTCGCCCTCGCCTTCTCTTTATAATCCATAGTAGCGGGTGGGAGTCGCTAACTCGCCTCGAGAGACTAGCCCGGCGTCGAAGCGGCCGGAATGAGCGGTCGTGATACGGGCTGTCGGTCCTCGGGTCAGGCGAACACCTCCGCCGCTGAGCCGTCCCTCGCCTCCAGGTCAGACAGCTCGAACCCGGTCAGGTGAGCTGTGGAGCGCCGCTGCACAGCTCGCGTTAGCCCAAAAAAAATCAATGAATGAGACGCGCTGTGGAAACACGCATCGTTGACCCACGAGCAGCTAGCGACGTAAACGTACGTGGATTTAAAAAAAAAAAAACCAACGGTACGATCGGTGACGAATGGAGCCGTCCTGAGACTTGGCGCAGAGCCGCCGTGCGGACGATTAAACCCGGAGTATCTGGAAGAATTCCCTGAAATCTGAGAACGCGAGTCGTCAAATATCCAGAAAAAAACCACTTCCGGTTACAACTTTCAAAACAAGACGAGTACCCACGGTCACACGCGTTCTTGGACACGTATCATGCACTTGTGGGACCATTCTGTTATATTTTCAATAGCGCCCGACTGTTCGAGCAGATATTGTACAAACAAATCCGAGCAAACCCGAAACTGAACGAAGCCACAGGTTTCACGCGTTTTATGTTGAAGGTTAAGGCGGCCGACTCTTTCCTGTAATCTGGCTGGCTTCACGCACCTGCGCCTGGTAACCTCGCTTGTTGCAGCAGAGCATGCTGGGACTTGTAGTGGTCACTTCACTGCAGGTGTTCATTCACTGTACAAGACGATCAGTGAGTTTCCATAGAGAGCGTTTTATTGTGAAAGCACGGAAAGGAAGTGTGGCGACCAGTATATATATATATATATATATATATATATATATATATATATATATATATATATATATATATATGTTACATAATCAGCTGTTTCAAAATGATACAAGACCACATTCATAGGAGTAAGAAACCACATTTATAATGCTGTCTGTGCTTTAAATGCAGTGCATCAACACATCGTAACATGTATTTTATAATACATCTGATATTTGGAAAAACATTTTAACAGGACACATCATTTTAGCAAAGATGTCATACATTGGAGCAGACCAGGTCGTTTGACTCAGTGACATTTACATCAAAACTGGTCTTGGACTTCTTTTTGGCCAGCTTTCCCTGCCTGGCGTCAGATTTGAGATAGCGCTCCTTGTTGTGGATGACCTGTATGTACTGGTCAGTGCTGCTGTTCTGCTGGTCACTGCTGGAGGCCAGGGAGGCTGAGTCTGACTCAGTCAGAGGGGTCTCCAGCTTCGGCCTGGTCTTGGGCTTCATGTGAGATTCCGTGTGCCTGGTCCTGGCTGGGGACGGACAGTGTCTTCCTGGGGAATGGATGTGACGCCTGGTTCGCACAAGAAGGTGGTCTGCTCCTTTCACATTGGCCGGGGGCCGTGAATGTGACTCTATATCTCTCCAGTCTATTTCTCCTCCATCTTCCTCCTCTTCATCCTCTTCTTGTGCTCCATATCTTCCTCGAGCTGCGTGGCTGTCTTTAGCCATGGATACGTGGCTTTCCACACGGTCACCGACGTAGAAGTGCGCAGGCTGGTGGAGGTCAGAGAGGGAATGGGGCCGATGAGCCTTCCCCAGTGACATTCTTCTCCTGCTTTTTCCTTCCTCCTCCTCCTCTTCCTCTTCACTCAGATGCTGCTGTGATGGGTGGGCCCGGTGAGGATGTAGTTGATGGTGAGTTGTGCGGGGCACGTAGCGTTTGATGTTGCGTGGGTACAGCTCCAGGATCTCTGCAGGCTCCTCCATGAGGTAATGGCGAGGGATCCGAGTGGCTGAGCGCAGCAGCTTCTTCCTGGGCTCGTGCTCATTGACAATCACGTAGCGAGTATGACCGCGGCGTCCTGCATAACTCTGTGCAGTGATAAACCCAGCAGCCTCGACAGGATGTATTGAGCGTACCGTCTTCCTGTACAGGGGGTCAGAGTGGATGTTGTCAGAATACTGAGCTGGGGGATTGTACACCATGTGATGGTAGGACTTGGACCTACAGGATCCACTAGGGCCACTAAGAAATGGTGGGGGCCTGTTTTGAGAAAGGACAACATATAAGAATCAGTTTATATGCGTAACATTATGTATTGACATTGTTTGCATAGCATAATAATAAATCAATAATAAAGCATGAACTGATTTGAAATGTCTGCACTGCATCGGCACATACAATCTTATAATCTTGACAAACTTCAAGCAGACATGATGTCTGTGATGTTTACTGTGATGTATAATCAAACAGGTTTCAAAAAGCGTAAATGAACTGAAATTAAAGAAAATCAATAGTTGCGAGAAAAACATAAAACATCTTATACTTTGGTGGTAGAGTTTGGTGTATTGGTCAAAGCAGCGATGTAATGTATATGCAGTATGAACAAAAATGGTCTCCAACATGCAAAAAGGAAAAATAAATACTGGCATGTTCCTTTAAAGCCAAACTGCAGGTTTAACCTTCATGCCAAAAACATTCACATGACTTACAAGTTACACTGCTTCCCACAGAACATTTTTTGTTGTCAAGATGAAAACAAACTGAGACAGTTGTAAGAAATGTCTCCACTGAAACCCAGGTTAATGCTAAATAACTATTCATGGTTTTTACATCATAATCAAGAACAATTTAAATCATGACATTATTTTCTAAAATGAGATAAAATAAATAGTAGACGTGTTCAGGGTGATCTTTAATAATGTGTAGGTCCTGGATTCTGGCTCAGAGTGAAATTTATGGGAAATAATCTCAATTAAAAATCACAGTAGCAGGAAAAAATAAATGATTCCCTCTAACTGGCCCTGTGTATTACTATTAATACATTTAACTAAATAGATTCAAAATCAATAAAATTGCACAAAATCACGTAAATGGTCACCTGTTGTTTTAAGTCAACATGCTTGATTAAATCAATATACTATATTAGTGTGTGAGACCTGTTAGGGATGTGCTCCAGCCTGTGTTTGGGCAGTATGGTCACTGTTGGACTTCTGCCAGATCCAGACCCACTTCCTCGGTTCAGGTCCGCCCTGGATGCAGATTGGGTGATGGTGCGGATGCTGTTTCCACGACGAACAGGCGACTGAAAGTTTGTGACGCTGCCATTCCTGCGGGGGGAAGGCGTGTGGATGGAGGCCTCCTGGCTCGTGATGTCACTCTCCTGCTGTTCCACGTTTTTGTCGGCAGCAGTCTCTGGAGCCTGCAGTCTTGCTAAGGAAGGGTTAGATGTCACAGCATCAGCATCAAGGCAATTGTTGCTGATGACAAGATGATGACCCACACAAGAGACCTGACACAACACCAGAAATACCTGCAGCCATTTGAAAGACTTTCTTCTTGTCCTCAGTCCGCTCCTGAAGAGATTGAAGCAAAAAGACCACATTTAAGAAAAGTTAGACCTGTGACTATCACTCTGTCATGTAAGTTTAGGACTCAACAGGGCTAGATATTATTATTCATAGCTACTTGATTATTTAATTATGATCATTATTGCTGATTATATGTTTCTGTCAATAATCAAATAATTTTGATTAAATGTATATACTATATATGACAAAACGAAAATTCAAATTAATCAAAATTGTTTGATTGGTCCATTAACAGAAAAATTATACATATACATATATATAAAAGCTGCAAAATGCAGCTGAGAAGAATGTTTTGGGATTTATGTTGAAAATAAAAGGTGATCCACACTTGAGGATTTCATTCATTAGAAACTCACAGTCTGGAGCTGCATCCTCAGCTGATTGTTGGTGAACTTGAGGGATCTGGCTATGGCTTGGAGATAATATATCAGCATGCTGAAACACACAGGGACAATTCAGAAGTCAAGTTGGAAGGTTCGTTTGCAGTCGTTTGCATATATAGGGCCTATCTTAAATCCAGCAGAAAGCAGCCTCAAGCGGGACACAATTCCAGTGCCATATTTGTTTAAATAGCAAGTGTTCTTGTACTCATTTGAGCAAATGGACTTGTTGGACATGCTGGTCTTCAAGTGAGGTGTGGCTATCCTGAGGCAGCAGAAGCCTTTGACCACAAAAACCTGGTCTGAAGTGAGTAGTGCAGTATTTTACAATTATTTTAAGGTGCATTATCAAATTCCACAAGGTCAGGTGCAAAATGCGTGTACAGACACAAATGATTTGTTTTTCTCTTACTACCTGGCAAATCCTCCCTCGTATAATATCTAATTTATTCAATATTTGTCCATATGGATGCAAACTCACTCGGCTTTTAAAGGGAATGGGAGATGGCACTCCGATTAGTTTTATTGTCATTAATTAATTAAGAGACAGAGTGCAATGCTTTTGAACCGTGTGATTATTAAAATCGTGTGTGTGTGTGTGTGTGTGTGTGTGTGTGTGTGTGTGTACAGTCTCACAAGAGCAGCAGCAGTGCTGGCAGCACGACAACAGGGCTGGTTATGTAACTCATCACTTTACTGAACCACAGGGGGAAGTCACTGGCCACTGTCTCAGAGATGATGTCATAAATCTTCTCTTGACCACTGCAACAAAAACGGAAGACCTTTCTATATTTACATGTGGAATAAACACAACACAAACAAAACTCCAACAACCCACAATTTGTAATCTGTTCAACTTTGCAAACACAGTACATTGATGTGTATATGTAACAACTGTTTCGTTACAGAATCATGTGTGTGACATAGACAATGAGTGTCTGTTTGTAAACTGCAAAGACAGGATGCAAGTGAACACACAGACCAAATATATACAAATGATTATATTATATTCAAATGTTTGGCATACATTCACTATGAGAAAAAGAGGAGAAACATTTGAAAATGTGCCTTTTGGCCAAGACTGGCACATGTTAAAAGAAAAGAAAAGTTCATTTTAAGTGTTTTTTTTCATAAAAGCATGTTACAACCCAAAAGCTTTTGAGATATCCTGACATTTGATTCAGTGCAAAAGTGATTCAAGCTTTGGTGCCATGTTAACAGTCTTTATGCTAAACTATGCTGAATTGGTTGTTTTGTTTGGCTGTTTTTGTCCAAGTTTCCATGTTTTATTCTCATCCCAGTAAATAAATGTGTTTACCTGAATGGGCCACAATGCTGGGATGGTCTGTATCTGACTATGGCAAAGATGGTGGGCAGCATGCACAGAAACAGCATGAAAAGCAGCATGGCCAGGTAGAAGTTGTTTGATCTGAAAAAAGTTCAAGCAAAAACAACATTTTTAACAGTTGTATTATTCCTGTTGTTTTCAAACCTTTGTTCTAGAGTTCTTCTCTGCTGAAATTCAAGTTTATATGGTAAAATGGTTCACTCTACTCAAACTGTGTGTGCTCACTCCTTTTCACTAGTTGTCATTATAGTTCCTGCGGCCCTGTTTATTGTCGCTCTCTATTTGTCCACCAGATGTCCTCATACTCTCCTCCCTGTCTCAGTCCTGAGTCCCACCTCCACACCTGTCTCTCACCAAGTCCTCACTCCTGCATCCACCTCATCTGTTTCTCATCTCATTATAATCAGCTTACACTATGTTTTCCCCAAGTCATTATGTTGAACATGTGTTTGTTTTCTTGCCACCCTCCTCTTTTGTCCCTGTACCTGTTTGCACCTGCATGTGAGCCTCTATCATCACTCCAGTGAAATAAGTGAACATTTTCAGCCTGTCTATCTGTGTCCTCCTTCTGTGCAATTTCCTTTTTCCAATCTTGAGTTTCTACTGACCTCCATACCATAGTGATGTAAGGTTAAACATGTCTGAACCTACGAGAACCTGGAATCAAATGTGCATAATTACAGATGGTATTCATACTGTTGAAGTTGAAGCTGAAGCATCACAGTGGCATGTTTAGACATACAATAGATATAGATTGAATACAGATATAGGCAACTGTAGGTGTTATCTATTATATATATATGTATGTGTTATTTATTATATACATATATGTACATATCTATATATGTATATATGCGTATACATATGTTTTATTATCCTGTTATTATACTGTGTGTGTGTGTGTGTGTGATGAAATTAACTTTCATGTCATATGGTCTGCAACACATATATTCCAAGATATTATCCTAAATAATTGAGAGACAATCTGCAACTTATAGTGTTCATAAAATACTCTATAAGTGCCACCATACATAGTTAAAAAATGCATTTTCCCAGGTATCTCTGCATCCTATAGGACTCTAGACACAACCCGAAGCTTATTTAGATCAAAGATGGAAATTATTTGGTGGGAATTACGTCATCATGATGTCACTATTAAGTAAGAAAATGAAGCAATTGAAGCAATTCCATTGTAACAATATAAAAATATTAGCACTGACTAGGTGTATGTACAGTGTTTACAGAGTACATTGCCTCTCCAATACTTATTATTATACTTATTACTTCCTCGTTTCCACATTTCTACACTGTCTAAAACATTATATTGCTTTAGCCAGAACGTAATGTCAAGTATCCTGTTTTAGTTCCTGCATTTCTCATTTTGGTCCACTAACCCTAGACTACTTCATTAATAAAGAAAAATCACCACAACAGAAATACTGTCAGTGTTAAACACATTTAAGTGTCTCAGCACTCTGTAATTATTATTATAGCAATGCGTCAGTATCAATCTCTGTCTTCTCCAGGAGAACTGCATTTAATGGCGTATATTAAATGTGCTCTCAGCTGCATGAGTGTGTGTGTGTGTGTGTGTGTGGCTGCTTGGATTTTCCACCACATCTGGGAGTGACTGATAAGGACGGAAAGAGCCACTGACAGCCTTGTTACATAAATCAGAGTGGGCTGAGCACTGCAGGCCTGTGTATCAGTGTGTACGTATGCATATAATGTACCATAGGACAACACACTGATTTGTCCCTATCGCAGCGGAGCAGGGAAATGGAAACAAGAAATAGCTAGAAAAACCGCGGTCGGTGCATTTATGTGTAATGGTGCTGATTCAGCTTCATCAAAGCATGGGGAGCTCAGTGATGAGGGTGGAGTGTGTGACGCAAGAGAACGTATGGACATAAAATGACCTGTCTTTTTGTTCTGAGATTGTGTGTTAGACAACTATAGAATTCCACACAGCCCTCATCTGTCCATGTGTATATGCTGATTATGCCTGTTTTTGATTTCTTTCAAGTCATTAACCCTAGACATATATTCATATATATTATATGTGTCATTGTCCACTGGTTCCTATGTCAATGTCACTCCAGTATTAGATCAGACAAAACTAACCTGACAACTTTAAAACACATTGCATATTGAAATTATATCGGGACGTCTCCAAGAGCATGAAACTGATACGCACTCCTCTCTTTAGCATCTAACTAAGTAAAGTTTTGTCATACACCATATAGATCATGTTGAGCGTGAAAATAATTGGCTGAAATTCAAACATTACCAAGCTTTTTATTCAGCAGACTGCAGCTCTTCTGATTTAATCATTTGAGAAAAAAGTCTAAATGATTTTTAATGAGCATAAATCGATAGTGTTACAACAAAGATTTCCATATACGAAATATAAGGCTGCTTAAAGAGGCTTATTATACAGGCAGCTGTGTTGTTTCTCATAACACTAAAAATATTTCATTCTTAAAGAAACTTGGATTTAATTCCATTAATGATTCACATTATTAGATATTATTGTATAGATACTTTGCTAGACCCTGGAATTTGCCCTTAATACTGTTCATTGTGACTTTATCATTGTGCCACATGTATCTCCTCAAAAACTCTGCTGTTAGTCAGTCAAGTTTAGACTCATATTACCTTTTATACGGATGCTTCATTAATCTGCAGTGCTGATCCTTGTCAAACAATTAGCCTGCAGTTTAGGTAAAATGCTCAGCAATAAGGATAATATTATATTTAGACATATTATATTATAATATAAAAGAGCCTGAACCTGATGACATCAGTAAATTAGAGAAAGTTAAAAGTGTAATTTTTGGTGTGACCAGAAACAGATAAAAAATGAAATCATTTCAAATATAATTAAATACAACCCTAAAACACAAAAATGTGTGTGTGTGTGTGTGTGTGTGACCTGGAGGCCCGGAACACCTGCTGATGTGGAACATTACAGGTGAGGACGGCCCAGCTCCTCAGATACATCAGACCAATCAGCTTCAACACGTTGAAGGCAGGAAGACAGGGAGAGAAAAACGCTCCCATCCTGGGGGTAAGAAATGACAATAGTACAAACACACACACACACACACACACACACACACACACACACACACACACACACACACACACACACACACACACACACACTCACTGGGGTCTCAGCCCATATAAAACCCATTATATCCAGTGGCTCATTGTTTCATTTCATTGTGTTCATTGTTGCAAGACGACGTCTCTGAAATGAGCTGAGGAAATACAGTCGATCCGGACACAGAGGTGTAATGGAGAGATCATAGAGGGCCACAGTCCTCCAAATAGGGTCAGGGAGACATATCAGCAGAGGCCATACTATTAACGCTGAATGAGATCCTCTATTACACACACTGTGACAGGGCAGTGCTGATAAAGTAGCACTGTCTGGAAAGATGTCCTCGTTTTTCAGACCTACCAGATCATTCCTTGGTTGTAAATCAGATGCAAGACATTCTCAGCTATTTTGAATTCTCCATATTCAGGCTGAGGAAAGACAGAAAAAAGCATGACTGTGGTGTTGTTTATGTGGTTTATTTCATCAGATATTTAAACACGTTCACGTCAAAATATTTACTGTCTCCTCAGTATTGGTGGTACGGATAGAAAAATGTCAAAGAACAAAAAGAACCAACTCGCAGTATAAGAACAAAATGGAAGACTGCTAGTTAGGAGCATATGAACTAACCAAAGCAAACATATTTTGTTCTGTACCCAAGCAGAATTTAAACACAGAGTTGAAACAACCTTATTTGAAATTGTTATATCGACCTTAGCTTCTTAAAAAGATTTGAATCAAAGTATCAGTTAACCTGCCTACCAGCACCTCTAACACACCCATAATAACACATTCCTTTGTTTTCTTATTCTGCACAAAAAGACATAGTGATTGATGCGAGAAATTGAAAACACCAAACTGCACAACTTACAAACTTGCTCTCTAAATCCCAGCAGCAGCAGTCACTCAGGTAGCGAACCACCAAACCTCTGATGAAGTCAATGAGCAGAATACTGGCCACAGTGAAGATCATGTCAATGATGGACAGCTTCAGCATCTCCTGGTGACACACCACAGACAAACCCACGTCACATCATATACATATGCAAACATACAGCGTGCTGTGCATCTCGTTATTCACCACTCAGCCCTAGAAGCTTCTGTTTGGTTGTGGGCTTCATCATTTTCAGACTGATTAAGCCTCATGTCTACATTTTAGCTGGGGATCTTTAGCTCAGTGAATCAGCCCTAATCCACAGTTACTCATCGAGCATGTCAAATTTGAGTTGCACTTCAAACTTGCTTAATTAAAGACATTTCATAAGCCAGATGTTTTGGTTCGTATATTAATTGTTAACATCTATATTTTGTGCTTTTACTCAGTGTATCTAATTCTACTCAATTCACTGAAACAGCATTTTGACAAGAGAAAACATTCAGATAACAAAAGACAGTGTGAGAAATCTGCCTGTGTACAGCAAACATCTTCATTTTAAAGGCAGCATGGGCAAAAGCACAGTGACGCTTTTAAACCCTTTGCAAATAAAGTCACCTTCAGATAAGTTCCTTACTCTGATACACATTAGAATTCGTTTCACTTTTTCAACAGTTTTCCCTGGACCTACTTTCTGTTGATGAAGAGTGAGATGTACTCCACGCCTGAAACATAGTGTGTAATGATCAGAAGACAGAACCTGTCCAACGTAGGTCTCCCAGCACTGTTCCTGCTGAGAGCGGGTGTTCCTCTCAAACAGCGCTGTCTGGTTGGGGACAGTCCCGGAGATGCTCCGGCTGATGTTGGTGACTTCCAGCACTGTGGCGATGGTTGCTATGGTGCTGTTGCGATGTTCAGCCACAGAGATCTCAGACACAAGGGTGGAGAGGCTGTCTACCTCAGGCTGAGAGATGGTGGCCAGGAAAGAACTGGAGTCAGACCAATTACCTGTGCTCACTGGAACCTGGATAACAAACATGGTACCATGTGCAGTCTGTCATGTGAGACGCAAAATGAGTAACATAGACAAATCTGTTGATTACGCATATCAGACCTGCATGTGTGCGTTCCATGCAGAGCTTGGGATAAGGTGTTAGGATGTGTACTGGGTGTATGCAGACAGAGCCAGACTAGCTTTCTGTCTTTATGCTAAGCTAACAACGACAACAGCTTTGCACACAAAGATTATTCCTCTTCTCATCTCTCACTAAGTATAAATCATAATCTACAGTATTAACAAATGAAATCATACAGTCCAACATGGTTTTTGTCATATATAAAGGGTGCTGATACCCTCATAGATTAGACTGTAGCCTCGGTATGGGTGAAATCACCTTGGATGTTTGTAGTTTAAAGAAGGAGCCCGTACTCTGGTGACATTTACTGACAGACCACAGCGAACAGAAAAACAGACAGCACCATCAACTGCGTAATCCAAATTCAGTTCAGATTCAGACATTTATTGGGTGATGATGCATCTAACACGCGTCAGACACAGAAATGGAAAAAGCAAAACGAAAACAAAATCTCCCATTGAAAAAGCAGTGTCATACACATAGAAGACACAGATGAAGACGCCAAGAGATTGTGGCGACAAGAGCTGATGACGATGTCGAGGTGCTGGACATATGATCACGTGATCTCCGCAGCGGAGTTAATACTAATTACTAAAGTATTACTAAATACTAACACTGAATTGTATGAATTGTTCTTTTCCTTACCATAGAATGGTAAAAACTTTATATTTATATGGAGGGGGGGTCCTCTCTGTGGTCCAAAACTAGACAAACTAAAACCTTTGGAGTTTTCATGACAACTGAAGTTCACCACGGGTTATCTTTCATGTTTGGAAGGGGAGGGTGAGAAGAGGAGTATTCAGCTGCAACATGAAACTTCACCCCTAGATGTCACTAAATTCTACACACTGAACCTTTAAGTTCCTTAAAAGTCACTTCACATGACTTCACTGCTGCCTGGTGTAAAACCACCTGACAGCAGTGTAATTTCAATTTGGGACAGCTAACAGGTGGGATTATTACAACATTGAGACAACATGTGATGTATAGTTGCCCCATCTCATGAGGGGAGCGGGTTTTAGCAAAAGTGAAAAGGTGATTGCCAGAATTATGAATAATGTACATCTACTATACTCACAGCAGAGCTCATACTGTTGACTTTATCAAGGAGGGCAATAATTAGGCTGTAGAGATTGCCCAGGTATAAAACCAGCACCCTGTAAACACATAAAGATATGATCAATGTTCAGTAAGTGATATATGATATAGTGTGTTGACTAATGTGTGTTTGGTTGTTGGAGTACCTGGCCAGCTGGAATCGCAGCGAGGTTCGTGGGTGGTACATCTCCAGCTGAGCCACAAGCTCAAAGGCGGACGGAGCGATCATGGTGATGAGAGATACCACCACACTCACCTGAACAGAGGGATGACATGAAAGTCACTTACATGGAGGAGTTAGTCCAGAACCCTTCATTTAGAGGAGATTTCCACTAGGAAAAAAATCACATGACAGACATTTCTCTCTGTAACTCCTTTATTACCAAAGTTTGAAAAGTTTTTATTTTCTACCTCCACCAAAGAGCTCATGTTTTCACCCGTCTGTTGTTGTTTGGTTTATGTTTGTTTGTAAGCAAGATTACACAGAAAATAACTATGTATGTATGTATGTATGTATGTGTTTATATGTATGTGTGTTTATATGTATGTGTGTGTGTGTGTGTGTGTGTATGTGTGTATGCATGTGTGTGTTTATATGTATGTGTGTGTATGTATGTATGTATGTATGTGTGTATGTGTGTTTATATGTATTTGTGTGTATGTATGTATGTATGTATGTATGTATGTATGTATGCATGTGTGTATTTATCTATGTATGTATGTGTGTATGTATCTATGTATGCATGCATGTATATATGTGTGTGTATGTATGCATGCATGTTTGTGTGTATGTATGTATGTATGTGTGTGTATGTATGTAGAACAGCAGGTTGAAAGAAGAGTAGGCTTTCTGAAGTAAATGTAAAGATGACACTGACAGATGGAAGCTTCTCCACTGTCATTGATTTCTTGGAAGTGTATTATATGCTGGATAATCAAATCAACCTAATGATGCTGAGGATGATGATGTCCGCTCTGCTCTGCTACCTCATTCTTCTCCCACAGCGTCAGCTCTGGCTTCTCCTGCTCCAGCTTCTGAGAACGGTCCACTACAAAGTAGATGATGTAGATGCTGCCAGCCAGAGACAGCAGTACCAGGATGTTGGCTAAGATGCGCAGACTAATCAGAACTGCCCTTAAAACACACAGAAACACAATGATCGGATTGAGAGCACACATTTCATCCTCGAAAAACCTGGACGTTTCCAGGTATCTATAATAGATAATAAAAAGACAGCTGCAAGAATCTCATTTGCTGCTTCTGTTGCCAGTGTTACTGTTCAAGTCGCCTTTCAAAAGCCCCACCTCTACCCCACCTTAGCCATGGGGGCAGATAGTTTGACTCCTACTCCCTGCTGTGCTAAGATCCATGTTTCCTCCATGTGGGTGGTGATGAGGACAGAGCTTTGACACCAAACATCAGAGCTGCACATGTTCTACTTTCAAACATTCATCTCCTTCACTCAAGCTGACTGACCTGTGGTGGACCACAAGTGTTACATATAGTGATATATATTTATATTTATATATAGTCATATTTTAATTAGTTTACAATTTATTTTATCAAAATCAATTATTAATACATTTGTTTGCAAATTCTTGTATTTGTTTATAGGCTAACGTATAAAACAATTAACCATTTGATATCTTAATGCTCTTACTGACAAATTAAATATGAATTATCAGTGATTTTATTTGTTTATTTATAGATTAATTAATGCATTTGTAATTTTTACTGCATAGTTTTATTTTAAATTTAATTATTAATTAAACAAGGCACTTATTTAAATGTCTTCTGTCATTCCAGTCAAGGCAGAGCAAGTGCAACAACATGCAAAAACAAACAACACAAATAAAATAAATACACCTACAAACTTGTGTCCTTCTTCTTTTCTTGCTCCTCGACAATGGCCTCCTGTGCAGGAAAACATTTGATATTGTCAGGACAAACAGTCACAATGTATAATCTCAAGTATTCTGAAGCGAGCGGCAAATAGATGTCCCTGCTTGAAGGGTGATTAAATCTATACGTAGTAGTACCTAAATATGTCCATTTCAATGAATATGTAGTTTGTGTGTCATTGTGCGTTTCTGACCCTGATGTTGTTGACAATGGCGGCTCCCTTGCTCTCTGCAGCCTCTGGGTTTCCAATCAAATAATCCCAGGCACAGAAAACCCTCCAGCAAAACGTAAAGTTCTCATCTGAGGCACTGGCCAAACTCAGACGAGAGTTCTTGGCCATTCTGCAAATTAGTATTCAGGAGATAGGTTTAGGATAGTGATGTAGGCAGGTATCCAGTCAGTTGACCAGTCTAACACTTCAGAACACGAGAATGGCTTGATTTCCAAGGAACTTGTGGACATTGATGATCCCAAGAAAATAAAAAGTGCTTATTTTATCATCTAATCATTACCACATCAGAGTAAGTTGGAAAGAGCAGGGTGATTACTTTCTTAAGAGAATGATGAAACTGTAGGCAAAGACAGCCATCCCAACCAGGAAGTAGGCGAGGGGCAAACGGTACCCAGCACCGCCAATTTTCCTCACCCTGCCATAGTAACCATAGAATAACACTGAGTACTGCAGGTAGCCCTGTGGAGATCAAACAGATACAAGACAGGTTCACAACAAACACGAGGAGGTACAGTACATGATGACATGACATGGAAGTGACCCACGCCCAGAGTTTGATTCATTATTGGCCTTCAATGAATTGTCTATGTAGGGAGTTTATAATGATTGGATAATGATAATCACTAATCTTTACTATTCTAACTGTGAAAAGAGAGGAGGGTAAATAGGCCCCCAGAGTAAGAGCCAGGAGGCAATAACGTAATGTTTGAATAATGGCTCATTGTGTCTGTGTGTAATATGTTATTGACAGAATAATAAAAGGAGAGAGAGGCTTGCCCCAAGAGACCAGATGGTGTCCAAGTCCTGGGCTGAAGCCAGATGCTCCTTGGGGATAGTTTTACTCCTTGTGGTTCCAAATGGTGCTCCAGCCAGCAGCTAGTTCACACACAAAAATATTAATGATGAATACATTAAAAATCTTTTATGTATTAGGAGAGAAAAACAATTGCCTTTATTTATCAAACACACATAGAAACCCTGCATCACGTGTTCATATTTCACTAATCACAGCATAAGAA
The DNA here is from genome assembly GCF_024713975.1 of Paralichthys olivaceus. NCBI lineage: Eukaryota > Metazoa > Chordata > Actinopteri > Pleuronectiformes > Paralichthyidae > Paralichthys > Paralichthys olivaceus. Next base: position 2,780,992 of record NC_091093.1, on the reverse strand, counting down.
TGAGTGGGCACTGATAAATATGGTCATTTAAATATTACACTCCTCTATGTTCACAGTTCAAAGCAGTTTCCCCTGAAATGTACAACATGATGGTGTGTGATACGAACTTCACATACCTAAAAAACAAAAAAATGATAGAACAAGTTCAGCTGCAGTATTTCTATTTGACAGCCTGGAATGAGAGGAACTGCAGTGTGGAAGGAAATCACTCATGTGTTGGTGTGAATAATCAAACTCAATATTATAAATAGAATATTTTATATATGATCTAGAAAGATCAGTCACAGGTCTAATATACAGAGATAACCAACCATTAACTCTCATGTCTATGAGCAATTTAGAGTCTCAGATTAATCTGTGATCATGCACCCAGAGAAAACCCACGCAGGCACAGGGAGACACACAAAGTAATACAGGAAGGCCTTGATTTCGTTTCAAACCTTCTCACTGTGAGAAGTGCTAACCAATCAATCAATCAAATTTTATTTGTATAGTCCATATTCACAAATCATAATTTGTCTCATAGGGCTTTAACAAGGTGTGACATCCTTGCACCACTTGTGCTGCATTGTGTGCAATGCAAGGAATACATATTCAACAATGTTTGACGGTTTTTAGTGATTATAAATACACATAGTCATCCTGAAAGTAATTGAATAAGGCCCTGGGTGCTGCAACACAATTAAACAGCTTCTAGTATTTGACTACAAAGGACGTGTATGCAGGAGGTGTAGGAAACAAGAAGTGCACCTCGGCCACAGCCCAACAGTGCCCTTATATTAAAATAAGCCTCAGAGCTAAAGCTACATTACATTTCTCAGCTTCATATTGTTGGTAATCATTCTCGTTGGTACCAAGCCCCTAAATATGTCTGAATTGTTTCAACAGAGTTTACACATAATTCCTCTGAGAAATAAATGCAAAGGTTGAAATGCCCTACCTCGCAATGTTAAAGAAAGTGAAAAGAAAATCCTGGATCCCCACCAAAAAGTACTGGATTCTACTGAACCCTACCGCATCCTTCCACCAAGTTTTGTGGTATCTGTCCAACAGTTTTTGCTCGATCCTGCTAACTAACAAACAAGCTCAGATGAAAACAGAACCCCCTTGTCAGAAGTTATAAGGAGAAATAGCTTTGGTGTACTGACCCTCCATTTCCTCCGTGGTCACACAATCAGCCACATGACACAAGCTTGACACATTATCATGAGGTTTGATGTTGGATGATATTTCTCACTCTCAGCAGAGGTGAGATAAAGGTTGGATGTAAAAAAGGAGACAGTGGACCGTTAGTCCCAAATGCAGGAGGGTTGCCTGTTGAAAATTGCTGGTGTCAGAGACAAAATAAATCAAACAGCATCTACCTCTGTCTTTTGTTCTTGTCTAGAGTTTGTACTTTAACTGCTCCACCCAAACATGAAGAAATATGGACGCTCTGATCAGCACCTATGATTATATGATCAAAACATTTCAAGAAGTAAAGTCAACAAAGAATATGATTAAATATACAATGCAACAAGTGTTACATATCACTCTAAAGTAATAGGCCTGAAAGTTCTTCATTACGTTGTGGTTGTGTTTCCATTGTGTGGCTTTTGCATTCTTGGTGTTGTAGCTCTTGCATACATATATATATATATATATATATATACAATACAGACCATTTACCATCTCGCTTTGAAATATGTATCTTTATTTGTCTACCTTTCTTCTCTCATCAATCTAATAGAGAAAATTAATCTGTAAACCAATATCAGTTTTTTTAGATTCATTTTGTTTGGGTGAAGGATGAATTAAGTAACTGGTTGAACATACACAGATAATATTAGATGAAGTATCTGCCTATGTTTCCTGCACTCAGCTTCCTCCCACTCAGGACGTCTAAATCAGACTTGAATTTACTGCTGGAAATTCAGATGACAGGTACTATAAGAAAATACAGATATGTGTGAAGCTGTGTCACAGTTTTTTTTTATTGTGGTTGTTTTGTTTGTTTTGCTTTTGAAGCAGAGGTTGAGGAGTGATCAGAGACCTGAGTCCTCGTGGCTCCTAACTGACTAGCCATGATTATGTCTGTCCACCCACATAGTTGTTGTATGTGAATAGGCAATGTAAATTGCATTTAAGCTTGTTTTCAATGTGGTCACGATTCATGCCTGACCAACCCTGTAGGTGGTATCATAATCTGTCCTAGTCTCTGTTGTATATATACCTGTAGTCTCATGTCGTCAAGCTCTATCAGATAACAGTCTGTTCACCCAAAACCGATTTTAATACAGGGGTAAAAAGGTTTTATGTTATTAATTGCAAATAGACGGCCCTATACCTTCCACACTGGTTGTGAATAGAACTAGAAGGAAATAGAGTGATGCCCTTGACAGAAAATAATCAATATACAAAGGGCAGAATAATGCACAATTGTTCAGAAAGTATCCAGCGTCTGAGACATGCTGACCTCTGGTAGAACAATGAAGGCTCCAGTCATGATGGTGAGGACAATGTTGATCCCAAACAACCAGCGCAGGAAGATAAAGTAGGAAGCCACGCCTGACCCAAAGTGACCTCAAAGAGAAAGAAAAACATGACTTACATTTTGTAAACACTTCATATACAGTCCTTCACTGGCATGCAAATATAGTATCAGTAAAATACTCTGCCCTAATGTAACTTACAAGTCATACCATGGCCATTTTTATGGATAATAAAATTAGTCTGTGTCTAGTTAAGAGAGACATGGGCATCGCAAGGTAATTCCCAAATATCAATACATTTTTGGTGTGACAGGTGTTTTAAGCAAGCACATACTGTATGAAAACATCTGAGTTCTAATTGAAATTGCACTGCCCACACATAGAGGGCGCACCTCAAACTCAAATGGTCTGTGGCAAGTTCAAATGTCAGCACAGTTGTCTGTTTTGCTGGGCCTCCACCACAGCAACACACCACGAAGAGAGACATGATGAGCGGCCATGAAAGTAAACTGCACCTAGACAACTGTGTCTTCCAGGCAAGATGAAAAACTGTTAATTGTTTTGTGTTTAGTGTGCCTGGAAACAAAATCAACCATGAAGGCTATCAATTGAGTCACCACTACAACACTGTGGACAAAGACAAATATGGGTTGTTTTGCTCTAACATTCTAATACCTCTAGTTGGCGCTGTTGTATAACAAGTTCTAGTTGAGTCATTATACACGGAGAGTACAAAAAGGCTTTACTGGATAGGCAGGGTTCGGAACACAAAAGACAGTCCAAATAATCAGGCAGAGGTATCTAAAATCAGCTAAGCAGGTCGTAACACGACGGCATACAAGTGAAGAATAATGCTGGAATTCTGGCAAAGAGAACAGTTGATCAGGCATAGAGGGACAGGAGCACTGGGTTTAAATACACATGGGAGGGGAGACAATTGGACATGGGTGCAACACATTAGGGAGGATCAGGTAATCACAGGAGTAGGAAACACAGGAAAAGAAAAGAAAACATGACTTCAACTATCTTGGAGACGTGACATTCAGTATTGTCGGAGTTGGCCCCTCTGTTTGATGTTTCTACACAGGGTCTCCATCAATGAGCTGGGGGGGCCGAGGGGCTCTGGAGGAGGAAACCAGTGGGCTCTTCTTGGCTGGCCTGACTGCTTATGTGGAATGTAGGATTAATCCTCATAGTCCTGGGGAGGCATAAACTGACAGCCACTCGTTAAAATAATCTTGGAAACAGGATAAGGTCCCACAAAACGTGGAGCCAGGTTATGTGTTATCCCTCGGAGGGAAGGTCCTGTGTGGATAGACATGAACTGGGGGCCCTGGTCTGACACCATATCTCTAAGGAGGCCATTGATACGGAACACATAGGAGAGGAGAACCTCCACCATCTCTTATTGGAGGAAAACTAAGGTAAAGAAATTAAATGAGCCATCTTAGAGAATTGATCCACCACCATGAGGATGGTGGTGTTACTTTTAGATGTTGGGAGGCCAGTGGCAAAGTCCAGGGAGATGTCAGACCAGGGTTGTGAGGGTACCAGCAGAGGGTGGAGGAGGCCAGTGGCGGGGTGTCTGGAGATCTTGCACCAGGTGCACACTGGGCAGGCTGCCACATACTCATACTCATATTTTATTTCCCACTCCATGGAAGACCACCAGAACCACTGTCAGACCATGAAAAGAGTCTTCTTAATACCCGGATGAAAGGTGAGAAGAGAAGCATGGGCACAGCTGATGACATAGGAGCGCAAGGCAGAGGGAACAGAAAGCCAGTTCTGTGGACACCCGACTGGAAACTGAATGTTAGTGAGAGCCCGCCTTACATGTCGTTCCACGTCCCATGTCACTGCTCCCACCGCACAGGAGGGAGGTAGGATGGAGGATGAGTCTTGAGTTTCATCAGGATTGTGCAGCCTGGAGAGTGCATCCAGTTTCTGGTTCTTGGAACCTGGGCGATAAGACCCAGTGAGAAGAAATCGGGTGAAGAAAAAGGCCCACCTTGCCTGCAAAGGATTAAGCCATTTTCAGCTTACAGATACTCCAGATTCTTGTGGCCAGTCCACACGAGGAAGGGGTGATCAGAGCCCTCCAGCCAGTGCTGCCATTCAAGGCCACCGTGATGGTGAGGAGATCCTGGTCCCCTACATCATAGTTCTGTTCTGCCGGGGAGAGCTTGCAAGACAGAAGCCTTTCTGTAGGAATGTAGACATCCATCCTCGGAGGACAGTTGAGAAATGACAAGTCCAACTCCCAAGTTGGAGTCTTCCTTCTCAACCACCAACTACAGGTGAGGATCCATAGTGACAGAACAGGAGCTGAAGAGAAACTTGTTTTGAGTCTTTGGAAAGCTAGGCCTGCTGCCCTGGACCACTGGGAACTGGTTTTAGGTTAGGTTAATGCATGCAGAGAGCCCACAATTGAGCTGAGGTTCCTAATAAACGTTTGAAAAGTTAGCGAACCCCATGAAACGCTGAGCTTGTTTCTGGTTAAATGGAATGGGCCACTCTGACACTGCACTAACCTTGGCGGGATCCATGTAAATCTCCCCCTTTGACACAAATCCCAGGAAAGACATGATTGTAAGGTGGAAGTCACACATTTCTGCCTTTACATATAACTGATGTTCCAGGACGCATTGGGGAACCTACCGAACGAGGTGAACATGGGTGGCCTCGGTGGGGGAGAAGATGAGGATATTGTCCAAGTAGACAAAGACATCAATATTTAACATGTCCCGGAGGACATCATTAACCAGGGCTTGGAACATGGCTGGGGCATTTGTCAGTTCAAACGGCATCACCAGGTGATGTCCACTGGGGGTGGACATTATGAATCACTACTCAATGATAAGCTTTTCTAGCATCCAGTTTGGAAAAGATCTTGGCTCCATTCAACAGTTCGAAAGCTGATGAGATAAGAGAGAGGTGATCCATGGTAGTCTATACATGGACGGAGGGTTTTTTCTTTCTCATCAACAAAGAAGGACCCTGCCCCTGCAGGACACAATGAAGATCTTATGATACCAGCAGCTGATGAGGTACCGATGTATTCTTGCATGACCTTGGTCTCAGGGGCAGACAAAGAGTATAGGTGGCCCTTGGGAGGCGCAGTTCTGGAGAGCAGTCAATAGCGCAGTCGTAGGGCCAGTGAGGTGGTAGTGACGTTGCCCGCACCTTACTGAACACCTCCCAGAGATTGTGGTAACAAGCTGGAACAGTGGAAAGATCAGGGGTCTTCCTTTCCACAGGGACAGCTGTGACAGAGGGGGTAGAAGGACTGTTCTGAGGGGGAAAACAACTCCTCATACATCTCTGGATCTCTCCGGAGGACCAGTTGATATGAGGATTGCGCTTGCAGAGACATGGAAGCCCAGGATTAGAGGGTGCACAGATGTAGAAAACAGGTGGAAGATGATCATCTCTGTGTGGTGGTCAGAAAACTCGATCCGTACTAGTTGGGTGTGGTGATGAATCTTGCACAGGAGATGACCATCCAATACGTTGACGTCTAGGGGAGATGACAAGGGAAGTATCCCCAACTGAGTGTGTTGTTCTGACATTTTAACGCCCGCTGCTTCATACCACTGGGTAGCACTGTTCTAGTTGATACGTCACAAATGGAGAGCAAGAGTGGACAGAGAATGCAAGATGGTGACTACAGAGTGTACACTATTATACCGCTCCAGTAAATGAGTGTGTTGAGTACTACTTCATTGTCTTAGTCTTGAGATCACCCAGAACCACAGGAGTGTACACCAGAGTGTACTTTGTCTACTCACTTTGTCTAGTGACAAGAAAAAATACATTGACAAAAAAGCCTTTTTGCAAAAGCCACAACTATGGAGGAATCCTTATTCTTTTTCTCTTGAGCTTGCTAAAGCACAGAAGCCCTTGTCAGATGGTGAAACATTGCTGTAGAGATGATAAGATGACAAAGAAATGTCATTTACACCATGTTTTTAGCCTAAAAATCCTCTGATATCCTCATCTGGAGCCGTATTCACGTTCACACATACACCGGAAACACTGCACACAAGCTCTCCTTTATGGGCATGTGCGTGTTGTGCGTTAGCTGTTTCAAGTCGAATTTGAATGTCTGGAGCTTCAGGACATTTAGATGACACCACAAAAGCAGTATGGAGGCATGTTATGTTTTTTTTCTTTTGAAAAAGTGGTCACCAGTTACCTCAATTATAAATGGAAAGTGGTTTGTATTTATATAGCACTTTTCTAGTCTTGATGACCACTCAAGCATCTTGGCCAAGGATACCTCAGCCACAGCCTCAGTGGATTGGGATATTAGATTTGGCTGCAACCCTTTTTATCCCTGAAACTCCCACAGTATTTTATGGACTCAAATACTTCACCCACCCCTCCATCCCCATAGCGGTGAAAATTTGTGAAATTAAATTTCTGGTGAACTATCCCTTTAATGATATAACTGTGGCTTTCCTGCTGGTGTACATATGGAGGCATGATATGTTTTTCTGCTTTTTTTTACGTTTGAAGATGTGATCACCATTTCCTTCAATTGTATTGGATTTGGCTGCAACGCTGTTTACACCTGAGAATCCCAAAAGTGTTTTGTTCACCCACCCCTCCATCAGCATAGAAATTAGTAGATAATGAGTGAATTTGAATTTTTCAAGTAAACTATCTCTTTAAAACAGAACTTCACATTGATCCACTTGTGGATGAGTGCCAAAATAAACATGTGGCAAAGTCTCTTGCAATGATGGTCTCCAAACACAACCATTCAACAGCCTGGCACCACTTTTTTATTAATCAACAGAAATGGCAAACATAAATTGATTAAACTTAAACTGATATTGTCCAGTAGCATGGCTTGGACCCAGGGACAGTAACAGGCGTCAGTCTCGCCACCGATGTCTGCTCCTGTACCAGGTCCTGTATCAGGACCAAGGGTGCACGCTGGCCTCAGGGGTCAGGCTGACGTGAACCCTACTGCAGACTCGGGCCCAGGAACAGGGGCTGTTATCGGCCTCATCGCTGACAATCGTGTAATTGAAAGATTACTACAGGTGAAGGTGCACGGTCACACATGGTCTGGTCCTCTGGCAGTAAAGATAACATTTTTGTTGCCCTCTCTGTCATCAAAGTGGCCCATCCCTGAGTTAAGAACTTATACCTGAGAGTAGAAGGGTTTGAAACACCCCTACATATGACTGAGCTTTACAAAAGATGATTATCAGTAATGTTAATAAAGAAACAGACAACTCACTTTCAATTTTCTTGATCCTCACTTCCCAGGGAATGAACAGAACCACAATGTTGTATAGGACACGGGAAAGTTTCTTCAGCAGCTGCAAGAGAAATAGGAGTAGAAGCAGTGTTAATAACAGATAAATGAAAAAAAAGAATCTTCTGACTTACTGAAACAACTAAAAGACAAACACATCTATAGAAATGCAGCACATTGCTATATTTTCCATGACTCATATCTAATAACTATATATACTTGAAGCAATGATAAAAACCGTGGTGACAGAGATTAATGACAACTTAAGATGGTGACATTTGTTTTGAACATAAAATCAAAACTGAGATGATTATTAATTAAGATGAGGTCAGGCAGACCAATGACTCTGATAGTCGATTAACTGGGAGCCTAACTGTAGAATTAATACCATATCAGCAGACCGCTCACTAAAAGTCAATTTATTCTAATGGAGCTTGAGCAGCCTGAACATTTTAATTAAACTGAGCTATAACAACAGGCTATAAATTCACTCATGCTGCTGCTGCACAGCTGCACAGCTCTTTCTTTCAGGCCACCCTTCCCATATGTGTGTATGCAATACAGACATACAGATCTGCAGTGTGTGTGTGTGTGTGTGTGTGTGTGTGTGTTAAGCCCACAATCTTTGTAAAAATCTGAACTCAGCAGGCTGTAGAAAGAAATCCAACATGTTTTATTATTCTGGCTCCGCATGGTCAAGTTACTGCAGTGCAGTGAAATGACACTAAGGTGCTCCTCACAGCACACAGTCAGACAGAGTACACAGAGTTGTGGTCCTACAGCACAGAGCACATATATCACTGAAGTTGCCCACAGTGACTCGCTGTAGGAAAGAGGGTGTCAGGTCAGCCAGAGCAGAGCCATCTTTGTAAGAATGTCTGCTCAGAGTTTATGTTTTCATCTGTTTGTCCGTCCATTAGTTAGCAGGATTACAAAAAAATGATGACATGGATTAACATGAAAATTGTGGCGCGACAAATTAAAATTTGGTGGGCTGGCCCAGTCTAAATAAAAACCCTCAGGAGTACAAGAATTATTTTAAACTAGTTGACATTAAAGAAACTATTCAGGAGTCACCCCTGATTGGCTGCAATCCAGTAACTTTCAGTTAGAGTCAGTTCGTTTCTGTGGTTTCTACATATGCAGAGAAGAAAAAGAAAAACTTAAAAAACAAAAGGTTAAAATACACACTGCTCCCAAAGCACCCGAGCAATGGGACAGCATCACAATGCAGTTCACCAGATTCAAAATGAATGAGCAGTGTTTCGGTTGAATACTTTATATATGAGTCCTGTGGTTGTATTAGCATGGTATAGTATTATATGGTATTATATTATGTATTAGTACATTGTTGAAGAAATGAGTGGGTGACACTGTATGAATGAAATATACGTACATCAGCTCCTGCAGTCTGGTAGCCTCTGGTTCTGGTCAGTCGGCCCTCATACTTCAGAACAATCTCTCTGGCTTGCCTAAAGAACACACAACACACACACACACACACACACACACACACACACACACACACACACACACACACACACACACACACACACAGACACACACACAGGTCAGGGTGGTATCTTTATTATATATGAGGACTCCTGTTTCTATCTACATGCTACATGCTCTGCTGACCTCATCTCTGTCTGTCTGTCAGTCTATATGTGGAACTAATATCTTGTGAGTGGTTTATCTAAATGGCTTCAAGCTTGGTATGTGAAGAAGCGGCGTGAAAGTGCAGTGCCAAGTTTTGGACACTTGAATATTAATAAACATAAAAATAAATGAAAACAAATTAACTATAAAATGCTTTATAAGAAGTGGAAACAGGTTGTGAACTTGGGTCTGAAGATTGTGTTCATTTCTTAACAGGCCTGAAAGAGCTGACATGTAATGCATGGAAAATAAATAGCAGTTCTATTAATCATTCAAACTTATATATATATACACCACACATGTGAAAACAATCTTCATTGCAGATATACAAGATAGGATTATTGTACATATACAAGATAGGATTATTGCAAATTCTTACTTCACTCTGCACTATAGATACACACACACAAGCAATAACAAGTGACAGTATATCGTAGAACTTGGTTTACTTATGTCAAGGAATAATTCTGAAGCAGCTTCTGAGCATTACCACAGGCCAAGCAACAGGCTGTTTAGAATGGGGACTACGCTATTACTGAAACACAATTCACATTTTCTACTTTTAGCAGGTGTGAAATGCAAAAAGTTGAGGGTTCATCAACAAATGTCTGGTTATTATATCATCATTGGTCAAGCTTACTGTTTAAGCCACAACACACCAAAGGCCACAGGTAAATGTCCCAGGGTCTCATTTATAAAAATTGCTTATGGGCTGCTGTGGCTGAGGGGTAGAGCGGTCATCCTCCAACCAGAAAGTCAGCAGTTCAATGCCAGTCTTTCCATCTGTATGCCAAAGTGTCCTTGGGCAAGATGCTGAACCCTGAATTGCCCCTCATAGGAAAAAGTGATTTAATTTACAATAGAGTAAATAGATTTGATTCTTTGGTTTGTATTAAGAAAAGCACATAAATAAATATATTCATTACTATACATGTTTTTTTTTTTTTGATCTCTATTCTAAGAGATAAATAAAGACAATAGAAGAACAATCTCTAAATGTATCTGATGGACCTAATGTGTCTACCATAGGTGGATGATGACTAGCTAGGGATGGGTCTTTCAGTATGTTGCTGCCTGCTTAACTGTGGCAGCCAGTAATCCAACAGCCCTTCCAGAGCAGTTGATGTGAAATGACAACAGCATAGGGAAACATTTGCACAGAAATAATACCCTATCTGGTAGAATACATCCAGTAAAAAACCCAGTGTCCTTGTCAGGCCTCTGGAACTAAGAGCCATAATTATTCTATATCTTTGGTTTTATAGCTGAGGATAAAAAATATTTCTAAAGACAAAGGCTCTTGTTCCATTTTCATTAAAATGCATATCAGCTCAAATCATATAAATAGACTGCTAGTTTGTGCTCTGTCTGCTGATAATGACTGAATGATAGACAACTTTTTCCAGCACTTCATCACACAGATTGTCACCAGTTGATCTGTAGTTCAGGATCCGTAATGAGTTTGGCTTTGATACACTATTGAAATTGTTTAGGAAATATGGTTGGTCAGTTGTTTAGACAAATGGAGCCGGTTGGGTGGACCAGGTATGTGGGTCATTTACCTCATTTAATGTAAATTCCTTTGCACATTACCTCTTTTTGTTCGATATTTTTTGTCATTCATATTGATATTGTTTGTGTCAGCTCTCATTGCAATCTTTATTTCATTATTTGTGTTCTTTTTTATTTAGCATATTTACAAGGCAGCAATTTGACATCATGCTCAGTGGTTGAAGCTCAAATTCTTTGATCAGCAGTTGTATTGTTGTGTTCCAGGTTGTAAGTCATATTTAACACGAACTTTAAGTCTGAAATATCAATCCACTTAACACTTGAGGTACAGAGTTTTGGATGTAATACAACTAGTAACACTGACGCGGTGTCATGTTATGATCCATATTTGTTAATGGAACACATACTGTATTTCTCAGTATGTTTAGCAGTTGCTGCCATGTAAATCTGGTGAGAAGCACCAAGGTAACTGTTATTTTGTCCACCTCCTGTAGATAAATAGGGTAACTGTGTATTTAAAAATGCCTACTATTGAAAACTGATGTTTTAACATTTTAAAATCACTGTTTACCTTCATTTCTCTAAAACCAGTTACAGCAGATTGCTCCCATTAAAATAAATTCTGCAGGTTTACAGCTCATAAGACAGTGAAACCAGCCCATCCTGTCACAGCACTGGGGACAATTCAGAGGGCTATATGATCCATGTTGTAATTAATGCAGCCATTCAACGTGCACTGGACACACGCCTCACCCATGGAAAGCAACTGCAGCTTTTACAGTTGGATATGGACATGGTTTATTTTGTGATATCATGTTTTTAGTTTAGGGCTGAGGTTTGCGTCAACAAACTCAAATTTGTCATGTGCGGATAAAAATGATTTGTAATGTAAAATGTGAGCTGCTGCAGTCAGAGCAATCGCAGACATTTAGTTTGAAATTAAAACAGTTATAAAAATGCAGACTTGTATCCCATCCTAGATGATGGCAATAAAACCTTTTCCAGTCCTAACAAACTGCCACTATAAAACCTGTTATCCATGGCACATACTCAGCACATCTTGGAAGCTCTCTATCTGCTGTCGTTCTCTCTGGCTCGGCGTGCACATCTACTCGTTCAATTACATGTGGTCTTCACACTTAGTGTTGAATGACAACATCTCGCTCTCTGTCTCTTTCTTTTCTGTTGACTGTCCCCTTGTTTCCCCCTAGTGACTGTAAAGAGGTCAAAACTAATTATTATGACTTTTTAGAGAAATTGACATGTGGTCTGTGTGTCTATGATCTAGTCTGCTCTGTTTCTGTGTCAGTGGCCACCTATACACAGCAGAGTGGTGTTCAGTTCATTTTGTGTGTGTGTGTGCGTGCGTGCGCACATGAAGTGCTCATGTGAGGGATGGCATATACGGCGAAGCCAAATTTAATTTAATCTACCTGCTAATTCCATAAACGTCTTTCTGTCAGTATGTAAAATGCATATCTCGCTCGCATGTGTATTCTGAGTGATCCTGAATGCAAGTTATACTTTATGTGATTTGGACACACATCGTTCAACATTGACGAATATAATATATTACTAATAATTTCGTAAACAGACAACCAGTGCTCTGTAGCAGTCAGTGGGGGCGGGGCAAGGTGCTTTAAGTCTGAGTTGAACATGTATTTTTCTACATCCTATATTAAGTTCATTTTGATACTGATTATTTTTATCTCAGCATAGTAGACTGAGACACAGACACACAGCACAGGTGCGGATCTCCATCATGGCAACAATATTCACAGAGTCACTTCCTGTTTGTTAATTTGTTTGTTCTGTTGCTACAATGCTTTCTATTGAGCTGAATTAAAAATATTTATATAATTAATAATATTTTGAACTTTACAGCTTAAATTGTATTCAATTACGTTTTATTTGTATAGCACTAAATGATAATATGCATCATCTCAAGGCACTTTACAGGGTAAGGTCAAGACATTAAAGCAAGAAGCAACAGTTAAATAGATAATTCAAACTATTATATAAGCCACACGTGAACAGTTTTAAAGCAAATTCAGTTTTATTTAATTAAAAAACATTGACTTTAAGATCTTCACTACAGATAAACCAGGTAAGATGAACACAAAGTTTTCTAACTTCACTCTGTATCAGACTGTTCATAAAAAGCTCTGCACAGTTTGAAGAGGACTCACTAATGACAAGGACTAATTCTGAAGTAGCTCCAGAGCATCAACACAGACAGAGCAAACAAGCATATTTAGAACGAGCACAGGGGGCTGGGAAAATATGACCTGCGGTCTAATCTGGACACAGACTTGTGAACTGTGTGCAGTTGCATCTTGTGGGTCATTTCCTGTCTCAGAATCAGAGAGTTAGTTCTTTTTCCAGAAGTAACAGTCTACACTGTAAGGGTCAATCTCGACCGTCTTCACCTGCTCTGGACTCACTGACTGGTTCTACACAGATCAGCTGTGTGTCCTCTGCTGGCGAAAGATGCACGGCTTCATACTGTATAGTACTGGTATTTTTTGGAGTACACAGAACTACATACACTTGTATACAAGGAAATAATTATATTTATGGCCATATTCAAGGCAAAGCCTGTGTAAAAGCAGTAGCAGCTCCTCTGCAGAACATTTCATTGAACTGAAGCTAAAAGTCGTGCATTGAACAGATGCTGTAAATATGAATTGATATTAATGTGAATATTGTGCATTGAACAGATAAAGTTGCACAACTGCCTCTCTCTGTGTATATTTATGCTCGTACATTCAGCCTTTAACGGAAATTCCCAAAATAATTATAAATATGACCCTCCTGAGTGGGTTTTTTGGGAGAAATCAGGGTGGTAGATCTCGACTAAGGTTGGTGACCATGCTGTAGTGGGTTGTCCGTCTCTAGTGGGCTTACAAAGCTGCGGTAGACGAGGTGTCAGAGGCACCTGTGGGAAGAGAATGAGACATTATTTGAGTTGAAATTAAAAACTTGCATTCTATTACATTTTTGTATATAGTAAATGGTCTGTATTTATACAGGAGTTTAGTCTTGATGACTTGATACAGTTTTTGCCATTCACCGATTCACACACTCATTCATACTGTGCGTCTATGTTCAGCATTTTCTCCATCACATCATTCATACACTGCTGGCACAGCCGTCAGGGGCAATTTGGGGTTCAGTATCTTGTCCAAGGACACTCAGGCACGTGGAATGGGGGAGACAGGGATTGAATCGTTAACCATTCTGCTTAGAGGACAACCCGCTCTACCTCCTGAGCCTATGTGATTCAATACAACCGAGTTGTACTTCACTGTATTGCATTTAACGTTAACTGTGTGCAAATGATGTTACCAGGTAGTTAGCAACATAACTTAGTGACTGCTTGTACTAGTTGTTAGCATTAACTTTCTTCTTTTTTTTTTTTTTTTAATCCGTATGCATTCTTTTGCAGTTAGCCTAAACACAGTAATATACAATTTAGTCAGCATACATGTGATGGAGAGAAATAGTAACAATAACAATATTACTTACCACTCTGAAATATCCTGCTCCAGTCTTGGTTGTGAATTAATGGGACCACCGGCTCCACTTTGTTGAACTCAATGTGAAACTGGTGCGGTTCAAAATAGTTTTTTTGCACTCCAGCCTCAGGGTTCTTGTATCATTTTAAAAGTCAAATTTAATACTTTTTTTGGCCCTTTTTAGACCTTTAAATTTTTTTATTTAAAGGTACCATTTCAACAATCTAGTGTTGAAATTGCATGTTGCAGCTGAACACCCCTCACCTCACCCTCCTCTTCCAAACATGAAAAAGAACCTGTGGTAAACTTCAGTTTTCATAAAAACTCAACAAGTGTTTAGTTTGTTCAGTCTGGACTAATGTAAAAAATATGGCAGCCTCCGTAGAGAGGGTCCCCTCAATGTAAATATAAAGTATTTAAATATAAAGGACCTTTTCTGGGGTGAAGAAAACTACAATTCTTACAATTTAGATTAAACAAAGTAGTGAAAACATCATGAGGATTATTCTACATTAAATATCTGCCAATAGATCCCTTTCACCTAAATCTTACACACTGGACCTTCAAGACCTGAAAAATATTGAAACATATTTTTGATAGAAGATAATTTACAACTATTATTAAGCTTAATAAGATATCATAATAATACAATTGAGTGAGGGTAATTGTTGGAGCTTTAGTGTTTAATAGTTAAACATTTGTATTTTAGTTTTGTTTAAGATTACTACTTTGATTATGCCTTTAGAATAATAACAATACTTATTATATAAAGCAATAGTCATATTTTTAGCTATTTTTTGTTCATTTTTGTAGTTTATACTTTTGAAGGTACTAAGCACCAGGTGATATTATATATGGTTAGGCAGGCATAGGAAGCCAGGCACCAGGAAGTCATGGTTTTTTTATCAGGGCAAGAGAGAAAGCCATTGCCTTTTGTTTGATGTTTGCAAAAATGTAAAAATAAACCACACAAAACATGACACCTGTCTGGACAATGGAGTTATTCCCTGAGCAAGATTTACTCCTCAGCTGCCTCAGTGGCTTTTTGTTTTGAGTTTTATATATTTTCTAATCAAGTTTGAGGACAAATCGCCATTATAGTAACATTGTAACACTTCCTGACGGTGCATATATATAGACACACGTGTTATGTTCTTTTGGTGGTTTGTTAATATCCTGTTCATTCACAATTTTCATTGTTATTACCATTGTTGTTTTTGTTACTATAATCATAATTAGTGTGTTTGTTAATAAGCTTGTTTGTTGTACAACGTTATGGTCATGTCTGCCAATGAAGCTTCATTGACTTAAACATAAAACTTGTTTGCGATCACATATTGTGTCGCAAAAAATTCATGAAGTGCTCACTTATCCTTTCAGTAAACCTCACAAGAAAGTTCGGATTTGCCACAGTGAGCAGAACGTATAAACACAGGCCACCTACCAGCAGAGCCCAGGTAACGTTAGTGTCGGCGGTGTGTTCTCTAACACTACAGTGTAGCCTAAAGGAATCTAAATGATAAATCACTGTGTGACTGCTCCACACACTACAACTGACATGGAGAGACATTACTGTCAGGCATCCCAGGCTCATTGCAGTTCCAGACCTGACCATTGATCTGCAAGACTGGTTATTGAGTGAGCTGTGGTGTTAAGCTTTTAAAAACATAAAACTGTCAGTGTCTCAGGACTATAGTTTTAAAGGTGTTTTTATTGTAGGACACTCAGCATTAAATGCAACGCCTGTAAATTGAATACTTTGTAACAAATTTATGGGAAATTTAAGTTAATTTAATACTTTAATTTTGTTGATTTTAATGGAGGACTTTTTAAGATTTTTTATGGAGCTCTGTGCTGACACTTCCAATACACGCTGGAAGAAGTCGACCAATTACACCGGCTGGCCAATCACAGCAGACTGGGTTTTTTGCGAGGGGGGATGTGGGATGCTGCGACAACGGATAGTACGAAGAAAGTAAAGGCTTTTTGAACTTTAGAGCCTGTAAACCTCTTCAAGTAATAACCCAAAATATAATCATAAACCCCAAAAACAAGTATAATATGTCTACCTTACTAAAATCTGTACAACAAATCCCAGATAAACAAACATTGCTGAATGTCAGAATTTTCAGGGGTTTTAGGAGGAAATTTCTTCCAGAGAACAGTTGGTGAATGAGCCCAGTATTAGTAAAGTCCAGCTGGTCCAGCTGTCCCTTGCTATACAGTATAAAGTTAAGATGTTTATCAGTCCTCTGCCTGATCTATTCAGCTCTGTGGGGTCTGTCTCTAAATAGGAGTAAGTGATGTAAGTGAATCAAACAATGAGACTCCAAGTTGAAAACAAAGTTGGGATGTAGCTGAGTCTGTACAACCAACCCAGTCACCCCAAACCAGACGTAATCATATTTCCCTAAAGTCTCAGAACACTCTCTGTCCACCTAACACAACTGGTGCTGGAGAAAATGTTGCCAGCTAACATTCCTCCAAAATGAATTTCGCAAATCATTTGGTAATTGAAGCACAGATCATGACTAGACATGGATTGCTATAAGATGAAAATGATGGTGTTGTGTTGTCCCACCCATAATGTCTGCACCTTAAGGACATTACATGGCATGAAAGAAATGAGTGGCATGTGGATCAAACAAAATAAATCAAAGTTCACAGTCAATTAACTGTTTCATTTGAGGTCATTCCCATCCCACTGATGTATGTTTAGATAAGTTTGGTTTAAATTAGTTATTTGATGCTATATAAACAGAGTGGGACATCATGATTGACAGCTGAGACTGACTTGCAAGTTTTCAAATCAGCAGGACCTTTATACTGCAGCTCCACTCCCTAAAATGATGTCACCAGTGCAGAATGGAAGCACGACTATCTGGGATATTTTGATATTGTTTTTGTGCAGCCGGGGGAAGTGGAGACATGTCATCCATCTTTATATACGATCTCAGATCCTGCCTGAGTTGTGAAATAATGACAAACTGAAAAAGTTCAAGCTAAAAAAATAGTCCCTGTGAATACTATTGTATGTGAAGTCTGTGGGTTACATGGAGAAACTGTTTTCGGAAAGACAAGAAGGATTTAATTTATTCAGTGCAGCAAACCTAAATGTGTACATCTCCACTGTATTGTCTTGAGATTGCACCATAACCTCCATGACTCAGTGTTACAGTTAATCACCTTTACTTCCTGTAAACTAAAGGAACTCAATGTTGAAAAATAACTATAGAAGTATCACTATCGAAGGGATGTTGTGGTAAATCTATGGTAATAGATTAGTAGAAGTTCATTTCTTCAACTCTACTTCATTCATACTTTCCAAAAGCACTGTTGATTAATGGATGTGTTGTATGAGAAACAGTCATCAGACCTTCCTGACAGTTTGGTGGGTGCTTAGGGTCTGGTGCACTTGCTTTAAAATCCATGACGTATTTATTTCTCGAGAAATGTCATTAAGAAAATATATCCTCTCTTAAAATACAGCGTGTGTGTTTGTGTTCAAGAGCAGAACAGGAGGGACACATTTAACAACCAGTCTGCAGATGCAGAAGAAACAATGAAACAGAGGGGTACTTTAGAACTTTGAGCTTGCGTCTCATTGGCCAGGGTCTGGTCCGAATATTGGCGATGATCTCCTTCTGGTACTGAATGTTCTGGAACATTTCCTCTGGGTCATTGCTGTCCGCCCGCTCATCCTCCTTATCTTCATCATCAGAGGAGCTGCAGTATAAGACAAAGAGGACAATGAGAACTAGTCACTTTGTTACGCTGTATAGAAAAGATAAAAAGACAGAATGTCATCTCAGGGACTGTATTATAGCAAGAGTCATCAGGACTCAAATCTTTGACATATATGCAATCAATTATGTGGAACGATGCTTATGTAGCCATGTTAAGTGACTGTCAGTCATAATTTGATCCATAACTTGTACTCGCTGTTTCCTCAAGTGAGCTGGTAACAAACAGGGTAACCTTTGTGAGCTCCCTCCATGGTAAGATACAAGGAATCTTATTTTATTCTTGGCTTATTTGGTTTGTGATGTCCTCTCATAGTACATTTACATTCGTTACATTACTCTCACTGTATGTGCCGCAGGATCAGGGCTGAGTCACACATACGTGAATTATAGCAAATATTACAGGTCGAAGTTCAGCATAGTTGAACTCCACCCAAAGCCACACTGAGATACATGTATGCCCGTCCACAGGAAGTGATTGCTTTATTCCCCCCTGGCTCACACACAATGGAAGTGAAGAGAAGGCGAAGGTTCACCTCTAATATATGCATATAAATGTGTATGTCACCTGGCCCAGACGACGACAGACACACATTTGCATTACCTTATTTGTTTATAGTTTAGTTCAGTATGACAACTCTGATAGAGAGATATTTGTTCACCTGCAAGAACGCTCGGAAATAGGTTTCCAGGCTCAAGACAAAAACAAAACAGAAAATAATAATAATAACATGTCAAATGGTTTTTTAACCTTAGTCTGCGGAAGTCCTGGGCTTTGCCTGTTCATCCTTTTGTCTGAGCTGACTTCCTAAAGCCACTCTGGCAGAAAGCCTTCACTCAAAATACATTTCTTGCCAAAAGAAAGACTTTTTCAGCTGTTTTCATAAATGAAATCAACAAAATCTTTGCAAAAAATGGAAAAAAAAGAGATGAGGAGGAAACGCAGG
The DNA here is from genome assembly GCF_024713975.1 of Paralichthys olivaceus. Taxonomy (NCBI): domain Eukaryota; kingdom Metazoa; phylum Chordata; class Actinopteri; order Pleuronectiformes; family Paralichthyidae; genus Paralichthys; species Paralichthys olivaceus. The sequence continues at coordinate 2,761,870 of NC_091093.1, read as the reverse complement.
TTATTTAGTTAGTGTGCTGTCTAGTAACCAGAAGGTAAGAACCCCAAATTGCCCCTGACTGTGTCTAATGGATAAAGTGAAGTGGATAGAAGAGTTGAGTGAATGCGTGAATGGGACTTGTTGTATAAAGTGATTTGAGTGTGTGATAGGACCAGAAAAGTGCTGTTTAAATGCAGTCCATTTACTAATTAGTGATTATATTAGCAACTAGGGGAATTAGGGATGGAACAGACACAGTAACATCCATAATACTGTAATCAACCAAAGTTAGCAAGTCGCAAAGACAAACAAAGCCTTTAAAGTTATGGCACCACCCTCTTAAAGATCTCATAGTACCATATCACCCCACGGAGATGTCGTGGATCATGATGGTGGATCGAAATCCACATTGTGGATGGTGATCGTGGTGGCAGCTGATTGTGGATTATTACTTAACTAGATTGCATGGATATAAAATGTGCCTACTCATACATACAACTGTTTTACGCAATAACTCTATCATTACAATTGTCATGACTGCTCCCCCATCTCTGTCAGACATGGTTTTATGTATTATTACTTTAAACTTTGATACACCTCTCCATTTATGTGAAATACTGTCTTTTCTCATTAATGTTGTAAATATGGTTATTTTGTTGACGTGCTCTGTTACGGATCAAATCTCTTTCACATCCTTGTGAATCTCTCTTTTTTCCCCCTGTTAATCTTTTTTAGTTTAAGTGCAGGGGGATGTCACACCTTGTTGAGCCCTAAGAGACAATTTGTGATTTATGAATTTGGCCTATACAAATAAAATTGAATTGACTGATTGATTGACATGGGCACATGGTGATATGGTATTATGAGCTCTAAAGGTGTGATGGTGCCATAACATTAAGGGCTTGGAGCATCCATGTCAATCAATCAGTCATCACATTTTGCAGCATGGGTTTGTTATGTGAAGTACAATCATGAGGGAAGGCTGTGACAGAGATACAGATATATTTTTACTATCTGAGCAGACAAAGACTGAAGCGTGGGCGTATTTAGATTTTTATAAGAGTACTGAGGGCAAGTTGATTAATGACAGTGGATTCTAGTCATGGGTAGACAGGGTAACCATTGATATTTTGCACGATAGGCACTTGACATGTTGTCATCCTGTCTCTCCTCCACTAGATATGTGTGGGGAGGGGTGACGCATGCACACAGAACGGAGAAGAGAGAAACTCACAACACACTGAGCTTAAATGAATCCGGTGGCCAAAAATTAGGGAAAAGTTGTAAAAATTGATTTTTCTTTGGTTTCTTTCAAGACAATTGTCAAAAAGATAAACCAATCTATATCCCACTTATCTATGGATTTTCCAGTGTAAGCTTATATTTGACATCATTATTTGTACTTGCCTGCTTCAATAAATTGTTGAACTCAAAGCCAACTTAATGGTAAATGGTTGTATTTATATAGTGCTTTTCTAGTCCTGATGACCACTCAAAGCTCTGTCAGGGGGAAAGTGAACATTGGAAAACACTGCATTTTAACTTGCCAGCTCCTGCATTTTACCACAATAACAACCATGACAATTTTGATCACTATAATCTTACCATGTAATCGTCAGTTCTAATGGCAAAACTCCTTTTTTATGCAATCAGAATAAATAAATAGATAATCAGAGATACACACAGAACACACTGTTCTATAAATTGGTAAACATTCCATTGAGATAACCAATCCACAACTTTAAAATGTTGTTATTTCATACATGATTTCAGAATCAATGTTTCATTGCAGTGAACTGAAAATGACCTAATTCTAATTTAAATCAGTACATGGGAAGACTCTCTGTAGGAACATTTGCAGATCGCTGGTGAATAGTCATGTATTTCGAAACCACCAGTATAATACTGATCAATACTGAATATATCAACTGCATAGTATTAGCGCCCAATAAGGATTATAGGTAGGAAATGATACATGACTGTAACAACAATATTATTATATTAAAATATGACCAGAATGAGGCTGAAGGATCATAAGACCAAAGTGTGTGAAAAACCTTTGACCACAAGATAACAAAACATTTTTCACCACCTTTCATCTGATGTGTAAGATGTCCTGTGCAACAACACTTTTTTAGAAACTAGATGAAAGAATTCGAAAATGAGATGGAAAGAAGAATTACTTTATGTTTTTTGACTTCCTTATTTCCTTCTGTATTTGTACTCATTCCTGTTCTTTTGTTCATGTGTTTCTCCACAGAAAGGCCATATAGTCTTGCAGACGGCAGCAGTTTAAGTGACCATTGAGTGGACTTGTCTTATCAATATCTAAATAAATGAGAAGAAGTGGGGACAATCATTTTCTGACACAGTTTGGTGAATCGTAGAAAAATACTGTATAGTAACGCAGCACACAGGAAAATACACTTTATAGTTTTCCCTGACTATATGATCAGGAAGTGACTAATTGTATCACCTGCATGATGTCATTTAAAGCTCAGAAAGACGACTGCCATAAAGAGAGGGAGAAAGAGTGAGATGAACGGGAGCAGAGCAGACGGGCTTCCCAGAAATCTTGATAAAAGTACACCTGATGAAATGAAAGGAGATGGAGCAAACTCACCCCTGCTGGTCCTGGTACGCTGAATAAATCCTCCTGGAGTTCTTTCTGATACTCTTGTGTCTCTTGGTTGCAGACAGAGACCTGCTGCTGCCAACCAAAGACTCAGACACTGTGCTCATGTTGTCTCCGCTCAGAGTGCCAGAGCAAGACTGAGGTCATGAAATCAGCGTGTGAGCAGAAACCGCCTGCTACTCAGTCTGACTGGACTGGTGCGTCTGGGGCAACCTGCTGCTCTGGAGCCCCAGTGGAACATCCCACAGGACATCAGCACCGATTGAAACACACTCACCCCGGCCAATCAGAGGCAAACTGTCTGCTTAAAGAGACAGCACCTAACAGACCACATTTATGTTCTCTCATCAGTTTTCATTTTGACACATTTCATGGATCTGCATTCGAATTCCATCCATCATCAAATCTGTCTGTTTGTTTGTTGAATGCATATCATGCAAACCGTTCATCTTATCAGCTTCACACATGGCATGTGTATTCTAAGTGGTCCAGGTAAGTGCAGTGCCAAGCTTGGTGCAAGTTGGACAAGGATAACAAGCAAACAGCACTGCAGTCAGTGGAGGCGGGGCTTAACAGTCATTGAATTGAACATTTCTTCTATGTCCTCAGATAAATTACAACAGTTGCCGACACCTGGCGCCCCCGTGGTTCAACACTGACCAGATGGTTAGAATAGTATCAGTCCCGCCAGATCATTGTGATAGAAGTGGGTGTCGTGGGTGCAAATCTCTGGCAGTAACATCCAAAGAATCACTTAAGCAATTTGTCTACAAAGTACAATCATGATTTCTTGCTGTTATGCTTTATATCCAGCTGAATTACAGAGCTTTGATTTAAAACTTTTTAGAACTTTGGTCTAAAGAACGTGCTGATTGCTAAACAGACCTCTGATATAACCAGGGGAAACTACCAAAGTGAAACATGCTTTGCAAGAAAAAAAACCCCTAGAAACCTCAGAGACAGCCACATGTGAGGGATCCCTCCCACACTTGAGTGATAGAGGCCGCCGCACGTGGCAGAGCAGATTACTTCACATCATCTCAGGCAAATGTTAAACTTTATTTAAAGTGTTTAATGTTTTTAATCAAAGTCTGGTTTGATGCAGCAGCACCTGCATTCAAAAACAGATTTCTCCCATGGGACGCAATAAAGGAACCTTAACCTTAAAATAAGAATATTTACAACATCGAAGAGAAAAACGGTGTCTCACATAAATGGAGAGATGTATCAAAGAATTTCTATGGAAGAAAATGTCTGACACAGATGAAGGGAGCAGTAATGACAATTTAGTATTGCCAGTCCACGATCACCTGCCACCACGGTAACGATCATGACCCACCATGATGAACTGGGGTTATGTCTTTACATTTCCTGCATTATCTTATACCTAAATGTTAGTTTGCAAAAATGCTTGATATGTAGCTTTAATGCTGCTAATGCCTAGCAGCAGAGTTCGCATAACTGAACTACTTTAAGGCCAAGCACACCACGTCTCATTGAAGTTCTCATTGAATGCAGCGTTGCTCAGCACAATGATTTTTAGATTACATCTACAAACTGAATTCACTTCACTTCAGAGTTTTACTAGGTTGATCTCCGAACCAACACATTACATTTTGCTCAGACATAAAAGGAGGGGAATGAGCCACAGGGCAAAATGAAGCAGGAAGAGAAAAGAAGTGAAGATACACTGCAAAAAGTCCAATTTGCATACGATTAAATATGTTCAATTAAGCAATAGCCTACATCATACACTTTTTAGCTGACTTTGATTTCATCGTACCAGTCATTGTTTCAAGCTTACTTCAACTGTGCAAGTGGCAATTTTCCTGTTCTGTTAGAAGATCATTTTGTATATTTAAAGTAATACCATTCCCCATTTCATAGCTTTTCTTGTTTTAAGAGCTGCTCGTGTGCTGTTTAACACAAACTTCTGACCACATCTGTGACATAAAACACCAAACCCCTCTGAATTAAACCTAGACCTTCCCAATTGATTAATGCCATTAAAACAATGTGTAACCATTTATTTTCAAGGAAGATGCAGAGAAACTTACACACGCTTTCATCAATATCACGCTTGATCACTGAAATGTTCTCATTTCTGTTTCAGCTAAGAAAGCTATATATAAGCTACAGTCTAATCTGCATCAGTCTATTATATAAATATAGAATTCATTATTCTGCAACCATACCACTACTGTGGAATTTAATTGTCATGCGTCATGTACACAATTTAAAGTTCCTTTATAATAGTTACAGGCAGACAAAATGCAATGTCTTTAGTTTGACTTTGACAATCTGCACAACCATCGCTAGGTTCAGTGAGGCCAAATATTAAAAACATATCCTGGATTTGCTAACAAGGGTGACAAGTGTTTAAAATCTATATTCGTCATAGTCTAGGGAGCATATACATCCATCAGAAATATTTAGGCTCACTGACCTATAGTTGATGATATATCAGTCTCTAGAACAATGTGTTGCAGTAAATGCACTGACCATCACAAAAAGTAACACATATTCTCTTTTTCTCTCGTAAATATAGGAATGTGTTCTTTTATGATCTTATTCAACCATTATATATCTGCATGGGGCTTTTTTGGCCACAGTGATAGTTTGAAGTGCCTTATGTTCACTTGGCTCCTGACTGTTACGTTATAATTGGAGCTGAGGGGGAAGAGGGACCGTGGAGCTGGAGAAGACCTTGAAGCACTGACAGATGTCTCTTGTTCAGCAGCTGTGTGACGGGACTCTGAGGAGTATTTCTGATCTGATGTATTGTCGTGGAGAACAGTCACAACTCTTAACTACAGATGTACAACCTGGACACAGCTCAGACAGAATCCTGGAGTGACTAAGCAGCAATAGCAAGTGCAGGAGCACAAAGCCTGTAGTAACACACCAAAGTAAGATTCACTGCAGGGTGCTGCCTTTTAAAGCACATGTTGTTGGACACTGACATGTCATCTATTCATCTTTGCCTTTGCATGATCAGAGACTCTGTATATATGGCTCCGAGACGGCCTGTTCTCAATGGCAGCTTTCACTGAGGTCTCATGGATCTCTTTGAACAACCAAGTTTATCAAATGTAAGAATCTACACTGACTGTGTCTTTTATATGTTATTCTCTGATCCACAGGCACCTCCGGCTGTTAGTTATCATCATGTAAAGTACATTTCTGGTTCTGTTTTTAGAACATATCAATTTTGACGGACCAAGATGTTTTCTCTACCTGTGCTATGGGAGGGCTGGACCATTACGTGGAGAAGGGCTAAGGAAACAGTAATTTTCAGAGTTCCTTTTAAAGGGAATTTCCCTATAAAAGCACATGTGGCAAACAGAATTTGGCCAAAAAACTATTAGTGACCACAAGGAAATTATGAAAACGTCTTTCAGCACCGGACAGCGCCCATGCAGTCACAGTTCATGCACAATATAAACACCTTCATTTATGCCAGATGAATAAAAAGACAACTGTGCAGTTGTAATAATCTGAAAAAAAGAAGTATAAGAAAATCAGACATTTAAAAAAGAATAATTTTACTGCTAACTATATATATACTATATATGGTTTCAATGTTAGAGGATAAACATCTATCACAACCTCAGATGAGAAATCACCACAGTGCAGCCACAAGAAGAAGTGGATTACACACACACGCCATGTGATACGATCACGGCATTAGCATGGAGCCTGGGACTGGGTTGGGAGTGACTCGCTGGATGGTTAACTAAGTAGTCTTTATTTCTTATATATTTATTTTTAAGAATGAAAAAGACAGCCTACTAAACTGCCTTAGGGGCCTTGACTGGGGCATAGATTTGTGAGATAGCTATAGCCCACCCTAACCTAGTGTAGCACCTTGCCACGATCAGACATGATCAGACATGAGTGGGGTGCAGGACTGCGGTCAAGCTAGCCATTGTTTGTATCTCCTGAGTCAAACATTTTGAGTGTGGCTGTGTTGATACCATTATGGTACACGTTGAAGCGGCGCAGAGCAGCTGACAAGAGCGACTGTATCAGCCATTTTGTCACTCTCTACAGGCAATAGTTATTTTATTATTATTATTTATTTATATTTATTATTGTATTAGAGATGTATATGAAAAGACGATATGAAACCACCATCATTGAGGCACTGCTGCTTCATGATTCAGTTGTGCTCTGTGTGATTGTGTCTCAGAGTTGTAGTTCTGGACCACACTTGTAAGCTGAGCCTTTTCTGTACAAATGACCACATCTGTCTTTGTATACAGCTGCAAGGACCAACCAGAGGAGACGGATATCTCTGACCTTGCTGAGCATTAGAGGTTGTCCAACCAGTCACACCCACGAGTCCCATCAGCTATAAATGAGTTGTGGTTGTTGTTGTACAAGTACCACACTTTGTGCTTCTTCCATTGATGACACTGTGATATAATGTGTTCCTAATGTTTGATGTGTGTTTTCCGAGGTTCTTTGTGGATCCATCTGTGAGGAGCCCATTACAGTTAAAATAGATTATCAAGCACCTTCACAGTAAATGATACATTTGTGTGTCAGCAACCTTTTCTCAATGCTCCTGAGAGAACAGCAATCATTTCAAAGTGCATTTTCTTTGTGAATGCGATATGATGAGAGCTTTGCTCACAGCGCTGTACCAGGCTGTTAGTCCACACTGAATCCCTAAAATAAATGGCAGCATCATATTGACCAGTGGGAATTAGATTGTGTCTGTGCCACCCTTTTTACCATATGTTGTACGATCTGAAAGGAAATGTAAAAAATACATGTTATATAAAATTATAATTCATATTCGCTGATTTAATGTGGTGCTGGTACAGTATTCAGCATATGCTGCATATAATCACATTTTGTAGTATTTCTCTCATATACCCAACATTTGTATTGTATATTGTTATAATATTGTGTTTCAAGAACTTTCAGTGTCCACCTATCCTTATTTTCTCCTGCAACACAGACCATACGGGATAGTAGTCATGTGATTGTATGAGCTTTGTGGTGAACTACTGAGAAGTGTATAAAATAAAGAATTGCTGCCAGTCAGAGAATGAGACCAAATGTGTACCATGCTGAACACCTTCCTATATATGGTCTGAATGATCAACTCAAAAATGGATTGAGCATCTTTGGTGTGTCCGTCCCTGAACTTAGAACGGTTCATTTAGAGTTGACCAGGACACAGAACAGGTGCTATAAAAATCATTCTGTGTAGAAGATACCTGCGCCCAATGCTGAAGTCTGTCCAAGAAGATGCTGTAATTAATCATGTATAGGTTCAGGAGTACATCTCTTTCTCTGTCTTCTCTCCCCCGCTTTCCACCCATCTCTCCTTTCCTCCCCCCTTACTTTTCTTTCCTCACCCCAACCGGTCGAGGCATATGACCGCCCACATTGAGCCTGGTTCTGCCAGAGGTTTCTCCCTGTTAATGAGGGAGTTTTTCCTCTCCACAGTCGCCTGTGCTTGCTCATTGTGGGAACTGTTGGGTTTCTCTATGTTAATATTGTTTTAAGGTCTTGACCTTTAAATGTAAAGTGCCTTGAGATAATGTAAATTATGAATTGGCGCTATATAAATAAAATTGAATTGAGTTAAATTTAAGGACTGAGCACATGTCTGTGTCAGCAGCTAATTGTGAGCGAAAATGTCTCAGTGCTTTGATTCCTCCAGACTGAAGCTCTGCGAGGCTTGAAGCTGCTTGACACTGTGCTGTATCATCTCCAGAGCTGCACGTTACTGTTACTTATCACATGTTACTCAAGGGTGTGAATTTCTTCCTCACGGGGCTCCACCTACATCATTTTGCTTTTTGATAATACAACACGTTCTGTGACAAACATCCTGACAGCATCAAAGCAATGTTTCTTTAAGGTTGTGAAGAAATATTGCTCAGTCTTACAGTAACAAAACTAGAAACTTTTTGAACACACAGCTATAAAAAAGGAAAACAAATCTTAATGTTCATTAAATAATGCAGATGCATAATTTATGCATGAGGCAAACATGCTGCACTTAAGGGAGGGACCTCAATCTGAATAAAGTGCGGCTGGGAGGTGACACGTTATAGCTGAGCTGTGCAAAGACATCTGTGAAAACACATCAGGTGATGCAAACAAACCAATAAACTAAAGTGAGCCTGCTGATGTGCACATATCATTTTACAAGCCCTGTTAATCAGCGAGGCATTAAGCAATTACAGTGCCGCCTACTGCTGATGATAACAAGCACAGCTAAATCTTATCTGCCCTGTGTGCACTGTGCAGACACTCAAACAAGAGGCATCTCTAATGCAGCTTTATGGTGCTCTCTAGTGGCTCTGTGATGTTTCAACTGGCAGTGAAGACACCAGGTATATGCATTAATATCTACATAACAGATAAATAAGAGTTTTAAGGATTAAAGATGAAGTGTATTATTTACCTTTACTTGCAGTACCTCACCCCTTGAGGAGACTTCAAAGTGAATCATCCTGAAGCTGTGAATTACATGTAACAGCTCCAAAATAATTATAAGGATGAATCAAACATGCTTCTTACCCGTTGGTAAGAAGTGGTTGACGAGCCAGGAAAGAGGCAATGTGAAAGTGTCAATCGCAAGTGCCAGTTAAAAGTAACCCCCATCAAGCTCTGGTCAAATTACGCACCACCAGCTGTAACTCTACTTACAAGGAAAATACATAACTTTGGGTCTTGCATAACTAACTTCCTATTGCTTTAGATGAGAGGGTAACCATTGAGATTCTAAAGATGTGGTCAGTTTATCCAGATGAGTGAAGTGGATGTTAACTTTTGTTCTGAGAAAAGGACTCTCACCCCAGCAAGCCCTCAGAGTGGAAATGTAATTCTTCTTTCACCTTATTTGAGGGTAAAGCTGAAAACATCATAAATACATGTTTTATGGGACATTTTGCAACAACTTTTACTCTTTGTTTAATTCTATACCTGAGGAAATATTATAAGCACATGTTCTAAAGTAAAGTACAGAACATCCTTTGTGATCACATTTGAACAGCCTGGTGATTCTCTGGCATCTTTAGCTCAAACCGCAAAGGTCAAGTCTAGATGAGAGTAAAGGGCAGAGGAAGATGCTATTGGATTTATGTTTGTCAGTGACATGCAGCAATAAGCAATTTCCCCACACATGACTTATTCCTATCAATCATTCCAAAGGAACCCAATCTTACTGCTGTATTTAATGAGACACAGCATTAAACACAGCCTCTATGGAGTGAGTTATATCACCCAACAGCAAACATTATGGATGGTGTGTCAGATTTAATGTTTGTGCTGTTTTATGCTTTTAATGACTATTTTTTCATTACTTTATATACTATGCTAGGGTCCACAAAAAAGCCTGGCTCCTCTCCCCACAGAAAAAGTTGCTTCTCAAGCTCCTGAAATGCTTCAACAGAAGGTTTGCCAGTACTCCCTATCAAAGCCTTTCACTGGGAGCAGTTGACGAATCACAACAGACTAGGCCGGTTGGCCAATCAGAGCAGACATGGACTTTGCGGAGAGAGGAGCTCCAAGCAAGTGTTTCAGACAGAGGCTGAAACGAGGAACCGTAGCAATGGACATTTAGCAGGATGAGCACTTTCCCTTTGCTCTACTCCTGGTGTGGTTCCGTCCCTTTAATTGAGCCCCGGCGTATATAAGAGGGGGAGACCCTTAGTGCTGCCCTTTCTCTGGCAGCTGGTGCACACTTCCTCTTCCTGGTGACCTGGTCTCAGGTGCTGCAGACGCTCTGTACTCCTCCGCTGTTGCGCATTCACATCCGACAGTGCAGACGTTGGCAGTGTCTGAAATGTTTGTTGGCTCCCTCTCCTGTTGGTGCCTCAACCACACAACGCTGACGGGGTGTGTAAATGTTTGTCCTGGCCCTCATCAGCTATAGCCATCCAGTTCCTAATTTACCTGTACTCAACTTACAGATAGGCCGAAGTCTCGGCACCCAGCCGACACGAGCCACGCCGCTCTGCACTCGGGGCCGCTGCTGCTTTGTGGGGCTTCAATGTGCTGCCGTGTGGAGCCTGTGCTTTTGCTGCTGCTGATGAAGATTTAGTAAATTGTTTGTTTTAAAGCCGCCCTGTGCTGCTCAGAGCCTATTTTCTTTGTCTTGAGTTTAGGTTGACATGATTTTCGTTTCTTTTCTTTTCATAAGCCAGAGTTAAAGTGTTTCTTTTTTATATACATTTATTGGTACATGATTTTGGATTCAACGCTGGGTTTATGGCGAAGTTTGGATTTATTTGTTTTGGTTGTTTAATTGTTAGTGTTCTTTTGGTCTTCTATTCACCCTCCTAGCTTATTTTCTTTTATTTAGTTATTTCTTTGGGTTGTGTGCTCCAACCTGAGCCTGCTCAAGCTACACTACTGGCAGCATTTCTTTTAGTGCACCTGTAGCAAACAGGAGGGGGATAGTGAGTGGGGTTTTCTTTGTTTAATAACTTTGGGGTTATTTTGATTTTCTAATTGAGATTATTTGTGAGTTCGTATCATTTTGATATTTCTGATATTTTGAGTATCTTGTTTTCATATGGTTTCTTGCTCCAATAACTGTTCCTCTCTGTCTGCTTACTTCCAGGTGCTGAGGGCCTCACTGGTGACCTGCCCCTCTATTTTGGTGATGGTGTCCTATTGTGTGTAGTGTCCTTCCACTCCTTTTTGGCTTTGCCCTTGTGTGTGTGCGCATGTGTGCTTAGTGTTTGACATGTGGCCTGTGGTGCTCCCACTTTAGTTGACGCTTTCACTCCCCCCTCACTCACCTTAACCATAGCAGCCCCAGCCCTGGAGGAAGCCCGGTGTTTTTTTGGTATTAAGTAACGAGACTCCATTTTAGGGTAAATTCCCACTTTTCTTAATATTTATGAAATAAACTTTTGTACATTTGATTGGAAACACGTCTCCTGCTTTCTCAGCAAAACGATCTTGTGTTATCCTTGGTTTAGAATATTTTAGTTTATTGCTTTCCTCACACATTTACTTGTTCTTTTTTTTTTTTAAACCCCCGGGGTGGCGTTTTTGTTACTTCTTGATTTGCGTTAAATTATAATTTAAGTACTCCCTCGCTCGCCACAGACAGTGTGAGGAGAGTGATTCAATTCAATTCAATTCAATTTTATTTATATAGCGCCAATTCATAATTTACATTATCTCAAGGCACTTTACATTTAAAGGTCAAGACCTTAAAACAATATTAACATAGAGAAACCCAACAGTTCCCACAATGAGCAAGCACAGGCGACTGTGGAGAGGAAAAATGATGTGTTGTCATTTGATTGTATCACATGAAGTCCAACAGCTTGACAGTCAGTCCACAGTCAACAATAACCTGTCGCTAAGTTCCACCTCTGACCTCTTCCCTCCACATATTGCAGAATATATATAAATCAGATATGAGCCAATATTTTTCTTCATCTTTGAATGAAGGTCAGTGCATTTACTTGAATCGATTACATATACATAGGTCTAACAAGTCTATACTGCATATACTGTATCTCTCACTGTGTGCACTGGAGTTCAAATCCTCTCATCCTTCAACACAAGGTGAATACTTTTTACTGGACTCTCAGATGATATACACAAGATAAGAACTGTGAGATTTGTGCATGTGGCCTGGCGTTCAAAGCCGGCTCACTCAACACCAACTTATTAAGCTATTCCATCAGAATTTCAACTGTAGAATAATGCTGTGAGCTTCAAGTGAGCAAAACAGCTACAGGAAAATATAAGCCTGCTCAAAGATGTATATAAAACTCATCTTATTGAATGTAATGCAAACAAAGCTTCACCAAACACAAAAGCCATTTGTATTAATGAACTCTACAGAATGTCCACACAATTGCATTATGCCTGCATGTAAGTTGGTGACTAGCATGGGATGATGATGATAGGATGACCAGTCATGGAAATTACACTTAACTTCAACAGTTAAAGTAAATAAAAACCTCCTCCAGACAATTATTTACTTTATGTCAACATATATTGACCCACAGAGGTAGATTAATTACTGCTACACGACTATCAAGTTTTATAATTACAACTAACAGATAGAAAGACTTGAATGTGGGAACACTTGGGTGCCCCTCCCTCCTGTGTGTGGGCGAGAGTGTGTGCCTGTTTGTCTGCGTAGGCTTGTCACGATGATTACATCATCGACTTATCGTACAATATATGGACAATTTTTGCCAACCTTGAAATGTCCCATTTGTTTACTGTAGCGACCAGTGTTGGATCATGTCATCGCCCACCTATCAGAGAGTTCATGTTTTCCATAGGAACACACCTACAATCAGTCAATCATCCAGTCATAACCCCAGACCACAGTCGTAATAAGGAAGTCACTGGCAGAAGAGCCGTGAGTGTATGGTCGGTGAGGAGAGTTGTAGAGGATCGCTTTGTTTTCCTGGAGCAACTCTTGGCAGAGTTAAAGGCTGACGCTGCATGCCTGACTGAATGACCTGAGCATCGACAGTACCTTGAGTGCCCTGTACATATTGTATATGGAAATACTGTTGCATTGAACTGCAACACAGACGTTTCTCTTAACCTAATTTCCTTAGTTGTATGTTGAAGAGAGGATCTGCTGTAAACACATAGCTGACTGTTTTTGTTGTGTTTTGCCTCGATTGAACTGGATTGAACTGAATTGTGTTTGGCTTGTGAGCGGTACTGAAACAGACTTTCTACATATACAGATTGAACTCTGGACACTGAGACTGTGGCCTTAAAAGGTCTTATAATAAAAATGTAATTGTTTATCGCCATTATTTCTGGGAACAATATATCATCCAAGCAAAATAGTTAGACAGGCCTCTGTGTGTGTGTGTTAGTGTGTGTGTCTGTGTGTGTGAGTTAACACTGATTGGTTTGGTATTTATGTGTGCGAATGGTACGTCAGGTTTGGGCATGGGCTTGGTTTCGCTCTGCAGATCCATGCACTTGCAGCTGATCTCTACGAATCATTTGACACACCATGAGAACCCTGTTCTTCTTTCCACTTGCTGCAAGATTATAAAGTTCAACTAAGTGGTAGTATTTGGTAACTTACCCTAATGTGGTTGGCTAACGGTGTTAGCTAAGCTAAAGGTTCACTTACATGAGCAACCTTGATGTATGTAAGCTAATGCATATGAAAAGCAGAAGAAAACTGAATCAAAGGCAGCCATGATTTGCTGGCACCTTGAAAAACTGATGTGGGCAGCTGTGGCAGAGGGATAGAGTGGTCCTCCTCCAACAATAAGGTCGGCAGTTAGATCCCAGTATTCCCCATGTGCTCATCAAGACTAGAAGAGTGCTATACAATACCACATGACATCACAAACAACAAATAGTGTAGTGTAAAATTTGAATGAGAGTACATCGAACAACAACAAAAAGGTTTTTCCTAATTTAATTACAAGATACATGCAATCTATTCTATTGTCTTTGTTCCATTTGCACTAACTTATAGTTCTAATCTTATAAGATTATATTAATTTAACTGATATTGCAAATGCAATATGATTCACTTTTTGCAGGACAGATCACTTTTCCATTACAATTTTCTTTTTCACTTAAAGACTATTAAAATCATGATGTAATATTTGTTGGAGTCTATACCAAACACATGTTTTTCATGTGTTTGGTATAGACTTCATTCAGCACTTCATTACAATGCTCCTTTTAAAGAAATTATATTTTTGATATTGCACCTGGTCATATTGTAATTTTGCCAACATTTCAATGAATTGTTCAGCCCTACATTGAAGAGAAACAGTCAAATGTGACAAATAAACCCTGATTTTAACATCTGGTTTGAAGGTCCTCTCCATGCTTGTCAGCTACTACCATGAGGACATGAGGAAGGTTGTGGTTAAACATGTGGGGTCCCTGGAGATCATGAACGTGACTGACCATCTTGAAGACAGTGCTTTGCGAGTTTTTGGACCAAAGCTTAAATTTTAAGGGGCTCTTTACCCATTCATTTTGTTTGACCTGAAACTGCAAAGGAGAGCATACATAGCTGACAAACGCTGACTTTTCCCAGCTCAATGATCTCACATCACCCGACCATATGGTGGCATGAGACAGTTCAGCATGTGAGCCCTTCTATAATAGTATAATATTAAACCTTCATCATATAGTTCTTTATTATTTACCATGGCAACACTCTGTTAACTAGTCAACTTTGATAGACAATAAAGTGTAGCTTAAAGGTAGGAACATTAGTTGTTGTTGCTCTCTGGTGGTCGTGAATATTATTAACTGCCTATTCTCTTTTTCTATACTTCTATTGTGGTGACTTTACCTGACAACCTTGGTGCAGGCACCAGTAATGATCACTGCTAGCTGCCATAGGGACTTTGCAATAAAACAATCTGGCGCATGTCACAACAATCTCATCTATGTAAATGCACTCCCCTCAACTCCTAAACAGGTCCAGTCCTATAATCACCATCATTACCCCTCACAGACCCTCTGCAGATCCCTCAGGATCACAGCCCTCTGATGCAATTCATAAACATTTAATCTGAGTACCTCAACAACCTCTTGTACCCCCCTCTTTTAGTTCCACTCCTGTTTTTGAATTACCTTGGACTCCCCCTCTCCCTCAACCCTGGCTGTCAGACAGGTAGCTGTTGTCATTTGAAGAAAATTCAAATGCAATCCCATTTTTCATTAGTTTTACTTCATTCATCTTGGTTTTATAATTAACTGCAAAAAACCCTGCACTCATTTTAACAATCACGAGATTTTGCTGAGCTTTTGTTACATTTTTGTTCTTAACCATACATCTGGTGGCAGGTTTTCTGAGCTTTTTACTTCTGCCTCTTTAACTGCTTATAATTCAAATTCCAACACAGAGGAGCTGGTCTCCCTTTTTTATCACACCTGCCAGACGGTCCTGGACTCTGTGGCATCTAACAATAATAGCCTGGCTTAATTAAACCAACCAGACATTAAAAAGAGACAGTAGGAGAAAGGCAGTTAAAGAGGCAAGAGCTTCCTTCTTTTCTAACTTGATTTCAATTAATTAATATAATCACAGATTTTTATTTAAAATAAAAGAATCCATCATAACCCCCAGCCCCTGTCCATTTTACAGATGCCTCACAAGTGTGAGAGGTTTTTAAATGCTTTTTACAAGCAGAGTGATATCAGGCAACAAATCACTCTTCATTACATTATATTACATTTCATTTAGCTGACACTTTTATCCAAAGCGACTTATAATAAGTGCATCGACCATGAGGGAAAAAACCCAGAGCGAGAATCAAGTAAGTAAATTTTGCTTCAAAAAAGCCAAACTACAAAGTGCTACAATATAAGTGCCATATAAGTGCAAAAAAAATAAATATATATATATATATATATATATATATATATATATTATGATCAAATATGGTGCCCGCATTTTTCATGCCGTATTTTCACTCATTTCACTAAGTCCTCCACAAACAACACATACATCACCCCTTAGCACAACTACTCAACAAGAAAATGTGTGCGTTTCATCAACTTACCATGGTTATTTTTGACGTTTTGATGGTAAATGTGCAGTGAACCGTGCTGCAAAAGTGCCTTTTTCTGAATTTGCAGGAAACAGGAAGTTTGATGTGACCCTGGTCTCCGCTGATTGGTCAAATGCCACAATCACATGGCCTGTGATGTAGGTTGACCTTTGCTGATAGGCTGGGTGAAGACCACATGAATCTTGAACTCACTGAGACAGGGGTGGGCATGATATCTAACGTGTGCGGAAATTACCAAAAGTAGTTACTTGCCCAATAATGGGATAAGAAAACTAAACATTGCGACAGCACTACAAAATGAAACATTCAGTATGCAGTGAATTTAATATGGATTTGTGAGGGATTTCGGACACAGCCTTTGTGTGTGTGTGAATGTGTATTAAGAAATTCTGATTGGTTTGGTATGCTGGGGATGTGAGTGTGTCTGATTGGTGTGAAAGGTCTGGGACATGGTTCCTCCTCTGCAGGTCCCCAGCAAACCTGCAGAGGATTTTCTCTATTCACCTGCTGCAATATAAGAACCCTGGTCTCTCTTACCCCTTTTCTATCCTGTGGAGAGAAACAAACAGCATGTAACGAAAGGAACTTCATTACTAGTAACTGTAAGCCTATGCCTTGTAATATTGCACAAATGGGGATTTGTATTTATTGCGCTTTTAACAAATACTATGCACATAAATAACGGCACTTCACAGTTTCATAACATTAGGAGTCTGGGAAGAGCTAATAAAGAGAGTGACACTTTATTATTTATATAATTTTGTCTAATAATCAAGCAAGATACTAAGAATTAATAAACACCTGTTAATGGTAATGTCCAATTACGTTAACCACTGGCACAGTATTTAAGGCACCAGTTTACCCTGTCACGTGACTTTAAACATTGGGGGAGTGAGCTGGCTGCAGTCAGACTATGCAGTTGCAGCCTCTGTGACTTCATAACTCTGATTGGCTGAAGGTTTCAGTGACACACATGACATGTCTTATGTTTTATGTTTTTAGGAATTAAGATGCATTTTTTGCTTTGTATATGCATAAATATGTTAAAGGTGTTGTAGATGCAAAATTTCCAATACAGGAATAATATCTACTTTTTACCTGGTTATAAAAAATATATATACTGACTGTCAGATCAAGTCTGGTTGTTTTTGAATGTGGTTTTCTTCTTTAGTCACTTTTTGATTGAGCCATACTTCAGGAGTTTGATTACACTGGAATATCTAATGTTGCTGCCTCACTTTAGAGTTAAATGTTGGTCGTTAAAAATCTTATTTGAATGCAGTTTGCAGAAGTTTGATCAAAACGCTCATTCTTGGTCTGGACCAGGGTAAATTGTGCCTGCTAAAATAAATAGAAAAAACTTAGGTTGACTTAAAGGTACAGTGTGTAGAATGTAGGGACATCTAGTGGTGAAGTTGAATGTTGGGGCTGAATACATTTTAAAATGTCGGAAAGCTGATAATTCACCGTCCCCTGAATATGACTGTGAAAATGGCTTTGAAATATTATGTTCATCAGCACCCCTAGATGGCAGTAGACAGCCAAGTATGGTCCTCATTCATCTGCATATGACATAAGAAATAGACTTAGTTGTTTTGGATTTGTCTATCTACCCCTAATGTTTTTTTATGATTGAATATGTATCATGAACAGCAAGTAGATTCAGCATGTCAACGCTCCTGCTGCAGATGAGCCAAGCATGTTCAAACAGACTGCATGTACTGTGGACACACAGTGAACACATGAAAGAGAGTTGAGGGAGTCGGAGGCAAGTGCCAGTGAACTCACTGTGAACTCTGCCTCTCATGTTTCCTCAGCTTTCTGAATGAACACTTAAAAGGAGTTCTGATATAAGACACAAGACTTACGTTATTGACTGACTACAGAAAACTCTATGTTCTATTTTCAGTGTTTATAATAGATATATAATATAAGAGTGGCACAATATATGGATATATAATAGCCAGCAGATTAAAAAGTTTTAGACAACAATATAACCCAAACATTTAATTAAATAATGACATTAAAATAAAATAAAAATTAATACCATGCAAAACACCATGAATTAAATAAAGTAATAACACCCCACACAATTGCTTTATCGCAAACATAGGCATTTGGTATTTACAATTCCTAAAACAACTCACTGAGTTTCAAAATGATGAGGCCTTTCTTCTCACCATTCAGCCATGAGTGAGTAGGACGCAGGACTTTCTAATCAAAAATGTGATGTTACATAAAGATTCATGATTTACAAAGAAAATACAAAAAATGTATAGATATACGTTTTTATCACTACTACTGAAAATATTAAAATATTTTTAACAAGCCACAGCAAGGGTGAAGGATGAAAGATACGTCTTGTGCTGGGATGCATCATCAGTGATGTTACCTGGGGTGTTTCAGGTCTTTCAACATCATCCACCCTGTCCCAGGTGACCCAGCCAGGTTTGGTCAGCCCTGAGCTAGTGTCCCGGCAGCATTAATGGGATCTTTCCTCTCGATCCAAAGCCACCTGATGGCTTTCTCTACGGCTTTAGTTGTAGAATTGATGGGTCTCCTTTTCTTCTTCCCTGTAATGTTCAGCATTGTAAATGGTTTGCAAAGTGATGTTGGTGTTGGCAATGGCCGTGGTCACACTGTCAGGAATTGCCATTAGGCCTGGTCAGGGCGCAGACAATAGTGGCTGACTCTAAGAGCTTTTACTCTGCTGGGAAGGTTTTCCAAGGAGCCATTTCCAGAACAATGTCGACAGGAGGGTGTTCTGCTCTTGCCCCAGACATGTAGGTCTGCTCGTACCTCCTCTTAAATGAGCTGTTGCAACTCCTTGCCCTGGGCGTTGTTGACCCTGTCAAGACTTCACCACCTCCTGAGATTTGCCTGCAATCCACTTCCTGCCCATTTGAGCCTGGATACCTTTGGTTACTTCTTTTGAGTCACTGAGCTTTCATTACTGCTATCTGTGTCCGTGACACACAGATTCTTCAGTGAAACTTCTTTTTTGGAGCTTTAAGGTGTTACTGATGGTGTATATAGCACTGCTAATGCTGCATGGTAGTCCGAGCCTCCTGTTGATGGGCACCGCATTCACCAGCAGAGGCCACAGGCTTTGGGGTAGTGCTGGTAAATCCAGGCCTTGAAACTTCCTGGCAGGCCTGACTTGTCAACCTTGGTGAGCTAGGTCCTCAGCTCTTCGCTGGTGTTCTTGATGGCAGAAGTGTTTTTGAGGCTGCAGTTCAAGACCTTCCTGAGGCACATGACTGCTCAGTAACGGACAGGATGGTGGCTCCAGCAATAGAGGGTTAGGACCAGAGACCTGTATTTTGTTGGCTTAAAAATCTTCCTTGCACAGGTGATGAGTATCTTGGCCTTGACGAATCCATCTGCTGCCTGGGATCAGTGTTGTCATGACAGTCAGGTAATCCTCGGAAGCTCTTATAGGTCCTCTGCATTCAAACTCTGCTGTCTTGTCAACTGTGTTTATAGCAAGGGTGAAAAGGATTACTGAGATGGTGCAGCCAATTATGGTGTCTTTCTCTAGCTGATGCCAGTTGGATGTGTAAGACCCTGCAGTGACTTGTAATCTGACATTGTAATAGTCCAGGATAAGGTTTTAATTTTGCTGAGAACATGATGTGGATTCAAAGTGATTTTGTGTGGTACTGAACCACACATATTTGCCAAATCCAGTCACAATACAGTTAGGTCTCCTTTTTCTTCTCACGCCTCTCTGATGAGTTTCCTGACTGCACCAGTGTGTTCCAGACAGACGGGGATTCCAGGGATACCACCTTTTTGAACAGTGGTGTCAATGTTTTTGTTCCTCAGAGGGATCTCAATCTTAATGATATGATATGCAATCACCTTTAGGCTAGCAATTAGCATACAAGTATACTTTAGGGAGACTAAATAATGAGAATACAAAATGAGTTAATAGTTACACCAACCTTGAAATGATAAATAAAAACAATCGATAAAATTGTAAGATGGATAACGGAAAAGAGATAAGAGGATAAGAGACAGTGATTTGACCAAATATGTAAATGAACCTAAGAGGACTTGCTCAATAAAATGGCAGCAACTTAATCCAGTGACCTAAAAAAATGGCAGAGGAATTGCATAAAACAAGAAAAGGTGGGGTCCAACAATAAAGTTAAAATCGAGAAGAGTCCTTAAGTCCAAAACAGTTGTGACTTTCAGATCCAGTTTTCAGTGTCAACACTCAACTGCAGGTCCAGGCTGGGTGTTGGCTCCTGAAGGCCTGGTTTGTTTACCACCTATTAAGGCCTGTTCCCTCAAGCAAAAAATGATTTGTAGAATTTAGGTCTGAATCATTAATATGATTTCTAAAATGTTTATTTCTGTTCAGCAGAGTATAAACAGTATTTATTTAACTATTTGAGATCCATCACAGAGTAATAAAATGGAAAGTGAGATTAACCAGTCCCTCCTACACTTTCATTATCCTCGGGGTGTTTCCTATTCAAGATAAACATAGATTAATTCATCTATACCCCTTAGAAAAAAGATTTATCAATCTGATGTACATTGGGATACATTGAAATAAGAACAAATATAAGGGAGGCTTCCTGTCCCACTTTACTTGTCTTCTCTTCCTGCAACTCAGTCAACAGACATGTGCAGGGATCCCTTCACTCCCTCTGTTTCTCTCTAACATGCAGCCTGATCGTGGAGCAGAAGATGTGAGTTGGGAAGAAGAATGACAGCCAACCGTAATGTGGATTAAGACACTGACAGAGTGCGCCAGTTTCAAAGGCCCTGCTGTTCCAGCATGACAAGCTTAAAGATAATGGTCCGGAGCCAAAATATATTTGTTCAAGCAGAAGGTTCATCTTTTCAAAATTATGATCTTCTTAAATTAGGGTGATGAGTGAAGTACTAGCTCAGTGATATAATGCCACCTAATCTCATTAAGCACCTCAAAGCTAACACTGAATATGATCAATTCCTTGTAGATTCATGTATTCTTTATACAGTGTATATGGTTTGAACAGAATCAGATGAAAGGGAAGGTTAGCATTGGTTTTCAGCTGTTTTCACAGAAACACGTCTGTTCCAGTTTTGTTACCATGGTGACGGATAAGTTGATAAACTGACACATTCGTTTTTACTTTAGATTTTTGCCATTGTTAGAAGCACACATTACTTACGATGATGTCAGAAATAGAGATCGCAGAGATTGGAAGTGCAAGAGACCTTCAGACCATAGTTGCTCAGTTGTTCCAACCAGCCAACCACAGCAGCTGAACCTAACATTAGTTTAATACATTCTCTATCCACCTACCTCATCCAAAAAAAAATTACTTTACAGAGACCTGGCTGCATCACAACATCCGGGATCAACTCATATCAGATGCATCAGACTCTGGTCGGAGGAGGGGACGTGTTTACATCAATGATGTAGTCACTATGGAAACAACAGTGTTTATCAGATGTCACTGTTTGTTACAGCTATTTAATAATTTTGAGTGTATGGCCCATATTATATTCATAAATCACAATTTTTCTCAAAGGGCTTAACGAGGTGCAACATCCTTTGTTCTTAACCCTCAGGAAGAACCTCAGAACTGTTTTATCTAAATTCCACATCCCTGCCAGGGGAAGAAATTCTCTTTTTGTTTGTTTGTTTTATGTGATGATGACAAAGATAATACCCAACCAGAGAGCCTGAATAAATGGAACAGCCTTGTGGTCAAGTGACAACAGCATCAATACAGTGTCCCCAATGAAATGCAGCACTCCGGGCTTCAGAGAAACTCTCTAAACTAAGGGCACTCTCATGCCCTCTCATTCTCATGCTGTGCTGCAAACCTAGACATGGAGAGAAATCTAGTAACCATCACCATTATCATTAACCAGTTTACAATGGTGACAAAATCAAATGTCATGTTGGTGCACAGTCAATAACATACTGCTCAACGAAAACCTGAGCCCAATGGATACCAAAAGTAACTGGAACTGTTTTCAAAACCCAGGGGAGATAAGGCAAATTAACCTGCTGCCGTATGAACAGGACAGCTACAACAAGCTGTTCAAATCCAGTCCACCAGGCAGATGATGATGCTATATATCAAGCAACACTACATTAAAGTAAACAAGGATGGGGCTGCTGTTGATCAGGAGGCACTTGAGCACTGGTAACAAAGTATATTCAAAACACCTAAAAAGCTCCACTTTAACTAAGTAAACAGAATAAACGCTTGAGGAGATTGACTGGCTGAATAAAATGCTGGAGAACTCAACTAATCAGGCGTCCTCTGTGCAGCGACAGTTTCCTGTACTTAAAGTGCCAGTGCCTCGATAGCCACCTGTTGGCTGTCAGCTGCAGTATATGTCCCACTTCCTCCATTTTAGTAGATGACAACCCAACTAAAAAGTCACAGTTCATGTCAAATTAATTTTCATCATGATGGCTTCTGTAGTTTCAAAGGTAGTTAACACTGATGAATATACAATTGGTCATTTTTCTGGTTCAGTTTGGTGTTAATATGACATTTTATTCTATGAAAACTGTGTGAAAAGTCATGATTGACAGCTGAGATATACTGTCAATAAGACCTTGCTGCTGGTTCCAAATGTGTAAAATGGCAGCAGGATATTTTGGCTTCATTTCGGGATAGTAGGATGAAGTGGACACTTTTTGTCCACCTTCATTTACAGTCTATGATGGAAACTGCTCTCTTTTTTTATTTTAATACTGTCATGTATTAGTTGGTAGAGTTGTGTGTTTATTTGCGTGAACCAAAAATCTCATCCTCCTGACAGCTGCCAAAGGTCAGTGTCAAGAAGAAAATTCTTAATAATACATGACAATGTCCTGTAACATCAATAATCCAATGTATTCCCTGATTCATATGTAACAGTTGCATTGTCTTGATCAATTCTTATTCACATCATTGTGCATGTGTTGTCAAACAATAAGATGTTGTTTTCATGTGGTTATCCTAGATGCATGTGTTTTCTTAGGTTGAAGTGCATTGAGCTCTCAGGGCCACTGTACATGAAAATAAAATTGGTCTCAACATTTCACTGTTAAGTAATTGTAAATTGATGGCTGGTGAAATCTATGGACTATTTTATAACTGAGAGTGACTGAAAAAGATTATGAGTCCAATTTTCTTACAGGAGCTGTTTTCTTAACTGGACACACATAAGCTGCTGTTAAACATGCACTGAACTCCTGAGATCCTCCGGAGGTTCTCTCTCTGCATATGTTCAAATTTCCATGTGTGGATTTACTGTCAGTGAGTGGGGGGGGGGGTTGATGATGAGGATTTGTTGACATGTGAAGGCGTCTGGGCAGAGAATCTCCTGCTGCGGAGATGGTTCAGACCCGATTCTCTGGAGGTGCAGTCCTTATATGATATGACATAACATACAGTGAAGCTCCTTAGTCCTTACTTCACCCAGACCTAATAGTGAGGAAGGAGCACCATTGCAGCACCTGGTGGCAGAAAAGAGAACCGCATATTGGATTTAATGAGGATTGTGCATAGTTGAAGGAAACTGCATAATAATTGCAGGATCCCAGCAAGAATGCCTCAAGCACAAGTAGCAACACTGAAGTGCTGTCACTGTTTAGTAATTAATGAATGGTGTGGTAAAATGTAAAACTGCTCAAGTTTTAAAAAAAACAGCAAGTGGGTGAGCAGGTGAAAACCTTTGCACTTGTTTTTGCATAAAAGCAACTAGCAGCCTCACAGAGTCCATCAAGCTGCTGAATCATCCCATTAGTACCATCAAAACGGCTCAAATCACACATAAAAAGGTCAGTTTTATCTACATCCTCGTGGGAAAGGCCCCTCCTCCCTTTTCCAATACCACCAGCATTACCACCTCCTCCTCCTCACACTCCCCCCACTTGGCATTGCCAATACACCTTGTCAACCAAGTCTGGATTATAAAACACATCATCTATCTGTGTTAGTTTCCTCTCTTACCTGGGTAGAGGACCCAGATAGCAAAATTAACTCAGCTGCCAGAGAAAAGTTAGGCTCAGCATCCATTCATTGCTTTACTCCTGTACAAATGGAGCTGGAGGTTAAAATCAAATCTACACACTTTTGTTGTATTTCTTTAATATTGTTAGTCAGTGCTTGTACCAACCAAACCTAGATGACCTTTTGTCACCCTTGGTAACCCTGATGATGTCACAAAGGTTGTCTTTTATAGTTTATAACAGATAGCCAAGTTTAAAAAAACAAAACAAATCACTGCATACTCTAAAAGTTAGATAGTCCTTAGCCGAGCTATCTAATGCTATGTCATGCTATGCTAGGGTCAGTCAACATTACCAAGTCTATGGAGGGAGAGTGCTTTGCACATTCACCTGTAGGGGTAGACTCTCCCAATACCTGTTGGGATGAAGGGGTAGGGCCAAGTGTTAGGGCTTAATAGACCTCGAAACAAAGATTTTTCTGAGCCTCACTTCAAACCAAGCAGTATGTAAACTTCCCAGAATGACTTGCGAATCACTTGCAAGCTGGGAGAGACCCGCAAATGTAGCAATTTCTCCATTAAAACAGATTTAAAAACTATGATATTAAATGTAATATATTAGTTTAATATTGTTTCAATGTATTCAGTAAACATTTTTCACAACGGCCTTTAAAAAAAGCTCATAGCATGCTAGTGTTAGCATGTTCGCAACCTTTTTTTTTGCATGATAATCCCCTATTGTCACATAATTGTATCTTTGAAGATACACAATACACTTGAATCAGCCAGAGTATAGCAGCAATGTAACTGAACTTAACTGCTCCTAATAACACAATAGCATTCTGACAGGGTTGCATACAGACCACTGCTAGCAGCCTGAAGCTGTGTGCTTCTGATTTATATGTGAAGTAATGCAGATCATCCAAGCTTTTCAATTTCAAATTTCATTTATTCACCTGCAATAGCATAGATGTTATTATATTATATGTCTGTCACTTTAGTAACTGCATTTATTTAATATCTCAACAATGTTATTACAATGGCTTCCCCATCAAAACGTTTTGTCTCATCTGTTTACATCGACGACTGCAACTCTGCTTGGTGCCTCTGTTACCAGAACTAGACTGAACCCAAATGTGAGATACAGACAGAGTGAAAGGTTTAAAAGATAATTTATGACGAGCCTAAGTGGGGGGAGCAGGCTGGAGAAGGTGAGGCAGGCAGATTTGTGGCTGAAGGCTGGGCTTGGCCTAGAGTGGTGGATTGAGCTGCTGATCCTGAACACAGGTCACAAACAATCAGCTCAGGGACAGAAACACTTCATGAGATAATTCTAGAAAATAGCCAGCCTGCCTGCTGCCAGGTTGGTGACGAAAAAACATGATGATTCTGTCCTGCTAGTTAGCTGTTATGCAGCACTACTCTGGTATTAAGAGTTCGGCCACTAGGGGCTGCTGTAACACCAGCCGCAGCCCTGTTATGAAACCTGTGTTACCCTTTGTCTGACTGCAGCACTGCTGCAATGTAGACAGACAGGGGTGGGGACCCTCTCCTTCTCTCACTGCTCAGTGTCTCCTCTTACTCCATGTGTGTTTTGTCTTACTCTTACTGCAGCAGTGCTGTGTTGTAGACATTTACAGGGCGGGGTCTGTCTGTCTGCTTGTCCCCCTTTCATTTTAATTATTGTCTTGATTATGCATCTATAATTGTATTCAAGAAGCAGGATAAAAAACAATAAATATATATGAAAAGATAAATGTCAGTTAATAGATGTAAACCATGAGCAACAAATTCTTTAAAAACACAAGCTTCATTGAGATTGAACATCTTGTCGATAGCTCTGTAAACTTATTGCGATTAACATTAGACTCCATAGCACCTCTAAAAAAGAAGCATGTCAAACAAAGTAAATTAGCTCCCTGGTATAATCTCAACACATGAATTAAAACAAGCATCAAGAAAACTAGAAAGGAAGTGGTGCTCCAACAACTGTGTTGAAAATCATGTAGCCTGGAAAGATAGTGTTAGAGCATATAAGAAGGCCCTCCACAAAGTAAGAGCTACTCACTACTCCAGATTACAGCAATAGAGGAAAATAAAAACAACCCCAGGTTTCTCTTCAGCACTGTAGCTCGGCTGACAGAGAGTCACCCCTCCATTCAACCCAGTATCCCCCCTTCCCTTAATAGCAATATCTTTATGACCTTCTTTAATGATATAATTCTAACTATTAGAAATAAAATCTACAATCTCCTGTCCTCACTTGACATTAATACACCATCAAGCACAGAAACCTCAGTAACAGCTGAGAATCCTACCAATTACTTAGACAGCTTCTCTCTGATCACCCTTGATCAGCTGAACACAACAATCTCATCCTCTAAACCCACAACTTGTATCTTAGATCCTATTCCTACAAAATTACATGAAGAAATTCTACCTCTAATTAATATTACTTTACTGAATATAATCACTCTATCAATATCATCAGGATATTTACCTTGGTCATTTAAGCTAGCTGTAATCAAACCTCTTCCCAAAAACCCACCCTGGACCTGGAGGTTTGAGCCAACTACAGACCAACATCCAACCTCCCTTTCCTGTCTAAAATCCTTGAGAAGGTTGTAGCCAATCAGCTGTGTGAGTTTCTCTAGGAAAGTCATGTGTATGAAGACCTTCAGTTGGGGTTTAGTGCTCATTATGAGTCATCTGTGTGCAACAAAGTTAACAATGGTGTTCCACAGGGTTCTGTGCTCGGCCCAATTTTATTGTTGTTATATATTCTTCCACTAGGAAACATTATCAGGACACACTCAGTAAATGTCCTCTGATATGCGGATGACACCCAGTTAAACTTATCAATAAACCCAGAACCCAGTGTTATCAATTAACTAAACTTCAAGCAAGTCTCAAGGACATAAAAACCTGGATGACCCAGAATGTTCTCTTATTAAACTCAGATAAAACAGAGGTTCTAATACTTGGCCCTAAACACCTTAGAGATTATCTAATGATATAGCTGCACTAGATGACATTGGCCTCGCTTCCAATGAAACAGTCAGGAATTTGGGAGTCATCTTTGATCCTGATTTGTCCTTTGATTCTCAGTTAAAACTAATTTCTAGGACCGCCCTCTTTCACTTATTTATCATTTAAAAAATCAGTGTCATCAATCAATGTCCTGTCTCAAAAAGATGCCGAAAAACTGGTCCATAGACTTACCATAGAATTGCAATTCCTTGTTATCAGGCTCCAGCAGGAAGTTGTTAAAGACTCTGCAGCTTGTCAAAAATGCTGCAGCACGTGTCTTGACAAGAACCAGGAAAAGAGACCACATATCTCTTGTATTAGCTTCACTACACTGGCTTCCAGTTTAATCGACAATAGAATTTTAAATTCTCCTCCTCACCTACAAGGCCATTAATAATATGGCACCATCTTACCTTAAAGAGCTCATAGTACTATATCACCCCACTAGAGCACTGCATCCCCAGAATTCAGGTTTACTTGTTGTCCCTGAAGTCTCTAAAAGTAGAGTAGGAGCGAGAGCTTTCAGCTATCAAGCTGCTCTCCTGTGGAATCATCTCCCAGTTTGAGTTTGGGAGGCAGACACCCTCTAGACACCCTCTCTATGTTAAAGAGTAGGCTTAAAACCTTCCTTTATGATAAAGCTTATAGTTAGAGCTGGTTCAGGTTTGTCATAGACCTTCTCTTAGTTATGCTGCTATAGGTATAGAAAGTCGAGGACACATGACACACAGATATTCTCTTTCTTCTCCTTCCTTATCACATCAAAGAAATGAATATCTCATCAATACATGTTACTGACTTGACTTCTTCCCTGGAGTCCCTGTGCCTTATCGTTCACAGATCCACATCATGGATTATGATGGTGTATTGCGAATTAGAGATTGTGATCATAATTGCTGATCCTGTATCGTATTGGTATTTCTGATTGTAGTGGTGGACTATGATCAAGGTGGCAGATGATGGTGGAACCTGATGGCGGCAGTGGTTCACGATAATGGATTATGATGGTGACTCCTGATTGTGGACTATGACTACAACAAGACTGCTTGATATACAATATAACTACTGAGATACTTGACCATTACTGACAATATTACCTCAATTCATTTACCTTCCATCATACTACAATCTGTTTATTCTAACCAATGCTGTAAATTCTCCATTACACGTGGTATCTATTGCACTTCTGTCCGTCCTGGGAGAGGTATTCCCTCACATGTGGCTCTCTCTGCATTCTTGTTCCCCTATTTAAAGGGTTTTTGGTCAACAAGTTTTCTTGTTGAGGGTTAAGGGCAGAGGATGTCACAGCTTGTTCAAGCCCTATTAGACAAATTGTGCTTTGTGAATATGGGCTGTACAAATACAATTTGATTGATTGTTTGATGAATGAAACACAAATACCCACTACAGTAACACAAAATATGCAGTATGTAGATGTACAAACCATTCAGAAAAACAGGGCAGTATTATTATTCATGTCACATCTGGCTCTTCTGATTGCTCTGGCAGCTAGATTAGGCAGAGATCTGATGCTGATGCTCATCATGAATGAAACTCAACACACTCACAGAGAGGGAGAGAGAGAGAGAGAGAGGGCAGAAACTCACCGAAGCAAAAATGACATACGCATCCAGAAGCAGATGAACAATGCCAGACACGTGTGGTTAAAAAATACAGTACTCAAATCTTTATTGGAAATGTTGCTAAAGATGTGTACAAAACGATTCCCCCCGATTATATTCAAACCATGTTGATAGTGAACTCTGTTGTCCTCACTGTGACCTCAGCGTAACCCTCCTGCTCTGTCTGCCTGCACAATGTGTGATGCTGCTATGTACAGTGCACTGCTGACGACATAGGAAGGAAGGAAGGAAGGAAGGAAGGAGAACAGTATGAATGAACGCTGCAATACCCCAGGGCCGGTTCTGTCAGGTTGGGTTTGAGAGCAGGTCTATTAGCTGACAGCTCTGCTAATTGTTGCTCATTATCTTCCCACATTTGCTGCAGTAACAGCATTGCACCAGTAAGTGTACTGGACCCACTGACCCCCTCTGAATGGGAGATATGGACGAAAGCACTCAGGAGAGCCCCAGCCTGCTTCAGATGCTAAGGTAGACTGTCAGAGTCACTGTTTGAGAAGGGTCTGGTGCTGAAGGAGCTGACACTTGCAGCTGTACATTACAACACTGACCAAAGCGTGATGAGTTAAGGTTCCGTCAGCAATGACGTTTCTCTTGGCTTACTTTGTGACAAAGCTGCAAATTCAGTTGGAGCTTTTGGATGATGAGAGTGAAATATGTTTTTAAGTGACTGTTGATGGCACTGTTTTGATCAGTTACCATGGTGGCCAAATAGAATGTGAAAGGAGAATCATGCAGATGAAGTTGTAGCAACACAAGATCAAAATTAAACCCAAGCTCCCAACAAAGCAGGGGAAGTGAAATAATTCAAACCACACTGATTTAAGACAGGTAAAATGTAAAGACGCGAATTAAAAATCCAGCTCTAGTACAACACAGTGTGGTTCAGTTTGTGTATATAGTAGTTCATGTCTGAAACTCATTAAAGCTATTTTCTGGCATGAACTCTGGAGAATATCCACAGTTTGTCTTTCCCATATGAACAATGCAGCAGGAGTTTCTAAGCTCAGATGTGTTCAGAATGACAGAGGTGTCGATCTTTTGTAAACAAACACACGTAATCTGAGCAGCAGAATTATCACGTTACATCCTGCCTCTGCTTAATATCTTCCACCATCACCCAAATTATCACCTTGAAATTCCA
Source organism: Paralichthys olivaceus (assembly GCF_024713975.1). Classification (NCBI taxonomy): domain Eukaryota; kingdom Metazoa; phylum Chordata; class Actinopteri; order Pleuronectiformes; family Paralichthyidae; genus Paralichthys; species Paralichthys olivaceus. Next base: position 2,731,960 of record NC_091093.1, on the reverse strand, counting down.
CATGGTTTATTTATTCCATTTTGCATTTTCCATTAATTGTCATCCCTAAAAAATGATCTTCCTCATTGAAAATAGATTTAATATATTTTGTATCTGATGCTGCATTGTGTGTTCTTTTGGAGTTGGAAATCCATAGAATAGAAAATTCATGTCTGTATGATTTGAGACTGAGTATTAATTAGCTCCAACAGGAGCTGGCGTCCCTTTTACTCAAGTTCTGAATAGGTATTTACATGTAATAACTGTTATGGTGTAGATCCTATGGTGTGTTTGTTCTGATATGAATTAGCTGCATTGGAAACCTGAAGTCCGTTAATGATGCTGAGTCATATTAGCAGCGGGCTGTCTTCATTACTCAGCAATGATTAAACATCAACATAAAAGACATTCTGTCTCTGTCACTTTTACTGAAACAACAGCAGGCAGCACAAAACACCTCATATAAGAGTCTGTCATCAATAACTTTTGATCATTGTTCAAAAGGCATTGACATTTCATTCATGGAAGCAGGTGATTATATGGTAGACTCCCTATTAAAGTCTAAGCACTGTTTGTGAATGAACTCTTAATCTGCTTAACTTGGTAAATGAATAATTGAACAACCAATCACACTTGTATTAAATATTTTTAAATTGCTCTGTTGAATGCAAAACTGTTGTTTGTGTGAGAACAACTGAACACCTACACCTACCCACCACAATGCCCCCTTCCCCCTCTACCAGAGCGTCACCCCTTTTCATCCTGGAGAGGGACGTTTACAAGGTCTTAAGGAGACAGAGTTCTCGGAAAGCAGCCAGGCCTGACTCTGTCTCCCCATCCGCCCTGAAGCGATGTGCCGATCAGCTGTCTCCAATGTTCACAGACATTTTTAACACCTCACTGGAGACAAGTCAAGTGCCAGCCTGCTTCAAATCCTCCACCATCATCCCCAACCCCCAACAAACAAGGACCACAGGACTTAATAACTAAAGACCGGTCGCCCTGACTTCTGTGGTAATGAAGTCTTTTGAATGTCTGTCCTGTCCCACCTCAAGGACATCACCAACCCCCTTACCAGACCCTCTTCAGTTTGCCTACAGAGCCAACAGATCTATTGACAGTGTTATAAATATGGCTCTCCACTTCATCCTCCAGCTCCTGGAGTCCCCAGGAAACACGCCAGGATCCTGTTTGTGGACTTTAGCTCTGCATTCAATGCCAATGCTCCAGGACAAGCTCTCACAGCTGAGGGTGCCTGACTCCATCTGCAGGTGGATCACAGACTTCCTGTCTGATAGGAGGCAGAGCTGGGGGAACATCTCTCTGACCCCCAGACCATCAGCACCGGATCCCCCCATGTTCTTTCTTCCCTGCTTTTCTCCCTGTACACGAACAGCTGCACCTCCAGTCACCTGAAGTTTGCAGACGAAACCACCCTCATCCACTTTTTCCAGTGTGGGATGAATAAAGTCTATCTTATCTGACTTATCTCTGTCAGGGACGAGTCTTCATACAGGTGGGAGATTGACCACCTGGTGCAGTGACAACAACCTTGCCTTGTGAGCCGAACATCTCAGGAACACCTTGAGGGAATTATGTAGAAAGGTTAACTTGGTGTTACGTTATGTGGAGCGGGTAAGGGAGCAGGTGGACCCAATAAGCAGAACAAAAGGGTTTTAACAAAAAGTGTCCTTTAATGAATAAGGCAGAGAATAACAACAAAATCCAAAAACAACAGCAACTCAAAAATGCTCTTCAGCAAAAACAGGGGAAACACAAGGAGACACTAGAGAACTTACAGGAGGGAGCAGAAACAATGACGAGTGGTGAACCGACACAAGGGATGACATGGTACACCAAAGTACAACAACGAACTGACAAAGACCAAGGGAAGCACATAGACTTAAATACACACTGAATTGATGAGAAACTAGAGACAGGTGGCACAGGACAAACAGGTGAACCTGACAAGGTTGATGAACACAGGGTGAAGCACAGGATGGAACACAGAGGGGAACAGAGTGGGACACAGGGGAGGGACACAGAGAGGAATAGAGTGGGACACAGGAGAGGGACACAGAGAGGAACAGAGTGGGACACAGGGGAGGGACACAGAGAGGAACAGAGTGGGACACAGGAGAGGGACACAGAGAGGAACAGAGTGGGACACAGGAGAGGGACACAGAGAGCAAAACCTAAAACACAAATCCAAATATAAGAAACACACAGTCCATAATTGAAATGAAAACTCTCTTTTTAATAAAAGAGGACCATAACACAGGAGACATGACACTTGGACTCAGAGGTGAGCTGATTAGATTCAGTGGTCGAAGATCCAAAGTCAATATCACAGTGACCTTATGATCTTGTGAATTTCTTAAGAGTTAATGATTTTTTTCAAACACAGATTAACTGATTAGATGTGGTTGGTCAAAGGTCAAGGTCACAGGGGCCTCGCAACATGTTCATTTCCTCATGAACATCTCAAGTCTGCCTGTAGTTGTTATACTGTGGTGAGCAGGGAGACACAAATGAAGGAGACACATTTAGGTGAAAAAACTAAAATTCCTTTAATTCAAGAAAAGGCTCTTGCAGAAAAAAAGCACAGTCCAAAAATCTAAATCCAAATAATCAATATACAGAGAAACATCGGGAAAGGCTCTGGCAAAAACAACCTACATGGAACAAGGGGAATGAGAGAAACAACACAAACTGACCAGGACAAAAGGAATCAAAGAGACTTATATACACAAGAGAGGAAGAGATGATTGAACACAGGTGGAGGAAGACAGGGAGTTAAGTTAGAGACATACGAGAAGCATCATTTCAAAATAAAACAGAAAATGGAGAACTCAGAAACAACAACCGAACAGAACACAAATCTAAACACATGGAAACCGAGGCAAAAGTAACCAAAACAGTCTTTCCTCAAAAGTTCATTACCACAACAGCAGAATCATAACAGTCGGGAATTTCTTCAACTTCTGACAAGTTGTTATTCTGACTTAAAGTTGGACTGTTTAGATTTCAGCGATAGAAGGTAATGGTCACAATGACCTGTCTGAGGCATACAACTGCAGGTTGGTGATTGTAATAGGAATATGTAACCGTAAAGAATATGAAAGTACAAGTTGATAGGCAGGATTTGAAAGGATTTTGAACAATATTAAAGGGACAATTAATCAATTCGGCCTCAAACACAGCTATTATTTTCTTGTTTAAATTATTGACAAGTTATCTAAAAAAACACTAGCATATGGGTGGTTCATATTTTAAATCCTCAATGTTTCCTTAATCCACAAGCATGCAGCTATCCGACACCATAAAATGTTTGGTGCTATTTGTACCATCCAACGTGCAAGGATGATGGGACAGAAAAACAGAAAGGCTGATGGCAATTTTGCTTTTAATTTCAGTCCTTGCACTAATCTAGCTGTGAAACGATATTTAGGAATAATTCAGCTTGAGCAGAAGAGCTCGAGGCTCAAACAGCGAACATTCCACTCATCCCAGCAGTCAAAGTATGTCCTCAGCATTGTAAGCTGTAAATTCTGGCACTCATTGTTCATGTCAGCAGGAGAGAAAGCCCATTTCCTTTATTACACCATGGCCATAAAAAAGATAACATGGGGTAGAAGAAAAACTAAACCTTGTGCCTGCAAGGACCATGCCTGCTAAATACATCCTTTCACAATTAAACGGATGGTTGGTGAGACAGATGAGGAGGACAGAGGAAGTCAACAAACAGTCCTGTGTGGGGGACATCGTAATGTCCATACTGTACTGTCTTCAGCTCAGGGGTAATACCAAATCTATACAATCTATTTTAAGTTATCTTTATTTAAAAAACATTAGGTTAAAATTTTCATTAATGAGATTTTATTATTACATGTCTGCAAGGGGATTGTCAGAGGAATTGTTTAATATTTACAGGAAATTGATGTTTTCTCTTTGTTTTGGAGAGATAATTAGAAAAAATGGAGCCAACCCTGTGAGCTAGTTCAGGCAGCCAACTCAAGCTGCGATGCTCCAATCATGACACACATCATGTGACATACCTCATTCTCCACAATCATCTATTAGACACACCCACCTTATTAGGCAGCCTATGTAAGCAGAGAAATTTTCCATCAACCCCTTTGCTCGCACTGCTGCTGCAGTATCACTACCAGTTGCTTCAGCCCCTCCACCACCCCAGCATCCACCTGTAGCCTCCGGGAGGGGTTACAAGTATTTGCTCGTCACCCCCATCATATCTGTGTAATTATATCTGTGTAAGTATAATGTGAGTTGTCTGACAGAGCTGCTTTTTTCACATTTGCAGCCACAGCAAGCCACAGAGTCCTGGCTCTTGAATTGACAAAGTCGCCACCGTGCTGCCTGTCTTTATGAAGTGTTTTACCTGATTTTTCCTGCCAGTGTGCACTGATGAAGACCTAAGCTGAAATGCTGAGGCTTTGATTTAAACTGATGTTATGTTTTGAATAAAGATGAGAAAAAGAAATTAAGGTGCTGAGGATAGTAAACATGGTGCATGTGAAACATTTACATGTTAACACATATTATTGCAAATAATAGGCAGGCGTTTGTAGGTGCTTCCTACAGTCAGATGCAGATGCGTGACAGAGGCGCTGTGACATTGGGGAGGAGTGAAGCTGCAAACGTCTAATGTAAGATTTACAATATCTGAATCTGGGTAGAGCTGATGGCACTGCCACAGAGAAAACTACTAAGCTGTTGAAACCCCATCAGGCATTTCCTTCCAATAAAGCAGATTATCCTACTTGAATTCAGCTTAGTTTGCATATTTTCTTTCCAAAAGCGTTGAATAGTGTGCTATTTTACTTAAAAGAGATGGGTGAGTAAAGACACTCATAAACTGTAACATTTTGTGTGTAAGTAAATATGGTTGCAGTTTAAACAAGCATTTACATCAGCTTAAATGTGTAGATGTTCAGTGCAACATGTATTACTACTGCTGTAGCTCTAGTTAATGCATACATTGATGTAATATATTATATATTATATGGAATAATACTTTGTGTATTTGAATCATGGTAAAATCTTCTGTCTATTAACTGCAAAAACCCAGATATAGCAAAAGACGAGACAATGTTGATGTAAATGATTTTATTTTACATATTGCAAGGATCCTTATATGAAAACCTTTTAAATCATTATGATGGATGTTGTGCACACTGCAGCCTTTTATTATTTGGATCGTTTAAACATTTTGGTCAAACAATATTCAGACAGAGAAAAATGTGATCTTAGAGGCTTGCAAACAGACTGCTGCTCTCACTCAACAGTCTCTGGGGTTTTAATTCAGAATGGAGACAAAAACAAAGTGTCGGAAAGACTATGGTCACTCAAATAACCACTCACACACTTTGAGGTGGATCTACAACAGAAGAGACTGCGTCAGGTTCCTCAACTGCCAACAAAAGAGAAGTGAGGCTGCGGTGACACAGACTCACCAACACTGGACAGTTTAACACTGAAAAACATTGCCTGGTCTGGTGAGTCTGGATTTCTGCTGAGTCTGCAGATGGCAGTCTGGAGTTAACTGCATGATCCATGAATCGGCCTTGTGTCAACAGTCCAGACTGTGTGTGTTGTGATGGGGTAATTAATGCTTTCACATCACATTTTCACTCTTTAATACCAATCATTTGAATGTCACAGAATAGCCACAGTCTTTCATCTTCTCATGGACACTTCAAGCAGGATAATGCTCCAGGTCATAAAGTCTCAAACTGGTTTCATGAACATGACAGGGAGTTCAGTGAACCTCAGTGACCTCCACAATATCCAGATATGAACCCAGTAGAACCTTTGGGATGTGGTAGAACCGGAGACTGCAGCATGAATGTGAGCTGAGTCTGTTTTGAGGTATGTGTGTTTTGTGGGATGGTGGTGTAACTCCTCACCAAATCTTTTGAACCTCAAAAGCCAAGTGAACCTGCGACCACACTGAACTGTAGGTATTCAAGGGGATTTGGTTTTAAGAAGATATTATGGGGAACCATAGACATTGATGCCTGATAATGATACTGAGGGGCATTCTACAAGGAAGGTATGAAAAGACAGCCGTGAGATGTAAGGACGATGATGAGGTGCCGATTAGGTGAACCTCAGACTATTGCAATATCAATAGTGTTTAAAGATGAATAAGCATGGCTAACTTTAACCATCAATTTGGGCCACTGGGATGTACAACAGATCGGCTGCCTGCACTACAGGATTATACATCATTAAACATAGCAGAAGTCTTCTGAGGAAAGTGCCACTAATGATGACATGAATAATGTTAGTGTCTGGATGCTGTACCAAGGAGCTGAAACAAAACACAAATTGGTCTGGTTTGGAACCTGGTCCCTTTGTTTAGGTAACACAGCCCCTGGGTTTACTCCAAAATGCTGGGTCTTCTTTCTGGCTAATGAGCAGAACTAAACATGTCACTAACAAGCAAAAATATCATCACAAGTCAGAGCCTGAAACACAGGGTGGCTCAATTTGGTGTTGCTGTTTGTCCCTGACCGTGGAGCTTTCAGCGTGCAGAGCAAAAGGAGGAGCAGCGGTAATGATGTCTAATGATAGAAACTAGTTAGACGTCCAGATGTAGGTCACAGAGTGCGCGCCAGACAGACATCCATCTCTGATTCCTGTGTTTATTTTAAGGCCTATTCGCCCTATATGTTACTCTAGCTTCTGCAGCTGGCCTGACTGCCTGCCTTTGTTCACAGTAGCCCACCCCCAACCCTTACCCCACTCATCTCCCCCTCCTCCTCCTGCTTCTCAGCCTCCGCTCCCAAACATGCTGCCTGTACTTTTATTTTTCCTGGCAGTGCTCACCTCCTACAGCTCTGTCAGTCTGTCAGAAAAAAGCACAATACTGTGGGAGAGAAGCAGAAGAGATACCTCTCCATACAAATCACAACCAGATGCTTTCCTTCCCTTCCAGTTTTCTTCTTTTTCCCCTTTTTTCTTCCCTTGTTTTTTGTTCTTGTCCTCTGCTCTCCTTACCTTTCTCCCAGAAAAGAATTGGCAGAATTCAACTTACCGACATAAACAGCTTTTCCCACAAAGCAGTCCTTGTAAAAGTCTTAGTTGATTCAACATTTAAACAGTTGAATGCAGTGGCATGCCATCAAGTCAAGCAGTGCTCAACCTGTTATTAGCTAAAAAAAGAATGCAATTAAATGATGGAGATGTAGAAGCGATATTTGTTTTTACATCTGATCCCCGAACAGCATTCTGTTTCATAAAGGAGTTCAGTCTGAGCTACTTGTATTCTCTGTTTTTCATCTGTCGCTTGCTACGTGCGTCTTCACTGTGCCCACTTGCTCAGTGAGTCCTCCAGATAATCTGCTGTTGTATTCTCACATGGGCTCACTCTGGCGTTATCCAGAGTTTTAACCAGGGGGCTGGCCGGTGAAACTCCAGAGAATATCTGCAGGAACTGACACAGACACACACATTTGTCTTCTAACATTCAGGAGATTATCCAGAATGCAGAGCATGTGTGAAAGTAGCTTCAATGACACCACATTGATGTATGGACTATACAATACTCACGCCTTTAAGTTCTGTTCTGTTTTGTAATGATGAGATTAATAATTTTCTCTTTGCTTATCATGGCATGGTGTTCTCCAGCAGTAGGTTTGAGGTGTTGGATGCTGGAAAATATAGAATTTGAGTAATCAAATAATGGTAACTATTTTTCCCCTATCCTGCACATTTTATATGTTGGAGGAATGAGAAATAATTCCTATGCCTCAGCAGTGAGGAACGAGAACAGAAGATAAAGTTGTCCAGGTGGAGTTCGGCAAGATGGAGACACAGACTTTCAGAAATGTAATGTTTAGAGTGGTTGGTCTAATTAAAAACAGAATCACACATGGCTCTGCAGCTCTGCTTTCCCATGTGTCAACGTCACCACACAACACTGGTTGAATGTTACATGTTAAAAAGGTTTGACTTTAATTTTTTTGAATCTCTTACTTGTCATTTCAAATGTAAAAGGTACATTCAAAACAGCTTTCAAAATCACCTCCTAGTCCTTTTCTTTGTTAAATCCACAGTCTGTCCATGGTCTTTTATTCCATGCTCAGCTCACTGAGCTCCTTTTTTCCCCCTAAAAACTTAAAGGCCCTTAATGTTTGCCCAAGGAAGTAAAGCGAATAGGAAAAGTATTTCTTGGCACAGTGCAGTGGGATGGCATGTCTCCTCCAGCTATATCCAAATCATATCCAGATGGAGAATAAGAAGGAGTCATAGATTATGCTGGAGGTAGCTGCCATGTTAATTAATGTTTCCTGTTTGTGTTCGTCAGTTGTATTTGTGAAGGCGGAGGTGAGCTTCTTTATTATGGCAACCAATGTCGGCATGTCCTTAAATAACATGAGCAGACTACCGTGGTAAAGTACCATCACCTGTGGATCAGTGGAACCGTTGGGAAGTTGTCTTTTCCTAATGCAGCATTATCTTTGGTGAGCACCACCACAGGCAGGGACATTTCACATGTAGTGGGAAGAAACATGTTTCATGGAGAGGTGTCGATCTGAGGAGCAGCCTGGTATTCTGGGTAGCTAATGCTGGGAATGACTAGCAATGAGGTAGCAATGAGGAGCGATCAACAGATGCAAAAATTAAAAATACTAAAAGAAAACTGATATCTCCCTGTGAATAAGCGGAGCCACACAAATAGAAGACACGGACGAAGATGACGGAGAGTTTGTGGTGATAAGAGCTGATGACGGTTTCAGGGTGATGTAAACATGACCACGTGATCTCCGCAGTGGAGTTAACATGTCACTTCCTGCCTCTGCCTGCTGCACCCGGCTGCTCCACCTCTCGTCTAAATAATTCGGAGGATTCGTTGCTGTTGTGAACGCGTCTGTGCAGAGAACCTGCCTCTGTGTTGTGCATGTGTGAAAGGCAAACTACAGGTAAACTCTGGATCCAATTCTCTGGACTTTACCTGGAGTTCATGTCTGAAAACGTCTTATGTCGCTATTAACGCCAGTTTAAATGGTCTGTATTTATAAAGCGCTTTTCTTATCTTGATGACAACTTAAAGCACTGTATAGTAAATGTTTTGTCATTCCCAAACAATTATACAGTGCATCTATTTGCAGCACTTCTCTTGCTCTCTAGTATGCATCAGTCACACATCGTCTGCACAGGGCATTTAGGGGTTCAGTATCTTTGGACGATGATTTTTTAGGTTTTTCCCATTTTGCTAAGTAGCAAAGGCAACATTCATTCACTGATACCTCTTCCATATTTCTGTTTTCTCTCTTTTTCCCCCATACACGGTCTAGAACACTATGTAACATGGCCGCCTACTGGCTCACATTGGAATGGGAGAACCAACGCCAGTGTTGTCAGAGACCCTTTGAAAAAGGGGCGCAGTATTTTTATTACAAGCTCTAAGGAGTTGACCAATTACTATAAGAGTAGTGGCCAGCCAGCCATCAGAGAAGACTGGACTTGTTGGGAGGCAGGCCAAGAGCTAAAACTGAGATATTGGCTGACTAGAAGAGCTGCAGTATTACTCGTCTCAATCTGTAACACTATGAGACAAGATTTCAGCATGTTAACCTATAGCAGACCCCCAAATGAAATCAAGATGCTGTAAAATCATATGAGCACTTTAAAGGTAACAATGCGGACATGGAGAGTCTGAATGAAACACCACTCTATACCATCAGTGAAACTTGACTGATGCTACACATCAGTGCTCTTCAGGTGGTTAGTTCAGCTCAGTTCTTATGTTCCTCATTATGATCGTTATTGCTGTCCCCTTGAACCATAGTCTTATTTGTTTGAATGTCATTGAAACCATTCACTATTAAAGATGTTTGCAAATCATTTTATCCATCGTATAAACTGGACTTCTACATGTACAAAAGCCAACATACAAATTTAGCAAGACTTCATATTATTTTTCTTTACGGTTAATGATCACTGGCTACTGTAGGCAGCACTGGATGAGTATGGAAAGTACCAGTACTCAAAAGTAAATTTAACTTAATGAAACTTTTCCTGAAGTAAAATTTGAAAGCAAGATGTTTTCTAGTGATTCAGTGTGATAATGTTACTTTTCTCAATGTTAAGGATGTCATTACTTTAACAGTAAGAGGGGCTCAGTCAGGGATGATGCATACTTTGCAGTGCTGCAGTCTTGTATCATGTTTTATCCTGAGAATACATTTGGATTTTTCCATTCGGATTTGAACTCTGCAGCTTTGAAAACAGATTCTGCATCGTGTCTTTTTTTTCCACGGATATTGTGTTTCTTTTTATAGATATGCAAGTGCACAAACATGAATGCTGAATGAACTGGCTCTCTGTGTCTGTGTAGGTGGTGACTCACCCAACCCACAGCCAGACTCTGTTAGGAAACTGACCTGAATTTAAGTGTCGTGAGACAAGAGGAGCAGTGCAGAGAGGAGCACATCTCTGCCCTGACACATCACTGGTCATTTCATGGAATGACCCTGAGTGGTGTGCCCCCTGGGCTGGCTTCCCTTCAATCCTAGTCGCAACATGAGATCAGCCAGCCTGTCACTGTCCCCTTTTCATCACACTTTTAATGATTTGATGTCGTTTTTTAATTAGGACAGCTTTTAACTGTAGGTGTTAGTTTAAAAAGGCATAGAGGTAATGATGTCTGATCTACTGAGCGGGCCACGTGGCTTTCATAGTGCCATACAAGCCAGATGTATCTGTAGCACCAACATTATTTTTTATGTATTATTTTTCACCATGTATTTTTGTGAAGCACTTTGTAAATTTGTATGTGCTATAAAAATAAATCAAAATTATACTAAACTGTCACAGATGAGCAACCATGTTATTTTGCTTTGTGGGTATTGTTCTGTTTTTTCCTAGTTTTGTTTTGTTTTTTTACATTTTTTAGACATTGCATTTACCTTTAGTTATTTCTGATACATTTCCTCCTTTTTCTTCAATTTACTTTCTCTATTAAACTCACAGTGCTTTATACAACAAGTCCTGTTCACCCACTCACACACACATTCATCATCATCTATTATTTTACATCATCTATTGTTTAAAACCTCGAAGACACATTGAGGTAGAACCCTCATTTTCAGTGGTGCTGAGCTACAGCAATGTAACAATACAGGGATGCAACACTTCTAGACAGATCAGATAAAAAGACTGAGAAGTCGTAAAAAACCAGTGTTGAAATATAAGGAATTCTATAGCTACTGTTCTTCTGGTTCAGGAAGCCGAGGATCATGGGTAATATCCACCGTTAAGTTGTGTTTCAGTTCAGTGAGTGGAACTACGCCAATAGAGCTCCAGTCAAGAGATTGATAAACTTTGTTTTTTCTCTACTGAAATAATCAGCATGTGTGGCTGCAGAGAGCACGGCTGCTTGATAAAAATTACATAGAACTGCTTTAAAGGCACTTAGATCTTTCACTGGTTCCCCATGTATTTGCCTTCCTCCCTATTGAAAAGCTTTAGCCCCTTTTTACACCAAACTGAGCGAGGATATGCAGGTGTTTTAAATGTGGGTAACCTCTTCTAAAAAAGTCTGTGTTCTCTCACCTGTTTGCCATCAGATTAACACCTACACCTGGGAGTCATGTTTCCATCACTGTCAGAGCCGGATGAAAAACTGATGTTGGTGTGTTTTTTGTCCAGTGGAAAAGGTGTCTTAGGTTTAGTTGCCTCTATTAAAGAGATTATCTTTTCGCCCCTGTCACTTTGTCAGCAGGGTTAAAATACAGATTGGAGTTTTTCAAAAACTTGGTGGAAGGATGGGACATGGGCCCAAAAAAACGATTACATTTTGATGGTGATCCAGAAAAAAGGGGCGGATTCAGGAGTACTCTATCAATTTAATTTAAATTGTGGGTATAATGCATGGATCTTGATGAAAAAACATGTTTAGAGGACTGATGTCAGTGAGTATTTGTAATCTGGAGCAGCTTGATATAAGGGGACTGTTGGGCCTCTGTTGGGCGCTCTACATGTAAATGTGCTCAGCTATGGGATAGCACCTCAGATCTATAAGCTGTCTCTATATGTAAAACAGGCACCAGCTCCATCAACAGTCCCTCTAATATATAACAAAATATCAGCAAAGGGGCCAATACAATACTTTTACACTGTTACTCAATGTAACTTCATTTTGCTGTTACAAGTCTGAGGATGTAAACTAGTAAACTGTATGAGAACGCAACAATTGAGATTTCCAACGGAGTAGCAGCAGCAGCAGAGGCCGGTGGGGCCATGACAGCATCATGGTCTGTGTCTACATGTTGTAAATCATACACTCCCTCACTGAGGCTCAGAGGATGTGTCATTATGTGGATTACGATAAGCATCTACCTATATACCAATCTGGTGAACCACCCGTCAACCACAGCAAGTGTCCCAAATCAAACACACCTGTATAGTGCCTGACCAGCAGTTGCATGCTGGGTCTAAAATACTATTGGTGACTTCCACACGGTCTGCACCAGCTTTCTTCTGCTTTCGTCTTCTGCTCCACCAAATTCCATGACTTTCAAATCCAATAGCTGAAATATTTTACAGAGCAAGAGATAAGATTATATTCTGAACCTAATTCCACTCTGTGGCTAAAATGTAAAATGAGGTTTCTTCTTGTTGAAGAGTTTTATTTCTCTCCACAGTCTCCAATGCTTGCTCGTTGTGGGACCTGTTGGGTATCTCTGTAATATTCTAAGGTCTTGACCTTACTCTGTAAAGTGCTTTGAGGTAATGTATCTTGTTATTCAGCAGTATACAAAAAAAAGCATGAAAAAGCATAAAACAGTTTGTTTAGGATCCACACCAAAGCTTATGATTTCTTCTTAATATCATTCACAGAATGTGCAACCATGAATGTATGTTTGCAAAGAGACCAAGTGCAACAACTAAATATAATTATAATAATTTCTTTACAACTAACTTTTTAATGATCTACTTTAGGTTATTTGTAGCTTAGTGGTATTTTTCTTTTATTCAGTGGTGTTCTGTCTGGAAAATGTGATCTTTGCTCTTAAGTTTACTGAACACTATGTTGTATCATGGTTTATCATGGTGTCATTTTATATCTCTGATCCCATCTGAATGTCAAGATTTGATCTGTTTCTAGTGCTGAATCATCAGCTGCATATTTTCTTGTTGTTTATACAGAAGTACAGTGTTTTGGAGGTTGTCCAACCCTTTTAAGACCCAACTCCCACACATCAGATCAGATGTGATATTTATTCTGTTGCCGACAGTTGTGCTTTCAGGTCCCAAAGGACAGCACGGTCCACTGCTTTGTCTTATCACACAATCTCCACGTCCGCAACAATAGAAAAAAAAAAAAAGACAAATCTTGAGCTGTGTGTGAGCTGAGAAAAGAGATTTTCTCCTTCTGAGGAAGAACTGAACCCCTGGGGGAATGCAAACAGTTTTCAGTAAACCCATTCCATGTACTGGTGCACTGCCACCAATTAATTTGCCTTTACAACCTCTGTTAGACTAATTAGTGTTGTAGTGCAACTCCAGGAAACTACTATTTTAACAACACTAAACCAATCCAAGTCTGTCCTCTAACTTGCACACAACAGACTTTTCTCTCATTCGTACAAAATATTTCAACTTGTCATCATTTATTGTGATTATAATATGGGTAGATGTTCACTTATTATAAATGTTATCAAGAAAACTGATTTACTTACTTAAAATACTACAGATTTACTTAGTATAAGGAATTATTTGCTTGTTTTCTCAGTTACATTAATGACTTTATCATCATGTATACTGGCTATACACTATTGTCAAAGCATGAGAATAAAACTATGGAAAATTCACAATGATAAACTTGTATCAGTGTTTTTTACTTGTACATATGATAGTATCTCTACAAGCATCTGTGTGTGGTGGTTCGATTCTGTGCTAACTTGTATCAGAGTTCATTAATAAATGGTGGGATCCCCTCTCTCATGGCCACTGTTGCCCAGTTCAGTCAGTGTCCAACCAAGGATAAAACTGTGGCATTTCAGAGGCTTTGTGGGACGGAGGTGGGTCAAATGTCACCAAAGGTGATGGACCCTCTGGCCCCATTGACTGTGATGTGACCCAGCAATTCGCCTCGTAAAGGACTTATTGTGAGAGCCGTTGAGAAGAGAGACCATCAATCTTTGGCCTCAAAAACAGCATTGTGGGGCAGAGGATGTGAGACACCAGAGTTAAACGCGTCTGGCATTCTTCATGCACGCATAGGTGGACGCAAAATGTCAGCAAATACATGCATCTAAGCACACATACATACTGTATATCTGCATGCATAATGGAGTCTCCAGGGCCTCTCTCAGTGTAAGGTGTTCAAACCTGTGAAAATGTAATATCTGCATATCGTTACTTGTAATGACTTTTCCAAATGTTCCAAAAAAAATGATGGGGAACATTTTAATCAGCCTTGGTTTATGCCTGGTTGACTCAAGTAATTAAAGAAAATAATTAATTTAACAAAAATAAGTAATGCATTTTAGCCTGCAAACTAGTGCACTGAAGAGAGAAGCTCCAATGATATTTTTTGTGAAGTAAATGTAAGCAGTGTCAAAATAATAATATTATATATTAAGATATTAATATCAGTATTATTAAAAAAATGAATCCCGACGGAAAAGCTGACAATCAAATACATACAAGTGTCAAATGATAACCAGGGCCATATAAAGACATAAAGACCTGGAGATCCTTGAGTTATCTCAACTACATCTCTACATGGCAAATATTTTGCCAAAGCAGTAGTTTCATCAGTATAACAACAATCAGGCCATATGCCACAAACTGTTGCTCTAAGTTTCTTTTTCAACATAAATGTTGCCATACTCTTTCATACTGGGATAGTGATCAAAGTGATCAATGTTGCACAAAAAAATAACAAATGAATGAATAGATGAAAAACTAAAACTCAACTATTTCAAATGGAAGTGAGATCTGATCACAAAGGGCAACTGGAGACATGGTGGCTGTGGTCTGGGAGGCAGAGCGGGGCGTCCACAAACCAAAAGACTTGAGCAAGAAACTGAACCCCCTAATTTCCCCTGACGGTTGTGCTGGTGTGTTATAGAAAAGCGCTGTGTATAGAGGTGCTGTGTGAATGTGTGTGTGAATGGGTGAATATAACTGGTTAATAAGACACAATACAGCACAATACAAAAAAAATAATAATGAAGCCTAGAACCAGGTATGGACAGGCCTCTGACACAGGAGTCGTTCCCTGGGAGGCTGTGGCTGAGGGGTAAGAGCGGGAGTCCTCCAACAAGAAGGTCGGCAGTTTGATCCCAGGTCTTCCAATCTCTAGCCAAAGTGTCCTTGGGCAAGATGCTGAACACCGAATTGCCCCTCATAGAACAAAAAAATGCTGCTAATAGATGCACTGTGTGAATATGTGTGTGAATGGGTTAATGGCAAAAATTGTACTGTAAAGAGCTTTGAGTGATTATCAAGGCTAGAAAAGTTCTGTCTAAATACAAACCATTTACCAATATAAATACAGTCCATTTACATGTGGAGTCACATTCTAATGCCATGTGTTATTTGTTCACTTTTGATCAGATCACTCGAGACAAATGTTAATACCAGATCTGAAGAGGGAATGAAGGAACGGCTTAATGTGTCAGTCTGGATTTTTCCTCATGCACACACATGAAAACTTGGGTGTGCTTGCATGATGTGATATGTTCGGTCCCCCTACAGTCCCTCAGGGGTTTGTACTTGAGCCACTATCATTCTTTATATGCATTTAACAAATGTGTGAAACATTTATTAATAATGTTTGGATGGCACAACAATGGTTCTTTCACCTGAAGAGGCCAACGCTGGTTTATTAATTTACTAAATACAGTTCAAACTAATAATTGTCAGTAAATTAAAAAGACATATTTCTTTATATTTATTGGTTGAAAGCCAAGGATAAAACGCATAACTTAATTGTTTAAGGTTGATTTATCTCCTGATTACAGTCACACATATGAAGACAGGAAAAGACTTCATTAAAATTGAAAGGACCATTTCTCTTGCACTCAGGGCTCTGACAGCTGACTGCTGTTGTTCAGTGCTGAGGCTTAACAGCTTCATGACTGAACAGGTGTTACCACAGAGGAGAGTCTACAGAGCTCACTCCAGTTCTCCTTGTTCACACGTCAAGATAAATTCACAGGATGAAAAGCCTGATGTTGAGCCAGTTCAGTCTACCCTTCTGTTACCTGCACAAGCAGAGAAAGCTGGATCCAATGAACCCAGATGTAATGTTTAAGATACTGATAAGGCTAGCAAACTGAATTTAATCCTTGGTGGGCCAACGTGAAATCCTAAATGTTGCTTTATGTGCTTGTCTTCCCTTACATTAGACATTCAAAGGTTAAATATGTACACACACACAACAGACATGAAGTTATTTCTAATCTTCCATATGGCAGACACTTCCAGTCAGACAGACAAACACAAACACAGACAAACACAGCAAACACAGCAGGTGCAAATGGGGACCCTTTAGCCAAATACACCACACGCAGGGTTTTTTTAATATAAAAAACCTATTTGACGCCACGGTTATAAATAAGGCCCCAGGTCATTTACTGAGTGGATTTACAAAGCTTTTACTTTGAAAAATTGTCAACTTAGGCCTCACGATTGTCTTGATTGTTTCACAGACCTCTGAAATAGCTGATAAATCCTTCAGACTTATAGATAAACCACACATGAACAGTTAAAGGAATTTCAGTTTCATTTTATGAAAAACACTGACAATAATATCATCATTGCATGTTAACCAGGTAGGATGAATTCACTCACCCAACTCAAATTCTGGGACTGAAACAGAAACTGGATCCAAATACAAGACTCAGACAAAAGCTCCAACTAAACAGTTTTAATGAAGGTCTTGTGACAAAAGGAATGAACACCAGGGTTCTTCTACTGCAAAAGTGGAGATAAGCTGCATGTGTGTCAGGGATCTGCAAGGAAAAAACACACCCAACCTACCAATCCCATCACACACACACTCATTCATCCCACGCATGCTACACCAATCACACACATACATTTATACACACACACCTGTCTCTCTATAGTTGTGAGGACACTCATAATATATTCCATAGCCCCCGAACCATCACTAAATGCCTAACCCTAACCCATACCTGACCCTTAAATCAAATAGCCCTTTGAATTGGTGAGGACCAGCCAAAATGTCCTCACAATTATGGTACTGAACCAAAATTGTCCCTCATAACTATATAAAAACATGCATGCGCAGACACACACACAGAGGAGGGAGGGGCAGCCGCTATATATAAATAGCTCTGCACACAATCAGCACACAAAATATTAAAAGTGTGAGTTTATTATAGAACTGTTTGAGAAGGACTCACTAATGTCAAGGAATGTTTTTTTTAAGTAGCTCCAGAGCACAGGCCAAGAAAACTGCCCAGTCCAAACAGGAAGGTTTAGAACGGGTACTGACCAACTCACCTTAAAACAAGGTTCCTGTCTGCAAACATCTCTCACTGAGGGATTTAGAATAATTCATAGAGAAAAGATATAAGATTTACAATCTCTCACAATATTCTACCAGAGCTGCTCTCCAAGGGACTGTTGCTGTGGAAATCACCAGTTGTTGCTACAGTCCTGAATTCTCCTCCCTATTATCTTTGTGACCTTAACCAGACTAAAGCAGGGGGGACGGGAAAAGCTCAGGGCTGAAATCAGACTTCAGAGAAGGTAACAGACTAATCTCTTTCTATTTAATCTTTGAAATGCTGTTTACTTAAGTTAAATAAAGTATAAATTCCATACACAACTGTAAAGCAGGGCAACATAAATTACAGGAATACTCTTGCTAAATCAGTCATGGAGAGAAATTGGTTGGATTTTATTTTTGCATCCACAGGTGCAGGATAATGTCATCACTAAAGAAACAGCTCCCTAACATGTGTCAATCCTAGAGTATCCCTGAAAACTGATCTCCGTCTGGGACTGCATTTCTTTAGTAAGCCCTCTGGTGGAAGTAGGCTGTGACTTTGCCCTTCACAGATATTAGGAGAATGTTATATCGAACTAAATGGTTATTATTAACAGGTTATTATGTAGAGCTTGAATGATATATCAGCATGTGCTGATGTTGGCTTATCATAGACACCCAAATGTATAGGCATTCTAATTATTCTAAAACAGCTTCCGTCATAACTCACATACATGCACACACTCTTCTCTGAGTCTAAACTCTTACTTAATTTGAAATATCTTAGAAAACATTCTTACAAGGGAAGTTCCTCAAAACAAGATCAGTCCATTACTGATTCCATTCTTCAGTATCACAAGTTATCCAGGAAACGGATGTCTGCCTCAGGGTCACAGTGCAGCTGTTACCTAAAGAATCATCACTTTCCATGATGCAAATCCACCAAAATGAAAAAAGTCTATGCACTCCCTGTCTCCATGGCAACAATCTACTTTTGGCTTACACCAACACCAAAAGCATTGTGGGAGCCTGGCTGCAAAAACACAAAGTGGTCAGAAAAAAAGAAGTCCAAAAAGAAATATTGTTTAAAATAGACTTTGCAGCAACTTAAGAGGAGGTGTAAATCTGTGTCTGTGCTGCTGGTTTAACTTCTCACCTTGATTTACAAGTGTACTATGAGGCACAGGCAGTGAGGTCACCGTTGGCTAAGGTTTAACATGCAACAGAATAGATTCATGAGGGCACTCAATAGTGATACTTGGCTTCCAACTAAATTTATCCATTATCACACTTGTATTGAATTCAGTGTAGCCACACATCTCAGGTCCGTCTCACACAGTGCGTCCCAGCAGTAAGTCAGGCTAACCTCTACACCTACAAATGACTGACTTACAAATATTAATCATGTTAAATAAAATAAATGAATCATTAAAATGATTGAATGGCCGCCCATCCAGAGAGTATTATTAAATCATGTGTCAGTCAAAGTTATTCATCATTTGTGATTCTGCTGAAGGGTTAAATCAGCAAACCTGGTCATATCGATGGAAGAGCCATGATTCAAAAGTCATTACTTGAGAAACATAATGTACCACAAGCATCTTTAAATTGTATGTTATTGTACCAGACTAATGCTACTGTCCTTTTAGTGTAGCGAGTGCTTGCACTGACTTAAAGTAGCCTACACATTTATAAACTCATCATGTCAAGCGTCTTCATTAACACGAGGATGGTGATGATGTATCTGCTGCTGATCACGCTCTAGTTGCACTGCTGCATCAATCAGCAAGCTTACTAATGTGTTAGCTTGCCATCAATATGAAATCAACAGTGGGAACAATCTAAAGTCAGTTTTCTGGCTTTTTAAAAAATCACATTATCGCTGTACAGTTCACCTGAACTTCTATACCATCATCAGCACACAATTCAAGCAAAGGCCCTGATAATTTATTCCATTAATCTCTGGCTTGGATGTGTCAGAGGGGAGATGACAGATTGGAACCTGAAACTGAAGAGTGAGTGAATCACTGCTGTGTTATACACTCTTAGGTACTTTCTTTTAAATTACCAAAGGTCAGCATGACCCATTTACATGGTTTTTATATTTGATTCTCCTTTTTCCAATCATGTTTTCCATGTAGGCTACATTCAGGTAAATATCCAAATAATGGTTGATTGCATAAGCTTGTTTTTCTTAGTTATAACTAGTGATAAATGTTTGGTTTTTTCTGAGATGACCATCTTATCCTGAAATGACCAATAGATGGCATCCCTACAGCTAATGACCATGACGTACAGGAAGTCTTCAATGTAGTCAGAATGAAGAACACACAAAAAAATTGGAACAACGGAATTTTTTTGTATTTACGTTCATATATTGGTTTGATTTCATAGTCTACTTATCAATTCTGTCAATATCTCTTAGTTTACCAATTGTATGTCTGTTGCTAAATCATTGCGTTAATATAGAATTTGTGTATTAAATAATAAACATTTGTCATAGTAGATTTATCAGATTCAAATATGTGTATGTATTCATTTATTTTCACTGTTCCATCTTTGTGATACAACATAGATACATACATTTTTGCACATTGGCCTAAATAAATCCAACATCGGTAATGGCGTGGTTTTATTCATGGGAACAGGACGATTCTGCCCACGTTCCATCAATGAAAATAGATTCTAACAAAAACATTTTATCACAGTGCCTCATTTAGCTGTGTGCTCATTACTGGAGACATGCATATGAATGGTGTGCCAGCAGCTCAGCTAGAAACAGCCTATGTGAGCAGATGGTGGAGGGTTGATGCTGTTGGGTGAATGACAGTCTTTCCTGATTTTGGTGGCAGCAGGCCAGTCAGATTATTCAATCATCCACAGGTCTGATGATGATACGTGGTTGGGATGTTTGACTGTGCCTATGAAGTCATGTCAGATTTATTTCCAGCATGGTCCTCTTCATGGATATATTGGTGCAGGACAGAAATGACTGACAGGTTTAGGTTATATTTCAATTAGAAGAGACATAAAACTTGGTTTTCTCTATGGATTACTACCTGTAGTTGCAACTCCAAACAGCAGTTTAGAAACACACAAGAAGCAGAAACTACAAAATAAAACAGGAAACAGAGAAGAGCACAATGAAACAGAGTGGGACACAGAAAGAAACACAGAGTGGAACATAGAAAACACACCAGGAGCACTACAACATAAAACTGAAAACTCAGAACACACATCAAAACAAAAGGAAACCACAGGTAGACACAGATATAAACGATATAAAAGAGTCTTTTCATAAAAGAGGACAAAACACAAGAGTCATGACATACATATTAACAGCCACCCAAAACACTATGATACTTGCATTGCACACCATTTTCATTTTCGGTTCCTCTTACTATAAACAATTAATACAAATCATTTCAAATTAAAGTCCCTTTTTCATCTCTGTGCACACTATTTTCTTTTTCCTTTTTGAAAATGCACAATGAGTGCATAACATGCAAACTTGACAGAAAAATTTACTACACAATAATTTCTAATGTAATCCAACGTATAATAGTACCACAATTACATTGCGCATTCAGACTCTCATCAAAAGTCTGCTCACCTGTGGGGTCGCTCTCACCGAGACGTGCTGCATCCTGCTCCCTCAGGTTATAAATAAAAATGTTCTGCCTCTGTAAAGGAGCAGTCTCTAGTGTGTCACTTTCATGAATGAAGAAGGAAACAGGAACATATTGAAAACAAAACCTACAGCTCTGAAGTCTCATGACGGAGCTGAGGTTGGCTGAAATGAAGGCTGAATATCTTGGATCTCATGCTGTCTCAACACCTCTGAATGGAGAATACATGTGATGAAATGAGCTGTGATGGTGAATGGTTTGTATTTATATAGAGCTTTTCTAGTCTTGAAGACCACTCAATGAGCTTTACAGTACAGTTTGCATTCATAGTATGCTGATGTTAAATTGTGAGGGCTCGTGAAATGAGTCTCTGAAAACTGAAGGGGACAGAGGATTAATTATTTTCTCTCCACCTCCCCTTCCTCTCAACCAAACCTTGACTTTATGCAAATGTGGAATATTGAGATTCCTAAGGTAGTTCAAAGAAAATAAACTTTTTCAGTTATATATTAAGAGTTTTAGGCTTGATTTGTTTTCTGATGAGGGTGTGCTCTGTCAAAAAGTATTTGGTAGATATCCTTCTTTTCCTACTGGGCTATTTTTTAATCTTTTCTTTGTTAATTGCAAATCAACAAATAAATGAAAAATAAATTGGTCGAGAAATACTTTAAAGTTAGGGCAGATCATTTGTTTCTGAAACACTTTTGTATTTGTATTTGTTGAAATCCTCTTCATTTCCCAATAGCCATCAATAAATTAAATCCTGTGGCCCCAATAATTTTATTTAGCACAGATTAAATGATTGGCTATAGTACATAGCTGCCTGTGTATTTACTGTGCACAGACATAGTCTTCATGAGCTGGAGAGACATACACACCGCTGAAGCAGAGATGATAACTAGAAGTTAGCAAGTGTCCAAGTCAGCTTCTAGCTGTTGTCAGACAGTGCACGTTCATGTGTTTTGGGGTAAAACTTAAACAAGAGGGCTGATGGGAGTCGGCGGAGTGTATTGATTGCATTTTTGGAAGTGTAGCCTGCTATGCTATCTTTTCAGGATTACCAACCCTTGCTTTAACCTTCAGTTTGGATCTTGTTAGCGACAGAAGGCTTCATATGTATATATATATTATATGTTTTATCCAATTCAATTATTTTATTTCTATAGCATCAAATCATATCATACAATATCTCAATGCACTTTACATTGTAGGGTTGAGACCTTACACAGTTTTGGGGAGAAAACCAACAGTTCCCACAAAGAGCAACATTATAGCAGCTGATATAAAGCCTTTGCAGAAAAGTTCCTGGAACTGCTGCTGCTGATCCCTCCTTCTTACAGTTTGCTGGTATGAAAATCAATTTGCTATATAACAGTTCATATTATCGCTATACTTATTCTGCTCATTTGTAGAGTGAATTCAAATGACAGGGCTTTTTTGTTGGATTTGGGGGGTGACAATGCTGCCTTAATTGACAGAGGAGTGGAGGATTCCCTTCGCTCCTCTGTCACTCTCACTCTCCCACACACAACATCTCTACCTCCCCCCCACGCTCATCTGCTTCACATCTTCTCAATCTACCTTCATCGTCCCTCTTTGTTCTCATTCATCTCCCTTTCATCTTTACTCTGTGGGATTTGTGTTTTGTGTGATGAACATTTTTCTGTTATTTTTGCTTCATTAAATCTGAACAGTGAAGATATTCCAACACTGAAGTCAAGTCAGACTTGTAGCACATTAAAGAGCTGAACCTGTACCTGTATGATCTAGTCATTATTTTACCAGCCTCATGTGCAAAAACCAATGCAAGAAGCACGTGTGTGTGCATGACTAAATGTTCAAGGTTCACAGTGAAGACATTCAATGTCATGCAGTCAGAAAGAAAAAAGTCGTTTACATCTTTAAATTATTCTTTTATTCCAGAAAATGCACAAACTCGTTTTCACAGGAAAAGCAAGCAAATCCAAATGTCCTTTCATACCCCCAAACAATTTTGTTTCTTGTGCTGAACTTCAATCATTCTCCCAATGATACTGTATTCAACCAGATTCTGACATGTATTAAAGTAGTCAACCTAGTTCAGCTTAGTCACACAAAACCAGTATTGCCCTTTAATAATACTTTTATAGGCAGCCATTTTCAGTGAACAACATCAGACAAATCACGTCTATTTTATTTACAATGGCAGAGATGATGGAAACAAATGACAAGCTGGTGAAGAAAGAGAAACATTAAGCAGCTTAGACAGAGACACTTTCAGCGTGAAGATAATGTGACTTTGTGTCTTCTACACACACAATAAGCAATCTCTTGCTAAAACATTGGTAATTAAACCTTCATAAAGAAGATGGCAAATCAAAGCAGTGCCTGTGACTTGCAGAATGAAGTGAAATGACTGGAAGCAAAAGGAATCTCTTATAAAGAGAGATTATTCAGTGTTTGTCCAGCAGCTACAGAGGACACAAGTGTCAATTAAAAGATGATGAACATTTCTTTTTTAGGATTGTATTGAGTCATTTGCCTGAAAGACATTATTATTAGCTGATGTTAGAGGCAGAAGGATGAAACCACTAGTGGTAAGCAGTAAACAGGTCTTGTAGTGAGCTGCATTCAGTTTGCTTACAGTTTATGTTGCATTACAAACCTGGGGTCTGACCAGTGACTGTATAAAGATGGACAAGGCGTTTCCACATCCTCATGGGCAACAGTTAGGCCAAAATATCCCAGACACAGGCGCTGCCATTTAGCACTGGTGATGCCGTTGTGAGCCAGAGTCTGTCCTAATTGTGGAAAGGAGTTGCAGGTCGTTATACAACTGTCTGGCCAATCATGAGTCAGTCTCAGCTGTCAATCATGATGTCTCACTGAACGAAAAAATGAAAAAAGTAACTAATTACAACAAAATGTATCAGAAACATGAACACTAGAATGGTTTGTGTGATAAGAAGTACCTAAAATGACAGGACCCATCTTTAGGAGGTTTGATTGAATTATTTTAGTATTTTTATGGCTGTCAATTCTTCCAAAAATTAAGTTTAAACAAATTTGATATGGCACATAATTTATTCTAATATATTCAGACGGCTTTGCTTTCTAGGGTTGTCATGTTCAAAGCAAAACAACATAACATACCTGCTTTCTTTACTGACAGGCAAAAGATCCAGCTGACACACACACACACACACACACACACACACACACACACACACACACACACACACACACACACACACAAACAAAGTGGGGATCAATTTGGCTTCACTTCTGCTAGAATGACCATGGCCTGTTAAGGGGCCATAAACTACCTCTGCCATTGTAAATAAAGTGCAGACATGATTTGTCTGAGGTGGTTCACTGAAAATTATATAGCGCTTTTTTAGTTTTGATGACAAGTCAAAGCAGTTTTGTCATCCACCCATTCACAGACACATTCATACAGTGCATGTACGTATAGTGCTTTCTCTGTCACACACAAATAACACTCATTCACTGCCGACACAGCAGTCAGGGGCAATTTGAGACTGGGATTGAACTGCCAACCTTAGACTGCAAATAGGAGCAAGAACATCTCAGCCAAAGATGTTTTCGGGAAACACTTAATTAAAACATTAATTGTTGTTTATACAGCATGGCTCAGTTAGTCAAGTGCAATCCAGCTCCAACCAGACCATTCCAACTCAAACTGAGTCAAATCTCCTACCTCGCTAGCTCCCACTGGTGCTTATTCTGCAGCTCACCTAATCAAATTGAAAGTCAATAAGTACGCACACACACACACAAATACACACATCCTACCACCACTCCCTCTCCTTTTCCGCAGTCTCTCTCAATCTCTCTATCTCCCTCTCTCCCTCCTTGCTCCAACACCATCTGCCTGGTAGAAGGAGCAGCTTGCCCGATCCACTGCCTCCTTTTCCCTAGAGACTGTGGCTAGTGCAGGGCCAAACAAACACCAACCATCCACCAGCTAACACGGTACTGCTCCACTGGGAATTTGGAATTCACACTCACACCAAAATACTCAATTCGAATGTCCAGAACAACGGTTATAACATTTCCTACATAACATTAAGCTGTAATTTTGACGTTTGAGAGCCTTGTTGTTAAGACCAGCAAATGTTACTCAAAATATACAAGGATAAAAGCAAAGCCTTGTTTGTAGGATAATCGATGATACAACAGCTGTATGTTTGTTCAAAGATATAAAGGACAAGCTCCAGTATGTCAGCTGCCCTCATATCTTAACACTCCAGGTCACCAGGCTGAGGAAACGATCAGGAGGAATTGCCATGGACCCTGCAGACCCGGCCAACCATCTGCTCCAAAGTCTTTGTGCTAGAAGGGGAGAAGAGAAACACCATTCAAAAAGTTGTATCCAGTCCAGTCCTGCACATTGGGTCTACAGCTTGCTATGTTACAGATCTAACAAAAAATATTCAGTTATATATGATATTACTTTAGTACCCTCAGTACTGGCACCTCTGGCGTAGTGTTTTTCCAGGGCCTGGTCTGGTCTGCACCTTTATGTGAAAAATTTGATCCAATATGCCCATTTAAACCTGGTATTATGCATTGCTGTTACAGACATTTGTTAAATAAGTGTGGGTGGCATTGTGGTTGCAGTGAAGTTGACATGTTCTCCATGCCTGCATGGGTTTTCTCCAGGTACTCAAGCTTCCTCCCACAGTCCGAGACATACAGTATATGTTAACTGAAGACTGTTGGTGTGTCTGTAGGTTTGTCTCCGAATGACATTGGTTGTTTGTCTCTATATGTCAGCCTGGACTGCTGACATGTCCATGTCAGATCAGGGGAAGTGATGTTGGACTGGCACAAAGGTGAGTGTGACGACACAAGTTTTACCATCTCTAAAAGTGGACAGCTCCAAGTACAAATGTGAACACTCCCCAGATGCACTGAGGGCAAATTTGCAATCCTGAAACTCAACTACATTGAAGGACTACATACTCCACTTACATCGTCTGGCCTGCTACAGTTTTATATCACTTCTGTCTGTTTCATGTACATTGATTTATTAGTGTTTTATTACACACTTACTAATTCCTAATAAGTATTATATAATAAGTAGTGTATTCGTTTATTTTGCCAAACTGCTATTCATCACAGCTGTGGAGAAAGATCCACCATCAGAAGGTCTTTCTCAGTCTTTCTCTCTCTGTTTCTCTCTCTCGCTCTCTCAGCATGGACGTCCACAATGTTCATGGATTTATTGGATGTTTCTGTTTGCTCTTTTTCTTTCCTCTGAGCCCCATCTGAGTTGTGCCATGCTGTTTGGTTTGAATCTGTCCTTGGCTGTCCGTTGAGCTCCATCACCCATCTGTCTGACTACTATACCCATCCCTCTCTTTCACACACACCCTCCTTTACCCCTCTCCCTCAGTTTTTCTCTCTCATCCAGTCTCACACTGCAGCCTGGAGTCCGGCCAGTTTAGTGTTTCTCAGTGCTCTACATGTCAGCCTCCACACTATCAAATATTTAATAAGGACATAGATAGATGG
Organism: Paralichthys olivaceus; assembly: GCF_024713975.1. Taxonomy (NCBI): domain Eukaryota; kingdom Metazoa; phylum Chordata; class Actinopteri; order Pleuronectiformes; family Paralichthyidae; genus Paralichthys; species Paralichthys olivaceus. The sequence continues at coordinate 2,705,326 of NC_091093.1, read as the reverse complement.
ATCTATCCATCTACAGTATCTTTCCACTGACTGTAGTACTTCTCTGCTCTAACCAATTAGAATAGAGGCTACATTTGCTATGATCTGACCTTGGTCTGATAGTTTTCTGTAGATAATTGCACAGCCCCTTCTTTTGAGAGCACAACACCACCCATATATACCCAACCTTCCTCCCAGCTCACTCTTGAAGCAACTAGTAAACAGTCCACAAAACATGAAGCGTAAGCTGAAAAAAAAAAGGTTTGGATTCAGGGATGGTATTGAGCAACAAAATCTGTAGATTTACCAAGACAGAAGTTAGAACAAGATACATGGAGAATAATAACGAAGAATCTGCACATCTTTTTCCTTTCTTAGCCACAGGAGACATCAACAAAATGAAAATTAAGTAACACTAATTGGAAGGCCAGATGAGTTTGCAGTGGTATAAAGACATTTTGTATCTTGGCAGTGTAATTTGTAGTTTTGAGGCCTATTTAGGTGACGATTCTTTAAAAAAGTGGGGGGGTTATTTTGGTTATGAGCTATAACCTCAACCATACTATGCTGCATGGATAATGTTGTAGCTCAGAGTTGAAGACATGTGGTTGTTTGATAAAATAACGTCACTGAATCAATGTGTCAATCCTCAGAAACTTGTTCTGTCTCTAGACTGACCTCTTCAAAGCAGCTTATTATAACCCATTGTCACATTTTATTTGTAGATGACAACAGACCATTACAAAACATGCCCTGTAATCTTAAGGAAGTACTTACTTAATCTAAAACACAATCTTTTACTCAACTCAACCAAGAAAGTTTATTTGTAACTGACATTTATAAATGTATACATGAATATATAAAGAATGAAATAGAGCTTGCAGATAAAATCATATTGACTGTGTGGTGGCTCCTAACTGCTCAGAGTATGAATGCTGGTCGTCTATCTGTCTGTCTGTGTGTGTGTGTGTGTGCCAGATTGTTCCAGCTCAGTTTAACCGAGGGAGAAAACCCACAAGGAACACTAATATTTACATTGCACATGGACAACTTCTATATGAGCAAATTTAACAGCAGAAATGGTTTTGTCCCAAGCTCATTGATCTGTATAAGCAGTTGGTCACTGTGTGTATGATTACTGTAAGTGGCTTCCATTTGACTTAGATATTCTCGCTGTGTTTTGTGATGTAATGATGCTTTTATCTGCAGTCTCTTTTCTCATTTCTTAGGAGTCCCAGAGAAGTACTAAAGCGCTTTTTGTTCAGGCCCGCCCACATGCTCGAACAATTTCTCCTAAATTAGACACAGAGGTACACTGTAACTGGTATATGGCATATATTAAGCATTTCGCAACTGCCTGTCCAAGTTGCAGAAGGGCAGCCCTATGCTGAAATAGCTTGTGATGAGAGGAGGGCTTTTATAATTAGTGCTTGGAGATGCAGATTACGGCCTATGGTGATTTGATCTGACCTATTTTGAAGTAAAGTAGGGCAGCAAACTGTCTTTTTACAGAGATAGGTGCCCTGCTGCAGCACTGTCTGCCTGACAGCAAGTACAAGGTGAACTCACACTCCAGCAATGACATGCTTTATCAGGATGGTTAGTATAAGTGAAATCTACTCCCTAAAACAGGATACTCATTACTAAGTATGTCCAAGAAAATGTTTCTACTCATCAACAATTGCGCTCACCTTACTTTTTACAATTTGCCTCTGCAGCCATAACGTATAGATTGGAAGGGATGGCAGGACTCGAAGTTCTGAGCAAAAGCTTGAGACAAATAAATAAAAATATTCTATTATATTGACGAAATCGAAAATGTACTGGCGAGAGTAATTTGGTAGTTGCAGGCTGGCAATCAACAAACCAGGTTACTAATAAAATACTGATACTTGAGACTTGGGGTTTAGATCTCCATGGTACAGAGTGTTCTAGGCTAAGCAGAGCGAAGTGAATGAGCTCTTGGTACCAGGGGATACAGAGACAGGGTGGTTGGGCTGCTGGCAATAGTGAACAAGGAGCAGAGGTTTTAGTGCTGGTAACAAAGGATATGAAGGCATCTTGTGGCAGAGTGCTGAGGCTGAGATGGGCAGTGACATGCTGGCTGAGCACAGCACACAGACGGAGGTATCAGGTCATCCTGAACATTTCTCAGATTAACTTGGAGAGCAGGCAGGTAAAAAACTAGAGCCAAAGATCCAAAAATCACATACAACAAAGACAGGACTGGTTTAAGGTCGGCCGATGTAACCTCACCACTAGGTTGACCAATGTTCTTGCAGAGTAGTCATGGTTCAGCTGCTTGAGGAGGTTTGGCTGAGTGATGCAGCTCAGGTGTGTGGGATCGTTGACGAGAGATTCAGGAGACTGGAAGCCACACCCAGCCAGGTACACAAACTCAACTCAACACTTGAAAAACTTTTTGGCTGTGGATGAGGGGGTCGAGCAGTTTTCCTCTAACCAGAAGGTCGGCAGTTCAATCTCAATCCCATTCCGCATGCCGAAGTGTCCTTTCGGCAAGATACTATTCGTAGAATGGCCAATAAAAAAAAAAGCACTGTATGAATGTGTGTGTGAATGGGTGAATGACAATAAACTGTACTGTAAAGCACTTTGAGTTCTCATCAAGACTAGAAAAGGACTATATAAATACAGACCATTTACCATTTATCAAAAGCAGACATGGCCAAAGACTGAGCACAAAAATATACTCAGACCATAGCCAGAATATTTAAAGGTAGGGTGAGTAATTTGTTTCTTTAATACTTTTTATTTTTTTGTTGAAATCCTCTCCAGGTCGCGATAGCCATCAATAAATAAATCCCTAAAAGATGGTATGTGTGAATCCATTCAGTCTTAATGTACCTGTCTGTCACTAGCCGACCTGCCTGCCTTTGCGCACCCTGCCAGTGCTCTTTATGTGTATAAGCAGGGCTTCCAGCTGGGGAGAAATGCACTTCTGAGACTGAGACAATAGCCAGACAATTGGAAGCGAGTCACAGAAACATTTGCCTCTAGCAGTTGTAAGGCACTGAATGTGTTTATGTGTTTTGGGAGCGTCCTTTGGGTGCAGAGGGCCTGTAGGAGGGGCTGGGATGTATCAGTTGCATATTTTCAAAGTGTTGGTAGCTTGTCCCAGAATAACCTACCCTTTGCCTTAATATGGTTATTTAACATAACTTCAATCCTTAACCTCACCATAGATGTGATTTACAGGAAAAGTCTATTTTAGTGTATTGGACCAACAAATTGATCAGAATTGATGATGGCTGTATCCAAATAAGAATTTTAATTACACATTTTTGATTATTTGTTTCAAGCTAAGATTTCTTGATTTTCCAGGTTTTGAAAAGGGAAAGTGAGGAGCACTCACTGTGCAGCTGGTTTTGGAGAGTGAAATGTTCGCTTTAACAATGATCAAGGAGCAGACACTGAACTATCTTACCTGGCAATAAAGTTTATTTATGATAGACCAAAAACCCATCATTCTGCAGTACAGCAGATATCAGTTGATGACCTCATGTAGTGTACTGTACAATAAGTTATTGGATAGAGAAAGTCACTGAACAATACAAATCAAATACATAAATAATTATGGTAGCTACTATTATGGTCTTTCTGAAATTTAAAGGGCGTATAGTCCATGGCCATGAAATGATACAATTTGTATTATGATATTTCTATAGCTACAGTTCCTTGGTAGGTTTTCAATCAATGAATATTCCACAAGCTTCAGTGCAAATTTATAGTAACCATGAAGATAAATGTCCTGTAACAATTCAATTAACGCATTAAATGGCCTTGCACCCACCTACATAAGCGAAACCCTGAAGCTCCACCAACCCGGCAGAGCTCTCCGCTCTGCTGGTCAGCACCTGCTAGAGGTCCTCCGATCCAGGAGCAAACAGTGGGGTGACCGATCATTTGCAGTAGCAGGTCCCAAACTTTGGAATGCACTGCCCTCTGAGCTACGCACCACCACTGACCTGCCTCTGTTCAAAACCAAGCTCAAAAAACTTACTTGTTTGATCTCGCCTTCAACTGAAACTGTTCTTGTCTCGTGTTTGTTGTTTGTGTATGTTTGATTTGCTTTCATATTGTGAAGCACTTTGGTCAACCCTTGGTTGTTGCAAGGTGCTATATAAATAAATGTTGATTGATTGATTGATTAAACATTGATTTTTACATAAACCTAACCAAGTTGTTTCTGTGCCTAAACCTAATCAAGTCATGACCATTACAGAAACATAACCATATCTTTACTTTTGTAATCATGACCCAGAAAGTATGTCTCTTGCATATCAGAGGGTTTTTTCAGATTTTTTGATGTCTCCATTATATGCCTGTTCAGAAGCCCTATCAGATCATTCCTGTGAATTGTACAGTTATCATCAGCCAGAATGAGGAATGCATTATACATTAATAAGAAAGTCAAAAGTATTTTCAGATTTCTCACATACCCACACACGCATCAACAACAGATGAGAGAAGCAGTGAGAGCTTTCTCCACAGACTGTACTGAGCCAGATTCACTGTTGTTGGTCTGAGGGGAGACAGGAAGGACACACACACCCAAGAACAAGAGGAGACATTTCTCCCTCCCAGTTTTCATGGCAAACAGTTGTTTTCTGAAATACTTATAATAACTCGTAATTGTTATATAATTTATATATTACAAAGTCCATGATGTGAAAGGCTTACAGGTCAACAGAAATACATATTGTAAAGCATTTTGTAACTGAAAAATACTATATAAATAAAGATATTATTGTTACTATATTCATTGCAGTCACATAACAGCAATGAGACAAATTAAGTAGAAGAAATGGCTATGGTTGTAGTGACACTAGTGTTATTGTCATTTCTACATCGTCAACGTAATTCTGAGATTACAGTGGCAGGAAAAATAAAGTGAAACCCTTGAAATGTTTGTGAACATTTGACTCAACAACCTTTTGACATATATCACATAAATAATTAAATACATTATCCAGACCTTCAGCTAATAATGCTAACAAAAGCTAACTGGAGTCATGGGACGGCAAACCTTGAGTCCAGTCAAAGAAAGCAGGTTAGAGGTGTGTGTTACTTATAAAAAACCCAGTCTAACATCTTGAAGAATCTGCTGCTGTGCGCTGTGCCTCTCAAAGTCAACTTAAAGAATTGAAATATTTATAATTGTATCAATTCATCATATTCATGTCAAAATGTACTCTATATAAATAGAGATGATTTAGAGGTAGATATTCAGCTAAGATCCAAAGGCACAAAGAATGATCAGTGGTACAAATTAAGCGTGCACTAACATCTAAAGGCTTAAAGGAATTAATGGAACATCCTTAAATCTCTGTTCATGAGTCCAGCTACACATCATAATGTAAAGTTGCATGTACGATGAATAGTTATAAAATACAAGGGTTCACTGACCATTATTAGAATTTGTTTTGTTCTTAAATTTGTTCTGAAGAGAGTTCCTAAGAAAACCTCTCTTCTTAAATTGATAATTCCAAATGTCGTCATAGGTCAAAGGTGCATGTCAGTTATTCATAATTAGCATAGTTCTATGCCCCACTAATGCCCAGAGAAGGGCTTGAGAGTGCAGTGCCTTGTGCAATCACTGAAATCAAAGACACTGAAAGGAACATTTAGGAAGTCAAGAATGTCTAAATGGAAATTGAAATACACTAACTGTGAAAAAAAAAATGCTGTTGTATTTGGTAGTGTCAGGAAGGGAGACAGTTATCTAAACAGTGAGTAATCTGACCAGCACATCATTGGAAACACAGCGCTGCAGGTTAACCCTCAGCTGAGCCTGTGGATATACAACCTGAGCCCGGGACACATCGGGACTGGACACGCTGATCCAGGCTTGGACAAAAATCTTTAAATAATATTTAGGTCGCTCATGATGGGTGGTGTGAGTTTTTTTACACTGCACTTACTCACGTCTGTAATTTGGAAAACAAGCAATTACCATCTGTGTCAGGGACGGACCAATACAAAGTCAGTGCAGCTTACTGTCACTGTATTTGGTCCGGTTGGGTTTCACTGCTCAGACGCGTTCAGACTGTCAAATTCCAAACTTATGGCTTCAAAACAGCAGTTCACATTTGGACTGTAATGTGTTGTTATACAATGGATATACAATGATGTTTTCTTTAATAAAAAAAATATTTTTCTTAATACTTTATAATTGTTTCTTCATCCTCTGCGTTTGTAACAATGCCAATTAATAATGTTCATCTAATGTTATCTTAGATCTACAGATACAAATGTACAAATTGTTTTTTTGCTGTCTTTTTAATTGTTGCTAAACAAATTCCCAGAGCAGATAATGAGTTTTTCTTTCTCTAATTTCTCCTCTCAGCAGCAGTCTCTCTGTCCCTCCTCTCTTCCCTCTCCTTCATCTCTTTAAAGAAGTGTTTAATGCCTCACAGTGTCTCCCCTCTCCTCCCTCACAGCTGCTTCTCTGGCTCTAGTCTCGTCTCTCTCCTTCTCTCTCACCCTCGCCTTCATCTGCCTCAGCTCTAGCTCAAACCTCACCTCTGTCTCCTGCAGGTCCCCAATATCCTCCATGACATCCAGCCGGCTCATCTTGGTGGTGGGTGTAATGGAGTTCGTGGCTGTCTCGTCTTCTGGGGTCACCGTGGAGGGCAGGGGGGATACCACAACCATATCCAGGGGAAATGAAGCAATGAGGACAGACTGCACTACCAACCACCTGGCCCAATTGCCTCATCCATCATCCACCACTTCCAAGATGCAGAAGTGGTCTCCCCCTCCATCAAGCTGATCCCAGTTTTTGGGGTTACATCAGGTCGGTGAAGGGAGGACAGCAGAAAAAAAAAACACAATCACTACAGTTTCACATTACACATTTGAAATGTCACTCCTTGCGCATTCCTCTCAGCAGACAGTGTTTCCCTGGCACTGTTGACGATGTGGTTACTGTAATATAGTAAACAGGCAAATTTATGAGACAAAATGGAAATATGTAATGATGTAAAATTATCCTCAGTTAACCTCTGTTATGAGCACCAAACATCATGAATAATAAAATGAGAAATTTCAACAGCTGCACTCCCAATTCAGTTCTGGAAGTCTGCCACTAATGTTAAAATCATACAGGGAAAAGACTGGTATTGCATTCCCTCGGTTAACTGAGTAACATACTGAGTAACATACATGGCATATCACCGGCATATCAATAGTGCATACACTCTGTATGGTGATTTGTTTGACCATGACAGCTTTAGCCCCCTTGGTCCATGTTCACAAATTTAGCAGTCCCTGCCCTTCTTCTACCAAGAGCCAAGATGGTGAGTTGGAGGTGTCCTTTGTCCTTTGTGACCATTTTGAGTGCATCATCCAGGTAGGCTTCTTCTGCACGGCATGTGATCATACTTGTGAATGTACCTATGCACTCAGAGAAGCAATTGTGACTACGGAAGTATGCAATTTCAGACACAGCATAACCTGGTCAATCATGGTAGTGGCCCTGTGAGGCTATACAGACACATTGCATTGCCGGATTTATCATTGAAACACAGTTTCAAAGTTTTAAATGACATCATACCAGTGATATGAGGACTGTATATTCATACACGGCCTGAGGATGTGGTCCTGAGCTGTGGCTTAGCTGTGATGTAAGAGAAACATCATTCTCCCTGAGAGGTGGCCACAGAGAGCAGTAATCTGCACTATACCTTCCCACTCATATGCAGCACTCTAGCCTCAGAAGGGGTTATTAAGATTCAGGGCATTGAGGAGTCAGCTGGAAGTAAAATGACTTATCTCACTAGACGCTTCTCATATTCAATTCATAAAAGGTTGCAATGGGTTCTCAAAGCACAGTGAAAATGTCTGTGTTCAATGGCTGTGATTGGACAAGCTTTGATACCATTCATACTGATGACTGTTTTGGATTGAGGACATCATTTGATGACTTACATGTTTCCAAGCAAGATATGCATTGTAATGAGTGTGAATGTGTAAAGCCTTTCTCTAGGTTAATGTTTCAGAGGTCGGAGACGACATTTTTATTTTTTATTTTCTTGCCAGACTGAAGACGAGGCCCATCATGCAACAGTGAAATATACCCTCGATTTTGGCTTCTGACTCACATGCATTCAGTCTCTCTGAGCAGGCACACACGGCACATACACACACACAGACATTTATAAAAGCATCTCCACAGAGTGTAGGTGTAGAGCGTATTTTCAGGTATGGATAAAAAGCATCTGCTAGTGTTATTGTTTCTCTGCTGACAGAGTGGCAGACAGTGTGGGAGCATAGAGAACCCAAAGGCTGACACACACCCTGATTTATATTAAAACTACAGCCAACCACTGCACATAATGACCATGTATGCAAAATATTTATTTTAACTTTCTATTTTCAGTCTGTAGACTGTATATGAAGATGGACGACACATCTCCACCTCATCTCATTGTACTAAAGTGAGGCCAAAATATCTCAGATACAGGTGCTGCCATCTTGAACTTTCAACGTCATTTGAGGCTTGGTATAAATCATGTTTCACCCTGTTTTAACTAACCAGACATACATAATTGTAATGACATCTGCTTAAAATGACAAACCATTATTGAGAAAAAAATATTTAATGTGTATTTAAACTTTTTTTTGGGTCCGTGTCCCATCCACTAACATAGAGAAGGCCAGGCCTATAACAAATTCTGCAGCCGAACCAAAGAGGGAAATTGATTTAGCTTGTAATCTATCATTTTATACAGTCTCTGACCCAGAACAACAGTTTGTCTCAGAGAGCAAACTAATATGGTATGATATCTCACTTGTGCTTAATTTTTAGTGTTTAAAAAGTTTTTGGACACTGTTACGTTTCCATGTTTGCAGAAACATTAACACTGACAATTAACAAAGAAAGAACTCAGGGTGGACGTGAGGCAGTCAAAGAATAAAGGTTTATTTACAATTTAAATGATGGTAAACAACAAACGTAGGTTTGAAACATGTGGGGGAAGGAGGAACTGTGGGGGTTGTGCCAAACAAAATAAACAAAGTACAACAAAATAGGGCCTAGCTCAACTCTATCTGTAAGAAAGTAAAATAGCACAAAAGGCCTGACTATCTTATCTAAAAAAGTGTCTGAAACTAATAAAAGTACATCAGTGGCAAGAACCCATAACCTAGTGTACATAACAATTTCTTCCTACGTGTGAGAATGTATAGGGTACCCCAGCCTTACCTTAGTTCAACCTCCCCACCACAAACCTTGCGTGATAGAAAGCAACAGAGGGAGAACAAAGCAAAAGAGAGGCTTTTAACACGGTGCCCTCTGTCTCTGGTTGGCTACTTGGCTGAAGTGTGAGCCAATCCACAGATCTTCTGGAGCTGGCAGCCAATCTTCCACTTCTCACCTGCAGGACAAAGGGAGGAGAGAGCAAGGGAGAGAGAGAGAGAGAGAGAGACCCCTGCACACACACACTCAATACACGTAACAGACACATTTTAGATCCACTGTTAGTGTTGAGTGAGCATCCCTGTCCCTGTGAATGTCTCTAAACCCTGTTCAAAGCTCTGGCAGAATAACAGAACACAACTGTTCCCAATATAAGCAAACAGTTTCTTGTAAATAATTATCTACAAAAGTGCCTTAGTAGTCTTTCAATACTGAAGAGTTGACCAGTGAAAACCAATGATTACATTTTTTAAATGTATATATTGACCTATTACAGGGAGACCCATTCTTCATTTACTAGTGTTTTTTTTCATACTTTTGCTGCTTTTTATGCAATTGTTCTTTCATGTCCTTAGCTGTTATTTGACAATTTTCTGACTATTTGGTTGTATATATATTTATTATTTCATGATACTTTAATTTAACTATTTTATTTTCTCTATCATATCATATTCTAAAAAATGTGATATTAAATTGTATCCTTTGGTACATATGATATAGTTTGGCATTTCTGCAAAGCTATTTCTCTTTTTGAATCACACTTGGGAACCTTTAGAAGTGTTTCCAGCTGCGATGATGCTTGAGATTGGACTTTTTTTCATCCCTGTGAGTGTGTCCCTGCAAAGTATACACAGTGATTTCTCTCTTACTTCAACAACAAAAAATGTTTCTCCAATTCTCTTGTAAAGTGCAATATTCTAAATCCCCTTCTCTTTTCTTGACAGTCCCCATGATGCTGGTCAGTGACGATAACATAACAGCTACAGTACATAGATATATTCAATCCACCCTGACAGTGACCTGACAGATATACAGCCAGAACGTCTCACAAAATAATGGCTTAAAACAATTACATAACAATAATTAATTAAAATAATGACTGTGATTGTTTTTCTGAGCTGCTTTTGTATTTATAAATTCTATCACAGTACGTATACAGCTGAAGGTTCTCCACTTCTGCTTTAGAGGACATTAAATCACCAAATGCATTGCTCCCCCTGAAAGCATCACTGAGTGCCAAAAAAGTAACTGCATCTGTTTCCTTGTCTAATTCTCATTGGAAAATAATCTGATTCCTTCAAGTAGAGGTAAAGTATTGAATGAGCAGTACATCATTTGGCATGGGTTTTATTGAAGGCAGTGCAACAGGTCAAGTGGCCAAATCACTCAATCATGTATTCTTCCAGATGAATGTTTTTCATCATTGATTCAACTTTTGGTTTCAGTTTTTGCCATGAAAAAATATGTCATCAAGAACAATTTCTCTCAATAACTTTCCTTAACAACATTAACTCCCATCATATCTATTTAATCACATCTATGGGAGTGATGAAGTAAAAGCCTAGATCGAAAACACTAACATGTTCTACTGTTGCAGTAAACATTTGTAGAGTTGTCTGACTGAACTTCATTAGTATTCCAGCTGTAGTGTACATCATGTTGGCAAAAGAACCTGCAATTATTCATGAAGATAAAACCTCTTCCCCAGCAGCTGCAATCATAATCAATATTTATATTTGTGGGACAGGAGAAATCTATCCACTAGTCAGATTAGTCAGGGACAAATGATGTACTCAAACACCCAGACCAGTACATACACACCTAAATCCATCCCTGTATATCAGAATGAATTTATATTCTATAAACATAAGTCTTTTACATCTGATATAACAGATATGCTGCACTCTGGTTAATTTAAATATTATAGATCAGATTATATTAGACATATTAAACTGTATTAGATTTAGCAGCCAAGGACCAGTTTCATAAATTGTAAATCATCAATCATTGCGACTGAGGAAGTGAGTGAGGAAAACACAGAGGAGGGAGAGAAGTCTGAGAAATGAGCAAGAGATAAGAGGGAAAAAAAGAGAAAAGGAAGTGTCCAAGCTGTTCAGCTGTTACGGTGCGTTAAGGTTGTATATTCTACTAATAGTTATAAATATGAGATGATGAAAAAAGAATAAACAGAGTGCACATTTTTCAAAAGTATGCATCGTATGTAATTTGATGTAATGTAATTTAATTTATCTGAGTACTTTGTGTATCACAACCAAGAGATGGAGGACCCAAGAATGCACAGTTCAACAGGCAGAGTAGCAAATACAGTGGTTTATTACAGTCAGGGTCAGTACACAGGAAGTCAAAAATAAAGGAACAGTATCTAAAGGAGCAGGCAAAGAGAATCACAGCAGGAAAAACAGACGATGGTCATACACAGGAAAACTCACAAAGGTATAACGCTGGTAAGTGGCGACACGAGGAACACACAACGAACTGGCAACCTAAGGGGGGGCACACATTGTTAATATATACAGACAATCAGGAGACAACAGGATGCTGGTGAGACTGATTAGGAAAGAGCTCCGGCAGGCTCTATCTGCCACAGCGAGTCATGACACTTTGAGATTATTTTCAGCTGGACCTGTATTGTGTGATATTATTGGCTGGTGCCTGCACTGCCACATTAAAGTTGAACTTTTCTCAACCTTTAACATACACAATTGTAGCAACAAAGGAACCACAATCCAATTTGGCAACGCATGACGTCACTGCATTCAATGTGAAGAAGCAGCCAAGAAGCTGTGACGACCCTTTCCAGTCTGCCTGCCTGTCTCATTCTGATCTCTTACAGAGCTGGCAGGTACCTGCGGAAGTTATAAAGGACCGCCCTTTGCAATCACGGGTCTCTCAGCTGGGCCTGCTGCAGCCACATGTCCTTTGTTTGGTTTGTTGCACCTTACAAACACACACTACATCATGTTCTCACCCATCCACACACTCCAAACACGACTGACGACCTTCCTACTTACACACCCCATCCATTAGTTACTTTGCTTGCTTGTTTAGGTTAAATAAACTAATTTTTGCTTGTTATATCTCTGTGTGGCCTCCCTTTTTGTTGCTGGCCTTGAGCCAGGTGGTAACAGCAGCTGAAACCTCCAACACAACTGTGTGAGAGCCAACTGACACAAGTGATTAGATAATGCTCTTTCTTTTCTGATTGTATCTGTGTGTAAGCTGTCAGTCTGCATTGAAGCTCAGCAGCTTAATTCGAAAAAAAAACTATGCGACCTGTGGAGCAAGACATAAAATTTTCCAGTGAGCTGGTGAAGAAAAAGACTATTCAAGATGTTAAACTGTGGACTTGAACAAGAATGTTTATTGCTTTTCAGTAGGATGCTTCAGAGCCCCTATTCCACTGGTCAAAAACATCTGGATTTTGTCTGCAGTGGGAATAGATACAATTGGCATTCACTCAAGCGTCTCCATGGCTCTGCAGTAGACAGGTTTTTATCGGTTCCGATCGGCAGTGATGGTAACACCCGGTTTAACGTGTTAATTTGGCAAGACAACAAGTAAAGAGACCACCTCAGTTTTCAGTGTGTTGTGATGTTGAAAAAATTAGAAAGGCAAACTCTCTTGGCAATGGGAAAGGAGTCAGTCACTTTTTTAAACGGGTTAACCCACATTTAAAAAGTAAAACCCAAACACCTGTTAATTATGGTGTAAAAGAGGTGTAGGTTTCACTAGGACCAGTTTTATCATAACACCTCAATAGTGACTCCCTAAGCCCAGTGACAGTGTGTGGCATAGCAGTTGACTTGTCTAAGTCATGAGAGCGGGTGAAGGATGTGTGTTGAGTGTGGGGGCGGGGCTGTGTGTTGACAGCAGCACAGGAAAAATGAACTTGCATGATGTATGTTTGCAACTGCCAATCAGATTTCTTTGTGTGAGTCATGATTATGAAGCCTCCCAAAAACTAAAACTAAATATATGGCCCCGGCTAAATTGTTCTCAAACTATTTTACTTCTAAAGCAGATCCCAGATATGTCAAGACGTGGGACAGAAGTGTATTGTAAATAAAGACACAGGCCTGCCTACACAAGCCTGGTCTGTGGGGAGTAGTTGGGTCAGTTGTGAGTGCCATGTTAGTTCAAAGTGTGTGTTGGTGTTGTTAGCAGTTAAAATGTCCAACAAACCAAACCGTGAAGCGAGGAGTGAGGAGAGAAAGAGACAATAAGAACAGGCCAATAGTTTTGGCCTTGGCGAGACCTACAGGTGCCACCACATTACTCCAACTATATATCCTCCATGACTGCAAGCTCCTGGAGGAAGAGATCAGCTGACAAACCAGAAAGGGAGAATACCTAAATCTGTCAGGTTGGTTTTAAAAAAGTGGGTTTGTTGGACTTCCGCGCTTGAGGGGTGGGACCACTCTCTACTCTAGTGTTCCACAGTTTACCCTGTTGTATTTTCCTTGGAATTTTGTTGTCCCATACTCTGAATCTTGTTTCACAGATTTCCACCCCTGACAACAACAGCAGCATACTGTGGGAAACACTGAATACTTGTCAGCATTCATCGTCCAGTGTGTTCAATCAATTGTGCAGAGAAGCAGAGATGTGAGTGGCAGTGAAGGGACATGTCTCTGGATTCCTTCACTCTCGTGCTAATCTCTTTGTTTCAACCCTTTTTCTCCTTCATAATGTGCTTTTCGATTTATACCGGCAACTCTTTTGTTGTGTCGCTGTCCTCTCCCCCTGCCACTGACCTCTCTTGACCTTTGTAAGCTCCCATGATGTCACGCTATAAGACCAAATTACCTTTGACCCCGGGGAGCTGTGAGCCTCAGCCACTGACCAGTGGGAAAGTGGAACCTTCTTGTTGGGCGCACACACACACAATCAGTGAGTGAGCTGTGGGAGAGGTGGGAGGAGGATCTCCACCATTATTGAGGCTACTCCACAGACAAGAACTTTGCTCTTTCTATAATCAGAGGTCACCTCTTTGTTCAGACCCTTACTTCACTACAATAAAGTCAATGAGGTGAATGTAGCAGACCACATACTGGAGGAATACACCAGTCTTGGTAGAGTTTCTCAGTTCAGCCATCTTTTAATAAGAATGTAGCACCTACAACAACAACAACGTGTCCCTAAGAGATAACGGCCTCTTCGAGTGGGCCTCCTGGTTCGTTATAGTACCCGAATCCACAACTTTAAAGCTCAATATTAAACTAGTTTGTTCACAAACCTCTGATGTTCACCTCATGTTAACAATCATATTATTTTTAAATTTCGAAATATTGCAAATCATGCTACAGGATGTTAAAATCCATTAATCTGCCATTCCAGTCTCAAAGCTCTTAAAACGTATTTATCAAGCCTGCAGTGGTGTTTGCATTTCCATGATTGCAATTAGGTAATGGTGCATAATTATAATCATTAATCATTTCTAACTTGCCTCATTACTATTCCGCTGTGTAATGTTTATTGCAGATCATTTTTATTCAAAACAGAAGGAGAAGGAGACTAAACACAGACATGTCAAACTGAGCAAACAAGAGAGATGGGTTTTGGTAAGAGAGGTGACCGACACCACAATGGTCACCCCTGAGTTCCAGAGTCCCAGTGTGGAGATGGGTTTATCATGTCTGATGAGACACCTCTCGTCACTTGCCCAGTACCATCCCAGAGGTGAAACATGGTGGCAGCATCATGTTGTGGGGCTGTTTTTCAGTAGCAAATACAGGGAGACTGTATGGTATGCAGAGCTTGTCAGGCCATACCCAAGAAAACTTGAGGCTATAATCGCTGCCTCAGGTGCTTCAACTACGTACAGAGGATCGGATTTAATATGTTTTCTGATATTTCAGTATTTCTTTTTCACCTATATTTACAAAAATCTAAAATTGTAAGAATACGAAACACTTCAAATTCAGTTTTCACTTTATGGGGCATTGAGTGTAGATTGATTAAGAGCAAAAAGTCAAGATTTCAGCATTAGGTTCCGACATAACGATGTAAATGATGTGAGGTATCAATGGAAAGATTGAGACCACATTGTTTCTGCAGATTTTCTTCATCACTTGTTTTTATTCATCTTCAAATATATTTTTTTAGAAATAGGATCATCCAGTTCATGTCAGAGCACAGTGTGGCAAACATTTGGATGTCATCATTGGAAATACTGACGGTTGGAAAGCCTGACCCTCTGAGGCATGCATGCCTCAACCCCAAACCCAGCGATTAGCCGGCTGGTGTACACACACACACACACACACACACACACACACACACACACACACACACACATACTTGCACATCTAGCTCGCTCTATCTCTATATCCTCACATCATAAGGTGCAATTGTCAAATAAAGATAGAAGTACAAAGAAGAAGCGCACACACACACACAGACAGACAGACAGACAGACACACACACACACACACACACACACACACACATTCCTTGCATATGACAGCCTATTCAAAAGTGTGGACTTACCCTTGATACCCTGTTATTACGATTTTAAAAATACACACAATTTCCCTTTGTGTGTATATGTAACTGTGTTAATTTGTTAGAAACAGTGAAAAAAAAACCTCAGCTACAAACAATTATAAAATGGAGACATTACAGATGTTGTTAGCATGGTGTAACCATGGTCACTTCACTGAGAGACAGACACAGACAGCATCAGCCACCAAACATTTATTTGGGGAGTCCTAAAACTTTGACTACAGTCAAAGGCCAGGAGACGTTACAGTCAACATGTGTCAACAGTGATTATCCATGTATAGTGAAGAGTGGGTTTTATGGACTGCTGTGTAAGGAAAGAGCAGCAACATGATGTGATTCTTTGCAACAAAAATAATGTTGCATGATTGATTCAAATATAAGCATTTTTAGGGCAATATGAGGCACTTCAAGTGATTCATATCTTTATAGATGCTAGAATCCTGCATGCAACACTGCCCACATCAACGTACTGATAGCTATCATCCCTCACAGTTGACTAAGAGATTCTCTCACGACACCAGGTTGACCTAAATTGACTCCACAGGTTTTCATTCTGCAGACACTCTCAGGACCCCCCATCGTCTCTGCAGCTACGCTTATCAATGTAATTCCACAGTCAATGCAAAATAGATTAACTATGGTGTGTGTGTGAAAACAAGTGGTCAGTCTCAGAGTTCACCTGAGAATGCAGCCGTTACCTTATTTAGCCTGGATGAAGAACCCCAGCAGAGGCAGATGCTTTAAGGTGAACACTTAAATGATGACATGATGTGCTTCACATGGTTATTCTTCATCTCTGTCAATTAGAATTAGAATGTCCCTACACTGTTTACAAACCTAATGAAGATGGGCTGCAAACATGATCAAAATGATGGTCACATATTACACATTATTTAATCTCTCTTAGCTAACCAGCTTCTTGTTCATTTTAGAATTGATCTTAGAATTTCCGTTTTCAGTCATGAACTCTGGAAAATGTCTGCACAATGTTGGTCACCGCTCATCTTTGAATAGTCTCTCGATTCCTTCGTAAACTTAGCTAAAATCCATCTCTTCAGGCGTTCTTGCTATGTCTTATATCTGATTGAGTGCTTCCCTTAGTGTATTCTACATGTACTGTTTAGGTTTTACTTGTTTTTAAAATAAAAATCCTCTGATATCCTCCTCTGGAGCCGCATTCGCGTTAGCATGCACACACTGCACACAAGCTCTGTGGGGTGCACGTTAGAAGTTTCCGCTAGCATAGCTACAGCAACAGTAGCGGACATTAAGGCTATAAACAGGCTGTAAATGACGCTGTTTGAGTCGAATTTGAATGCGGGGGCTTACGGACACTTGGATGACACATCATGAGCAGTATGAAGATATATCATGTTTTTTTTCTATTGTTTTATTATGTCTGAAGAAGTGGTCAGTTTACCCCTGAAACTCCAAAAGTGTTTGTGGACTCCAACACTTCACCCACCCCTCCATCTGCATAGTGGTGAGTACATAATGACAAATTTAAATTTTTTGGTGAACTATCCCTTTAATGTTATAAAGAGGGAGAGGAGGAGAGAGAAGCCCCATGTGTCATGTGTCCCCCATTCTAGACCTCTAGCAGCATGACTAAGAGCTGATCCAAGACACACACCAACTCTAACTATTAGCTTTATCAAAAAGGAAGGTTCTAAAGGTCCAGTGTGTAAGATTTATGTGAAAGGGATCTATTGGCAAAAACTGAATAAAAAATAATCCCAGTGAGGTTTTCACGAGTGTGTTTCATGTGAATTGTATAAATTCTTGTTTTCTTCACCATAGAATGGAGCCTTTACATTTAAATACTTTATATTTACATCGGGAGCGGGTTCTCTCTGGAGGCCACCGTGTTTTTATTTATAGTAGTCTAAAGTGGAAAAGAAATAAATGTTGTTTATACAACCTAAGGCTACCACAGGTTCCGTTTCATGTTTGGAAGGGGAGGGTGAGGGGAGGGGTATTAGGCTGCAACATGACACTTCACTACTAGATGTCACTAAATCTTATACACCAAACCTTTTACTCTTAAACATCCTTGTAGATCTAATGTTTTGACGTTTTGCAAAGATTACTGATTTGATGGTATTTCACTAACCATACCATCAATCAAGGTCAGCCACTGCAGTTTTTAAATATTTTTAAGAAAAGCTGTCCACAATTAGTCTTTTTTGTCCTTGTATTTGTTCAGTCATTAATCATCAAACCACAAGCAGGCACACACACACACACACACACACACACACATACTCACACACACACACACACACACACATCTAACTAAACCACACCTACTACTTTTCTGACCCTAACCACAATCTTAACCTAACCTTAAAACATTTAAAGCACGACCTCACATCAAAATTGTCTTCACCTCAATGCCCCCTAATGTTTGGAAGATGTGAACAAGCATTTGTGGTCTAAGGTGCTGAATCAAGTCTACAGTCTCTTTGGAGGTGTGAGTTCAAATTCCACCACTGCCAGGTTGCTTTTAAATGTCCTAGGTGCCGCTGAGCAATTTCAGTAGCTCAGACCTCTCTCCAACACAACCTCTGAGTGATTTGATCTATGATTATTCCTTCCTGTATAACATTACATACAACAGCTACTGGTGCAATGAACTTGGCATTTAAATCAGGTATTCATTATGAGGTCATTTCATTTATACAAACTCCAGTGTCCAAAGTGTCATTGGGCAAGATGCTGAACCCCAAATTGCCCCTCATAGAACAAAAAGTGCTGCTCATAGATGGACTGTGTGAATGGGTGTGTGAATGGCAAACTGTACTGTAAAGAACTTTGAGTGGTATAAATACAAACCATTTAGCATTGTTTACAGACAAATTATTTTTTTAACCTTGACTTAGTAGCTCAACTTATTGGATCTAAAAATGCATAAAATGTAAAAAGAAAAACATGCTCAATGAAGCATTTACCAGTTGCAAGTTGAAATAAGTAATTTGAAAATGTAAATGTATTTTTTAGATGAATTAATGTAACTGTAAAGCTGAGGTTATTTTTTTTGTCCAGTCGTTTGAAATTGCAACCATCACAGTCTCTGTCTAACACAGAACCCCCCCAAGGTCAGCACAGAAACCACCCTTTTTCTGTCTGTTCCATCATACAGAGTAAATGCATTACAACTGCCTCCTCTGAGGATCCAGTCCCCATTATCAACCCAGTCAAATGACATAAGCTTTAGACACAAGTGCCCTGACAATTTGTCCAGAGCAAAGCACAGTGATGGAGGGGCGGCCTAATGGACACTGAGCAAATTAGAGTTGATCAGCCATGTGTTGTTTTTTTAAAGTGGCTCGAATCTAATCAGGGCATATCTTATGTCAGACACAAGGGACCATACAGACCTAAACTGAATTAAAACTCAGATACATATTCTTTGGCTTAAAAGCAGTCTATATCCATCCATAATGTCCTGAAACCACCTGTAGCACCAGATTTATATTGAACCACTTTTCTTCAACTGATCTTCCTGAACTGACCTCATTAGTTTCATCATGTAAACCAACAACTTGTCAATTACACTCTGTCCCAACTGGACTTTTTAAGGACGTTTTCCCCCTGACTGACAGTTCCATATTAAATCAGATTAACATGTCTTTGTTAACAGGCTACGTACCACAAGCTTTTAAGGTAGCTGTTATTAAACCTCTGCTTAAAAAGCCTATGCTTGATCCAGAGGTTTTAGCTAATTATAGACCCATATCAAACCTGCCCTTCATTTCAAAAATCTTAGAAAAAGCTGTTGCTAACCAGCTGTGTGATTACTTAGATAGTAACGGTTTGCTGGACAAATTCCAGTCAGGATTTAGAATCCATCACAGCACCGAAACAACACTATTGAAAGTCACTAAGGACCTTTTAAGGCATCAGATGATGGACTTGTCTCTGTCCTCGTTGGATCTTAGTGCAGCATTTGACACCATAGATCATAAGATTCTGTTACAGAGACTAGAACAACATATAGGCATCAGAGGAACTGCACTAAACTGGTTTAAATCATATTTATGAGATAGATTTCAATTTGTTAACATCAACAATGACCCCTCCATGCACATGCAAGTTAGTCATGGAGTTTCTTAGCTTCTTTACATTGGCTCCCTGTAAAATTCAGAATATAATTCAAGATCCTGCTCCTCACTTACACAGATCTCATTACACTGTCCCAATAGATCACTTTGTTCCCAAAACACAGGCTCTCTTGTGGTTCCAAGAGTCTGTAAGAGTAGAACAGCTCCTGCTCTGGGTTCAGAAGACAGACACCATCTTTATGTTTAAGGTTAAATTTAAAAAACGTTTCCTGAACCACCCTTTAGTTATGCTGCTAAAGGTCTAGACTGTTGGGGGAACTTCCATCATGCACTAAGCACTTCTCCCCTTCTCTCTGTCTCTCTATTATTAAATATATAGATACATGTATCTATCTATCTATATATATTTGAATGAAAATATATTCATTTACCTAATAAAGTTGCAGCTTATTCACACTCTGACTCAGGATAACAACTATTGTTATTATTAACAACAATACTTATTCATAATTCATTATTATATGAATTGTTATTGTTATCACTAATAATCAATAACCTCATCTAATGTGATGTTGCCAGTGGTAAGTGGGGGATATGTGATGAAACATAAGAGCTCTCTCCATGTATTGGTAAAACACTGGATTGGGTTTTGTAGAAATAGAAGTCATCTACATACAGGCTAATCTTGTGTGTCATGTTACTGGTACAGATCCCTATGATATTGTTGTTTTGGCATCTTGCTGCTGCTAGTGGTTTGATACAGATTGCAATTAGTGAACATGAAAGTGCCTCTGTGAGAGTTAAGCTTTGTGAGATGATGGTGTTGGTCATGACTGCTGCCTTTGGTTTGTTGTAGAATGTTTTTGATTCAATGAGTAAATGATTCTCCGAAGCCAAATATTGTCAGGGTTGTCCAGTTTACTTTGTCAAATGCCTTCTCCACATCCAATGAGAGGATGATAGTTTGAGTATGAGTTTGAAGGGCTATGTTTATCAGATTGAAGAGATGGCGTGTATTATTTGATGATTGTCTGCCATTATAAATCCGGTTTAGTGTCTGTGAATCAAGGATGAGATAACTGATTCAATTCAAGGTACATAGAGCTTTGCTGATGATTTAAATGACTGTGTTTATTCAGGAGATGTGCCTGTAGCTTCTGCAGTGAGTTGGGTCCTTATTTGTTTTAAGCAGTAATGTGATTAGTGCTGTGTTTTCATATGATAGGGGATGGATTTGTTTTTTAGTTTTTTATCTCGTCTGCCATTCTGCTGAATAGTGGTGATAGTCCGTCTAGTCCGGGTGTTTTATTGTTTGACATTGTTTTTAGTGCTTTTTCATATTCTGTGGCTGTTAGTGGTGTCAAAGATATCTGCTTGGTCTTTTATTAGGGAGGGTAGTGTGATGTCATCTAGAAACTGTTCTACATCGGCTATGTTTTGTTCCTTGAGTTCACTTTAAAATTCATGGTAGTATTGTCTGAAGATATTATTTATTGCTTGTGGGTGATATTTTCTGTTGAGTCTTTGATTGTTGAGATTAGTGATTTCTTCTTATTGCGTTCGAGTTGATTTGCTAGGTTTTTGCCCGATGTTCAAAATGGTTGTAGTGTAATCTTTGTAACATAAATTGTGCCTTTTTATTGATGATTGTGTC
Organism: Paralichthys olivaceus; assembly: GCF_024713975.1. Classification (NCBI taxonomy): domain Eukaryota; kingdom Metazoa; phylum Chordata; class Actinopteri; order Pleuronectiformes; family Paralichthyidae; genus Paralichthys; species Paralichthys olivaceus. The sequence continues at coordinate 2,683,884 of NC_091093.1, read as the reverse complement.
AAGGTTAGCTTCTCTAATCTCTTTCAGTTTTTGTTCTGTTGGGGTGGTTGCATAGGAATATTGTTCAATTTGTTTTCTATGTCTTGAGCTTTATTTTTTGAATATGAGATGATTTTCCCTCTCAGTACTGCTTTGGCCGTTTCCCATATTAGTGTTGGTGAGGTGATTGCTGAGTCACTGGTTTCCATATAAAACGTCCATTCTCTCTTAAAATATGAATCAAATTCTTTAAGTAAGGCTGTGTTGAATCGCCATCTTTGGTTGGCTTTAGTTTTTGTGTTGTGATGCAATATGAACCTGATTGGGGCATGATCTGATATGATAATTGGATGGATGGTGGGGTCAGATATATCTGTCATCATAGAGTTGCTTTAAGTAATCTATCCATGAAAATGATTGATGTACTGGAGAAAAGTAAGTGTTTTCCCTGGCTGATGGGTTTTGTAGCCTCCAGTTTCGCCAAGACCCAGATCTGTCGTGTATCTTTTGATTATCTCTGTTGAATGCCAGCTTTTGGTATGATGTTGGATTGTTGAACTGTCTTTTGCTGGGTTGACAACTGTGTTAAAGTCACTCCCTTTGATTATCGATGATAAAAATCTTGCATTGCTGGAAGTCATGAAAGAATGTTGGGTCATATGTGTTTGGACCATAGATGCTTGTCATTGTTATATTGATATTGTTAATTGTTCCATTCATAATTCTCAGAGTTCTTCTGGGTCTGTTATAGTGGTGTGGTTTTATTGATCAGAATTGAGACACCTCTTGTTTGGAGTTGTATGTGGCAAAGTATGTTAGTTAATATTAATCTTTTTTTGCAAGTCCAAGTCAAGTCTCAGGTCTTTGTGGGGTGAGACTTGATCAAGTCTCAAGTCTTTGGTCATGAGTCCAAGTCAAGTCTCAAGTCTCTAAAAAATAAAAGTCTCATGTCTCTTCTGGTTGTAATGAGCCTTCTATCATCTGCTGCTATCCAGTCTGTTAAGAATACTGCACAGCTATATCTAATAAATTCAAAGCATTTACTGTATTATTATCACTCCTTTATCTATTAGCATACAGTATCAGTACTGATTAGTTGTTTGTTATATGACCACTTTAAACAGGCTATTAACCATGATGATGTGTGATGCTAAGCTAAACATGTTTGCTAACCATCCATATGCGTTACTGTGACTGACCTCTCCGCCGATTGCATAAAATGTTTTCTTGCTTGTTCTGTGTTATCTTGATGTTGTTCTGATATTCCGAGGGAGATGAGATTGATGTGCATGCTGCGGCTCTGACGGTCCAGTGCGGTTTCTTTCATTATTTTGTTTTCATTTGATATTGTTTCCATTTTGACAGAGAGTGTATTGAAGGTGAGTTTGAGTTCCTTGTTTTCCACCTGTAGTGTTTCAATTTGTGACTGTTTGTATTCAAGACTGGCTTTAAATTATTTCATGTCTGATTGTAGTATTTCCAGGATTGACAGTTTATGGATTTGAATACACTGACCTCAATAGTTGTGCTCCGGTCACTGTCAGTTTTGGTGGACCAGTCTCAGCGTGGTTGTTTCTGTGGTGGACCGATAATGCGTATTCTATAGAAATACTAATCCACAAACTGTTCTAGGTCGTCCAGTGTTTGTGTTGTAATCCATGGAAGATGATCAGTTGCGTTTTATTTGGTATGTTTTGAAGAAAACTTCAAAACAAGTGAAGACTAACTGACACATTCTTGTGAAGTTCTCCAGAGCTGAAGGCAACTAGTCATTAAGGGGATTTTATCAGACTGTACTCGGGAAGTTAATAATTGTTAGTGATGGGAATTTATTTAAACATTATTATTGCATTGCTGCATTAACTTCACTAGTATCATGAGATAAACATTATCATTGGCACCTGATCACCAGAGAAATTATCTTTCAACATTAGTCAATTATTAATTTGCTACCACCACTTTTTATCTTCATGAAAATATATTTAGCAAAATGATCACATGTAAGTGATCACAAAAACGCAGGTCCTGATATTGATCATGGGACTTCATGTGGAATGTGTGTGCAAATACAATCTGCAGACAGTCTTGGAACTCATATTACAATCATATACATTTGCATTTATATGTTTCTTTCATGTCAGGTCATTGCAGTGTTACTGTGTTAACACCTGTGGGTCACTCAATGCTGTGTTTTCTAATTGTTGCATAAACTGAGATACTGTGCTCTTTATGTTGCTAAGCTGTGCATGTGAATAACTGCAGTGTTCCATGAGGAAACTGAATATGGACTTTTAATTGAAGTCTTTGGGTAAATAATCTTCATATGTTTTTTGTTTTCCTTATTTTTGAGTTTTGATTTAGTCTCTCTTCAGTTCCACATCAGATTAATGCTCCAGTCAGGATTAATCAATGAGAGATAACTGACTGGATCCTTTCGACCTGCTTCTGATTCCAGCCAACAGTTGAGGATGTGCTGGAGGTGACACATGCTGGCTCAATGATTAATGTGCTCTGTCAAAAACAACATTGAAAAAAAGAACCCCAAAGCTATCAAACAACCTTTTTGGACGGATGAGTCATTCTCAGATGAAAGACATAAATAAAAACCTTCATGCGTGTGCCTATATGTGGTGTTTAATGTGGTGCATCAGAGATTCCTGAGGTGGACTTAAAAGTAAGAGTCACTGAATATTGAATAATGCAGAGGTTTGGGTGAGACAGGGCATGCAGGCCTGTGGTCCAGTTGCCCAGCAGATGCCTGGGAGGCTAGATGTATGCTGACGCAATTGCTATGTTATGGTGAGATCCAGTGCCGCCCTGTAGACATTGTGGTCGTCGTCATTCCGAGCAATCTAGATGACAAAAGAAACAGCTGGATCCAACAGAGCACAGCAACAACCACGCTACACAGCTGCTCTGCATGGTCAGTTTAACTATTTCTCTAGAGAAATTGGTCACAGAGTCCTGAAATGTTCAAAAGCCATAAATCTTCATGTGGAGTATTCTATTGCCATCAGAAGTGAACATCTGGAACAGTGGGAGTTTTCCCAGTGGGTAAGTTGACTACAGTCTAGCGATTTAAGATGAAAGAACAATTCTTAGTATTCAGCTGACTCCAGATTTCATACTTCTCTAAACTGTGATCAGTTCTGAGTTCCAGGACATTACTGTAACAACTCACTGGTAAAGTTAAGGAACATTTTGTGATGAAATGCACAACTGGGTGTCTTTAAAAAAAATTATAGTTAAAAGGATAGTTCACCAAAAACACTTTTGGAGTTTCAGAGGTGGTTTTGTCCAAGTGACTCAAAACGGCATCATTTACACCCTGTTTTTTTTTTTTCTTGCTTAAATGTCCACAGTTATCCTCCTAGCCCAGAGCCACATTCATATTCACATGCACACACCGCACAAGCACCAAGGTGCAAAAGGTGAAATCAGCAAGAACTTGCGATAGCTGCACACCTATGTGTATATGCTACTGAAACTTGCAAACATTCCAAACTTTCTAACAAAGAGGTTCTGGTAGCATGTAAACATAGGTGTGCAGCTATCGCAAGTTCTTGTTGATCTCATCTTGGGCAAGAACTTGTGTGGTGTGTGCGTGCGAACGTAAGTACAGCTCCATCAATAAAAGCAGACATTAAGGCTAAAATTATTTTGTAAATTTCATAGTTTCAAGTCAAATTTGAATGTCAGGGACATAGGGACACTTAGATGACACCACAGGGGCAGTATGGAGACATTTCATATTTTTTTCTGTTGTTTTTCTTCCATCTGAAAAAGTGGTAACCATTTACTTCAATTGTATTTGGCTGCATCACTGTTTACCCCCTGAAACTCTAAAAGTGTTTTTTGGGCCCTTCACGCACCCCTCTATCGAGAAAATAATGGGTGAATTTAATTTTTTAGGTGAACTATCCCTTTAAGGTTTGGATCAGTGGTGGCTGGTCAATACGGGGAGCTGGGGCACCACCCCCTTCAACATTCTGAGACAAAAAAACCTGTATAAAAATTTTAAACATAATTTAATTATATAGTAATATTTTACTTGTACAATGCAACTGGTTGACCTTAAGCGCCTGTGAGTATTCAATATAATAATAATAATAATATATTTCAAATTCTATTTGGTTAATTTCTGTCAAAATACATAATACTTCCAAGTGTGGGGCGCCGGCCAAGTGGATGTGATTGTAGGTACTTATACTTTTGGCATCTACAGGACCTGAGGCTTCTCTTTAATTGGTTGTTGCAGATTTTTCACGGGATGCTGCTCTCTGCGCCCCAGACACTCCCACTTTTATTTACAGCCAATAGGTATTGATTTACTATTTTTAGATCTAATGTTATTGGTCGACCCTCAACGCCATCTCAGAGACATTTGCAGACTGACCTGATTTACAGATTCAGAAGCAAGTGATGAGGAAGAGCTCACACCTTCTCCCGCTCTTGTTATGACAAACAGAGGTGACTAACTGGATGTGGTTGATTACATTCTTTTATTGTTGTTGGTTACTTACCTCATGATTAACATAATGGGAAGGCACAGATAATTTTGCATTTACATTTTTTCATTATTGTCACATGTTGCAATAACACATGCACAAGCTCATTTTTAACCATGATCAACAAGGCTGCTCACCAATAATGCCCCATACATAAAATCACAGCTGGATCAAAGTCCTTCACTGGTTAACAGTGGCTGCCCGCATCCGTTTCAACATCCAGGATATGGTCAAACCTTACACCCCGGCCCATCCACTCCGCTCTGCATCTGCCAATCGGCTTGTTGCTCCCTCACTGTGAGCAAACCACTCAACAAAATCTCGAGTGTTTGCGGTCCTGGCTCCTAAACGGTGGAACAAGCTCTAATTTGACAGCAGAAAGTCTATACAAATCTCCCGCCGCAGACTTAAAACACTTCCAACTACACCTTAGTTAAGAAGATGGTGTCTAATAAAACACTGACAACTCTTGTATAAAAAACTTCACATAACAATATTCACAGCTGCTGATTCTTTAGACCATTATGAACCAAAGAAATATAAATAATCGAAGAGTTGACAGTCAAACTTCACAACCTCTTCAAATGTCAGGAGTCACCACTGTCTCTATGACTTGCTGGTTTATGCTGGCACAATATCTGAATGAGTCATACTTTTATTCTCAAAGTTTTATAATCAACCCAAAGAAGAAACTGAACAGAAGTAAAGTGGAGAAAATATTCAAGCTGATGAAGTATACAGGTCTTTATGCTGATTTGATACAGGCTGATTTCATACAGGCACAGCTCTAATACACTCTTCATCACACAAGCTTTTTCAAATAAAACTCTCAGACCTGTGTCGCTGAAAAACACTTCCACGTCTCCTCATTTATCAACCCTGAACTCTTAAGGATTATAACTTTGAAAAATAAATTTCCACTGCAAATATATTGATTTCTTTCTTTTTTCAATTACTTAGAGTATCTGGGTTTATTCTCCCTAATATACTTGTAATGGCCCTAAACTTAAACTAAAGCATACAGCGCCACAACACAGTAGTCCTTGACAAATAGAATAAACATTTCCTGGCCTGCAATATCTGTTCAAGCAGTTTTAAATGGATTCAATATGAATATGCTATTACAGCTTCTTCATGTCCCTGTGCATTAAATGCCTTAATGGACGGTGAATGAGTGGGAGTATTATAAAAAAGGGTGAGACAGACTGGTGGGTGCAGCTTTTGGCTGTCAGCAGATTACTGGTGGTGCTGCTGCTGAGATGAAACAGGGAAGAGCACATGGCTGCACTGAGACATGGGGGCATGTTGTCTGAGGGAGAGACTTGAGTTGAAGGGAGGAAGATTACTTTTTGACGCACACACACACACAGACAGAGATACAAAGATGGTCTGAGCACAGTGAATGGGGGTGGATAGCTCATCTGTCTGGTTGGGCTGGCTTAAGTAGAGAAAAAGAAAGATGCTGAGATAAAAGGTGGCAACACTGTGCTAGTGTGTAGTTAACCAAACCATTTTAAATATTAAAGAATGACGCAAGCTAGCAGAGAACTCCAGGGAAATGGAGATTGATTTATGGATGAATAGAGACACTAGCTGTGTCCCAACTCAGGGGCCGCCTCCTTCATGGGCTGCATTAGTCGACTGTCCCAATTCGAAGGCTTCTCCAAATGTGTCCATCCATTTATTTTTAAATGTAAGTATTCAACCAAACAACTAACGGTGCAACATGTTTTCAAAATGTTGAATCAATCAAAGAACACTTTTGTTCGTAGCTTTGTTGCTAGGCCTCGGCTGCAATGGCGGGACAAGCTGGTGACACAATAGGTACACCAGATTGTCTCATTTCGGTTCAGTGTACAACGGGTCCTCCGCAGGATGCGACCGCTGCATTGAGACAAGTAGTATCTCCTATGTGATCATTAACTACAGTACTCTATATTCAAATTTTCATACAATATAAATACATTAAAATCTGCCTATGTTAGCTTGGAGTTATACAGTTCCCCTCAACTCTAGCATTTCTTACTTAGGCTTTCTGGCCTTAAAGCAGAAGTGTGACACTTTTACATACAAGGTAAATCTTTCTGTATTTCAAACTACAGCAGAGGTTTAACTAGCCCAAATAATAGAGAACAAACCATTTTTGATCATCCAGAAAACCAGAAGCTTGGTGTTCAGGAGGAAGGAATACAGTCTAAAAAAGTAAACAATTGATATTGAAGACAAACACCTTTTTGTGGCTTTGCTGATTGGAAAGTATGAAAGAAGAGGAAGGGAGTGAGGGAAAACACGACAATTTTTGTGTCATTACTCTCCCTGACAGAGGGGGGAGACAAATGTTCCGCACTGCAGGTTTAGCTCGACTGTTACTGGGTTGGTCTTGTTGCTCTCATCAGCACGACACCCAGCTTCAGCAAATTGTTGTTTTGAGCTCTGATAAAACCCACTGTACACTATAGGAACCAAAAGCAGACACACCCTTGACAGCCTATAGCTAACATCTCACAGGCAGACACACTCGCTGCATCAGAGCCAGATCATTTTCTCAGGATTGCAAAAAGACACAACTCCAAACAAACGTTGCCCTTTATCAAAAAGAACAAATAGACAAGAGATAGATAGAAAATGTTGAACTGTCTTGGATCTATATTTTTTCCCTGCTGCCACCAAGTGATCAAAAGTCAATATACAAAGCTCTAAACATCACCCTCATAATGAAAGTGTATAGCTGTCACACCAGAAAAAAAAGAACATAAAACGGATTTAGGCGTGTTTTGATAAAAATAATGTTATAACGTGATAGAGTTAAGTAACTTTAGACACTGACGACATCTAGCTAACAAACACATCTTGAATTGGACTTAGAAAAGAAGAAAGTAAAAGTCTGGCCACGGTGTCTTCAATATCAGGTTAGCGTCGTCTCCGCTCCTGTCACATTTTTACTCACTGTGGTCTCATTTTTAGATTTAAATACATATAGAGATAGATAGATAGATAGCATGGATCCTTTCCTTTCCTATCCTTATTTTCACAGAATGTGCTGTGACTGTTGGTGTCACACGACGATGTTTTATCTCTGGTTGATGCAAACAGTATATTTATGGCAATTTTTAAATGAGAAGTATAGAATTAAGTGAGTTGATGTCACAATTTAAGATCATATCTGGTTATTTTTCTTATTTTTCCTGACGTGACATAATTGGTTCAAGGACTGTGTGAAAATCAGACATTACCTTCTGTTTCTTCTTTCGGGCAGTTTTTATTTTATTTTAAAGAGAACATGACAATCTGTGGTTTCACGGATGTCAGCATATTCTATGTATGGAAAGCAGCAGATAGTCGGCTGTCTTTAAATAGGCAGAATGAACCACCCAGTCAGCTTGCTGGTCATATGACATATAAATCTTTAATTCTTATTATGTAAAACTAATGTCACACATGATCAATTAATGAGGATGCCATCATGAGCATTCAATTTATTATTGATGGTGCTGAACCTTGTCTAACAAGCTTCAATATGAGGGCACATTTCAATTCATACATTTGTGTTGATTTTAGTGCTTTGAGCTATGAAGCATTAGCAGTTTAATGTCAGTCATGGCTTGTCCTTGAAGAATGCAAACTGTACAGGCCTCATGGATTTGTCTGGTGTTAACAGACATATAAGACATAATAACTGATTGTAATCAGCACAAAAATCTAAATTATAGAAAGAAGACACTGGTTAATCATACTTAATGATGTACCTTGACCCCACACAGGATAGGGATAATTCTTCACATGATTTCATTAGCGTGTTTCCAGGTTGGCCCTTGGGTTACAAAAATACTATTTGATTCAATTTTCAGACTAAATCAACATTTACTCTAATGTTGCACGACGGTCTCACATGGTTGTAATGTTTGGTTTGTAAGGCCAGTGATAAGTACATTAATAAATCTGCCAGATAATAATCACAATTATATATATGTAGGTTAAGAAAATATTTGATATCAAATTGATTGATAATGAACAACATCATGTATGTGTACATACTGTATATATGACATTATTTTGTTTCCATGTTGATTTCTATTTTGTCGATTACTTCTCATTTTGTGTTTAGCACAATGGCTGAAGCAGATAAGTGAGCAGTCACTATGCTACTTTTCAATAAAGATGATGCTGGGGGTAAATAAATCTGTGGTTTATATGGACAAACATAAAGCATTTTTTGTTTACAGTAAGTTTTCTGAAATGTTCGCTCGTACCATTGATATAGTCTCATTGATGTTGACTGACTTGTTCTGGTGATCTGTGTGTGGGTGGCTCAGGGAAGGTAAATAAATCCCATAGTAACAGCAGCCAGTCTGATGCCTGTTAGCCTGGATTTCATGACCACAGCTTCCTAATGACATCCACACCTCTGCACACACAGACATGAGTTCCAGCCCTGGAACGTCTGCCTATGGGCTGATGTTAAGGCGGAGCAGGCAGGGCTGCTGTCAGCTCAGGCTAATGTTGATGTGGAGCAGCAGGACACAAACTAATAACACTCTACTGCTCAGATCAGTGATGACACCCAGGCTGAACAGATACTGCTCGCCAGCATATCAGAGGGAAAGGGGGGGCAGACAGTGAATTGGATCCAGTTTGAGTGAGAGGATAAGGAGGCTGTGTGTGAGGTCATGGATATTTCAGATGTGCATATCAACTGACAGTGGTTGTTGATTTCTAATAATTTCACTGTGACATATTTAAAATGTGGGTTTCTTATTTTCTAAACAAACCTCAAAAGTGAAATTACCTGCAGTCGCATATAGCACAAAACATGCAGACTGATGTCATCTGTTTATAATGCTTATAACATATTTAAGAAAATCTGTCCAATGAGAATTCTCTAAACAATTTTCTCATTATATTATACTGTATTATATACATTGTGAAGCATTAAGTAAGAGTTTTTACAATATTATCGAATATAACATCATGTTATAGGTCTCGTTTGCATAAAAATGGAAAGCTAATAAAACGATACATTCAATCAATGAATTTCTAAACAAAGACAATGTAACAAAATAACTAATAATAATTAATTTCACTGGTCTTATGTTTAATTTGCCTATTCCGATAATAGAATTTAACAAACCATAAACATTTACATGTACATATTAAAGCCTGATATTTACAATGAAAACATGTGAGGAACTGCTATCACTTGTAAACTGATGGACTGGTTTTAATACTCAGTTTACTATATCACACGTTTCTATTGGAGGTGTATTGACATCCATAATATTCACTGATCGAAACACTACAGCAAACTGGTGATATCTCAAGTTATTATTAAGATATAATGTACAGTACAAGCAGACTGTAAAATATTATACAGGAATCGTGCAGACTGTGTCAGTTTAGAAAGGTTTTACTTTTCTTTTCCTTCTTTTTTCTTTTCTTTTCACAAGTTTACTTTTAAAGAGACACCAGACCCTGGGTACTAAGTTCCACCATTCCCCCCATACTACAACTCTATGCCAAATGAAGGCATTAGGTGCTTTCAATTGTGATTCCACAGTTTCAGATCCATGACTTCAAACAAGCAAAAATGGGACCGACCGTGCCAATTGCAGAGGGGACTATGGGATGGACGCCATGTTGGAAGTAGTGCTGGTACTGTTACTGGTTTGCTTCAGTGTCTGAGCTGAATTCAGAATGCTGCACAGACCAGCTGGGGAAACAAAACAACATCCACTGTGTCAAACCACTTCATGTTTTCGTATCTGCTCCTTAGTCCAAACTGTGATCCTGTAGCTCTAATAACCTGTACTGTTTGTGTAGTATCTAAAAGTCCTTGATATACATTTAGATACCAAAACACTATAACTAGAGTCATAACCAAGCTGCTGAGCGGCAGATAATATCATAACATTATGATTACCACACACTACAGATACATATGGGTGTGCATTTTGTATAGACTGCATTAAGTCATGAAACAGTCTCAAGGGCTGTGGTTCCTGGACTTTATCTTTAGGGCAGTGCCTCCAAACAGGCAACCTTACCCTGTTAAATCTGCAAGAGGCCTGTGGGGAAGTAATGCCTGAAGGAAAAATTCAGATAACAAATAACTGACTCGCTATAATTCCATAATCTGAAAACTTAACTAAAAATGCTGGAAGGGGAAGCAGTTTCCCCAAATAAAAATTCTCCATTACAAATGAACTTATTCAATGAAAATGTTAGCTTCAAGTATCAAACGTAAAAGTACTCAAAGTACCCCCCCATGACTGCGATCACTCAACTATTATTACTGTATTACCTATAAGTGTAGGTTTGATTTAAGAAGTCACTTTTAGAAGTTAACAATGTTTTTTAATTGAAATATTTGACTTCACTATATTTAAAGTCAAGATTGTTACAGAGTCAAAACTAAAGTTGTATAATTAACACTGTAAGAATACAAAATACTTGACAAGAGCCAAATCAGCAGCTGCAGAGAAGTCGCTGATGGTAAGTCTACATCATCATGGTCTAGGTCTGTTGCTGTGCTGTGAATTGAATGTTGTCTTTACATCTCTGTGTTTTTCTGTCCCTTTATTCTGACAGTAACTCTATGAAGAGACAGGACATTTACTTCATAAAGTCTATGCATGGGTCCTGCTGTGGTGAATGAAGAAAATAAAGATATCTCTCTGTGTAATGTAACACAGTTCAACACCACAAACTACATCATCCAAAATGATAAGAACAATTTTCTGCAACAACGAACGATTCAACCCTCGTGAAGTAGGGTTTATTGTAGGACAGTGTTTTAAGACTCCTGCTCATCCCATCTCTCCCCATTCCTCCTGAACGTCCACACCCCATTTCCTTCAAAATCAGCTGCAGTGAGCTCAACGATAACTTTCAGAATGAAGCTGACAAGTGATACAAGTGTGTACAAGTCCCATAACACTGACACATGAAAGTCTGTCGTTTAAACTTGTTTAGTTAAAAAAACATTTCAATTAACAATGAGATGTTTCTGTGAGCTTTGGGTTTTTATTAAAGACAAAATAAAATGATGTGGGAGAATTCTGGGAAGGAACCAGACAGAGCGAGTGGTGAGATTCTTGTGTGGAGTGGGATGAAAGCTGTGTTGAGCGCAGAGCGAAATCGAGTGGAGACGACGGACAGCTCAGGGTGAGCACATGCACATCTCCAAAGAATGATGGATTCATATAAAAATGTGGAAGGCTAAAAATGTTCATCGTTTCAGTAGATTGATCACATATCATTTTTATCACTCACATGTTTGGCCCATCCTTTTGTGAAGTGTAATGCAGCAATTTCAATTTTTTTGCAAAATTTTCTCTAAGGACCATTACTTTTACTTGAGGAAAAATCTTTAAACCTTTCTACTTTCTGATACATTCATGAGTATTTATTTAAAATGATTAAGTATTGAGTATTATTAATTTAGCATGTTATTAATTTGGTTGAGCTAGTTTAACCTTTTTATATATATTTTGGGGCAGGTTAATATATTGTAGTATCGACTCATTATTCACTCGTTTGTACAATGTGCATCAGTCAAGAAAATAGTAACTAAGGTTGTCAAATTAATGTAGTGGAGTAAAACAGGTTTTAAATCAATTTGCATGAAGCAGAGCAATAACCAAGTTGTAATTATTGGCACAAAAATAATACAAATATCTGAGTGAGAGCATTAAAGGTTCAGTATGTAGAATTTAATGATATCTAGTGCTGAAGTTACCACTGACTAACCCTCACATCTCCCTCTCCTTCCAAACATGAAAATGAACCTGTGTTAGCTTCAGTTGTAATAATAAATCCAAAGGTGTTTAGTTTTTCCAGTTTGGACGACTGGAAAAAACATGGCGGCCTCCGTAGAGAGGGTCCCCTCCATGTAAATATAAAGTATTTAAATATAAAGGGTCCATTCTATGGTAAAGAAAACAACAATTTGTACAATTTAGATCAAACACACTGGTGAAAACATCACTAAGATTATTTTATATTCAATTTCAGCCATTAAACCCTTTCAGCTAAATCTTACACACTGGACCTTTAAGAGAAAAAATTAATAAATCCAGTGAAAATGTTTCTACTGAGTCAGTTCAAGGAGCTCCACACAGGCCGTCATTGCAACAAATAGGAATAGGATTAGCATATCCATCACACATTCGCTGTGGATGGCACTGAGTGGACCTGCACTAATTCTTAACAAAAGTCCCAGCGTTACCGCTCTGATATATGATGCTGAGTGGACCAAAGGTCTGGCTGACCGTATGACAGATGACACCAGTGCAATTTAAGAAGTCTCCTATCTCCAGGTTTTTCACTTATCCACCACACCAGATGTTTTACTGCTATCCAGGGAATTGCAGCTCGTAAGATCTATTGCCTCAGTCTGAAAATGACTGTTGCAATTGAAAAATAAATATTTCACTTGGCCAAACACATAGAGGCCAGACTGGGAAGTGACATGAAAGTGCTCGACAGCTTGGCAAGCGGGCACTCTCAGATGGCTACTGATGGCTGGTCGCCTTTATTTTTTTCATGGAGACTATTGAGATAAATGGTGCAGATTCACTGGAGGTGGGTGGGGGTTACAACAGTTACTGTTGGAAATAGCAGCCTCTGTTGCAGAATAGATTGTGTGTTGAATGAAACCAGTCCTTATATACATGTTAGAGTCAGGGTTTGTAATTCAGTCAAGTCTTTTTCAAACAAACTTTGAATCATCCAGATGCTAATGAATGTTTTTTGTAGATATACACATGGACTCAGACCATTTTTTGTACTATTGCTTTGCACAGTCATACACTTGATGTTTTGACAGTTTATTTACCATGGCGCTGAGAAGAAATCATTCTGCCATATTTATTATGGTTGAAATAGGAACAAATGTGAAATGACAGGGTTACTCCAGTAATTAAGTATTTAACTTCCATAAAAAATAGGGAAGAAATCAAAAATACAACAGAGTTAGATTGTCTTATCCCAGTTATTTAGATAATCTGGACCAAAATGGTGGGATTGCAAAAATGTGACCAAAACAATAATACATTTCAGGAATATTGTTTAAATATGTCATTGAAGCACTTATCATATTAATTAGATAATTAATTTGCATTAATTTCCAGGTTTTTTCCACTTATTTTTGACATATTGAGTAGTGGTTTTTAATTGATCAATCTATCAGTCAAATTTTATTTGTATTGACCATATTCACAAATCATAATTTATCTCATAGAGCTTAAACAAGGTGTGAAATCCTCTGCCCTTAACCCTCGACAAAAGAAAGGAAAAACTACCAAAACAACATATTAACAGGGGAACAGGACTGACAGCAGTGCAATACATGCCACGTGTAACATCAGCAAATTAACAGTATTTACAACATTGATTAGAAATAACAGTTTTTAACATAATGGAGAAGTGTGACAAAGTATTTATATATGAACAAATGTCTGATGGCGATTAAGGGAGCAGCAATGACAAATTGCAGGAGTTATTGTCAGTAATAGAGTATCTGAGTAGGCATATTGTATATCAAGCAGTCCTGTTGTAATAATATTCCACGATCCACAATCCACCGTCCTGATCCACGATCAGCTGTCACCACAATCATGATCCATGATCTGACATCACACCATGATCATAGTATAAGATCCACCATCATCCACGATGTGGCCGGAGCAGTGATCCTGGATCTGCAAACAATCAAGCACAAGGATTCCGGAAAGGAAGTCAAGTCAGTAATATGTATTGATGAGACATTAATGTGATAACGAGAGTGAAGAGGAAAGAGAAGCTCCATGTGTCATATGTCCCTCGACATTCTAGACTTATAGCAGTATAACTAAGCACTGGTCCCAGACAGAAGAGAGTTTGGATACAAGTGAGAGGTGCTTCCCACCTCCACTCACCCGTCCTAAGGAGAAGCACTTTGTATCTGTCCAATCATCAGCCATTTAACAAGCTACCAATCAAATGATTAATTACAATCAACAATGTCTCCAAAGTGCTGCTCATTGTGAGAACTGTTGGGTTTCTATATATTAATAAGATTTTAAGGTCCTGACCTTCTGTGTAAAGTGCCTTGAGATAATGTATATTATGATTTGGCGCTATACAAATAAAATTTAATTGAATTAAATGTAATAAAAAAGGTAATGACAAGGTGTAATGGTTTTTTGAAAACCACATAGGTCAGACAGAAATATCTTGCTTATTGTTGCCTGGGAAGATATTGACCAGAAATGAATGGACTTTGAAATATTTTTTCCATTGTTTGTTATTTTTCAATAACTGCATAAGATGTAGTGGTTTCGCCTTTTCATTTGGCTGGTTTGACTCCAATGACACACAAAAAAAACCACATCACTTTCAATGAAAGCTGCTTCAGCGAAGTCTATATTCAGTTGACAAACAAGATGTTAGGAGTATAGGCTAATGTGTGGAAATTCAGTAGATATAATGTGAACTTGGATTCTACAATTGTTGCATATTGTAGTTCATGTTTAAGAACTGATAAGTATTAGTTGACAGAGCTGCATTATGACTGACACGACCATGGTAGACTGACAGTATTGATGTAGGGTTGCTGTGTGGCTGGTTGGGACATTTTGTTTGTTTTGATGCATCATAGACTTAGTTACTAACATGATAAACTCCAGTGCAACAGAAGACATGTCATGGTTAATGTGATCCAAGTATTTTAAAGCTGTCACCTGTCAAACCCTTGACATCACCCCTCACACACACACACACACACACACACACACACACACACACACACACACACACACACTCACAAGAAAGGAGTGAGTTAATCCTTAATCCTTTATTTATTATTCCTATTTTCAACTGAGTTAAGGAAACAAGAGAGTATGTTAGTTTGTCACCATCAGTTGTGAGTAATGTTTGAGTTGGCATATTTCACTCAGTGTGTACAAACAGAAGCTGACAAGAGCACATTTTTAATGTAAGACAGCAAGTTCCTCAGCCGGGCTGGGAGCCTAAGAGTCTATGAGGCTAAGGCATGGGAAAACAGATTTAGGCTTAGTAGTAGAGTTGTGTTGTTTGCGTATGTTTCGTTCAAAATCATTTTTGGGTGAACGAACTGCACTGAATCACTTTCCAAAACGATCAGTTGAGTTGTCAGTCAGTCAGCAACATACACAACATTACTGTTAGAAAGAGTAGAGAGAAATGAGGAGTAGGAAGTAGAACCAAATGTTTTATTTAACAACACAGAGTCGCTGAACTCTACCTCCACATGAAAGAGTAGCTTTTAGTTTGCAAACATTCATTAAGGTCGGACCAATGTTCAGTAGTGTGTCAGTACTCTCTTCCCCAATATGATTAGAAGAAGAAAGTTCTGGTGTATTATTTAATAATTAGGTGTCGAAAATATATGTGATGTTAGATGATAGAGTGGGACAGCTTTTAGTTTAACCAGTTTGCTAATTTATGAGCTGAAGAACGTTCAGGACAGTGTTTGGTGCTCTGCAGTCTGAATGAACCAGTGATTTGGGGTGCGATGAAATATTCCAATTTACTTCCTAACTGAGTAATCTAATTTACCACCACAACAGACTTTACATACTGGTATACTTATATTATATTATTGACATACACCAAACATGTATCACAGACAGATTAGGTGAAATCTGCTTATTGTTGAAGCTCTAATATTTATCTGGTATATTAGGGCTTCAACAAAAAGCTGGTTTTACCTAATCTGTCTGACTGTTGGAAGATACCAGTGATAACAGTGATACATGTTTGGTGTATGTCAATAATATAACATAAGTATCCCAACATGTAAAATCTGTTTTCATTGGCAAACAATTACAGATTTTTTCAAATATGAATTCGTTTGGTCATGTTTGTCAGATCTATTGATGTTCAATCTCTTTAATGACGGTCTTTTTCAGGTTGAGTGGACCACACATGTGGATGTAGCAGGTCTACTGTGTAAAGACTGTCTGCTGCCGTCACACATTGACATACAGCACATCCCACATGGGGCTCTAATACTCGATATGCGATCAAGAGAGATGGCTTAAGTGCTGTTGCTGGACCATTAGCTTTGTACCACAGGCTTTTACACAACCACCCACACCCGAAATGGAAGCTGGCTCTCACTCTTTGTTCCCTCTATTGTTGCTTCCTCTTTCACTTTCCAAAGTATGACCTTGGATTCCAATCACGGTATCTAAATGCACATAAATTGATTGAAAGTCAGTTGTTTTATTATAGTTTACCCAAATACAGTTACAATTTGTCCCATGTCAGACTAAAACCATTTGCACTGCTTACCTCAGTTAATTGAAGATCATAATGTCAACTCAATATTTTTAATAATGCAGGACGCTGCTTTCACCAGGAGAAAGCTTTCTTGTGCCAGTGCCAACATTGCATTCACTCTGAGAAGCAAGGGGCTGATTCACTCAGCCAACAGTGATACTATCATTGCTGCACAAATCTGCATCACTTACTTTTTTCATGTTTGTTGGCTGTCGCCACTGTGGAGTTTGTACTGTTTACAAATTCACATCGTCTGCTGCAATATTCTGCTGAAATGTTCTTTGGCGCTATACAAACGTATAATAGCAAGAATGGCATTTCTGTCATTGCCTCAGCGCTCCGGAGCTACATCATGGAACTCTGGAGTACCATGCAGGGATATTCACAACATACTCTACGGTAAAACAACAACACAAACAACAGCAACAACCTGAGCCAGAGTGTGCAGGAATCAGTAAGACAGCTTGGTATTCTCAGTGTGTACATCATAGCAGTGTGGGCGAAGAATCCGAAGAGGACATTATAAAAGGAATGGATTTAATTGGACCTGCTTTTAATTGTTGGTGAAAACTAAAAGAGACAAAGGGATGAAGGATAGATGCCAGCCTGGTTAATCAGCCTGAGCAGATGGCGAAGGGAAGATACTCTCATCTGGGGTCATTTATAACTGTTACGTACACATGGACCTGCAGCTTGCATACGCCACTTCTCACGCAAACGTTGGGATTTATAAAAACAAACTTGACTGGAGAATGTGCGCACTTCCACGCTAACTCTGACCCATGCGTATGGACATTTTGGAGATGGGAAAAGGACGATACTGATGTGAGGTATGCCATCATCATCATTATTTTGTCAGAGGAAACGGCTTTCACTGTGGCAAAGTTGCCTGAAATTAGCAGTAGAGGCGAAACATATCTATTGTCTGTCAAATCAAACAAAAGATATAATTTAATATATATTCTGGTTTTGCAATTAAACAATTAAAATGAATACAAATGCATGTCATTCAAACAACCACTGCTGATTGAACTTTTTAAGCCTGCAACCTTTCTATGGTTTTCAGTAAGAATCATTCATTTGCAAATGTTCTAAACTTGTTAAATACTTCCTCCCCCTCTCTTTGTGTAATCACATTTCCTTTAGCTCAGTCACATCCCCTCCTTTTACCCCTGTATTTCCAGCACAGTGTGCCATTGAGTTGACTTTAATCCCTGCCTTCTGCCTCTCTGCTGTCAGCTCTCAGCACTTCAGCAGCTCCCCTCTACCTCATTACTGTTAGTGAATGACAATGCAGGACTATTCTCCTGGGGGTTCGGGGAGGAGGGGGGTTGATATAAGGAGGCTGAAAGGCTTAGAGTGAAGGAGAGCCACTGACAGATCACCACTTTCTGCTGCGCTACACTCGGCATCTATAACCTGTGTGTTGGTTTGAATTGAGTGTGTTCATGTGTGTCTCAAGGGCTAAGGAAAAGTACACACTCTACCTAAGTTTTCCTCTGTCAGTATGTGTGAGAGAACGGATTCATGTGATAACTTATTTCTGTCACTTTAGCCCAGATTATTCATCAATTTATTTAAGAAGACAATGAGTAGTGCATGCACCCCACCCCCCCTCACACACACAAACTCTACATCATATCACGATTACACTAACTTACATTCAAACCTAACCTTCCATTAACTCTAAACCTGAACATTTAATGTAATGATCTATGTTAAGGGGACTTGTTTTTGTCCTCATAAGAAGGACAAGTCCCCATAATTGTTTAAAAAGATTTAGGTCCCCACAACATGAGTAAAGCCCAATTCATGCTTCTGCTTCAAATCTACGCTCAGGCGTAGGGTTCTCCATAGGGTACACGTCTATGCGTACCCTGACTAGCAACTCCCCAAAAACATAAGTACGTGTTACCAAAACCTCTACTTAAATCTTTGTCAATATGCTTTTCCTTTATGTTCTTTTTCCATTGTCTGTCACATTGTCTCCTTCAGACATTCTGCTGACGTTTTATGAGGGGACTGGACACAGAAACTCTGCAGGATCTCACCCGGACAGTTGCATTCACAAGTCCTGCCCCCAGGACTCTCCTATTGAGTTGGCACCCACTTGTCTGTATCCTATTATGTAAGAACACACATGAAATGTTTCACAGAGGAGTGTCATGCAAAAAGAAGGCCTTGTTTACACAAGGTTGCATGGCATTCACTCTGCTTTTTGGCACTAAAAAAAAGAAGAGGAAAAATGTTCTGCTGTTTTGATCTGAAATCACCCATGAGAAGAGGGAATTCATTTCTTGCCATGGCTTAGTTGCACAAGATTAGAAGGAAGTTCACAGGAAAACGTTTGCAAGCCTATAACGTTGCTCACTCTCTACACAGACATACAAACACACGCACACACACGCACACACACACAGTTCAGTCCTTCTTGGAAGCACTTTCCATCAAATGCAGGCTAAGTGTACCTTATGTTGGTATTTTTTTCTGACATGGCAAACACTTGCCTAGAACTTTGCAGTGCACATGTAATTAAGTGCTCAAGACCTTAAGTGCATCATTCCTTTGTCTCAAATATATATGTATATCTAAAACTCTGTGAACCATGCTAGCTCCCACAGACCTGCCTGGAGATAATGTCTATAATGATTTGATGCTGTATGAATACATTTGAATTGAACTGAAAGTACATTTTTGTCAGGGAAACTTTGGTCTGGCAGGTTTTTCTCTGCCTGATCAGCCAAAGTGAGCACCACAGTGATTAGTCAGGAGAACATTTCTCTCAAGGGACAAATGCAATGTATATAGTTATTGACTTGGGTTGCTGCCTCATAGATCCCTATAGATAGATATAGTAGTGAAGTACTAGCTGATCAGTGTTGGTCCTGCTTCTTCCAAAAGTGACTTATAAATGAACAGATATCAAATTAATAGTAAAGGGCCTTTAGAGTATAAGCAAGGGACAGCTGTCAGTGGGCTCCCAGCTTCTTGGTGGCCCGTAGAAGGATTGTTGGAAACATTTTCTTGCAACTCTGGATCTAGATCTCTAGATCTAGATAATAATCTCACTCTAAAGAATGACTTTTTCAGTCAATGTCAAACGTACTGTTTGAATCAGCTGTTAAATCAGACCTAGTTTGTTCTCCGAGCATTTTACCTGCATGGACTACACTTCCAGGAATCCCTTCCTTTAAGTCTTTTTTATCTCCACATCATTGTGTTTGTACAGAGCAAAGAACTGATGAGTTAAAGAAGGACTTTTTGCTTTTAAAATCATATTCCCTTTGTTTAATATTGCATGTGGTTTGTAGAATGTTTAACAAATTGTTTTCTATGTCATTATATTAGCTTGGAGATTATTGATACACTGAAAGATGCTTAAATGATTAAGATTAAGATTCTTTGTGGTCCCACACACAGCATGCAACATGCAAACATAGGGAAATTTGACCTCTGTATTTAACCCATCCGTGTACACAGCACACACAGAACACAATCCACACAGTGACCACACACGGAACAGTGGGCAGCTATGAAGGTGCCCGGGGAGCAATTGGGGGGTTCGGTGCCTTGCTCAAGGGCACCTCAGCAGTGCCGAGGAGGTGAACTGGCACCTCTCCTCTCTGTCCATGTTGGACTTGAACCGGCCACCCTCCGGGTTCCCAAGCCAAGTCTCTATGGACTGAGCTAAATACTTGTTTTAATATTATAATTTGTAATATTTCCTTTGTAATGTGTATTTTTCGACGAATAAAAAAACACATCTATTCATTCATACAACTATGGCTGCTTCTGATAAACTTTAACTGTTTTCAATGGCCTATATGAAAATATAGGTGGTTCATGGTCAGGTCTTTGGCTACTTTATGGTCATTCTACTTAATGCAATGTTTATGTTTAAGTAGGGATCTTCTAACCTGAGCTTTGAGGTCTACAAATCACAGTATGAGGCAATAAAGTTTGCTCACATAATCTGCAATTAAAACTCGTGGAATTATTTCACCTGAAGTTGCCCAAGAATCTTTAAAATGTTATTCATGTATGTGTTTTGCAGCAGGTTAAACAAATGCACATCTTTCAGCGCAGTTCATTTGCTTTTCCAGTCACAGTGGAAGTTTTTTCCATAAACGTGGTTTTGGGGAGCGACTGGACACAGTGACTAGACACAGTCGTCATGAGAACCATAATGAAAACCATATTCCCATCAAGAGCTCCTTACAGGTCACAAAAACACATAAAACGCTCAACAGGACTGGCTCTATAAATCTTCAATAAACACAATCCAGTTGTGGATTAATGGAGTGGCAGACAGGATGCCACAGAGGTTGTGCTTAAAGAGTAGTGCATTAATAAAGCCAAAATATCCATGCCTCTTTGAAGTTCACCCATTAGTCAGCATGTTCAGGATTTGGGTTTCTCACCAGGACTGCTGCAGCCGAGACAGAAACCTTGAGGAATTGTTATTATCCATGATTAAATGTTTTGCAGTTTTGCATGATTGATGCTATTCATTACTTCATGCTTCAACAAATATGGAAGGGTAGACTGAATCACCAAAGTAGACCAGCTCCGGGGGTTGTGGTTTACAACCATGGGCGCAGCTTTTTATTGTTTCCTTCCAGCATTTATGTGCTAATATTTATCGAAGTTAAGTGGAGGGGGAAGTGCAGAATTCTGGCATATGGGTCTACAAGTTGGTAGTATGGTCCTGATCAATCCTGCTATTAACATCTGTCCTGAGATCATAAGTGGAAAGCTCTGAGGCTACATCCACATGACTATGTTTTTTTCTTGTAAATGCATCAACTCTGTGACAGATAAAACAAGTGTCCAATCTTCAGCGGAGATTTAAAGCCACTAGAACAGAGAGCTTTGGAAACGCTGCCGGTCCCATTTTAGTCTGAAAACTCAGGGGCAGCATTTTAGTCTGGACAGGCAGAAACAGAAATGTTTGTAAACCATAATGTAGACTCTCCCAACTGCTTGCTGATTTGGTCTTTTCGGTCATGACATCACCTTCACTGACTCGTCAGGCTCCTATTATATGACCCCCTTTGGAAGAAAACAACTGGCATTGGCCTTTATCAAAAGTGTGGAATGGACTGATGATAATCAATAACAAGTGTTGCTCACCCTGTTGTTTTTGTTATTGTCGACTATTGTGCAGTTAAATTCTGTGTTTAATAATGATACAACTACTAACATGTGTAGGAAACAAGTTGTTATTCAAGCAGTCTGCGACAATTCTGCAACTAACAACCAAATGTTTCCTGTTGACGGCAACGCGCACGCCCAGTATGCTATGCTTTTTCCAGCTTGTTAGTATGAACATTGATTAAAACTGATACAGAGCCAAACAACTCGTGTGGGCAGCAAAGTAGTAGCTTAAGGATGAGTTTGTAAGTTCCTGTGACCACGTGTTATCGGATCTCACTTCCTTCTCTTTATCCAAATAAACATGTAGTACATATATCTGTTCACTAAGAGAGTTATAGTGTTAGCAATCAATTAATCCAATTTTTATTTGTAAAGCCCATATTCACAATCACAAGTTGTCACATAGGGCTTAACAAGGTGTGACATCCTCTGTTCTTAACCCTCAACAGGGAAAAAAGAACGTAGAAACCCCAGAGAGAGCAACATGTGAGGGATCCCTCTCCCAGGACGGACAGAAGTGCAATAGATGCCACATGTAATTAGCCAGACTGACTGTACAGATTTGTTTGTCAATGGACCCGGGAGCTTCATAATCAAACAATATTTTACAAGTTTTTATATCAGTGATGTGATGATCAGTGTTAATTCACTGCTCCAAAAAATGAAGGACGATTAAATCACACTCAAGATCTTGATGAAAGAATTATTCAAGTTGAAAATCTTTATTGATGTACATTGTATAATTTGATGAGAACAAAATGATGTCAACAGTCAATGAAAACCAAAATGATGTCAACAGTCAATGAAAACCAAAATGATCAACCCATTGACAGCTGGATTCAAAACCACAGCGAAAATCAGAGTATCCCACAGGTGCTCAATGTGAGTTACATCAGGGGAACATGAGAACCAGTCAGTAACATCCATCATTGTCATCAAGGACCTGCCTACACACTCTGGCCACATGAGGCTAGGTGTTGTCCTGCACCCGGAGGAAGCTAGGGCCCACTGCACCAGCAAAAGTTCTGACAATTGCTCTGAGGATTTCATCACTCAGGGAACTGGGTACTGTTGGCTATGACATGGAGGTCTATGCAACCCTCCAAGGATTACCTCCCCAGACCATCACTAAACCCAACTCATGCTGGATGATGTTACAGCAGCATAATGTTCACCACAGCTTCACTTCTGTCACATGTGCTCATTGTGAACCGGCTCTCATCTGTGAAGAGAAAAGGGCGCTAATGGAGAAAATGACAATTCTGGTTTTCCAGCTTCACAGTGATGGGCTATGAGCACAGGTCCCACTACAGGTCGTTGGGCTGTCATGCCACCTCATCGAGACAGTTTGGTCAGAAACATGCACATCAGTATTCTGCTGGAGGTCATTTTGTAGAGCACTGTAGTGCTCCTCCTGTTCCTCCTCACACAAAGGAGCAGATACCGGTCCTGCTGCTGGGTTGATGACCTTCTACTGTCCAGCTCTCCCTGTGTAACTGCCAGTCTCCTGGTATCTCCTCCCTGCTCTTGAGATTGTGCTGGGAGACAAAGCAAACCTTCTTGGAACCGCTCGTATGGATGTTCCATCCTAGAGGAGCTGGACTAACTGTGCACCTGATCGGGCTGCAGGTCCCGCCTCATGCTACCAGTAGTGACAAGGACACTAGCAGAACCCAAAACTGGAGAACAATCAGTCAGGAAGGATAAGGAGAGAGCAGCTGTCTGTGGCCAGCACATGTAAAACCATTCCCTTTTTGGGGGTTCTCTTGCTTTTCCTTCTCCATTGCACCTTTTTTCATTTGCACCAAAGCAGGTGAAACTGATTCATTATCACTTGTGCTGCCTAAATGGACAGATTGATAAACCTGAGGTTAATGTGACTTGCTGTTATACTGTGACGATTAAGTTGAGGATCTCTGGAGTTCAGTACATGTCTGAAAGCAGATTATGTGTGTTATGCAGCAGTGTTGCTCTTTGTAATAGTCTGTTTGTCTTTACTACACAGGGTGTTATTTGCTACGGTAGGGAATCCCATTTTAATTGAAATGTTACAACTGAATGAAAGACCAGAAACCAAATATTATACTGGAAGAAAATACACAATACTGTTAACTGCAAGTCACAATGTGTCTTTTTCATGAGATGAAAAGGTTGACTAATTTAAACCCATTTGTTATTCTTCAAAACCACACTATCTGACACAACTGCAGTGTAAAATACAGTGCGTCTGTAATCTCAATGTCAATATGCAGTTTCAAAAAACTGTGACACTTTTACTGTTACATTTTATTATTACTATATTATTGTACTTTCACTCTTTGCAAGTATGAAAAAACATTCTTCACGCATAGCATTTTAGCTCAGTGTAAAAGGTCATCTCATTTCATATCAACACAGCTGAATATATATATATCACATCACAATTCCCATACAGGCAGAATTGTCTACTCTCGCCAATGGGATTTTTCACAAGCTTGCCAGGACTTTTTTAATAATTAATAATTGGTTTTTACACATCAATTATCATTAATTTGCCATTATAGTTACAGCAAGTTAAACAATTGCATGCATGTGAAACCTGTTTAGATGTCCATAGCTTTTTTTATTTTTTCTTATATATCATTCTTAGTGAATTGCATGAGCTTTAGGGATGTTTTTAGCGACGGTATCCAAAGCAGCATATCTACAGCAGTCTGTTGTGTGGTGAAAGTGACCTATCCATAGAAATCCTGGTTTGATCTTGTGTTTTGCTTTTCTATAGTTTTAAACAGATTTCTCTAGCATTTGCTATTTTTCTAGAGATTTTTTTAGTTATATTTCTACCATATTTTCAGCATCTAATTATTCTGTTAAGGACAGTAAAGAAGTTATATGTTTGCAGAGGAGACGAGTTTAAATTATTTTAATCCACAACATATAGTGTACTTCATTACACATCAAAACATACAGCGTCTGTGATGAGTCCTGCAGTCAACCAGACAGTCAGAGCTCAATGATATTGAGTTGTTCTGGAGGAGCTTTCACAACAGGCTCATCAGGTTTAGCACAATTGGTTCATATTGATCACAGATATGTTGTGTAGTAAACATTGTCTGCCTGAAGCCCAATACATAAACAGGAGCATTAGGCCACAGCACTGAACTCCCAGGAACGACTTTCAGCCCTAGCACTCCCTTGGCTTAAGTTTAGCTGATGAATCATTAAATGACTTTGATAATCACAAGGGGCATGGTGAGTTTTAGAGATTTAGATTTGCTGTTGCATTTGTGTTCATGAGATTGGATGCCCTACATGTTTTGTTTTTAAATCATCTATCTACACACACAGAAAGGTAGTGTGTAATATAGAGTACAGTGGCTTTCCCTCATTAAAGGGTTGAATATTGGACTCTGTGACCAGAGACTGGCACTTGGTGTAAATCAGGCTTTGCTGCCTTCACTCCCTGCAAGGTTTTATGACTACCAGCAGCCAGACTACAAAGAAGCTGTTACATTTAGCGGTGACTTGCGCCAGTCACTTTATCCAAGCCATATGTGGCTGAATCCTTGGCCTCCACGCATACTGTCAATCAACACCCACACCACTCTGAAAATATGCTCCCCGAGAAATAAATGGCTTGTGTGGGCCTTTTGAGCAATTGTGTATCTGAACATATTGTACGTGTGGTGCATGTGCTGCACGCTCCGGGTGTGTGTAACTATATGTCCCTCCAGTATTTAGATGAATAAGTGCACACGCACACGCACAAGTGCTCTATTAACTTTGAGCAGGTCTATAATGATTCTGTGACACAGAGGCCCCCACCTCATCCCTCACTGATCACACAGTCCTCTCTCAGGACAGCAGAGACAGATGGTATGAGGAGAGAGGAACGGGTCACAGAAACATAGATAGACTCAAGTTCAGAGAATGATAGGGTGACATACATACAAAGTGTGAGAGGAGTTAATAGACCATTCCATCTGACGGTGGATGTATTAAGAGAGCTGGATACAGTGCCACCAATTAGCTTTGCAGCCATGTGGGTGAGTGCACAGTCCATTGTGACGAAATACAGGGGTGGGCGAAGTCAGCTTTAGTGGCATATGACGATGTATGCAGTAATGGACGATGGGCCGGGGGTTGTCTCAACACATTTTCTTACTTTACTTGCAGACAGAGACACACACACAGACTCAGCTGATGTCTCTGGCCCGCTACAGTAAAACGTCGATTTGTTGTGGCCGCCACAAAATCAACACTGATCACCGCAGTATGATCCATACTTTTCTTTAATGAGTAAAATCTTTGTTCATAGCTGCACACGTTCATTCAATAGATCAGCTCGTCATGACTCCGTCCACTCTCCTCCTCTCTCTCTCGCACTGATTCACACACACCGACACTCACACACACACAAACAGTATCAATGGACATGTGTGGAGGAGATGGCGGGGCGTGGTCGGTTTGGCTCAGTTCAGTCGTGAATCAGCCCAACCTGAGTGTTAACTATACAGTTTTATGTTTGATTTTGTTCATGAAGGACAATGAACATGTTCTCACCTCTGCAAGTTGACTGTGTTTGTGGTGATTCTTTCAATTGAGCTGATCACATCAACTTGAGGAGAATTCCCCTCTTACATGTTGGTGTATCTTTTATCAATAATTTGTACTGCTTATCTTATTAGTTGAATCTTAATCTTCAGTATTTGGAACAAGTAGTTTATAAAACCTAAATAAAAGTCAGTAGGGCGAAAAACAAAATGTTCCAGTTACATATTGATCAAGATTTGCTCATTTCATCCATTCAAGTTATATGTACCAGTTATTTAGATGTTTCACAATGTTGACAGGTAAACAAAAAGATTTATTAGATTATTTAGATCTGATAAGTAAAATTTAAATGCTAAATAACCCCTACCTTATACAGTGATTATTGCCACAATAACGTTCAAGGGTTGTAGAACTGGATACTGGACATGTTTCTGTTTCTATTCAGTTGTACTGTTGTGGAAATAAATGAAAATACAAAATGAGGAATTGAATTACAAGGATGATGGTTCTCCGGTGTTTATGCTTTAACAAATCATCTGCGCCTTAGGGAGTCAGCAATCATACGTCTGCACTTTCAGCAGTACATTTTTCCCATTTATGCTCTGTGCAAGTTGTAGCAGGATTATGGCTTTGCCTGAGGTTATGTTGGGGAATACTGCAAGAACAATGACAATGACTCTACATCAAAAGTAAATGTAGATCCAAAGTTTTCTACATATGTTCTCGATGAGCTGCGATACGGCAAGTTATTCATCACACTGACTCAATACTCATCTGTACTCACTGCTCCACTTCTGACATGTTTAATGTTATGTTGCATGTTGTTGTTGCATGTTACATCGTGGAAGCTTGAAGTATAAAGATAGGTTGAGGTGAAGCTCATGCCCAGAATCCTCCTTCATTGTCCTAGTCTGCTCTTAATGCAGTCCTCCACAACTGGGCCACTCTTCCCCAGTGCACTTCCTGCCAGGTCATTCTTCATGCGTGACAGAGGCTTCTGCTGCCACACAGCACCCACACATGTACCAGATTAAATCAGACAGTAGCTGCTGAAAAACTGGGAAGGGTTATTTCAAAATTCTAGGTGATCCAACTGACAATTAACTCTTTGTGTGTCAATCAGCTTGTTTTGGTTTTCTGCAACACAACACAGGTCTGGACACAACGAGTTTCTGCAGACTGTATACTGAGACAAAAAATAATGTATGTACAAAGATCATTTTCTTTACCCAAACATGGAGTTGGTAACCTTCTCTATCACCACTAAATTCCCTAATCTACCCAGCTGCTATGTCAAATTGTTTCTAACAGTATTCATTTTTTATCTTGTCTTGGAATTAATAACCCTTTTTTTGAGTCTTTTATTTTAAATATTAAGCTAGTGCTTACTATTGCTAAACATCGCAGACAGCAGATTATACAGCATACAGTATTACACAGCAATTGACCTCTCAAGAGAAATTACTGCATCAGTCATCAGCCAAGGAGGAAGTTCGGTGATGTTCCTGCAAAAAGAGAGGGAGGGGCTTAACCTTTACCACATGTTTATAACTCTTACCATAATGACAGTGCTCCCCAAACGTTTGCAGAGTATCAATATTTCTTCACCTCCTTGAATACTACTTTTGACCCATCCCTTTCGTCTTTCCTGAAACATCAACCTAGTTATTTTTATGCTTAACAAACATTCAGCAGTGTCATTTATGTATCATCTATGTCAGTATTTTCAACTTCAGTTACAAGTCGAAAAAGTTGAACCCAAATGAAGTTGGTATGAGTTAAGATTTAGATTTGATGAGCGGATTTGATATTGGATTCAAACTTGATCAAATGTAATTAAACCTTGACCCTATCCACAACACAACAGAAACTGTAATTATGATATAACCGTATCGCAGAGCCACATGTTCGACAACACAACATGGTGACTTGACTTGGCACCTGCTGCTATTTCTCTGGAGCCATTGAACCCCAGTACAAAAGGTGTGGTCACCAGATGGAGGCTCTGATCAAAGAGGTCATTGATCCAGCAGCTGCAGTATGAGCACACAGGTTTAGTGTTGGGCTGCCAGAGAGCAACTGCACATCTTTTTGTTATTTAACAACTTACCTTTTCTTTGACGTCCTTGAGATTTACAATATAATATAAGTTTACAGCCTCTAGTATCAGCATTCCCCTGTTACTTTGGCATGGTTCTCTTGAAGTGATCAACTCTATTCACGAGTATCCACTTTTACAGGTACAACTTGCTAATGCCTTCTCACATGATTTTTGGGACTGTACGGGTTGACAAAGGTCACTTGAAGGCACTGTCCAACAAAAACCCTGTGAGGAATTCTGGGATACTAAGAATTTACCCATATGTCATTGACTTAGGGAGCCGGTAGGATGAAGTCTATCATTGTCCAGTTCAACTAATTCAGATATATGTGTTCCCACATACAACTCGTCTGTGGGATGTCTACACATTTCATGTTTGTATGCGTGTAAGGAACTTTAGAGTAGGTTAAGACTAATAGGCCAAGGGAGAATGGAGTTTAAAGAGCTCATTAGAGGCAGCTGGTGGAGGCAATAAAGGTAAGTTAACGGTCTCAAGGCTACAGGGCTGAAGGGTTAGAGAGCCCGAGACAGCCAAACAATCCATCACACATGGAGAACTTTACACTATTGGAGAGTGTAGCCTCCTACCATCTGGCTTCAAAGCTACAGTACTTCTACATAGTGTTGTAAAACTAGCAGAACGTGGCTTTGACTCAAGCTGCCAAACGAAAGCCAGATTTCAAAACATTGCACAGAAGATCAATTATTACTTTACGGTTCTGAGATTGAAAGACCGCTCTCTTGTCCCTGTCAGTAATATGTAAGAACATACAAACAATGTTAATATTAAGAAAATAAAACTGCAACCACTGACGTGAGCTCCAGAGAATGACCGCACAATTGAGTCCGGGCTTTGTTAGAAGTTTGCCTCTTGCATGTGGAGAATGCAGCAGGTAGATAACCACACAGAAATCTCTGGAGCACTCAAGTGAAGTGGTTGGCAGCATGCAGAAGGCAGGAACACACGGTATAAATGCCCCTGCAGAGATCACATGTTTTTGACATAGACAGTACACACCTGGTATTAACATGTGTTTTTTGTGATCCGATCACAAGTGGACAGAGTGTGTGCATTCACAGCATGTCATTTCTTTACCCAGAGTACACAAGTGTATCCGATGTCACTTTGTATGTGTGTGTCCGTGTATATGTGTGTCTCTGTTGGTGTGTGTCTCTGCGTCCTCACAAGCGAGCGAGCAAGAGAGGGGAGCTGACTGAATCTCGTGCATCCGAGCTCTGAAGAGAGATTTTAACCACTTTAATGAAAGTATTGATCATTATGTGGTGATGTTGTGGCTGTGGTAATAAGCAAATCAATGAGAAGAGAGATTATACGTTCAATTCGTAGTGAAACTGCAGCAGCTCAGAGGACATCAACAAGGAGGAGGTTCGTTATTTTGTGGCCCAGGATGGATTTGACATTTCTAATATTTTACCCACTGGACTTCACACTGCTAACAGAATGTGAACACGTGGCCCAGACTCCTTCCGAATGTGGTCTGGCTTGATCGGATCGTTATCCGATCTGAGTGTGTTCACGCCTGTACTTGCACATTAACACATGTTAATACCAGGCGTGTACAGGGCCATTGACAATGGCATCAGCCCTTATCAACAAACGTTCTGACATTCCAAGTTAACATCTTCGTTGGCAACTTTTTCATCCTGAGATATTTGCTTGTGGGGAATCTGTCAGATAATCTCAGGAGAAATTCCAAAGACTGTCCACAGCAACTGACTCTGATGTCTGTCTTCTCACATACAGCCCCTTCGGATAATTTCAGGTGATTATCTGGAGTTTAGTGCATGTTTAAAAGTTTATGCTTACATGAGAGTGTTGAAGCCCTTAAAGCTATGTCAGAAAACATTTCTTTGTTACATTTACAAATACAATCCGCAAAGTTGTAGACCTCACATCTTTCCTAATTGAATTAACATTGCCTAGGCTTAATTGCATGAGCTAAGTGAGAGGAAGTAAAGTTCGTTGAAGCCTTTTTACTTTTTCTCCCCATGCTTCTATTGTTTTTGCTAACCTATCACAGGGTCTGAAACTGCCTGTTGCCCAAAACCTGCCTGAGCAGCAGAACACAAGAGCTTTTTCCCTTAACCAAGACTTACAGGCAACATGATGCAAAATAAAAGTGTAGGTTAGAATGAGAGTGAATCAAGATTCATGGCCCATCAGTTATTTTAAAATTAAAATACTGTACCCATTAAGCACTAGATTAGTCATTGAACAATTGAGATAATTGAGCCAAATGAGATTCGAAACAAAAAATTCCCACTTATTGAACTGAGTAACCTGAGTTGGCAGATGTCCCTCCATGTGAACATGATGGGCATGTGTGGTAAATGTTTTCACACATGGATTCAGGAATTCCTCTATTGACTTTTTGAGGCAAATCAGTAATGCAATGCTGCTAACTTTACACCTTTGTGAAAAACTATCCCCAGATTCCTAAATGTCAACATTTCTGTGAAGGAGAGAACTCTCCAAAGCTGGAGCTTCCACTATATTTTTTCAAGATGAGACACTTTCTAAAGGGATGCTCAGGTTATGTGGCTCTACAATCACATATGAGGAAACGTTTCCTCTTGTGACAGTGATGAGCAGCTTGAAGACACCGACGAAGATGTTGAGAGAGTTTGTGCTGATAAGAGCTGACCACGTCACTTCCTGCCTCAGTCTGCTGCACCCGGCTGCGACACCTCTCGCTTAAATAACATGGAGGATTTAATGCTGTTGTGAACATGTCTGTGCAGAGAACCTCCCACTGTGTTGTGCATGTGTGAAAGGTAAACTCCTGTAGCCAAATCTTTTACCCAGAGGTCATGTCTGAAAACAGCTACTGTGACGCTCTTAAACCTGACCTGACTGCAACTCTTCTGTACACTAATCCATTAGGAACGCTATTCACTAACAGAACTTACATTTCTTCACTTAGATCCGTCTGCAGGGCACAAAATGATTGAAAAGTATTTGAAATGAAAAGGCTGTTTGCCCATGATTACAAACCAACTATACTATACTGTATACTACATATTTTTTATAACCTATAAACCCAAACATATTCCTGGATGCCTCTATGTCTGGTCTTAGTTTGTTTATAATGTGTGTTTTGCTTTTTTTGCTTTTGTGTGTGTGTGTGTGTGTGTTTTCCCCTGCTTGTATTTATATTTGAACCTTTTTTGTATCTACTTGATGCCCATCTTGAGAAGGACATCCTGGCAGAAAATATACTGGATCTCAATGGGACCTACCTTCTTTCCTAAATGGATACAAAATTTGCCAATCTAGGCCAAAGAGACACAATAACACAACTGTTCTTTCCGTCAGGATGACAACGCCACAGCATCAATGTAAAGAAGTGGGGAGTTTGTTTTGGATGGTTTGCTGACATTGTGCTACCTGAGATTATTGGAACGTTCGACTCTTGGGTTCTCTGAAATAAGAAAATCACTTCATAATCAATGCACAACTGCTCATTTTTTTGTCAAAAGTGGACACCTTACTTCACTGCTGAGGCTGGTAGGATTTATGTAGCCTGGTGTCTGCCCACACCTCTCTCAGAAGCTTTTTTTACAGCCTGCAGGTCACAACCGGTGAAAAGCTTGCTTTCCGCCTCATTTCACCACAGCTCATTATTCCTCATGCCATCCTTGTGTGTCGGAAGGGAACTGGCAGGAGAGTGTGCTGCAGCTGTTTGAGCAGCAGATAAGTTCTGCTCAAACACTAAACACAGACCAGCAGAGGTGACTTGGCTGGTGCCCAATTAAAGAGATAATAAATGTTGTTCAGTACGGAGTTGGAAGTACATTGGAGAGGCATCAGAGTAGAATGTATACCCAAGGCTCCTTAATAGGCTGCAAAACAATCTTTGCAACATCCATAGAAATGATATTCTATCTGTGTGAATTTTGGCGGTTTGAAGTCCAGATCCAGGATATTTTTGCTTTGCTTTTGCTGTGAAATGATCATGTGTCATTTATTTTGTTGTTATGTATTTTAATCATTTACATCAAGTATTTGGAGGCCAAATGTTTACACCTATTCTGGTCAGAAGTGTTAATCTCATCTTTTGCGAGGCAGAAAAGACTATTATTTTTTTTCAATAACAGACTCCAATACTTCACCCAAACAATAACCATGTCACCTTTGCAACAATGTAGTTAATGTTGAGTAATGTAGGGGAGCAGCTAAAGCATGAGATAACATTAATGCAGAAACATTACTGTAGGAAAATGTAGATGGTTTGAAAGACAGTACAGTTAAAGTTTGAATTAATATTTTACATTAACCATAAATCTAATGGATAAATCAAATGTATACCATGAAACGTGTTACTTGTACTGAAGATCACAAGGCGATCTTCACCAACCACAATCCTACATAAGTCCTATTTTGCAAAACTATTAACTATTTTACAGTCACCCCACAACTACAAAGTGCCAAACCTTACCCTCATCTATAGAATTACTCAACCACAGACTCAAACTCATCCACACAGCATTTGCACAGGAGTTACATGATGACTGGTATAAGGCTATCTGCCATTTCCCATAATATACTGATGTGAATTCAGACGTGGAAAACACTCACTCAGTCAGCTCCCTTGTTGTTGATGCAAACTGACACACAGTGTCTGCTTTGGGAAAGTGACCGCATTCTCAGTTTTAGAGTGAAGATGATTTGAGGGATGGAGGATTGTCATAAATGGTCACAATAAAAAAAAGCAATAAAACAATACTGGTTTAGATGTTAAAAAAAACTCTGCCTGTTTTCTGCTTTACACATTTTTTGTTCTCATGTTTATTTTACCCACTGATAGCTAGGTTTTACCAAAGGCCACTGAAGAAATATAAACAGATTTTTAACCAGTTTTTTGTTTACCACACCTTCATTGGTATTTGATACTGCAGTGCCCAAGTGTCCACACAATTTATTACCATCAATTAAACTTCAGTTAGTATTATTGTAATTTAATAAGGCAAATCACGTTCACCCTTTATATAGATTGGTGACCTGCAAATCCTCAAGGTGTATTTTTTGATTTTTGCATCTCATATGAATTAATTCAGTCTATAACTATGTTCCTGTTAGCTAACATTACAGTTACATGTTATTTGTTAAGGTTACTACAAAGTAGACATTTTAAAAATACTTCTGATTTGTAAAGATTCCTTTTGTGTTTTTATTGGCTATCTATGACGCATCTGTCAGTGCCTGTTAGCTGGGATCTGGCAGTAAAAACAGCTGTGGCCACTGTACAGGGTCATGACGGGGGTGCTGAAGCAAGACATCAGGTAAGATCAGACTGAGCTTTGTGACGGCCCCTGCCTTAATTAACCTATTATTCTTTAATGTGATGCAGCAGGTAACTGTTGGGCGGAGACTCTCATAGTTGGAAGCACCTGGGTTCGGTATTCTTCCTATAAAAGCCCTTCCTCCTGAGACTTGCTCTCTCTCACTCACCTGACTTTCAAGCTTGGTTCTCATCCATCCAACATCATCCCCACACCACACATGCTTCACTCAAGCATCCACGCACCCTCACTACTGATTCCACTGATGAACACACCTCATTCCCTTTTTAGTTTGTGTTCTGTTCGTTGTCTCAGATAGTTTTATTTAAATAAATTACTCAACCAGCATCTCCCTATCTTTCGTCACGGCTTCTGAGCCGGGTCGTGACAGCTTTGTTAAGGTTCTCGGTGCACGCTGGCTATTAAAATGAAATTACACGTTGCAGCTGAATACCCCTCACCTCACCCTGCCCTTCCAAACATGAAAAAGAACCTGTGGTAGATTTTAATTGTCATAAAAACTCAAAAGGTGTTTAGTTTGTCCAGTCTGGACTAATGTAAAAAACATTGCAGCCTCCGTAGAGAGGGTCCCCTCCATGTAAATATAAAGTATTCAAATATAAAGGGACTTTTCTGGGGTAAAGAAAACTACAATTCATACAATTTAGATGAAATGAACTAGTGAAACATCATGAGGATTATTCTACATTAAATTTCTGCCAATTGATCCCTTTCATCTAAATCTTACATACTGGACCTTTAATGTCATTGATCAGATCGACTTTGCCCTGGAATTTCAATCACTTATTATATGTCTGTTGCTGTTTGTTAAATAGCAAGCTTGTTCAGGGTGCAATTGATGGAGCAATGACATTTTTGCTGTGTTACTGAGCAGCTTTCATAGCGTCAGACCCTGTATGTCCTCCACATGCTGCCACCTGCTCCTCAGTGGGAGGTGGGATGGCAGCAATCTGTGGAGGGGGTAGGGGGTTAACATGGCAGAGGGGGGCTTAGTCACTAAATGGGGCAGCCAAATCCCAGTCATTAATCACCCCCTCTCAATTGAAGAGATGCTCAAGGTGTTCTGAACTCTAAGGTTCGCCAGTTTTGATTTTGCCTAATGTCAGTGAAAATGTTCAGACCTGTCAGCATCTGTGTTGTCATGCATTTAGACAGAGTGGCATCGCTATGTCATTAAACTCCTGACACCTTTACAGTGTGTTTCTGAAGTACTAAGTGGCACAACACATCTGCTGTGGTGTGTACTTTCTGCCTGAGCTGACACTAGACAAGCCCAGCACCTGTCTGCATTTTAATGCCAGAGGGATATGTGCACATAGGCCTACTTACATGGACAGCTGCACATGCACACACTGCAGCTGCAGCCCACTTTGCACCTCTCGGCACAGCTCTCCAGGAGCAACAGCACAAATGAGTCAGGAAAATGTGTAGGTGGAAACTACATTCAACCCAGCCATTAGCAGGGGTATGTGTGTGTGTGTGTGTGTGTGTGTGTGTGTGTGCTTAAGGGGGTGGGGGCACAGGTTCTGAAAAGCTTGGAATTCTGGCTGTACTAGCTGTGAGAGGCAGTTCATGCCCCATGGATTTGGTGTTGGTTATTGCAGTTACTGTGCTCATCCTCACTATATTCAGGGATACAAATGTAGAATGTACAATGTCTTTACTAATTAAAGTTCTCCAAAATCATTAAAGAAACATGATTTTTCTCCTGGTACTTATCCATGTAGGTATTTCTTGTTTTTATGTGCCTAGATGGATAGATCATCAGTCCATGCAATGTCTCAGATTGAGGTGCCGCATTCATGATTTTGCTTGTGGTACTCAGCTTTTCAATCAGTCAATCAAGCAAATTGTATTTGTATAGCATAGGGCTTAACAAGGTGTGACATCCTCTGTCCTTAACCTTCAACAAGAGTAAGGAAAAACTACCAAAAACCCTTTTAACAGGGGAACAAGAACATAGAAACCTCAGAGAGAGCCACATGTGAGGGATCCCTCTCTCAGGACAGACAGAAGTGCATAGATGCCACGTGTAACTGAGAACATCAGCAAAGTAAGAGAATTTGCAACATTGATTAGAATAAACAGTTTGTAACATAGTGGAAGGTAAATTAATTCAAGAGTTATTGTCAGTAATGGTAAAGTATGTGAGCAGACATATTGTATATCAAGCCATAACTATTGTTGAACAATAGTTGGGCGTACATGTGTAGCCAAAGCCTGACCACATGTCTCCTTTATCCTGAAGACAAATGCAAGGTTTCAGAACTCAGTCCCCTAGGGTCCTTCACTTCTTCACACCTAGGTGTGAAACCTGCCCCTGGACCCAACTTTCAACCACGATTTGTTACTTGTGCCTCAGGACCCATGAGGTCACCAGGTCAATAAAACCCCAGTTCCCCGTCTGCTCTCTCTCTTCCTTATCATTTCTCCTTGAGAAGTGTATCTCTCTCCCTTTCTCTCCACTCCAGGGACACATTCGCTCATTTGACCTTCAAACAGGCCTGCCTGAAGCAGACTGCTACAACTTTCCAAAAGGGCAGTGACGCAAAGGCTGGGCCTAAGGACTTCAGCACGAGCAGCCCTGACACAAAGTCTTGCCAGCAGGACAACAACAACAGGAGCCACAAACCAGCCAGCAAGACCACTTCACTGGACTTTAAACAGCACATCACAAAGGGACCATTCCGCTTTTCATGAACTGGTAACACAACTGGGCTAATTACTCTAGGCTATGCACAGGGCTGATAAAATTATATTATTGTGATGTATATGTTTGATTTGTGTTGTGATATTATGGGCACTTTCCAATATATAGCTGCCTACTGCTCCGTGTGGTCACTGCCCTTGTGTGTGTTCCATGTGCTGTTTCCACCTACAGATGGGTGAAAAGCAAAGGTTGAATTTCCCGATTGCATGTAGCATGATTGTGTGTACATGATTGATGCGGGGCAACATTAAAGGAATTTAAATCTAAATTATTCGTTATTTGAAAGTTAGTTCTGTTATGCTCTTCATAGCCTTCATAGCATTTTGAAAACACACTCACACACACACATTTGCATACTCACATACACATCTGTATATAGTAAGTACACTTTCAGGTAGTCTGTGTTTTTTCACCTTTATTATTTCATAATAAATGTGTTTCTTTAACATACTGTCTTCATTTATGTTGCATAGGTGTGAATTTTGGCTATCTTTTCCCTTCCTTTAAAGGGTGGTGCCCAAGGCTTCTCCCTCTCACTCTCACTAGTAATATTAATATTTAAAAACATCAATCTGATAACCAAATTTATTGAATGCCCAAAGACACAACATTTAATGGTGCCGCGTTTAAGGCATAGTAATCCCAAACAATTCGCTAAATGTATTCACAGTATTATCTGATAAACACTCAGGGCCTGATCTACTAAGATCACAAATAAAGAGTACTAAATTGCGTGTGCATAATAACAGATTCGCCCATTTGGTTGGTGGGTGTTTTGTGGGTGATCTACTAAAAATAATTGCACAAATGATAACCAGTGCAAACATGGTAGAGGCAGTAGTATTGAAATTTGTATTTTGCGTTACTGGTTCCCGCCATGGACCATTATGGAGAGAAGAGTGACCACAAACACAGAGTGAAATTGAATGCAATGGAATTGGAGGTTTTAGTGTAAGAGGCAAACAAACATGTTGTTGAGCTACAGCAAAGAAATATGAATATAACTCAAAGAAACATGATATGGGAGAGTATCTGTGAGGAAGTAAATGCTGTGGGTAAAACAAAAAGAACAGATGAAATTAAGAGAAGATGGCGTGACATAAGGGAACTGTTGGGTTTCTCTATATTAATACGATTTTAGGGTCTTGACTTTCTATGTAAAGTGCCTTGAGATAATGTATATTATGATTTGGGGCTATACAAATAAAATTGAATTGAATAAGAAGAAGAACAAAAGGATAAAAGCTCATAATAAAACCTCAGCAAATAAAACAGGTGGGGGTCTGGTGGAAGAAATGACGAAAATTGCGCAGGAGGGGAGAGCTGTGTCCTCTGTGGCACGAGCGCACAGGTGTGACACTCGGGCCATTGTACACACAGAGCGCACACCAGGCAGCTGGGCAGCGCTGTATCTGATCCAACAATGGCCATCATTGCCCTGGCAAGAGAGGGATTATTTTTGCCACTGTCAATTCAAACATGTGCAGAACCCCCAAAACAATGGAACCCTAACACCAAGCTAGAATAATGATATCTCTATGTAGCAGCAGGCATTCTGCAGACCTCTAAATTATTGACTAAAGAATGCAAGCATGCTGCAGACCTCTAAATTATTGACTAAATAATGGAAGCATGCATCCTCTGAGAGGTCATATTGCTGTTGTGAGACATGTCTATATGTAGCAGCGAACATGCTGCAGACCTGAAATTGTTGTCTAAGGAATGCAAGCATGCATCCTGTGAAGGGTATACTACTATTTTGTGATGTGAGTAAGTGCAGTAGCAAGCATGCTGCTGACTTCTAAAATAATCTAAAGAATGCAGGCATGCATTCTGCGAGAGGTCATACTAATGTTAGGTGAAACATCTATGTGTAGCAGCAAGCATGCTGCAGACCTCTAAATTGACTGAATAAAGAATGTAGCCGTGCATTCCGCGAGAGAATGTACTACTGTTATATGAAATATGTATAGCAGCAAGCATGATGCAGACCTTTATAATTATCAATCAAGGAATGTGGGTAATCATTCTTTTTAAGAGATTCTTTATTAATCCCTCAAGGGGAAATTCTTTTTACACTCATCTTTTACATGCATTTTAACCCCTGAAACATGCAATGTGGAGAGGGATGGTGGAGTGATGGGCAGCTTCGGAGAGGCGCCCTGCGAGCAATTGGGGGGGTTCGGTGCCTTGTGCAAGGGCACCTTGGCAGGGCCCAGGAGGTGAACTGGCACCTCTCCAGCTACGAGTCCACCTTCCATACTTTGGTTCATGCTGGACTTGACCCTTCGGTTCCCAAGCCAAGTCTCTATGGACTGAGCTACTGCCCCCTTTTTTTCTTTTTTAATTCTGCGAAAGAACATACTTCTGTTTAGTGAATTATCTATATTTAGCGTGCTGTAGACTAAAGTTATGACAAAAGAATAGATTCTGCGAAGTCATACTACAGTTATGTGAAATATCTACAGACTGCAGCTGATTTCTAAAATTATTGACTAAAGAATGCAAGCATGCATTCTGCGGGAGGTCATACTACTGTTATGTGGAATATCTGTGTGTGGCAGCAAGCATATAACTGAAAGATTTGGTCATTTTAGCTGAGATGATGTCTAAGCCCGGGTGAACTTGACGCTCGAAGGCTGCTAAAGGCCATGACACGTGGCTTTCATGGTGGATTCAGAGACCAGGGCAGCAGCGGTGGTAGCAGCACCGATGCAAAAGGAGTGTGAGGTGTACCACTGGGATGGGAGTCCACTTTATTTGCAGAGTAGGCGAAGGCAAGACGTGAACCAAGATCCTGACATGGCCTTTCCTTTGTCAGTGGGTAACAAGGGTTGATCTTGTGTCAGTCAAGGATGCCATTGGAGATAGAGGTAATAGAAGAGAGGGGACAGTGTTAGTTGTGATATGACAAAGTTGAACCTTTTCCCTCTCTATCAGATTTTGAGTGCTTAAGGTGGATTGAGATCATTCAAGTGTAGAAGGCGGTAGTGATTTCGCTGCACCTGAGGAACCCATGAAAGCAGCCGTGAATATGTCTTCTAATAAAGCATCTCCACACGACCAAAACTCGAGCTCTCACCTCCTACCTTAAGTGGATCACAAGCTGTGCACTAAAGCCAAAGAGAGTGGAAGGCACTTATCGTTGCTTCCTGGATGTTATTTTTAAGGCCACTGAGGAGGAAACGAATGGGGGGATTCCTGAGCAGGCTACATACTGAAGGATCTTTGCATCTTAAATTAATGAATACCTGCTACAAAGCTTTGGTGGATGAAGGTTGCATATTTCAAGATTTGAACAGAGAACAATAAAAGCACAGTTGCTTCATTATTGCAGTAACTTATTTGTTTCCTTGACCAAGATTTGCCCCAGAGGTGCAAGCAACGATAATAGGATATAATTCTAACGAGCAGTGGGTTGACGTAAGAGTAAGAATCTGATGGCAAGTGATGTCTCTACTTTGTTGTAGAGAAAAAAATATATATCTATATATATAAATGTGTATATATAATACATATTATATATATATATATATATATATATATATATATATATATATATAATATATATTATACAGTTCTTTTCATGGCTTCTTTAATTCGCACTGCTTTTGTATTGGTAGTGATACTTGCATAAGGTTGCTGTCTTAATAAGATGCCTAAGAACTCTATCTTTTTAAAGAGCCTTGAGTTTTCTTTTCTGAGAGACACTTAACATCGAGGAAACAGTCTGGTAGGTGAATGACAAATGCAAGCTGCAATTATTATTGGGCAATATCCTACGTAGTCTTCTGAAATAATATTGAATATGCAGGCTGCTGTATGACAGATGGAAGCACCATCGTCGTGGCGGGGCTGACTTTTATTGATTTAGATATATTACGTTTACCTGAGTCTTTCCGTGTTGCTATGCTGATTTATGCAAAATATGGGAAATGAAGGATCAGATGGGCCCCTCATGGCCCCTCTCCATCTCAACTCTTTCTGTTTGATACAAGATTATTACAAGTGTGTAATACTTTTGGCAGAGCGCTTGAACCAGCCAGAAAACCTGGACCAAACCAGTCATTAAATTATTAACAAATCGCCATTTGGGTGCTTCTTTAGAGCTTTGCCAAGCTCTGATACATTAAACACTTATCTTTGTGTATGCAGCGATGGCACGCAGGCCTGGAGTGGCCATCTCCGCAATACTGGGTGAGTTTGATTGCAAAGCTGAGGAGACGCTGCAGCAGCGGGTGGGAAGAATGAGCCTCCAGATGAAGTTGTAGGAACTGCAGTTCCCAGAATTCTGGTGCGGCGTGACATCGATTAGCAGCACGCTTCCTGCCGTGATCACAGCGAAAACAGCAGACGGCCCTGGATGCAGTGTTGAAGTTTGTGGAGAGTTGTCTTGGTTCTCCCAGACATGGAGGCGGGTGACCGTCTCGCTGAGGGAGGACTGGTTGATGATCAGCACAGCGAGGACCGGGTATTTTATGTTACATGCTACATGTATGGTCAATCTTTAGATTCTACAGGGACATAAGTCACCACCATCAAACAAATGAGACTAAAATAATAGAGATCCTTTGTTTCTAAGGGAGTGACACCAGTTGATGCCTGATTGAGCCCAACCACTGGCCTTCTATGATAAATTAATAATCGGTTTAAAGGAGAAGTTCGTTTTTTTTCAACCTGGACCTTATTTCCAGCATATGGTATGTAGATCTACTCACCCATAAAGGTTTGGAGTAACTTTGAGTCCTTCGGAAGCTTTTAGATCCACACGTGATCGGCATATATCCATACAACGCAAGTGATTGGGGCATCCACAATACAGCCTCTAAATAAAGCATTATCTGCCGCAAAATTCTTTATTTACTATGAATCGCAAGCACTAGTCCCCTGTGGGCAGGGGTCGCGTTAACCGAATATTTTCCGCCATTGACCGTTTTTTAAAAACGGTGACGGAAAAAACTGAGGGCCATCCGTCATTTTGATAGATTGCAGGTTCTTTGGCGTCACACTGACACATGTAGACGCGCAGACATTTTCATCTTTACGCACAGAGTGCGTTGCGGAGGTGACCAAATCAATAAAAAATAGATTCCCATCGGAGCATCTGAGCATCAGCGCATTTCCTCAGCGGGTTAAAAAGCTATGGACAGGAGGCTTTGGAGCGCGTGGTCACAGACCGGTGCAGCTGATCCACTGGTGCAAAAGGAGCGCATGCTGCGGGATTTCCTACTGCTGAAGCAGATGCTTGCAGGATCAGGAAACCCCTCGTTCAGAGAGTCTTGCCGACTTCTGATCACTTCACTTGGAGAAATGTTCCCTGATTTCAAAACTTTGGCTGAAGTGGTGCTTGTAATTCCAGTTTCCAGTGTGGCGGCAGAGCATGGATTCAGTCTCCAGAACAAATTCAAAACAGCCATGAGAAGTCATCTGTCTGAGGAAAAAGTCCAAAACCTTCTGACAATAGCCTCTGCAGCAGTCCCACTTGAGACATTTGATTACGTGCAAGCGGGCATGC
The DNA here is from genome assembly GCF_024713975.1 of Paralichthys olivaceus. Taxonomy (NCBI): domain Eukaryota; kingdom Metazoa; phylum Chordata; class Actinopteri; order Pleuronectiformes; family Paralichthyidae; genus Paralichthys; species Paralichthys olivaceus. The sequence continues at coordinate 2,641,756 of NC_091093.1, read as the reverse complement.
AATTCAAGTCCATGCGGACCAGGAGGAAGGTGTGAGACTGTGCGTTTAGGCCACAGGTGAACTGTACTGTACATTAACCAGTCGGCCCCAAATCGTGGTCCTTGCAAGTGCAGAAGCTGTTACATGGCCTTTCCTTGGGATGTTCTTGTTATTTGTGTGTGTTCTGGTTCTGGTGCATATATTTACTTTCAGGAAATGTGAGAGCAATAACACACTAAGCCACATAGTACTGTTTACTGAAGAGAATATCACATATATATGATGTGGGCTACCATGTTTGAGAAATCCATCCAGACACAGCTAGAAAATCCAAAATCCAATGTTGCAATCCCAGACAGAGGGATATTCGTCAAAACATTTGAAAGACCTAACAAGTCCTGCAACCTTGAGGACCATATTGTCTCTGATACAGTCTCCTCAATTAGCACCCCTGTAGCAGCATGTGCACCAGACTATAGTTACAGGTAGTGTAGTGCCCATGTTGAACGTGCCGGGAAGGAATCGGTTGTTAGCTTGTCCTTTGGTAATGCTGGTTGCAGCTTTCTTTTTAAAACTGTGAAAGTGACCTGCAGCAATTTGGCCATGGCAAGTAAAGACCTGCTGCAGAACCCTGAAGCCACAAAGACCAGTGACAGACAGAGACTTCTGGAATTATTAGACTGATTAAATGCTCTAAATAATCAGTTTTTCTTCCCTTTACATATTATGAATAATAATACATGTATATTATGGTTTTAACAATGACTGCTTCTTTGTCATTAGTGAGTCCTCCTCAAACAGTTGTACAATATACCGTCACTTGTATTGTTATTTTGATGTTGTGTGCAGGATGTTGCCTGCAGATCTTTTTATAAACAGTCTATGGTGCATAGTGAAGATAGAAAACTGTGTTCATTCTACCTGGTTTATATGATATGAATTAATCTAAACTTTTCTCAATAACATTTCAAGCATGTGGTGTATACGTTTGAATGATATACAGAATAAAATTCATACATAGCATGTCAGCTATTTCAGAGATCTGTTAAACAGTCAACACAATCTTCAGACCCAAGGTCAGCTTTTCAAAATAAAAGCTCTGTAATTCTGCCTAATATAAACCATTGTACTAACCAAACGTACCTTGTGCTTTTACTATGAATACAAATTGCTTAAGAAGAAGTGATTGCCGCCATGAGGAAGATCATCACTGGCAGGCCTGTTTCTATTGCTGGCAGGCCAGTTTTTACTTGCAGGGCAAGGGGACACTGAAGAGGATGTGTTCAACTTGGTCTGCAGACTGCCTTATAGCACACTGGCCAGCCTGTTAATTCAAAGTTCATTACTGAACATATTGTGTGTCCAAATCATACTAAATTCGACACCATACTGTCTTGGGCTCTATATGTGTTCCACACATAGACAGACAGAGATATCTGGAAATACTAAATATTTGTTTGTATAGCACCATACCATAACATACATTATCTTAAGGCACTTTACATAGTAGGTTAAGACCATACAAAGTGATAAAGAATCTCAAGCAAGCGTTTTTGCGACTATGTTCCAATGTCAATGTTGACCATCTTACCTTGAGTGGAGAAAATGAGGAAGAGAGTCGCATATCTAGCTTCAAAAAGGAGATTGATGATTAACACATGGTTAAGTTGATTGAGATGCGATATGGTTCTTTACTTTTTGTTTTTATGCAACTCTACTTTCTGTTTTAACACAGATGCCATTGTATCATTGTCTGTAAGGAAGGACTCAGTGACCCTCATGTCCAGATCATTTCAGACTTTTTTTTTCTGAAAGCTTTCACACTGCTGTCTGAGTCCTGCTGCCTTCTGCTGACACTCCTGAACCTCTCACTGTTTTCTCTCTCTCACTCTCTCTTCTCTCTCTCTCTCTCCCTCTCAAACACACACACACACACACACAGTCTGACTTGCCTCCTGAGTCTGCTGTGACTCCAAAAATATAAAGAGGAAATGCTTACTGAGTGATATCATATTCTGGAAAAGGGCAGGAAAGCCTTGAAAAGTGCCTCAAGTTGGGCTCTCCCATTAATTTCTTATTTCACCACATCTGTCTTTACATTTTGCTGCTGTTCAACAAAGATGTCAACATGTGCATTTTGCTTTGACATTAATCTCCAAGACATAACCACTATATATATTCTGTCTGGTAAATAAAGTGTTTCTGACTCTGAAAAATCAGCAAATGGTTCATCCCTGCTGCTACATGTCTGTGTATCAGCCAAGTAGAAGACCCAAGTGTAGTCTGTACTGTAGCACACCTGTTGTACTTATAGGCTATTATTAATTATAACTAAAAATATTAATAGTTACTTATGGTTTAGAAATGAAGGTGCACCTTTCCCTGTTTTTAGGGGCAAATTATAATGATTTAAGACTAATTAAAGGGATTGTTCATTGTGAAAGTGGATAATCTTTTACTGTAAAGTGTCAGTGACAGATTGTTATGTTACAGATTCTCTTAAGCTGCTAAAGCTTCAGACATGTACTGGACTCTGCAGTTCCTCTGTATTTCCTCTGGAGGAGGTGCATGTGTAAACGCAAATGTCCAAGTGAGACGATCTGTAGATCTGTAGGCGCTGCAGACTTTAACCACCTAACCTTCTTGTATAATGTCCATGGAAATCTAGAAGTGTGATGTGTGAACACAGCAGGAGATTCCCTGCTGGATTCACCGTGAGAGAGTGGGGATGTTGATGAGACTTCTAAAATGCGACAGACACAAAAAGTGGTGCCGCATACACATGCAGTAGAGTTAATACGTCACTTCCTGCTATGTTGTGCATGTGTGAAAGACTACGGGTAAACTCCATAGCCAATTCTCCGGATTTTACCTGGAGGTCACGTCTGAAAACAGCTTAAGAGACTAGAAAACAGGGGGCATCAGGATTCAGATCGCTGTCAAGTTATAGATATTAGAACTCGTAGGCCTCAGACCAGATAATTCATTGCTATGTTGTATAATTATATATAATGATAATAATGATAATACTGATAAATTCATAGTTACATTTAGGTAGATATTCATATGCCTATGAGGAATGTCTGGAACGTTTAAGTGAAGACAGACAGTGTTACAAAGATTATTAAGTATTTTGATGGATGCAATTAATGTTTTTGTTCAAACAGCATAAGACCATTGTGTCTGAATAATTCAGCACAAGGCAATACTGTTGTATTTTGTAGTTCTCCAGCTATCCTGCATATTTACCATAACCCCATGTTGCAGCCTATTTGTTAAAACTGTGTATCCAGAGTACAAAGCAAGTGCAGTGTCTGTTCCTTTCCTTATTCCTCAGCTTTATGCTGTCAGACAGCCTATGTGCATCTCATCGAGAGGCTTGCTATTCTATAATGACTTCCGTAAGTAACCTTTCAGCATACAGCATGATCCACTGTTCCATAAAAAAGAAAACAACCAATAACACACGAGAAACATGCACACATGCAATCACACTCAGAGCAAAAAAAAAAAATCACACATTCATTTCCACCTCTGTCTCTTCCCTTTTAAATCTGGTCCAGATTTTGCAACTGATTTAATATTTTATTGGGAAAACCTATAAAACTTACTTATTCAGGAAATTGGACAATTTTGTGAACGCAGTGAAATCCACAAAATCCTGGAGATACAGGTCAGCAGCATTAGTTGATATTCACATCAAACATCAGAATGGGACAGAAAAAGTGATCTCAGTGACTTTGACTGTGGCATGGATGCTGCTGCCAGATGTTCTGGTTTGAGATGAGTTCCACTTCTGTCAGCCATTAACATAAATCTGGGGCTGCGGTGGGATTGGGCTCATCAAAACTGGTGAGGACTGGAAATACTTAGATTGGTCTGGTGAATCTGGATTCCTACAGAGGCACACAGTTTTATGGGTCATAAATTGGTGTCGAGAGCATGAATCAATGGCCTTTTGTACCTCTGACCACCAGGGGCATTGGGAGACAGTTTTTTGCCTTAAGTTCATAACAGGACACGCTATACAACTAAAATATTGTTGAAACAGAAATGAAAGTAACACTAATGACTAATGGTCTCCCAAAACAAAGGGCAGGGGCTAGACTAAGAGCGATAAGAACCTTGATGAGAGAGTAATGCAAGAGCTGTATTATCTCATGTAGTTAAAGGGAAACTTCAAGGCACCTGATTCAGAAGAGAATTGTTGAGTTTTCTTGCGCCACAAGCCTCTTATATGTCACATGGTGGTACTTTTGGAGTATTAGACCAGAGTTGTGGTTCCCAGTGCTGATTTTGAAAAGGGGCTTGAGAGGATGTGCTCCTCTTATCAGGGATACACGCTGCTCAGCCTCCCCTATAATGTTTATTCCAGGGTACCGAAACGAGTCTCCTGCTTATGGTCGAACTTCAGATTCAGGAGGAGCAATGGGCAACAATTCTCTACACTCACATGTTTGGCCATCCAGTTTACATGTATTCTGTTGACTTGGAGAAGGCTAAGACCATGTTCCTTGGCGAGAGGATTTCAAGGCAGGACCTTGAAGAGGTGAATGTACAGTGTGTGAACCCCACAATTGTATTGCCTTACAGATGATGTGGTCCTGTTTGCTTCATTAATAAATCAATCAAATCAATCAATCCTGTGATCTTAACCTCAACTAGAGTGCCAAAATAAAACTTTTAAAAGTGGGAAAAACGCAGAAACATCAGGGGAGCCACAAGTGATGAATAGTAGAATATGTGATTAGGCATATTGTATTTCTAAGCAATCTTAATTCACAATCACCTGCCACCATAATCCATTATCTACAATGTAGATCTGGATCTGCAACAATAAAGCACTTGACCACTCATGTACGCTGGGTATGAGCATGCCTGAGTGCATAGATTGCTAGAGTAATAGCTTGTGTCCTATGCATGTAAGCGGTTGAATTTTCTTATACTTAATTGAACTGCACAACAGCTGTTAGCAAAGACAACAGGGTTAGCAATGATTAGCCATGTTGTGTTTTCAAATTAATCCGAGTCCAGCAGCATTTCCAAACTTATCTGTAGCTGTGTTGAAACATTTTTAAACAAAAGTGTAGCATGGGATGGAGCCTGCATCAGTGTTCCAAAAGTCTCTGTATGAACTAAACTGTCAAGTTTAGTTTGCAAGGGAAGAACACCAACTGCTAAAACTGCCAATGAACACCTTGATTCAATTCCTGCTGCACACCAAAGCATTGATTGCACTTGCCTGTCCTCGCTCGTACTCTAGACATTGAAATCTGGAACTGCATGTTTACATGTGCTTGAATTTTGTTTTGTTCTTGCTCAGTAGTTTCACTGATGTGCTTTTGTATGGAGTTTTGTTCCTCTCTTTAATCAAGAACGTCAACAACCTGGCATTTATTGATTGGGGACTTTTGACAGAGATGTAACAATTCCAAGCGCACAGGAGAAGTCCAAGAACAGACGATTCACGAGTGCACAGAAAGCAGCCCGAGTGCGGAGAAGGGCTGAAGCTGGAGTGCAGGAAATCTGTGTAAGCAACAATATATCTGAGTGCAAGCACACACTTTGAGCAGAGGCAGAGCCAATTTAAGTGCAAACAGAAGCTATTTGAGTGCAAGGGCAGGATTTTAATGAAAAGTAATAAACAATCTGAACATAAAGTCAACAAGTCATGCACTTGAACCGAAAGACCATGCTCTTGATTAAAGATAGGGAAAAAAACTCCATACTTTTATACAAGCTCCCAGATAGAATAGTCACAATTTATATCATGCATCCAAACACACACAGCTGGAGGGAACTGACACAAAGGAGAGGTCTTCCCACTCATGAATGTGTAAAGCCCTGTGCTGCTCTCTGAGCCTGGGGGAGAGACTCCACAGCAGCAGCACAGCAGTTTGCATCACTTCACACACTGTCTGATCAACATAAGAAATGGGTCAGTGGGGTGGGGGGGGGGGGGTTGGGGGAGGGATGTGGGTTTTGTCAGGGAAATAGCGCTCCTAGTTCTGAGGAGCATTGCAATTGTTTTACAGTAGTAACACTGTAGGGGAGAGGGAGAAAAGAGAAAGAGTTGAAATGGAGCAAAGAAGGAGAAGAAGGGGTTGAAGCAGGAACACAGGGAGGGCTCTGCAGGGTCAGCATAACCTGTTGAGATATGTGGTGTAATTCAGCATTAGTATTTACACAAAGTTCTTAAGTAGTCAGACAAAAAAAAATTAAACTGCATAAAAACAATTCTAAACATTGGGCATAGTGCTATTTTACTAAAGTAGTAAACCATGTTACCAGACATGATACTAGTAGACTAACTAAAAAAGCAGAGGTAACCTTAGATACCACCTGAATTAAGGCAACATAAGCAATACTTTCAGCAAAACTATTTTAAAATAAGGGGTGATGGTGAAAAATGTGTAAATCATTTTCTCACTGTGAAATTGGGCTGATGCGCAACTTCAGTCATTGGACTAGGCAGTGATCATCCATCTACTGATCCCAAAAATCAGTCTGTCGGTATGTGGCTCGTATATCTCCAGAACCGTTCATCTTGTGGGCTTTGCACTTGGCATGTGTATTGCTAAGGGTGCCAGGACGCCAACTTTTTTTTAATTTGGAGTGATACGTTCAATATTAATAAACGATGAATAAAAAGGCAATTAGCACTCTGCAGCAGCTGCAACTGAGACTTGACATAGATGATCACGAAAACAGTGCATTCTTGACAACAGGGCCCGTCTGCATACACACTACTCTAAGTTTAGAGCCACTAAAAACTGGAGAAGGCTCTGTTTAAGTTTAAAAACTACAGGGCTGCATTTCAGTCTGAATGGGCAGAAATGTAGATGTTTGGAAATGATGACAGACTCTCACAGCCGCTTGCTGAATAAGTCTTTGCAGCATCTACTGCACTTCTGTCCATCCTGGGAGAGGGATCCCTCACATGTGGCTCTCTGAGGTTTCTACATTTTGTTTTACCCTGTTAAAAGTTTTTTTGGGTAGTTTTTCCTTACTCTTGTTAAGGGTTAAGGGCAGACAGTGTTACACCTTGTTAAGAATGCAACATGGTTAATCAATTACAAGCATTGCTGACCCTGTTGTCTTTGTTGACAGCTGTTGTGCAGTTACAGTCTGTATTTTAAAATGCTACAACTGCTTACTTGTATACGTAATGAGCTGTTATTCAAGAAATTCCAGTGTACACCAGCACACACGTCCTCCTGTTTCACCAGTCGTGTATGCCCAGTGTACGTGAGTAGACCCATGATATGATTTTTGAGGTGTGTTGGTATGGAAGGGGATCAAAACTGATACTGAACCAAAACACTCATGTGAATTGAGATTGCTTTGGTTTGAAAACTCACATCAAAACATTGTTGAATGAATATAGCCTTTACTGGCATGTACTTGTGCTTGGGGGTGTGGTGGGCTTAGTCTTTGTTCAGTGTTGGTGATGGTCGACCATTAAGATGTGGAGATAAACACTCATGAATCATTTACTTAACAAAAGTCATGATGAAGATGCTAATATGGTAATGATCTTTCTTTGTGAAATTCAACCTCAGTGTATTTGTATGACAGGAAAAGATAAAAAGGGCATCCGCTCAGTAGACGGTGGCCAGGACACAATTGTAGTCAGACAGCTAAAAAATGTGGCCACATGCATCCCATACCACCACCTAATATGGGTTGTTTTAATGGTAATGGTTTATTACAAATGTAATATTACTTTGCAACAAGTCAATTAGGAGTGGCAGAATAATTAAGACTTAGCAGTAAGATGGTCCTGATATATGGATACTATGTATTAATAAAACTTTTAACAGGGAAGGAGGAGCAATTCATTACATTAAAAACAACTGCAGCTATATCCAGGTCCTGGTATTGTGCATAACGGCTGATGGGAACATTTGAAGGAACTGAGCCATTGTAAAAATGTCTGCTGTGAAGATGGCAGACCTGAGGCTGCTTAGGAGGTAAGTGTGTCCCTGCAGACTGCTGCACTTAATAAATGTAAGTGTGATCGTTTTGTACAAAAACATTAATTACACTAAAAATAGCAAATTTCACCCCGAGCTTACCATTTGCTTTAGTTGCAACACCTATACTTAAATTGAGTGAATATGAGTGCAGCAGGACTAGTGATATGTGTTATTCCATGTGAGAGCTTCAGGTTTGCTATGAAAGTTGTAGTCTGGTTAAGGCTAACTTGGTGAGGGTTGAGAAGAGCATGGTTTGGGTTAAAATAGACCGTTTCACAATATTAAGAATCTGCAAAGACTTTCTGGCAGGAAGAAAATCAGAGGAGATCACCTTTAACTAGTTTGACCCTATTTTAATTGTCCTAACTTTGTAAAGCAGCCTTGGGTATCTTGAAAAGCACTTTATAAATCCAAGTCATTATTGTTATTATTTTTAAAATGTGAGTGACGATTTATCATTTGAATTAACACTGGAGCAAAAGACACTTCTGACTAGGGATACAATCAAATAGCAGTGACTTTATTAATTGAAACAGATACAGTATGACACTGCATATCTGTTTGTTGCCTCAGTGAAAATGTAAGAATAATGTATTGATCCAATTTGTCATACATTTCAATTCATTTTTTTTGGTCTCTACCTTGTAACTAAGTTTTAAGGTGCAACCTGTTTTTATCAAGTCAAAACATAACTGGTGCATAGCTGATTGCATCAGCCTGCTACTGTTCTGTACTCAATGCTTGTTGAACTAAATTCCCAAATCATTACATATAAAAAAGTTGAGAATAGAAAACAGGCTGAATGAAAATCATTATTCTGGCTGATAGACCCCTGTGGAGGCGACAATTACTGCACCATCAAGCCAAAGCCAATTAAGAAGGCAGGTCTAAACACAGCTTGCCTTTCACATGCATGCAGCAGCCTGGATAATAATCTGCCAATCACTGACAAGAAGGCAGCCATGCATTAACTCTTTGTTTGCCACTTTAAATCAATCCACAAAAGTGTGTGTGTGTGTTAGAGTGTGTGTGTGTGTGTGTGTGTGGTGCAGACCTTAGAGGGAAACATTGGGTGATACAGAGTATCTGGAGCTGCAGGCTTTGATGTCAAAAGCCACTTGGACCTGTCAACAGCCATGGCTGTGAACACACACACACAAGCACACATTGAGATGTAGTGACAATAGCCACTTATCAGCAGACTTTCCCTCCTTAAATCATTACAGGTTCAGTTTCCATGAGTGGGATTATTGCCCATTCATGACTCCTATAGTTAAGCCTCAGTGTAATCCTGTCCATAGCACAGTTAGCAGTAGAGAACCCACACTCACACATGTGTGCACACATACAGTAAAGCATAAGGTACAGCAGTTGGTAACTTGCAGTCAAGATTAACTCTTAAAGTAAGGAATGGGGATGAGAGGATGTCCTTTAGTCTCCTCTCTACGGGCACCAGGTGCGGGACAAAGTGGCTGACCCAGGGTCTGTCCTTAAGCCAATCCCGCACCGGTGCCATCCTCTCTAGGAGCTTTGCACGCTGCCTGGTGCCTGCGGTGCTCAGCTCGTCCACCAAGGAGTCCAAATAAAAAACCCTACTACAAAAACATTAAGCTCTGCTTGGTCCATTTTTGGTTGGTTCGTACTGTCAGGATTCGAGTGGGAGGGTGACGTGAGAAGGGGAGGACCAAAACGCAGAAACTAAATAAGGTTTAACAAAAAAGTGTATTTTATTTAGCGGGGGGGTAAACGTAACACAAGAAATCTTCAACAAACAAAAGTCGCACTCAAAAACAGGAGTGGAAACACAGGAAGGACAGGAAACAAACTTACGAGGAAACGTGACGAGAGCTGACGGGACACATGAACAGACAGAACCAGAATCTAGATGACGGACAGGACCAGACCAGAAATGACGATGACTAACCAACAACCACATGGGGGAACACAAAGACTTAAATACACACTGGAACTAATGAGTAACTGGGGACAGGTGGCACAAGACAAACAGGTGAACCTGATGAGGGCAGGAAGTCAACAGGTGAAAACACACAGGGAGCAAGGACTACAAAATAAAACAGGAAGCACTGAACAAACTTATCAACGAGAACAAAATACAATAACCAAGACAGGGATGAACACGGGAGAATCACAGGGTGGAACATAGCGAGGGACAAGGAGGGGAACACAGGAGAGGGACACAGAGAACAACACAGGAGAATCACAGGGAGGAACATAGCGAGGGACAAGGAGGGGAACACAGGAGAGGGACACAGAGAACAACACAGGAGAATCACAGGGTGGAGCACAGAGGAAGGCAGAAGGGAACATGAGAGGAACACTGAAAATACACAACTGTGACAGCTACCCCTCCACCTCTACCTGTACTTCGGGGAACATGAGTATTACTGTGGGTTGGAGGTGTAGCTTCATTTAGGATCACAAACTCGTCCTGTTGGAGCCAGGATTCTGTTATACAGAATAAATCAAATTTGTGATCACTAATCAGGTCGTTGATCAGTAGAGATTTGGACCTGAGTGCATTGTCTACTACTGATTAGCTACTGTCTTAAATGGGAATTAGTTTTTTATGCTATGTAGATACATGACCATTTGGTTAAAATATCAACAGTATATGAAGATGAGCAGTGTTAAATATTCTTCTTTTCTGAAATTAAAAAACACATGTTCGAAAACACGATGTCCTGCTTCCTGAATGCTCTACTCAGATGCCACCCCTCACCTGAAAACTCCAGAGATTTCACTGTTGATGTAAACACGTCCGAACTGTCAGACAAGAATAACAGTTATTATTATTATTATTGTGCATAAAAAAGCCTGGAAAAGACTTGGATGGAGATAAATGTTACCCAGGATAGATGAGGTACTAAAGTTTTTTTTAAAAAGAGCCTGTGAGCTGTGAGTTTTTTATTGAGTGTCCATGGGGGAGTGGGGGCAGGGGGATGTTCTTTGCATTAAGTCTGAAGTGTGCTCTGAGTGTTGATGCTGTTGTGCCTGTGGTGTCCCAGGTTGTGTGCTGAGGTCCTCCACCTGAACACAGCACTACTATGTATGTGTAAGAGGTGTTAAAAATGTGTATACACATCCAACACAGGCCTTCAGAACTCAAGCTACTTTTAGACATGCACCAAACTCTGATTGATCTGCTGACATTCTCCAAAGCGGTTGTACACGAGAAAACAAATCACCAGTCAGAGACTCTGAAGTGATTGCTGCCAGCCCGGAGTAAAAACTCAGGATAATGTCCATAAGACATGAGAACACAACAGGAGATTCTCCGCAGGACACACTGCGAGCCAGACATCTATAACGCAGGACAGACGCAAAACTGAAAAAAGGGCCTCTACATGTTTGGCCACCCCTCACCTTTTTTTCTGTTGTGAACATGTGTAACCGCAGAATCTGCTGTATTTTTGATTTGTGAAAGGCAACCTGGAAAAAGGCCAGACCCATTCTCCAGGGAACCGCTTCAGTGACAGGACTTGCTGCTTTGTGGGGTTTACCCGTTTTAGAGCCCTAAGAACCACTGTGTGTCAGAATGCAGGCTTCTCTGGAATACTGGGGACGTTTCTGTTGAGCGATTCAAATCTGGCAGCGAAGCTATTGAGGTTTTGTGTTTTAAACCAGGTGGTTTTATATGAATATTGATTTAACTTACAACACTATTTGTGTATTGGTGAATATTGCAGGGGGCCGACTTACCAAAGTGGGGTTTGGGGACAGCAGCGTAAACATTCCTTATGTTACAGTGGCAGTTTTTGAGTGTTGTAGTGTAGAATAATGCTCACACACAGTGTACACACAGAAATAAAACATTGCAGAGCACAGACGCTATGAGGAAAGACAATGATAATTACTGATCCAAAGACTTACAACGCCTACTTAATTGTGCTCCCTACTTATAGAACCCAGGGCAAGAGGAGACAAAGGGAGTGCACATGAAAGATGCATCAGGGAGACTCTCTTATCTGTCATTTGGATTGCTTTGTCTTCCTCTGCCAGCCACCCCCGTTATTACGCTTCCTCTCCTCCAAACAGCCACACGCTAATGACTCATTCTGCTCTTTCATAAAGTATTCTCCTAAAACAACAGGCAGGCATCTTGAGCACATAATCATGTGTCATCTTGAGATGATATTATCGGTGTTTTAGACAGAAAACTACATGCTTACCAGTAATGGCTGGTGTTGGAGAGACTCTGTGACCAAAGCCATTATAACATAGGCAAAGATGTAAATATATACTGTCCCTGTGTGCTGCTGTCTTGAATGGAATTAAGCACGAAACACTGTGACTAAAGGGGAGAAAAATCATTCAGAGCATTTCATGCCACAGAGAAGAGTATCAGCACACGGTGGCCTCATGCTGCGTAGGTGTCATGATGCGATATGCACACTCTCTCCATTCATTCCAGCCTGTGAAGCCATATGGCTGAGTGATAACATTTTACCCAGCGAGATCTGGCTTGAATCTCTCAGCCTGTTCTGGGGAATGAAATAGAGGATGCATCCTCCTCATGAGATATGCAGTGGGTCTCATTCAGCAGCCACAGCCAATGTAGCAACTAATCCATGTCACTGTAGGCACTTTTCTGTCTTTGCGTGGGGGCAGAGAGAGGTTTTGTCTCGGAAATGCCTGCTGTATTTAACCCTGAGTGCTGTTGCGTTGGCTTCCCATGAGTTTTTGCCAACAGCCAAGTGTCCTCAGCCAGGCTGCTAGATAAATTAGAAGACTTCATATGTAATGGATGCAGGAAAACACTCTGGTTTGACTTCAGACAGAGTGTTTGTTTTTATATAAATACCGACAGTAACTCAGTTCACTTGTCATTGCAGCTCCCTTAATCTCTATCAGACATGTGTTTATGCATAAATACTAAACATTGTCATACTTTCCCATTATTTTCCAAACTGTTTCTTCAAATCAATGTTGTAAATACTGTTGCTGATGTTCTCAGTTACATGTGGCATGCACTTCTGTCATTCCTTGGAGAAGGATCCCTCACATGTGGCTCTGAGGTTTCTGTTTTTCCCCTGTTAATGTTTTGTTTTTTGGGAGTTTTTCCTTACTCTTGTTGAGGGTTAAGGGCAGAGGATGTCACATTTTGTTAAGCCCTATGAGACAAATTGTGATTTGTGAATATGGGCTATACAAATAAAATTTGATTGATACATTTGTGTTTCAACATGTCTTCAAGCAAAAAATACACATATAATTAAGTATGAAATAAAAACAGTGGTTTTCTTGAAGTCCATGACGTGCAAGTCACATTTCCCCATTCACACAGCGCTTTTTCTATCATCCACCCTTCATCCATTTCTTTCAGGGGTATTTTGGGTGCTCAGTGTCTTGCAGACTGGAGGAGCCAGGGATCGAGCCACTGAAATTCTGGTTAATGAACAACCCGTTCTACCTCCTGAGCCACAGCTGTAACATGAAACAGCAACATGAGATTTTTCTCCTTAGCTCTTGTTACCACGGCCTCCACAGGCTTTTGTTTCTTAAATATAATTGTGTAATTTGGGGTTATTTGTTGAAACAACTGGTATAATTTCACAATTTCAATTAAATGTGTGATGATGGGTCATATAAGTTTCTTGCACAATTGACCTTTGGGGATCATGTTCATAGTAGTTTCAGCATGAATTCAAAAGCCAAAATACTAATAAATCATATTTGGTCTTTCCAAACAAGCTTCTAATTGATCTGTATCATTAATGTGTATATTTTTGTGGTACGTTACACACGACACGACATTTCTCACATGAAAGATGAGGACAGAGCTTTTGTTGATAAGGGCCAATACCAATGTTGATGGGCAAAAGATGTGATCCTCATGGCTTAATCGTATCAAGCTATCCCATGTATACATACTGACTGTTTGAAAACGGCTTAAGACTCACACTGCACTGTCCAGATCACAAGTACTGTATATACTGTATACATACACCTGCACGTCTGTACATTTACTACCTCTCACTGACACGTGGAAACATTCAATAGTTTAATATCACTTAATGTCATTTACCAACTAGACCCCATCTGTGGTTACATTTCGGCAACAAAAGCATTATAGTTTGGATTAAGGAAGGATTTAGGAGTGGTTTATTGCAGAACAAGTTCACAGTGACTTAAAAACAATAAAGCTCTCTCACCCCATATATATCAGCAGACAACATGCTATGGTCTGCTTGACTCCTGTGTCAACTTTCAATGTAGCAGAGAAATCTATTGGACTAGCCTGCACCTTGAATAATGATGCTAATGAGGGGCCCAGTGCAGTAAGAAGTGATGGGGGTCCAGACCAAGTCTCTAGTGACAACATGGGCAGGTAAAGTCTGTGATCACCCTTGTCAATACAAACATTCTGATTTCTAATCTTGTTAACAAAAACCTGTTTTACATATATCACTCAAAGAAATCCTCATTTCTATTGCAGTGATCTTCGAGGATGGTGTATTTGGTATTGAACATAATTAATTGAATCATAATAGGAGAATGTTGTTGATCAATGAATTTTACAAGTGGCAAAAATCTTGATTCACTTAATTTTTCACTGAGAATGAATTAGATACATTCTTTTGCAGCATAATATCCACTTGGTTCGCATTACTATATTGTTTCATTTAGACTGTTCAGAATCTGAGCACTTGGTTTGGGTTTGGGAAAAGATCCTGGTTTTGAACAATACAGACAAACTTCAGTTATTTCCCACACAACCAAAATCACCATATTTAACTGTCATCACTTATGACATTTTCTATAAAAGGTATATTTGCCTTTGCGGTTTACTTGCAACTTCTAGGAAACAGGGTTAGCATGATAATTAAGGATCAATGCCGCAGAAGAATAGGATATATCTGGCTTCCGATACCGAGTTTGGGTGTATACAAATAGATAATCCATAACCTTTTTTTAAATTTCAGCATGAGCATAATTTTGAAAAAAACATAGGGCCCCAGTATAATGACAGGCTGGAGTCTTAGCCTCTGGCTTACACCATAAATATGAAAAGAGCTCAAACAACTGTAAAGGCATCTGCCACCGAACAAGCCACAGCTTATGTTGCACTGTAAAATTGCAAACCATGTGGTGGGCAAACATCTCAATCTTGAAAGAATTAACAGAGTCTGCCTGCAGGCATACATCACTTTGGAGTGCCAAGGGTATTTCTTAGATGACAGGGAAATGAAGTGTTTATCTATCTGCCTTTCTGTGCTGAGGGAGGACAATACCAGATATGTTTCCGAGGACATTCACAGGACAAAAAGAGTGTGTGCTGTGCTGCAGAAAAGAAAGTGAGGAGGCCAAAAAGATGTGAAGGCCAAAATATTCCACATTGTTTTACACAAAAGCTTCAAATTTGAGCTTGAGAGTTAAATCCTGCAGCTTGGGAACAGAGGGAAGACGAAATGATTTTAAGCTTGTATATTAGTTACTGTAATGACTGGCTGGATTATGTGAAGCGAGGCAACATGTTTCCAATGATTGAAGTACAAACTACAGGATCATTGATGGTTGGGGTGGATGTACAAAGCACACTGTAACACCTGAGAACAGGGTTCATATCTGACGTGTGGTGTCATCTAAAGTAACTGTGAACTATTTCTTTATTATTATCTTTCCCTGACTTTAACCTCCATGTGCTGGGAGTCTAAGCGTGTAATTAAATTAAATTCAAATCTATTTATTTTGCTTTATATGTATTGCACCAATTCACTACAGTATCTCAAGGCAGTTACAGTTCGGTCAAGACATTAAAACTGAATTTTACAGGACGTCAATACACAGAAGCTAACGCAGGAGCAATATGATCCCTTTTTAAAATTCCTGTTAGAACTTGTGGTGCAGAATTTTAAATCAGCTGGAGGCATTTTACAGTCTTTTGGAGCATTAATACAGAAATACCTTACAGTCCATAGTACAGTAACAAATGTTTGGACTAGTTTCTCACTATTATTTTATGCAGGTGAAAGAGGGCTGTCCTTGTTTTATGTTGCTGGGTCAAATGACTTACCTGATCAAAAATCAGGTTCGTTACAGTAGAACTAGAGGGAATGTCAGTACCATCCAAAGTAAATGTATGATCAGGTCATGCTTCTCTGAGGTGTTTAGGTCCAAATACAACACTGCTCAAACACATTCAGGGAACACCCAAATCAGATCTTGATGAACAGGTTATTTAAGTCAAAAATCTTTACTGATGTACTTTGTACAATTGGTTGAGGACAAAATGACGTAACAAGGGTCAATGGAAACCAAAATCATCAACCCATTGAGGGCTGGATTCAAGACCATACCGAAAATCAAAGTAATAAAAATGAAATCACAAGGTGATCCAACTTGTGTGAATTTCATCACAGCAACTCATAATGTGACTCAGTACTGTGTATGGCCTCGCATGCCTGTATGAACACCGACAACGTCTGAGCATGCTCCTGATGAGTTGGCGGATGGTGCCCTGAGGATCTCCTCCCAGACCTGGATCGATCAGTGAGCTCCTGGACAATCTGTGGTGGTACTTTATATCAGATGCACCGAGACATAATGTCCCGTAGGTGCTCCATTGGATTTAGGTCAGGGGAATGTGAGGTCCAGTCAATGGCATCAATGCCTTCGTCATCCATGAACTGCCTACACACTCTGGCCACATGAGGACGGCCATTGTCCTGCACCAGGAGGAACCCAGGGCCCACTGCACAAGCGTAAGGTCTGGCTCTCGGAGGATTTCATCCCCGTATTTAAAAGCTGTTGGCTATGCTACGGAGGTCGGTGCGACCCTCCAAGTATATGCCTCCCCAGACCATCACTGACCCACCTCCAACCCGATCATGCTGGATGTCACAGGCAGCAACAATCCCCGAGAGGATGTTGAGCCCTCATGCCGCCCTCATGGATTCTGTTTCTGACCGATTGCACACCAGTAGCCTGCTGGAGGTCATTTTATAGGGCTCTGGCGGTGCTCCTCCTGTTCCTCTTCTAGTACTGCAGCCCCAGGGCCTGCACCTCAAGGCTCAGAGACAGCTTCATCCCCAGGCCGTAAGACTGTTAAACTCCTCTTGCACATTGTAATATAATATATAATACCACTGATAGTATTACTTACATTTTATTTTATATTTATCTACTTAATTATATATTTTATTTTAGTTTATAGTTTATATGTTAGGTTCATATATTATTACTTTATTTTTATTTTATTTTATATAGATATTAAAATTTTTATATTCTATTTTTTACCTTGGATGATTTTATTTCGAAATATTTTTGAGCATGGATAGAGTGAGCCTGTGATCCAAGAATGTCTTTGCCGGAGACTGCTGTATGTAATTGTTTTGCACATGACAAATAAAGTCTTGATGCCCTTCTATTGTCCAGCTCTCCTTATGTAACTCCTGGTCTCCTGGTATCTCCTCCATGCTTTTGAGACTGTGCTGAGAGACAAAGCAAACCTTCCATTAACATAAAGCAGAGGATCATTTGTTCGAAATGTACTGTAGTTTAATAATGCTGTTATCACTATGAGTGAAAATTGTTCCACAAGATCTGATATTCGTGTGAAAAAAGAAATGTCAGTGATATGTGGAGAATCACTGTTTGTGCAACTTGCAACATATGTTAATTAACCTCATCATGATCATAACAAATGTCAGCCGCTCAGAATTTGCTTCCAAACATATTGGCTGATGTAAATGAGTTGTATATAAATGTACTTTCTAAGGGACAGTTTTGGAATTTGCTGACAAACTGAGCCTCATGAGACTTCATGAAGAGAACTTCATTGACAATGTATCAAAAGGTCACTAAAGAACTGTTACACTGAAAGACTACACTAAATAATAATTCGTAGGTCTAATATCAAGCATTAAGTGCAAATCCAGAACATGCTAGAGCAGCCATTGAGTTGCTTAGCATTAAGACTGGAAGCACAGAGATATAGTCAAATCTCTGTTCAAAAATACTGTAAACATAACAATAGTCTAACTTCACAGTCAAATTAAAATAGTTTCCTGGAGATCCATCTTCAGAGATGCAGATTCAATTTCAGTTAAACATGTCATGCTTACTACTAAAGCTGTTCTTTTTATAGTTAGGTGTTCAAACTATAACTATGTTACTTTGAGACCTCCCCTAAAAACACAAATTGTTGGATTGTACACCCCTCCCTTGGTACAAGTTGAACAAAGAGGTACAATTTGTACATTAATGAGCTGGGCTGAGAGCCAGGCAAACTGTTTCCACCTGCTTTTAGTCTTTATTCTTTATTTCCTCTTCAAATGTTGATCCATTCTTTCAAATAAAGTGGACCTATCCTCTGTATTAATGAGGACACCATCAAGTTGCTGTGAGGCTTCTCCTATGGCTTTATGAACATGTGTTCTGTGCTTAAGGCAAATCCAGGAGAGAGAGAAATAGATATAGCTAAAACATTTGCCATCATAATTTGACCTAATCTTATTCCATCCATCAAAGATGTAAATACAGCAGCAGCAGGACAGACTGGTTCTTTTTATACTCCACTTGCTGCCATGTCGTGAGTCAGTGTCTGCTCGCCAGACAGAGGAGGACTGAGACGGTTGCAGTTGGCACATTTGCATAAAACTCTTCTACCAGGATGGAGTTCAGTTCACATCTTGCAAGCGTGGGCAGCGATTTTACTTTAGTCAGCCACAAGTAACATTTGGAGGAAGCTGCAATTCACAGTGGCATTCAGACATACATGAGGAGGGGTAAATATAGAAGTAATAAGTAGAAAGAGCATACAGCATGAAATTATTTGCTTCCATTAGCAGGCTCTCACACGCAGAGAGTACAATCAGTGTGTGTGTGTATGTGTGTGTGTGTGTGTGTGTGTGTGTCTGTGTCTGTGTGTTAATACTTTTATTTGCTGGAAAAACCATAGAATCTGATGAGAGGCTTAAACTGCAGGACTTGTGGGCAAACAGGGAGGTGAGAGGTGAAAATGGCAGGGAGGCAGAGGTCGCTGTGTGTGTGTGTGTGTGTGTGTGTGTGTGTGTGTGTGTGTGTGTGTGTGTGTGTGTGTGTGTGTGTGTGTGTGTGTGTGTGGAGAGATACAGAGACAGAGGGCAGACGTCGGTCTGGTATGTCTCCGCCGATACACTCTCCGTCTGGTATAATAAAGACCATGTGGAGTCACACAAACTGTGACCGCTGTGCTCTGCGAAGGATAAAAATCCATTATGCACATAGAGGCACACACACATAAATGCACACACACACACACACCCAGACACATGCACACACTCGCATATAGGGAGAGAAAAAACAGAGACGGAGAGAGAAAGAAACAGAGGGAGAGAGAGAGGGAGGAAGAGACGTGCCTCAAACCGTGTTCATTTATAATGCATATGCCGAGGTTGGGCTTTGAACAACAAACCCAGTGCCCTCCCTTCTCTTCCATCCTCCTCCCCCTCCTCCCTCAGCGGTGGAGGGGAAAACCCACAGCCTGCTCAGACTGCTTCTTACAGGCAGGGATATGCTGGAGGAGAAGCTTTAACCATTATTAAGTCAGCTCAAATGAAGCACACTGGCCTGCTATAACATATTCTGAATATAAGAATTAGAGTGAAATATATGCAAAACCTTTTACAGATAAATCTTGCATGACATAATCATCTGACATCTTTAAGAATTCAAAGTGGAAACTATCAACGGATAATTGTGGTTCAATAAGACTAGGCTCTTATTATCTTTGTTCTGGACAATCTGACATCGTACTCACAGTGTAACAGTTACTTAATGGAAATTTGGAAAATAAATTACTGAAAAGCAATGAGCAGTGAGATGATCAACACCTATAGTGTAGCCAAACATGCTTTGCAAAGGCGAACAGTAAAATCACTACCCAAATGTTAACATTCATTACTGACCAACTGCCTGGTTCAAATTTAAACTTGTGTCAAGAACGGTGTAGATTTCCGACCAGACCAGGGGAGATGTGCTGCACTTCTCGAGAAGTCTGTCAGTTAATTTCAATTCAATCCTACTTAAATGCAGCCAAATCATAACACAGGCCATCTGCATTGTAAGGTTATTACAATTCTTGATAATCTTGTATGAATTAAAAGATAAAGAAGGCAGAAGCACGTTGCAATGACAGATGTGCAGTCTTCATTGCATGGGCTGATGTTTCAGCCTTTGAAGGAAAGGCTTTTACTTTCAACAGATGTGTTTACTGTGTACAGATCAGTTTACTTTACTTCTTGTTAGCTGTTTAAATTCTGAGGAAGACAGTGTTGCTAAACATCAGCTTTTATAGTTGCGCTCGTTTTTAAATTTCACTGACTGTACTAACTATTCAGTGAGCACGCAGTTTTCTTATGCAATGAGGGATTATTGGCAACAAATTCATGGATATGCACCTTTGGTCAAAAATCCACCAAAATTGTATGGGTTCTCACTTGGCCCATGAAACACAACTGGTTGGAGTTTCTAACATTTCAAAATAACATCTGGGATCATCAAACTACAAACTGCTCTGTTGAACTGTGTTGTTCTGCATTCAAAACTCAGGCTGTAAGAAAGGACCTGACCTGATTTAACCTGACTGGTACTTGACAATGCCCAATTCATTAATTATACTGACTATCATCTTGGCCGTTTCTTTAGCCTACTAGACAGTAAATCTAATATTTAGTTGCAACACACACACCTATGATAACAACAAAATCCCCTCTCACTTTAGTGCCTCTGTCTTTGTTTGTCAATCATATACTGCGAATTACACACAAAGCCAGATGTGCGACAGCTGTTGGTTCAGAAACTGTGTGTTTAAATGGGTGAATCACATAAAGTAATGACTAAACCACAGAGTGGTGACAAGCAGAGAGCACAGCATGAATAAAGTATAGACATTCACTCAGCAAAGTAATGGCTTCTCCCTCCGATGTTTCTGCAGGAAAGTGGTCTTTCTGTGTGTGTGTGTGTGTGTGTGCATGCATGACCGTGCATGTGTGTCCAAATGGAGGTCCATTAAATACATGAGATGTAGGTCAAAAGTGGGAGATGCCAGACATGCTCTGTTGTTCCTCTGCTGTTAGCACAGACTGGCACACCAGACAGAGTCGTCTGCAGCCAAATGCTCAGCCAGACAGAGCTTTGTAAAATGTACATCATGGATGAGGAGCTGTCATCTGACACAGTTTAAGACTTTTCAGCTAATGGCTCAAAGATCAAGACTGTCACCCTCCCTCTACTCTTCGGGTGCCCATTGAGGAAATAAAACATACTTTGAGGAGTAATGTGTAACTGTATACTTCTATATGTTGTTGAGTGGTGCACTCACATTATCAAAAATGTTTTCAGTAATTTTTGAGCCTGGAGGAATATGTAATTTTAATCAAGGTAAAGGTGTGTTTCATTTGGCGTCATATCCCCGTTATGCATGTGTCAGTGTTGTGTTTTTCTGCCAAGATATTTAATAATTGATCATTTATTCAGTTTTAAGTCTACTTCTTCGAATCTGGGTCATTTTGAACTTTTTCTGAATTATACTTTATTTTAAAGTAAGTATAATTTTGTATCTTAAAAAAAAGAAATCAGGTGAGAGAAGGGGAATGTTTTACAGCAATGGTTCAGGTGGCCCTAACCATTCAACTACCAGGTCTCCTCTGAGTGTCTATATGTTAACCAGATGAAGGATTTCTGCCATCGGGCGTCTGGATTTCAAATTATGGATGAAACAAGCTAAACAAACATGAGCAGATTTGTGACATCACCAAACTCTATCTTTTTTTAACCATTGTGATTGAGAGACGCCTGGTGGCAGAAATCACAGATTGTGCTTTTGAGGACAAAGTTTCATAATCTGTCTCACAGAACAGATTAACTTCATTCCTGTGTATCTCATCAGAGACTGTGGAAAAGGTGTCTGGCATGCATCAAGAAACCAAGGGCATCCACTTTTGTTCACTCTGAATGGATGCTCATAGGCATGTTATTTGAGACAATGTCACATTAGACACACCTTTTAGTTCACAATGCTACAAAACTACAATATACCTACATAATAGTCTTTTACAAAGCAGAGATCTATCTTTAAGAATCACAGAGAAAGATAAGATAAAAGTCAGAAAAACTTAAAAAGCTAAGGTTATATTATGATATAATGTAAGTCGGTGCTACACTGTATTTTTTTTCTTTCTTCTTATCCTTGATCATGGGAGAAGCAGTAGGTGAAGGCCATGTGTTTAGCATTTGGCTAAAATCATCTGTCAGCTCTTTTCCGCAGTGGTGAAATTGCTTCCTAATAATATAGCTCATAGGGCCAGTTTCTGTGGCCCTGTGCTGGATGTTTCCATTTTAAACTTATCATTAGGGCCTGCTTGCTCCACATTTACTATCTTGCAGCAAAGCATGTGTTTAAACGTCAGTGTTTCCAACAGGACCACATGACATGAGGCAGCACTTCAGCACAGGGGAGGAGATGGGGGAGGAGAGGAACACGAGAGCACTAAACTGTTCTCTTATGTCAGACAGAGGAGTACCAAAGGTGATGCCCGTACACACAGGCTGTTTGCTTTCGACAAATCCAGCAGACTGCAGAGAAAATAAAACTGACTGATGTGGTCTTAAAACACTGTTGGAATGCAGGTAATTTAGCTGTGAGAATAGGTCACACAGCACTTTTAATTAGTGATAAGGCAAGCCAGGTTCCCCCATCTGACTGCAGAGCATACGCTCATAAATTAGGCCACTGTGATAATCCTGCCGTCTCCAAGCTTCCATTAGGAAGCAGAGAGGGGTCAAATGTTCAGAAATCTATTACACTTCAATAATCCTCAACAGCCTCACCTCGGCCTGCTGTGAACACCAGCAGACCCAAACAACACAGGTCGGGAAGGACAAGAGCAAGACACCTCATGAATGTACCATTTTTATTGGACTTATATAGAAATACTTAAAAAAAAGATGAAGTAGCACCATTACTTAAGTTTTACTTTTTATCATGTATAACTTTAAATGTCAGAAAAATAAAACTCTTGATACATTTTCAAATCTTGTCTCAGCAAATATAATATTAGTATTTGACCATGAGGTTAAAGGCCCTTTATCATAAAATAAAATATACTTTGTTCTTAAACTTTGCTCAATAAAGTACATTTACGCTCAAGTAACTTCACCTACATATACATAAACAAGTGGTAAACAAATGTATTAAAATAGAAATACTAAAACTATAGTGGTGCAACAGAAGCCTGTAATTCCCACTGGAATCTAATTCATACAAATTTTAGAAAGCATCAACAGTTTCTTTGTGTTCAACTTACTAAGTTTTGTACATTTCAATGTTTCATAATAATATAGAATAAAATATGCTTTTATATTACTGAATAAAAAATATGCTGGGTGAAGCAGATTTAAAAGACATTTTTTGCTGAACCTATAAAAACTCCATCCCAACAGAATACTGTCAAATGCAATACACACTGTGTGGACTTGGATTTCCTCCCAGTCGTGTGATATTAAAATAATACAGTGATCAATGCCATAAGGCCATACTAAAAAATAAACAAGGTCTCAACCCAGCTACAAAAAGTTCACTGAACTTAAATTAAAATATCTGTAAACATCTTTGCAATAAGAAATATAATCTTTCAAGTCAAAAAAGAATAAAATACTTCAATCTGTATTAATGTCATTTAAAACTTTCAACTTGTGGAAATGTATTCTATACATATATATGTAGGATATGTTGTTCCTCTCCCACGTGTGGTTTCTGACTTCAAGCTGCAGTATCTTGTAAGTCAATAGTCCTGTTTAGCTGGAAGCCCTCCACGTTTCCCAGCCATGGCCTCCCTCTTACTACATTCAGTCGGCAAAACTGGAAGGCTCAGCCCGCTAACAGCCTGCAGTTTGACCCACTTAATTCCATCCTGACCCCACTTCATTTCTTAAATATATTGTACAATTTTACTAGAACTATTGATTACTATGCTGTAATATTTAAAACATGCACTTAGATGTTGAAAATATTTCCCCAGGCTACAGTATATTAACAACTACGACTGAGCCCCAAAAGGGTGTCTGGCCCCTCTTCTAGATACTGCAGCCTCTTACATACATATGTATATCTATGTACACGCTCCAAATGATGATTGGGTGATCCCATTAAAGCAGTATGAAGAGTCTGTTGTTGCTATTGTAGCCTGTCTCACTGACGAGATAGTCAAAGAGTTTCACTTCTTATGAAAATATACGTATAGCCTGAGTGACGCCTGTGTGGCAGACAGGGCATTTGGGCTCGCTCCTCTCACAGATTCGATTGGCACATTCCATACAGAAGAGGTTGTGCCCACAGGGGACCAGCGCTGCGATGACCTCACTCTCGAAGCACACCGAACAATCACGGCTGCCTTTTCGGCTTGTGCCTGAAGAGGTGGAGGAGGATGAAGACGAGGAAGAGGATGAGGCGGAGGAGTCGCATGGAACCCCAGGTAGGTGAGGGCCCGGCAGGGAAGCAATGGTACTGGAGTAACCAGGGAAACTGAGCGGACCACCACCCGGGTCACTGCGCACCCTTCGGGCTAACGGGTGCTCAGTGGGGCCTCCAGTGTGGCTATGGAGTGGAGGCGACAGTCTGGGCTGTGGGGTACATCCATTGACCCTTCTCTGACTCGCCACTATCCCATTGGCATTAGTGGATGTATTGGTGGGGAACATGGCTGATGTTGAGGTGGGGGAACTGCCTCCAGTTGAGGAGGGGGTTATGCGACTATCACACTGGGACCACAGCAGACCCGGCGGGGCTTGTGTTGGGTCAAACCCTGGTGAAGAGTCAAAAGTCAGATCAGTGCAGTCAGGTGAGATCACCTCACTTCCGTAAACGAAACCATTGCCATTGGTGTTGACATTGATGTTGTTATTGTTGTTCCCATTGTTGTTGGTGGTGGTGTAACTGAGTGCAGGGCTGGGAGGGCTGTAGTCAGCCATGCGTGAACTGTTATTACCAAAGTAGGAGTCTGTGGAGGCACTGCCCAGAGAGGAGGACGAGTCGTTGCGGTAGTTGGAGAAGGGTTTACGCACTGAGGTGAGGGTCATCCCACCATTTGGCTTGGACCACAGGGTGGCATGCCCGTGAAGATCAAAACCAACATCTGTGCCGTTAGCATGGAAGTCATTTTCATCCTGGAGCTCAATAAGGCCTCCTGTCCTCATAGCGATGTGGGCTTCAATCTCTTCACGTGCTCTGTCCACATTCTCTGGCATTCCCGTCACCTCAAACACTGGCTCCTTATCTCGACTGGGTGTCACAATGTAGGTGTGGGTCTGCTGCTGGATGCGCTTGACTGTGGCACCCTTGGGGCCAACAACCAAGCCCACCACACGGTAAGGCACCCGCACCTGAATGGTTGTCTGCCCTGGCAGGTTAGGTGGTCCAGGGACAGGGGTACCACTCCCATTCAGGCTGGTGTTTTTGTTTCTGGAGGCTCTGATCATGGAGAAGTGCTCAGCAGCAGAGATGATCTCCCGTCTGGCCATAGCCACGTCCTCCCTCCTTCCAGTCACCACAAAAACAGGCTCCTCACCTCGAACAGGGGTCTTGATGTAGGTGTTGGTCTTAGCTCGCAGCGCTTTGATCTTGCAACCTGGGGGATGGAAGCAAATGGTGAGAGTGAGGACATGTCCCAAAATAACAACAGCTTGAAACATGTCATGTGTTAAACCATTACTTATGGACTATTCAAAACAGCTGCTGTATGTTTATTATTGTCTCACAAAAGGCCAATGGTCTGAGAAATGAACCCCCCCCCCCCCCCTTTCTTTAGAGAAGAGTAAATTCAAACCACATGCTGCACAGCCTTGCACATACAGCATGACAAAAAAGCTTGCTGCTGCTGGATCCACAATGTGACCTGTTCATTTACTATAACACAGTCAACACCTACAACAGCTGCTGTTTAGCTCGTATTCTTATTTTAGGAAGAAGCCGCTTAATCACTTCTTAGTCTGACACTGCATGTCAGTGCAATGTCGGCACATTAAGTCGCATTCCAACACCTGCCAGCACAAACGCACATCTCTTTATCAAATGTCTGGCTGAGGAAGCAGCCGAGGAAGAATGACATAATTAGTAGAGCAGAGCCGGCTGAGCGGGACAGGGTGATGCAGGGGAGGGTGAACCCACCTCACCTCAGTCTGCACAGTCCATTTAAATTCACAACATCAGTATCAGTCCGGTGCAGGTTAAATGAGGACCAGGTCTCTTATACCAGGCTGAATGAAAGTGGCCCCTGAGGAGAGGGTTAATGCTCAGTTTTATCTGAAATGTATAATGATCTAATAAATGTGTGTGTGTGTGTGTGCGGGGGGGGGGGGGGGGTATCTGATGTAAATAAAAGTGGTTCACAAATTCCCCACAGTAGAGTCGCGGTAGGTTCATGCTTCCTAAATATTCCTTTGTTTTTCTGGGAACAACAACAGCAGCAGCGGCGCTGCAGGGTGTGGAGAAGATTCCGCATATGTAACCAGGCACCAGTACCGCCCTGCAGCCCTGCAGCTGGAGGACAGGCTGGGTCTGTGCAGCTATGGGCGTCTGCTGCTTGTGGCAAGGTAAGATCGTGACCGTTGTCCTAATTTGATCCTGCGCTGCTCGTCGCCACACACCGACCCGCTGCAAGCCGCTTACTAACGAACACTCTGCGGTCACTGTCAGCGCTCCCCTCGCTCACTGACCTACATGTCCTACTTTACCAAACAATAACCGGACCGTGTGCTGCTCATTGCTGCTCCTCACCCAAACGTGTCTCTCAGTTTAATACGAGTGGGTGTCCCGGTACGAGGTGTTCTCTCTATTCAAAACCAAACTCCATTCATTTCTTTCGCCATTTAGTGATCAAGCGCTTACCTAGAAGCACACACACATCAGATATTATCACTAAGTGTCTCATCGGAGCTGGATCAAGGCGATCTTTGATTCTCACAGACAGAACCACCCCAGCAGGATCTTATTCTACTTAAATGTCAACTTCTTGAATCGGCTTCTGCTGCGCGCTGCCGCCCACCTCACTGTATTTATAGAGGAGGAACAACGTGTGACCAACTGACGAGACGGCCGCACAAGTACACGTTTTACTACCGGGCGGATGTATAGTGATGTGTGTGCTACATATTCAGACACGGTAACACGCAGCAGTTCGGGTGCTTGTGCGGACAAGCAACGCCGTGTTAAGTTATTACATGCAGGGTGAGAGCGTGTGTTGGTATGGTGTTCCCCTCGCACCGCTGCCCCCTGAGCTGTACGGACCCACGGCTCCGCTGCACAACATGACAAACAAGCCAGACGCACGAACACACACACCTTGTCTGCCCACAATCTCGGCCACATGCTCGGAGCTGGGCACCGGGACGCATTCCGTCATGTTGACGCTCTTCTTCCGGGGCTCCTGGTTGTTGTCGTACAGCGGGTTCTCGTCGTTGTCCAAGCCGAGCAGGGAGAGCTGGTCCAGGGCGATCTGCAGGGCTCTCTGCTCGTCCAGCGCATCCCCCTGCACGCTGTTGTCGGCGAAGAGCGAGCTGGGCATCTTTGCGGCTTCGCAGCGTTGCGGGGACGGATAAAAGGCAAAGAAGGAGGGTGGAGAAGGAGTGACCGGGGGGGAGAAAGAGAGGAGAGGGGAGGAAGAGGAGGGGAGAGGCACCGGACCCGGTTCTCAATAAATGGCTCGTGCAAATGAATCAGTGCGGCTGTGGGGGGGGTGGGGAGAAGCGGAGCAAGGTGCTGCAAAATAACATCCACCCCCTGCGTTCCCCCGGTACACACTGGATGTCCCGGTCCGAGCCGTGCCGGGCTGCGCTGTGCACGGAGAGGAAGGAAGCAGCGGGTTTACTCCAGAGCCGGCGCGGGCGATAGTAAGAATATTCCTCCCTGACAAAGGGCCCCTCCCCGGCTGCTCTCCCTCAGGTCCGCTGTTGCTTCTGTCTGAGTCTTTTGCACAGCCAGACGGAGATGTGCGGGTGACGTCACCGCCTGGGCAGGGACGCTGCGGTGCCGGGCGATCATTTGCATATCCGCGAGCTGATTAGCTGAGCGGGCGTCCAGTGGGCGGGGCTTGGTCTAAAGCCCCGCCCGGTTCTTTGTTCTCTTTGTCTGCTCCCGTTGGTGGAGTTGACACAGAACAAAGATCTGAAAACATAGAGTCACCACAGTGGACATCAACAGTCCCCTGCTCTCAGGCAGCCCCACACATGGCACACATGGTCTGTCTCCTGTCTCCTGCTGGCATGCCTCACTTGCATTAAAGTACAGTTTATGTGTATATTATATATATATAAAGTGTAACTATTAATTTGAAGTGTATAAGGAGAACTATTACTTAGATGTGTTGACAACACCAGACGTCGGTATCAGACTGTATCACCTCAGATGAACCTCTGTGGGGGGAGATGAGGACACTGGGTGGATGTAGTTACAGGACAACAACAGAACATTTAACATGTCTGCAAGCAGCAGTTCACAGTGTTTGGAGCCCTGGAGACCATGTTCAGTCTCAACAGCTTTCAAACCATATTCAGAATTGTTGTTATTCTAAGGATTGCATGAATTTCTGCAATTGTTTTAATGTGGCTAAACCAGCTTTTAAAAAAAGTGTGTTTTATTACTTTCCAACTTCCAGCCACTGAGGTTGGATTTCTTTTTTTCTTTTTTTTTAACTGGTGTGTCACAAACAGGGTTAGTAAACTGTAGAAAACAGCATGATCAGTGATTACGTGAGGACCCTTTGCTTTATATTTATTTTATTTTCTGGAGACGATCAATTGCCCCTTTTCACACCAGAGCCACTTGGTAAAGCATTTTTGTACAGTGTGTGGGTTTTATCAGCCTGATAATTTATGATTTCTCCTAATTTTAGGAAAACTGCTTATAAACATAATGCTTTTGAGTTCACCACAGAGAATGAAACATTTTTTTCATCTAGCTGCAGAGACTCCTGCTGCAAAGCATGGTCTGTTTGCCTTATATCTGCGATTGATGTTGACAGTACATTTTAGAACTACCAGTCCAAAATCCTAAGGAGTATTCTATTCTATTCTGCTATTATTGGACTTTTAAAAGGTTGTTAGATTTCTCTGTGGTCTAGCTTGAAGAAGGCACATTTGACTGTTTTGATTTTACACTTATGATTATGTTCACATATACAGCAGTGGTCTCTCTGGGAGCTCATGAAATAGTGATTTGGAGCCATATCAACCAAAAACCAAAGGTTAGAAGAGATCATTGTGATTGGATTCAAATACAGGCCTACGGTCAGATAAGAGAGGGGATACTAGTTATATCACCCACATACAATTACAAATAAATTCAATGTGATTTCAGGACAAACATTATTCCAAAAATGGTTTGGAATTAAAAAAGAGGGTGTGTATCTCATTGCTGTAGAGAGGATGCCTCTGTGTCCACAACACTTACCATTTAAATCTATTGAACAATTGAGAAGAATTGAATTGTTCCACATTCCCAAGACACATTTGCATTCATATGCATTTGTAAGAGATATGGGGTGGGGGGGGTGGGGGGTGGGGGGCAGCTCTCTGTTCATGTGATGATAGAATTTAAACCACATGTGGACAACACATTGTGAATATGGAGATGTTTTCATCATTCATAATAAGAACTGAGCTCCATCTGCTGATTAAGTACATGTGAAAGCTCTGTAATAAGGTAATGAGAAAATTTCAAGTGAGGATTATTTTCTGAAAATATATGATAATATTACATATTTATTCCCATTGAAACTTTTCAGCTCCAGTACTGCTGTGGAGTATGACCTGACTTGTCGGTGAAAATGTGTCTGCTACTTTAACTAAATATGGTGAATCAAATTTATTGAATTTTCTGAAAATTGCTTTTGAAATCACATGGATGTTTTTCTAAGCCCTTAGTATATTTTGTAAATCATCAATGCATGAGTCGATCAGTTTACATTATCGTGCTGTTATGGAAGCACTCCAACAATGTAATAATATTTTTTCCACATATTTAGACATTCATAATGATTTTTATTTTATTTTCATTTGACAGCCTTCATTTGATTAAGTCTGGAAAAAGCCTTTTAAAACACCTCAGATCCAGCAGTGCGATGCAGATGACAATGGCTACAGGCAGTTTGCATGTCTTTTTTCTCAGCATAGTGTGGTATTATGAAGCCTAAATGTTAAAAAAAAATTCAGGGTGATGGGTCGGTAGCCTTTGTGGACGGCCAAAGAGCGGAATAAGCAGGAGGAGGGTGGAGGTGGCTGTCAGGGGGGCGTTGTGCCAACACAAAGGGGATTTTAAGGCGATTCAAAACCGTTGAGACCAGAAGCACTTTGCTTTGTCACCTCACTCCTGGAGCACAATGCTGATGCTAATGAGGAAGCACTCACAAACCAGAGGAGCTGATGGGATGGGACCTTCTTGTTAATATTTGACACCTCACAACCTCCTCCGCATTCGTAGAAATGCTAATTCTATTCAGTTCTGCAGTGTGTTTCCCATACTTTCAAATAGATAAATACCAGTCACACACTTGAAACAATTCTAATTAAATGATTGGAAGTAGAGGGATTTGACTAAATGAATGCTATATGTTTTTACTTTATAACACCTCCTCTGAATTTAAGTCCAAATTTGAAATGAACACAGAATTATTAAGAAGTTATATTTGCAGGCAGAAAAAAGGAATCAAATGATTATATGTATTGTCAGGCATAATATCAGCCCTGGTGTGGATTCAATGTGGGACCTTTTATTCATTTGAAACGACAAAAGTAATTCAAAGTATAAGTAAGAGTAGTACTTCTGTAGAAGTTAAACTATTCAATAATTCACAAACGGAAAATATTCAAGTGAAGTGTGCAGAGATTAACATAACTCTGTGTAGCAATGTAGGAATGTTTCTCTCTACTTGTGACCTCTTCAGATTTATCTTGTGACACCTGGGGGGGGGGTCCTAACCTCCAGGTTGGAAACCACCGATTTAAAACATAATAACACACTGATATATTGTCTTTCTACATTGGCATTTAACTAACAACCAAAAACTAAATGCTAATAAGTGGGATGTGAAATTAAGCACAGAACAATCTCACCCTGAGGACCAGTCAGTAGCTATTCTAGAGCTTTCTATCACAATGCTCTTCATCACAAGATGAAATTGTTACAAATTTATTCTGCAGATTCTACATTCTACAACACATTACATTTTCTTGTCCATGTTTTGCTCAAGAGCTCAGATTTAGAGTTGTGAATCTAAAAAACAGCAGTTGACTAGGCAAACTATCTCTGAGATCAAATTAACATGTGTAAAAAAATGATGATTTGAAAGAATTAACTTTAAAACCTAAAAATGTAAACTATTTATCTCTAGTGGGGGGCACTGACAATGTATTGTATTGCCAGAGAGCCTGCTGTAGGCTATATCACATCACAATGTTGTTGTTGTTGTTAACATGGGAAATAACTTTCATTTAAGCCAGACAGAGAAAGATCTTAATACAAAATCATTTGTATTTGAGTCATTTTACAAAGATTTTCAGCAGCAATAGCTAAGCAGGGCTGCCGCAGGTTTATCGGACTAAAAACCAGATTTACTGTTGACTGGTTCCGCTTCATCCACGACCTTCCAGAAATAACACTAGAGAAGGAGCAACCTCATAGTTCACCTCTGCATTGAATCCTTGAATCTGTTGCTTTCACAGAGATAAAATATCAACTGAATTTCATCTCTGTTGTGTGTTCGTGTTCACACATTCTATAAAATTATCCCTAAGCATTGAGGCCCTGATAAAATTAATTTGTACTGACATACATTCAAAGCCTTGTCTTGTGTCGTTGCACACGCACAGATTGTGTGCCACTGTTGTTTCCTAAGCCTAAACAGACGCTGATTGCTGAATCACAGCTGATATTTGTTGTTTGGTATTAGGTGCTGGCAGCTACTTAGGGGCGATTACCCGTATGCCTTTTAATGAGAGGAAGAAAAGCTTAGCCTGCTCTAACCCAGAGAGCAGCGGAGGCAGACAGGGCTTAGTGATCTCTCTGCCAGTCACTGCGCAGCTGCAGGGCTGCAGACACTGGGTCACAGTAAACATCAGGTCACAGGATCCTGAGCAGCCTGTCTGCTCACAGCTTCATCACTGTAACACTCTGACTTCATATACACTTGCACATGCTACAGGTTACAGTACTGTGTTGTTGAGAGACCACTTGTGTTTGGTTAAAGGTCCAGTGTGTAAGATTTAGGTGAAAAGGATCTATTGGCAGAAATGTAATGTAGAATAATCCTCATGATGTTTTCACTAGTTCATTTCATCTAAATTATATGAATTGTAGTTTTCTTTACCCCAGAAAAGGCCCTTTATATTTTAATACTTTATATTTAAATATTTTATATTTACATTGAGGGGACCCTCTCTACGGAGGCCACCATGTTTTTTACATTAGTCCAGACTGAACAAACTAAACACTTTTTGAGTTTTTATGATTTAAATGCTACCACAGGTTCTCTTTCATGTTTGGAAGGGGAGGGTGAGGTGAGGGGTGTTCAGCTGCAACATGCAACTTTAACACTATATATCACAAAATTCTACACACTGTACCTCTAAGGTTCAGTAGTCAAGCAAAAGCTCCTGCAGCAATGCAAGTACACTCCCTCCTCAGTCATTTATTGCCCGTTATGGCCTCCTTAAAGCTATACTAACTGATATACTGGATCAAATTTAACATATTTGGGCTCATTATTTAGTTACAAATCAATCACTCCTATTAACCAACAGCTTTTAAAAAACCACTAAACCACTGTTTTCGCACATACACTGCTAACCTGATGTGGACATCACTAGGAGGTGATATGCTAGCACATATCAACTTCATTAAGTAATACAGTATTTTAATGTTGTTTTCAGCTTGTTCTACTGCCACCAAGTGGCATAAAAGGCAATGAATGCAGCTTTAAGGTCATATAAATCTTACACTTCAAGTAAAGGGCTTTATACTAGTACTGATACATTAACCTGGACCCTGAAATTTCTATAGCAATGCAAAAATATTATGTTTTATTAAACCAGTCAACATGGGCATGCGCGTATGCAAGTGAGGCCATTCAGAAAAGATAGAGACATTTTGGTTGTGCTGTGCCTGTATAAAAACAGTTCTTACAAACTACTTTGTTTGAAGCATACCGAGACTTTGGATGTTTCACAATTTTGATGATATATATTAAGACATATTTCAGACTGAAGTGGCCAATAGCAATGATTTTTAATATGGTCCAATTATGTCCCTGGTATTTTGGTCACAGTGTAAAAGCCCCAGGCACTGTCCTACCACAGGACATCACAACAAGCCAGTGAAGAAGCTCTATTATATCAGAGGTGGGTGGTACACAGTGTGCTGTGTAACAGACAGAGAGGAGGAACAGCAGAGAGCACACACAGATGGCAATGGAAGGATACAGTGTGCTTGTGTGGTTTAGGGACTGGCTGACATGCAGCGCACACACGTGTGCATGTGTACACACATGCAGAGTCACAAGGTGGGTAACAGTGTGGTGTCGCAGATGTTTTACTTTTAAGGTGCTTCAAAATGTGAGCTTTTTGTCTGTGGCAGCTTAGTGAGGCAAAATGGAGGTGTGTTTGTGTGTGTGTTTAAGCCTTTAACCCACAGAGTCAGGACATTTTTGTCAAAGTAAGGACGTTTTGGCCAGTCCTCACTTTGTGACCCCCCTTTAATGGACTGTTTGGGGGTCAAGACTTGGTTTTAGGGTTAGGTTTAGGTTAGGTTAAGGGTTAGGGTTAGGCATTTAGTTTGGATGGGTAGGGTTGGGGAATGCATAAAGCCAATGAGTGTCCTCACTAAGATAGCTGTACGTGTGTGTGTGTGTGTGTGTGTGTGTGTGTGTGTGTGTGTGTGCGTGTGTGTGTGTGCCACAGATTGTAACCTGATCCACATTCAAGGTTAGACAAAGGAAAATGGTTTTGGTTGTGGTGCATTTTTACACAAGAAAGCTTCTTTCCTTATAGGTCCTCAGACACCACTGGATGCAATCAGTGAAGTGAAAGCGTCTTTGTTCTGGCCGGGGGAATAATTGTGTGTGTAACTGGTATTAATTTTCCTGCCGCTGATCCACACACCAGAAATATCAAAACAAAGAACGTTGAGGTTTGAAAGACAAGAGCTGTCACTGAGGAAAAATAAACTATTTAAGAGAAGAAGATAACTGATGTGTGTCTGTTCTTCATGACAATCCAGCAAATAACAGATGACAAAGGAGGGAAAAACAGGAAATGCTTGATTCATGTTTTCCTCTTGTTGAGAGCAGGAGATGTAAAGGTATCTGGAGCTGATTGTGAGCTTATCATTATGCATGTATTCTCCCTGTGTGTTATTTTTTTCATCTACATGTGGACGTTAGCACTGGGGGAAAAAAAGTTTTTATTCTACATAAAGCACGTGCAGAGGGACAGTCTCCATTGAAGTGTTGGAAGCTATAGAAATGTTGCAGGCTACGAGCTGGAATCAGGAGGTATGGATACAGCACTGTCTGCCCCCCCCCCCCACTCCACACACTTTTTTTTTCTACTCCTGCCTCCCCCCACTTCCATCTCCTCCTCTCATCCCTCTCTCCCCATCTGCTTTCCATCCCTCCCTCCTTCCTCTCTCCTTGCTCCCTCCTCTCGTTGTCCTTACATCTCCCTATCCCCTCCCTCCCATCCTCCCCTCTTCCCTCCCCTGTTCGCTCTGACACACTGAACTGAAGTGGCACCGCTTCCCTACGCTGTGATTGGCTGCCTGCCAGACGCTGGGTGAGCCAAGCAGCACAGCGGCAGGGCAGCTGGAGCCGCCGGCCCACAATGCACCACAACGCACTGCTCACCCTAACCCTTTTTCTCCTCCTCTCCCTCAACCTCCTCAGTCAGCCACAACCCAGCTCTTTGTTTTCGCCTCCTTCCTTCTCCTCTCATATTCAGTCATTGGTTAACTAGCACATGGTGTCATCCACAATTACAAATCTTTTTCATGTCTTGACTTTAGTTGAAAGGTGACGTAGATAAATTACCTGGAGGGAAAAAAAGAAGCAGAATCTTCTCATATGTGCAAATGCTTACAGTGATTTACGTTCGTGTTAGATTGATAAGCAACTTGTCGTGGTGGTGTGAATAAAGACCTTTCAGAAACAATGCCCAGCATGGCACGAAAACACAAGAACAATGCAAAACATCTTTTTCATTTATTTTAAAAATACGACCAACATTGCTCTCCCAACATATGATAGCAGTCTTTTCCTTCCCCTTTCAACCATGATTCTGATCTATAAGCAATCTTCTGTCTTCAAAACCTTTTAACAATTGGGCCATGTTTACCCATTCTTAACCAAGTTTTGTAAATCATGATAATGATCTTTCCATTTTTCCCTAAAGAAACAAAGCAGTTTCCTAATTGATTTTTTCTGTCACAGTATTTTCATTATTTAGCCATTATTACAATGTCTTCTAATTTTAATGGGGCTCTTTCTAAGTAGTTTTTCAGAAGCATGACCACAATCTTTCACCATCATACACCAGTTAATCATTTTGTAACCATAACAAATGATTTTCTAAAATGATGATTGATTTGTATCTATCCCAAACCACAAATAAGTGGTTTTAGACTTAACCAAACCATAGAGGTGGCAGGTCACTAATTTGTTTCAGGTATACTCATTTGGATCAATAATGTGTGTGGGGTCTGTATACATGAGGAAAGTATACAGGCAACTGTGCATACAGTATAAAAGCATGTTGTGCAGGTCAAAGTGGAATCATGAAGAGGAACAAAGCAGTGTTTTAAGCTCCTTGACTGTTGAAATTGATGATAATTTGAGGTTTGAACTCAATCAGCAGCCAGCATCCAGAGAGTAGCACTAATTTCCACTTCTGCAGAGCCTAATCAGTCCCTGCCCCCCTGCCTCTTCCCTCTGCCGCCTTCACTCAGATTGCTTGCTGGTCACTCGGCAGCCCAGTGGGAAACCCCTTCCCTCTTCCTCGCCAACTCCTCTGGCAGATAAATACACAAGGCCGGTGTATAAACAGTGACAGGCAGGGAAGGAGAAAATAAAACGCTCCATCACATCTCCCCCTGGCTCAGCACAATGTTGTGGCCTACACGTATGAATGGAGCACAGAGAAAAAGGAAAATACATGGAAATATTTTCATAGAGACATTTCTTCTAGGCAACTTCCCCTTTGAGATGTGTTTTCTAGTTTTTAGCATCTCATGTTCAAATCTGGCAAGTGATGGATTAGTGTACTGAATGCTAAAGTGAGACAGTTGAATGGCTGTGCAAATGCCTGCTGCCGATTCCAGCTTCTGATTGAAAACCTGATCTGGTCTCTGTTATTTCATCTAATATAATTGGTATGATGGGTATAACACAGAGCCAGCATGGTGTCCTGTTGCAGTGACTCTTCTTAAATATTTGTTTCATACTGCACATTGCACTCAGGAACCCTGTCTGTCATTAGAAAATCTCAAAAATGATCACTGGTTTGGCAAAGAAGAAAAGCACTGGGAGCTGTTGTAAAAATGTCTCGACCTTACAGTGATAAGTGCTTTGAGATATTGTATGTTGTGATTTGGCTCTGTACAAATACAATTGAATTGAAAAACTCTAGGCTTTTATTTTACACTGCCTTGAAATAAAATACATAATGTCACCAATACATCATTAAATGAACTGTATGGTAAATGCATCATAACATGGATGCAGATTTTTCTGAAGCACCTAATTCTGAATGTGAAATAATGTGCTCTACTTGTTGCCAACAATGCCACAATGCAATCCAGATCTAAACATTACAATTGTGCAATACAACACTTGTCAGTATTGACACTAGATGACACTGGCGTGAACTATTGAGGTTCTATTACTGAAGGCTACATAGTAATTAGTGAAGGAGTGATGATGGGATAGGACACAGTTTATGAAATGGTCATATCTTTGTTTTAAATCTGTTCGAAGGCTGGGAATGT
Organism: Paralichthys olivaceus; assembly: GCF_024713975.1. Lineage (NCBI taxonomy): Eukaryota > Metazoa > Chordata > Actinopteri > Pleuronectiformes > Paralichthyidae > Paralichthys > Paralichthys olivaceus. Next base: position 2,604,772 of record NC_091093.1, on the reverse strand, counting down.
GTTTACATATTGCCAAAAAAACTGCTCTGTCTGTGGTGTGGAGCTAAGGGCAAGAGCCAAAATGCCTGGGCAAAAGCTAAGAGGAAATACATTCATTAAAAGAATCAATGGGTCGCTAAAGTCATCAAGTTTCAAATTCCACTAGATGCAGCATTACAGAAACTATCAACAATAAAATTCAGCTGCTGGCAGCTTTAGTGCAAAATGTCTATTTAACTTAGAAAAAAACACTTTATTTGAAGTATTCATCTTATAGAGCCACTGTACATCATACACCAACGGAAGTAGGTGACTTAAAAAACTGCAACGATCAAATCCCCCTTCCTCAGCCAGAAAGCTCCAGGCGTTCCTATATAAACATTAGATCATGGTTTCTGGCTCGCTCTGGGTGGGGTTGCCTGCCCAGCTGCATACAGAGATGAAGGGATGGCGGGGTGGATGCATGAAAGGATGGATGATCGCTCCAGGCAAGCTGGCAGTGATGGTACATTACAGATGTGGAGACAGGGAATGGGCTCTGAGTGATGTTTCCATGGCGGAAATCAAATCCTAATGGACTGGAGAATGGCACCAGTGGGCGAGATCCAGTGGAGCTCAGAGGTTTCTGTAACATGCTGAGTATAGGCTTCCTCCATTAGTGTGTGATAGAGATAACATACAGTCAGCCGTAATGCCTCATTGGCGACATTTGAAATTGCTGTACAAAGATTACTCATTGTCACATTTTCACTATTTGCACCTCATAATGTCATCGTTTGTTAGATGTTAGACATATTTAATTCCAAATAATAATTCTTATATGTGTATTTGACAATATAACATGTTCCATTTGTGTGAGCATAGTATACAGGAAATACTGTTGTAATATGTATGGTACTGCTTTCCCCTCCTAAATAGTTATAACATTATCTTTGTTTAATAGTATGACTCCTGTCAGCTAAGAACAGGAAACGGAGATTACAATTTGCACAGGCTCACCAAAATTGAGCAATAGAAGATCAGAAAAAAACGTTGCCTGGTCTGATGAGTACATCACCGGTCACTTTATTAGGTACACCTTGCTAGTACCGGGTTGGACCCCCTTTTGCCTTCAGACCTGCTTTAATTCTTCGTAGCATAGATTCAACAAGGTGTTGGAAACATTCCTCAGAGATTTTGGTCCATGTTGACATGATAGCATCACGCAGTTGCTGCAGATTTGTCAGCTGCACATCCATGATGCGAATCTTCGGTTCCACCACATCCCAAAGATGATATATTGGATTGAGATCTGACTGTGGAGGCCATTGGAGTACAGTGAACTCATTGTCATGCTCAAGAAACCAGTTTGAGGTGATGTGAGCTTTGTGACATGGTGCATTATCCTGCTGGAAGTAGCCATCAGAGGATGGGTACACTGTGGTCATAAAGGGATGGACATGGTCAGCAACAATACTTGCAGCTGAAGACTCATCAGACCAGGCAACATTTTTATAATCTTCTATTGTCCAATTTTGGTGAGCCTGTTTGAATTGTAGCCTCAGTTTCCTGTTCTTAGCTGACAGGAGTGGCACCCGGTTTGGTCTTCTGCTGCTGTAGCCCATCTGCTTCAAGGTTCAACGTGTTGTGCTTTCAGAGATGGTATTCTGCATACCTTGGTTGTAACGAGTGGTTATTTGAGTTGCTATTGCCTTTCTATCATCTCGAACCACTCTGCCCATTCTCCTCTGACCTCTGACATCAACAAGTCATTTTCGCCCACACAACTGCTGCTCACTGGATATATCCCTGTAAAGAGATGGTTGTTCGTGAAAATCCCAGTAGATCAGCAGTTTTAGAAATACTCAGACCAGCCTTTCTGGCACCAACAACCATGCCACATTCAAAGTCACTTAAATCCCCTTTCTTCCCCATTCTGGGCCAGTGGTATAAAGTTCAGGATGATGGGAATATCAATTACTTAATGGTTTTTGGGAATCAACCTAAGTTTGGATATTTTTGGGATGTTATCATTAGGATCAAAAATCAGGCATTAATCAGTGTTAATGAAAACCCATCATGTGTGCACCACACAATGTGGAATGACTATCAATCTCCTGGTAGTGCTGGAGAAAAAAATATTTTTTAACGAGTCAATTCGTCTTGTAAATGTGGAGATATTTCAGTCAATAAATAAGCATTTAAAGTTGGTGATGTAGAATCAAATAAAAACTGGAAATCACCAAGGATTCGTTTAGTTGGCTCACTGGATATCTGAAGCAAATTTCACAGCATTCCATTTAGGAGCTGTGGAGGGAAAAGGTCAAGGAATCATCAAAATCATTTGAACGGTCAAATTGGTGGACCCACCAACCAAACAACACCGCCATCCCTGAAGGGCCAAAGCCAAACAAAGAAAAACAGCAGAGATTATTGTGACACTGCAAAGAAAATAGGTCCACACAGATGTACTGGATATTTAAAAGAAGTCATTGAGGGAGTAAGACCGTTCCACTGTTTGAGGCCCTGACAGAAAATACACTCCTAGCAGAGTTTAGCTGCAGGATCTGATCTATGTTAAAGTCAAAGCACAGTGTTCCACTATTGTATCAGACATAAGTGCCTCTCAAAGTTTTGAAGATATGAACCTTCAAAAAAAACTTCTGGTTGTGCCACCAAATATTTTACACCTTTATTCAAACCACACTCCAAATTCTTTTGATCAGAACAAAACTTTAACTAGATGCATCTTCAAGCCCTTAGAGGGGACTTCCTCCTGAACTAACTTTGTAGACCCTCGAGCATGTATAGGCCCCCACCCTTAACTCAGACGCAGCCAGGCCTGCACTGAAACAAGCTCCTAATGTACTGCCATGTTTTGCTGCTGCTGAAACTGTTTTCTTTTCTTTTAATGGGAAGCTGACTGTAGCAAGTTTGGCACCATGAATCCAGTCTTTGTCCCAGTTGCTGCATCTGCTCACTACGTTAAACTGCTTTGGAGTGTGTGTGTGTGCCGTCAGGTCCACCAGTGATGTTGGATTACTCGGAAAAATATATTCTGGGTCAAATGGCAGTACACTCCAAACTGCTTGGGGGGAGTGAAAAGGGATAGTGGATATGGTCTTTTGAATTGGAAATTAACCGAATCTAATGTATATTTGGAAATGTCTTAATGAATTAATTGCATTTCGATTCAACAAATCCATTGGTAGTCACACCAACAAATGAGCAAATGACAAACAACATTATAAGGAGGGGTTATACACACACGCAAGCACACACACACACACACACACACACACACACACACACACACACACTCATTCATGAACATTGCATCATATTTTATTAAGTGATCAAGTGATACTATAAAATTAGTTAGTGAAATGACTTACTGTTTAGCTTAGATTAGTGCACTGGTAGCAAGTGCACATAGATCACTGTAGCAGTCCATTCTCATGGTTCTTTATTAAATGTTATAGACCAACACTTAGAAAACCCTTTTTATTAATGGTACCTATGGTGAAGTTGACTACATTCAGCATCTTTTGGCTTGTGTGAATGCCCATACCACAGGTAGGTGCAAGTAATGGACCTCAGGAAAAACAGTGAAGTGACATACACAAGACCATGATCATGCTCATAGATTACTGCCTAAAGTGGCTGTGGCTCAGGAGGAAGAGTGGATCATCCACAAACCAGAGATTTCAACCATGATTTCAAGCGTCTGTCAAAAAGATACTGAACCCTGAATTGCCCCATATGTGTGATGTGTAGTACAGAAAGGGTTGCACACCTGCACTGTAAGAACGTGTGAGTGAAAAACAAATCTATGCCGTGAAGAGCTTTGAGTGGTCATCAAGACTAAAAACACAAACCATTAACCATTCAACACTGTGATTAAAATTCACATCCTTTCATGAGAAAGAAAGCAGCGTGTATTCCTAGGCAGGACTGTATGAACTGTTTTGCTGCCACACAATTGGCCAAATTGCATGAATAATAATAAACAGGTGCTCCTAATAAAGTGAGTGTGTATCTTTGTTATTTGTGGATTTGGTTTAGCATCCCTCTCTCCCCTCAGAAGACACACCAGCAAGCCTAAACATAGAAAAACAAGGTCAGAGCAAATTTTAGGTTTTTTTTTATGGAGACAGGACAAAAAAACTGAGAACAGGGGCTGCCTGAAAATGCATGGTGAAATGTGGGAACAATAGTGAATCATTTTCCAAGAGGGGTGTTGCATATCCCTGCTTTTCAGAGAGACAGATGGGTGGACAGAAAAAAGGAGCTGTGATTCTTGTTTCCATTGACTTCAGGCTTCATTGATTGGCTGCTTGGCAGAGGTCCAGGACGAGGCGAGGCTCCTGGCCTCTCAGCTCTCCCAGGAAGGCACTGCGGCAGCAGGGCTGGCCACAACTCAATGCTGGGCCTGTTCTCTCCATGTGGGTCAGGCCACCATCTGATAACCTAGCAGGTTTAGCACAGAGTGGATGGCCGATAAGTTTGTTCCACTCCTTGTCTCCACTGGAATCTGGAATGTTTATGATTGCATATGTAAAGGAATGCAAGTCAGTTGAGGATGTCAAGTTAGACATAGACATCCACACACACACACACACACACGGCCTCCCATATTCGTTTTTTGCTCTCTTATAAGTGACTTATATAAGTGATTGGATCTCTTAATCCAATATAAATATATATGTATATGTTAGGTTTGTAGTTGAATGCAACAGGGAATTTATTTGTCATACACCTGTTGAAGTGCACTATACCTGTTTCAGAGAAGGTAACATGGTTTCCATGCGCAAAAAAACGATATACCTCTGTAGCACCAGTACTTTGTGCAAAGATAGTTAATATGCAGCTCTTATACTGTCTACATTATAACATTAAACTTATAACTGACACCTTGAACATCATTCCCCAGACAAGTCTGTTTTCGGTCCAATGCCTCATCCCTCAGCTCTGTTATGCTGTCCTTTGGTAAGGGAGTTCAAGAATTTGGTGAATACCTTATAGAGATATAGATATTGTGAAGGTGCTAGATGAAACATTAGGGCTATTACAGATCATTCTCTGGAGAGCTTGAAGCCAACATTTGACAGCAATCCATAAACTAGTTGTTGAGACATTTCAATAACAAGCAAAAATGTCTGTCTGCTTATTGCACCGGATGATGAAGTGAGGGGATCGCCAAAGTGCTTATGACTCAGACAGCAGACAGCCAATGAAGAAGAGGAAGAGGATAAACCATCATGGGGGGACAAGTCCATGCATGCCATGCACCACCAGCAGATAGAAGAGGTGGCTGACAAATCTGACCAAATATATCAATATATCAAACTGCTTTTTCATGTGTATAGTATTATTTTACTAAGCTGTGTTGAGCTGAGCCAAGCCATCATCACATGCCTCTCACTGTGATCATTTCCTCCCTCAACCCACTATGTCTCTAAGTCTCTGTGGGAGTTTAACTCTTGTTCTCTCAAATATCAGCCTTGTTATCATTTATTGATTCGTCTCATACAGCTGTATCGGAACTGTATTATGGTGTGCTACATTACTGCAAACCTTCATTCTGCTGCTTCACATTTCTCCTGTTACCACAGGAACTTTTTCAAGATTTAATGCTTTTAGTTCCTTTATGTAACCAATGATAGGTGACACTCTGTAAGACTGGTCTAGTGTTTACACTGCGTTGTGTGATTTCTTTGTAAAATGATGAGTGAAACACGTTCCCAGTGCTGAGGAAATGTATTCTTCTTTGTAGTGTTCGGAGCCAGCCTGGTTACCTGCCTGGAACCACACCGTCACACCTCCAACACCGGAAGTCTCTCTCACACAAAACCACAGATGTACAAAGCAACACCTCGAACATCACTACAGCGCCACCCAGTGAAGGCACCCCGGGGTACATATATATATGTATAGAGAGAGAGCAAGTGGAATATCACCAAATAAACTCTGTTACATTTAGTTTACCTACTTTTCTTGAGTTTAACTTTATAATTAGTTGATTTAAAGAGGGGCCATTTTAATCTTATCACCAATGAACTAGTGAACAGCATTGTGCTGTTATTGGTCGCATTTGATTTGGCTTTTGATTTCAATACTAATAGGTGGTTAGTTAGTGTTGTAGTTCACAGGTCACTCACAGGTCATTTACTAAAAGCAGAGAGCATTGATTCCTCTATGAAAGTTGCTTCAGCAACAAAGGTCATGGGACAGACGCTCCACATGTAGTAGATGGTATGATAGGTTATACAGCCATAACAAACAGCCTGTGTTTCACCATCAGTTAGGTACAAAGGTATCAGAATGAAGTTCCTCTTCACACATGTGTGAATGTAATGTGGTTCCATTAAGAAAACATTGATTTAAACAAGTATTATGTGGCATAAGATTAAGTATATGGTTAACCAAGACGGAATCTTTCAGACTTGGAGAATGTTACACACTGGTAATGTCATCTCTATTTGCTAAAGCTTCATTAAATTCTTCTGTCATGTAGGTCTACCAAAACTTATTTACATTAATATGCTTTTATATAACTTGTGAAAATCTTGTTCAATAAAGATTGAAGTGAGTAGGCAATAAAGTGGAAGAAGTCAAGTGAGCTGAGATATGGTCTGACTAAGTTTTGATCTTATACAGCATTATGTACTGAACAATCTAACTGCTAAGTTAAATATCGATGTCAGTGGTTGGTTGGAAAATGAAATACAGACAGAATTACATAGGAAGAATTGTTTCTGTGGCATTTTCAGGTTGCACCAGACACAGTGAGGTTACATCCTAAGGAGAAAGTTTTGAGGTAGCTACATAATGCTTATCTCGGTGTAATCAAGACCAGTGGTGAGTCTGTGTCCGCTGGGACAAAAGGTTCTGTTGTGCTTGATAGTCTGGGAAGCCGAGGTGCTGATTGGAGTGTACGCTAGAGGCAAAATACTTTCTATGCTTTCATCTTAATAGGCTCAAACTTCCACAGCTGTACCACAGCAACAGAGAATAAGACAATGGAGACTTGTTGATGCTGCAGCAGTGCTTATTAATGTGTAATGTGTATTAATGTGTTTGTTGATTTAAATGGACATTTGTGAATTATTCCCTTAAAGATGATCAAATTAAACATTCAAATCAAAAAAGTCAATCTGCCCCTGGTGGGCAGGAAATGTCATTATGAAGAAGAGAGTGTCCTAATGATTACATTAAGCAACAACAATTCCACTTGTGGAGCAAATGGTGTAACATTTTGCATCAGACTTTAGTTATGGGCACTGCTCAGACTTGTTGGGACAGCATCTGTCCTGCAGGACAGTTACATGTGTCAAGTCAGCCATAGAAGAAAAGTGCATTGGATGGTCTTTGGACTTTGCAAAGGCTCAAACAGGGCTAAATTTAGAACCTTTTTGCTTATTACTTAGGTAGAAATGTGAAATTGACATTTGAGTATGAAGTTAAAGTAACTTTGACCCAAACAAACTGTTCCAATCCACCAAAAGACTGAGTATGCCTGCTGTGACCCTACACCTCTATGGTATTGGCTGAAGCTGATGCTATGTCCATCATAAGTAAAAGGACATAACTCTCCTTAGAACTGTCACATTAGAGAGTAAACAAACATGCATGAGTGATCAATGTGTCTACCCTCTGTCTTGGTTCATGACATAACTTAATCATGAATTAGTCTGTGTTTCCATTGAGCAGGGAAAAGAAAGGACAAAAACAAAGTACTGGACAAAGTATGTGTTGGTGAAAGTCTCAACAAACAATCCTCACTACCAGATAAAGTCTATCTAGTTTGTAGAGACAAAACCCTACAGTTAAAACTTGTGCTGGATCTGACTGTGCTTGACAGACATTTCTTTCACTCTCCAACAAGTTTTGTTGCACATGTTGGGGCCTGACAGCTTACACCGTCATCACTGAAAGTCTGTTTGTTTTAGGTTTGCTAACCTCAGCAAATTCTTTGATAGTTCCACAAATCTTAAATCTGAGCAGAGGTCTGGTTAAACACATGATTCACCTGGATGGTGATGCCTCTTTTCAGAGCAGACATTTAGACTTGCCGGGGCATGAGCAGCACAGGTGTTAGAAACTCAAATGTTAGTGATTTAGTAATTCATTTAGGTGTGGTGGTAAGCCATACCAGTAAGCCATTATTGGCTTAAGAACCACCAGCATAGATAAATGGAATGCAGCCATTGGCCATGTTATGTTTTGCAGCGGTGTACAGCACATCTAAGGCTACATCCACATTACTACATTTTCATTTGAAAATGCATTAACTCTGCTGGGCCTGTTTTAGTTTGAAAAGTCCAGCCTTTTAGTTTGAAAGGGCAGAAACAGAGATGTTTGGGTCAGGATACTATCACATGCACATGTGCGAAAGAAAACAACTAGCATTACACTACACTAACCAGTGTAGAATGTTACACTGATAATCAATTACAAGTGCTGACCCTATCGTCTTTGCTAACAACTGTAACGCACTCAAATTCTGCATTCAACAATGATACAACTGTTTACAAGCATAAGAGATGAGCAATCTGCTGTGATCACATGGTATACATTTTCAGCTGTGTTAGCATGGATGGGGATTAACACTGATACAGAGATCATTTTAGTTTGAAATCACCTTTTCAAACAAAAATGTGTTAGTATGGATGTAGCCTCAGTGTCTGTCATGGGAAAATACCACACACTGCATAGGAATCTGTCAGCTTAAGTTTCAAGATGGTGCATTTTCTAACAGAAAGTATGACCAACTTTGGGTGTTGAGAGGTGAGGATTCATCTGACAGGGATAATCAAACAAAAGAGGCCATTAGTTGCATTAAGGGAACTGAAGGATCCTCTTTTTAACAAGTTAGCCTCTACTTTCTCTCTTCCAACCAAGTCTTATTTTAAATCTGTCTCGTGTCTGTTTCCTGTCTTTACAGATGTGCATCACTACATGTCTTCAGTGCCCTTTAAATGGTGCAATCCAGAACAGCTGAGGAATGTGGGGAAGGTGGGTCATTCTTGTGACTGAGTAACAGGGGAAGTGATATGTGGCTCAGACCCTGTACTTTAGCCACTTCACTTTGAACACAGAAAAATGCAGCCTCTCCAAACAGACACAAGACGTGTTTGTTTTATGTTTTAACCATCCTACAGAGTCGAATTATATGCTGGTAAATACATATTATGTATCCATTGGCAGTGAGTCTACTACACACAACAATAGTTATATATCTTTGGTTGTATTGGGCAATTATAGCCAATGTAGTAAATAAATGAAAATATAAATTCTTATTTATTGTGAATTAGCTTTATCTGCAGGCATATGAATTTCAGGGGATCAAGCAAAACTTTGTATTATCATCATCATCAAGTTTATTACATATATAAAATTAAAATATTAAAAATATATATATATTACAAACCCCTACCTACCTACTGTTTGAGCTAGCATTGTAACAAAGTCAGTTTGCAAAGCATAATGGTTCCCATTCCTGGTGGGTGACACTGCTGTTTTTTATCCACACACCCATTAATCAGTCCTTGATTAGATACCTGGAAGAAGAAGCAATAAATAATAATAGCTTCATTAATATTATCTCAGAAGTAAAACAATGAGAAGGATACTTATTTGAAGGGAGACTTTAGCAACCAAGGATAAGCTGTTATTTCCCTTGTTTGGTGTGAGATAGTGACTGTATGTCTAAAATTAAAAGCAATATTTCTGTTGGCAGACATGGATGAAGACGGGAAGCCATGCAGGAAAAACCTTATTTTCCAATTCCTGATTAAATAATAAGCAGTGTGATTGAATCTTCCTCTCTCTTCCAGAACAGCATCACGGAGTGTTGCATCATGGTATGTTTCCCTACAAAATGACACCAAAGTATTAGTTTATTTTCTATTACTAGTCAATGTAAAACAGAGCAGCTTGTAATCAAGCCGAATGAGTTGTGCATTTTCAGATACCTGTGTGGAGCTCAATCAGTCAATCAATCAAATTTCATTTGTATAGCCCATATTTACAAATCATAATTTGTCTCATAGGGCTTAACAAGGTGTGACATCCTCTGCCCTAAACCCTCAACAAGAGTAAGGAAAAACTATTAAAAAAAACATATTAATATGGGCAAAAAAAAGGTAGAAACCTCAGAGAAAGTCACATGTGAGTTATCCCTCTCCCAGGACAGACAGGGGTGCAATATATACCACAGTTTCTTACATGAATGAAGAGGTGTTTCAGTGTTTGTTATTCATACTAAATGTCTGACGGAGATGAAGGAAGCAGTAATGACAGTTGAAATGACAGAGATGTTGTCAGTAATGGTAGAATATGTGAGGAGGTTACCCTGTATAGCTAAGCAATAGTTGTACGTCAACTAATAAAAGTGCTGTGTATTTTGCCCTTTCCTCTACATTATGATACATATATCTCATTATTACAATGTTCCCAGCCAACTGTATGAAAAGCTTGTTCTTCAGTTGTTTGAATCCCTGCAGCATCCAAACGCAGTGCCATGGTTCAGTCCTGTTCCTTACAGCTGTTCAGTGTTTTCATTAAATGGCCTGAACACTACACATTACCTTTCATTTAGCTGACGCTTTTATCCAAAGCGACTTACAATAAGTGAATCACCCATGAAGGTACAAACCCAGAACAACAAGAATCAAGTAAGTACAATTTGCTTCAAAAAAGCCAAACTACAAGTGCTACATGTAACTTAATTATTTATCTTTTTCAACCAAGGTTTTATCGGAATAGAAGTGTCTTTAGTCTGCGGCAGAAGATGTGTAGACTTTCTGCTGTCTTGATGTCAATGGGGAGCTCGTTTCACCATTTGGGAGCCAGGACAGCAAACAGTCATGATTAAGCAAGCCAATTGGTCGATTCAGTGCAGAGTGGATGGGCTGGGGTGTAAGGTTTAACCATGCCCTGGATATAGACTGGGCCTGCTCCGTTTGCAGCACGGTATACAAGTACTAATGTCTTGAAGTGGATGTTGGCAGCCACTGGTAAAAAGTGAAGGGAGCGGAGGATCGAAGTAGTGTTATTGAACTTAGGGAGGTTGAAGACCAGTCGAGCTGCTGCATTCTGAATAAGCTGCAGGGGTTGGACAGCACTAGCAGAAAGACCAGCCAGGAGGGAGTAACAATAGTCTAGAGCTGACAAGAGTCTGGACCAGAACCTGTGCCGCCTTCTGAGTGAGAAGGGGACGTATTCTCCTGATGTAGTGCAGCACGTATCTACACAAGCGGGTTGTTGCAGTAATGTTGGCCGTAAGGGACAGATGACTGTCGAGTGTCACACCCAGGTTCCTCTGGGGGTGGGCTACAACAGAGTTATCGATGGTGATAGTCAGGTCATGGGTGGGAGAGCCTTTCCCAGCCACCAGGCTGTGGTATAATCCCACAGACCTCCACATACGTAAAACAGTTGGTTGTTACCTGGTATTCAGATTATTTATTTTAGGAAGACAACGTTCCGTCTTTAGTGGTAATCGTTCTCACTCTGTTTACAATTTTATGTAAGCAAAAGTAGTGGATCGCATCATATACTTCCAGTACATGGCAGTGTAAACCCTGTTATTGTTATGTATATGTATGAGGAGTCATTGGTTAGGATGATAGAAACGTCTGTTTAATTGTGTCAGTAGTTTTACCAAAGCATTCAAATAACTACCTGATGGAAATAAAACATGTGAACAGAAAGACACAACAATAATGGTTCATACAGTAAATGTGGTTGATGTTTAAATAAACAGATCGTTTCATTGGTTCTGTCTGACCGTTGAGTCCCATGTACGCCCACACGTGTGCATGCGCACATGCAGTCACAGAATATTAACACCGGCCTGTGTTTTAGGAGGGACACGTGCACTTGCATGGAGTTACTCATCACAAACAGATGAGTCTACATACACACATTTGGGACATTAAGTCAAGTCTGGGGGGGGGGTCAGCAATGCAAAGTTGTTTCAGACTCTTCATGTTTATCCATGGGAGGAAAGGAAGTTGGCTTTTTTAATTTAGCAGAAATTCAAATAGACAGAGTAGACATGAATCCAAAGGAGTGGGGAAAAAACCTGAAAATCACAATCTACTGTCTTCTATCTACAACCTTTCTATAAACTATAATGTGGTTATTTTCAAAATATGGTGTTCAGTTGGGTGTGTAGACTTCATATCCTATAGAAGTGTATAGCTGCCATACGAGAAAAAAGAAAATCAGGTCAGTATCACTGAAATGTATTATTTCAACAAAACGTCATACCATTCACACCTGACCTGACAAATCAAACCTGACCACGGAGCTTGCAGATATGAGACGAGTATGTAAAATATGCATCAGATGAAAGAAGAGGGGAACATGTTTGAAAAGGGCTTTAGAAAACATCTGACGACGCCAGTTCGGATATAACAATGTTTGCTATTGGTGCCAAGTCAGAAAAAAAAAATGGATCAGTTTCACATTGCAACATCAAAGGGATATTGTATAACAAGATTTTTATTACACAATATTTTCACATCATTAGAACACACAAACCTATGATATTATCACATGAAACTTTACAATATCATCCACTGAGCTCAATAACCGCTGATCATCAGTTCCATGTAAATGAGCCATATCACACATGCTTCATCCAAACATGAAATTCCTGTTATAACAAATCAAGAATTTATCATATGATTAGTTTGTATTTTATAATAATGTAATATTTTACAAAATAACATCTGATGGAAATGAAACTATTGGTTTGATTAGTGTAATGATGGCATTTTTACAGGGTCAGACCTTGAATTATAACTTTAAACATATTGTGAATAGTATGACAGCCAGAGGAAAAGAAAGATCAAATTTAATATTTTATGCACAAATTAAATCAGTAGAATAAACTAGGAAACACATTGAAAGAGACAATTTTATTTTGCTGAGATTCTTCGCGAGTCATTGAAGCAGCTTGTGAAAAGAATTCTAAAACAACTTGGACAACCACAGTATTAATCTGACCACCAATCTCTCTATATATATATTTTCAATTTTCAGTCATGCCAATTACCATCTTGTCCAACAATTGAATGAAAGTTCCAAATTGACATAAATGCCTTCACACTGTGGGATGCCAAACAGGCAGCAGACTTCTTTAATAATGTTAAATAAAGAAATTGATTCAGTGTGAGAAGCAGAGGCCATCGTCACTCAAGCTCACAATGGTCATTAATCAAGGCCTCAATAGTAAAATACGTTCAATCCAGCAATGCTGCAGCCTGTGAAACAACAAAACAATACTTTTCATTCTTGTCTCTCCCTGAACGGCTCTCTCCATAAATGTGCTGCTAAGTCTGAGTGAAGCTCCGAGGAACATTACAGAACAATTCAGCAACTGTGTGTGCGAATGACAAAAAAAGAGAGGAAGGCAGCAACTGGCTCAGGCACACAATTGTATCATTGCAGCTGGACAGACTCAGACACAGTGTTGTTAGGCTGTAACCTGTAATAGCGTCTGTAAACTGATCCTTGTATTCTTGACTTAATCAAGCTATGAATCCATGGAAATAACTGACACTACAGAATGGGATTTAAATCATTCTGAATTTGAACTCTTTAGCCCTTTTCAGACCTGACCTACGGGTAAAATCCGGAGAATTGGCGACGGAGTCGTAGTCTGCCTTTCTTACACAGCAGGAGGTTCTCGGCACAGACACGCTCACAACACGATCTAATCCTCCACTGACAGTGTTGAAAGTCGAGGCAATGGATCCAAGTTCAAAAGACAAAATTAAGTTGCACCATCCACTTTTATAGAACCTGTTTGAGTATCCCTTGCTGCATTAAGGCTTATTTTGCAGACTGTTGGTCGACAACAACCTGTTGGTCTGTACTAAACTGTTTATCTGTAGACAGCTTAGAGAGCTATAGCGATTAGGCCTACTTATTGTTACCTTACTGCTTTTGACCAGCCAATTAACAGCCCTGCAAGAACTCCTTCATATCTAGCTACCCAATATTTTGTGAGCATTCAGTTCACAGTGCCTCTTTCTGTGTGGCTGAACCTTTACAAAGCTCAACAAAGAACAACCCTCACCTCGACCATGTCCTGGATTAACACTAAATCCTTTTCTGCAGAAGCATCTAACATCAGTAAGGGAATGAGTTTGGACAGAAATGGAAAGTTGCCCCACATGGTTTAAAGAGATAGTTCACTGAAAAATGAAGATTCACTCATTATCTACTCACCACTGTGCCAGAGTGTCAGAGGTAAACAGCATTGCAGCAGAATCCAATACAACTGAAGTCAATTGTGACCACTTCCTTTAATGTAAGAAAACAACAGAAAAACCCCAACATGACTCCATACTGCTTGTGCGGTGTCATCCAAGTGTCCATAAGCCTCGACAATCATATTCGACTCGAAACGGCATCATTTACACTGTGGAGACGCGTTCATGTACCCACATGCACACTCACCACCACACACACTCTCGCCCAGGGTGCACATTCGTATTGCTATGTATGCTACCTTAGCCACTTCCGGTAGGCTGTAAACATGGTGTAAATGATCTTGTTTTGAGTTGAATATAAATGTCAGGGCTTGCAGACACTTGGATGACACCACACGAGCAGTATGGAGGCACGTTGTGTTTTTTTTTCTGTTGTTTAATTACATCTGAGACTCCAGAAGTGTTTTGTGGACTTCACACAACCCTCCATCGGCATAGTGGTGAGTAGATAATGAGTGAATTTTAATTTTTCAGTAAACTCTCCCTTTAAGCTCTTCTCTGTCACCTCTGATTTTGTTCACCTACAGTAAACACACACTACAACTTCTTTTGTCGAATAAGTGTACTCAACCAAAACTGATGACAGCTCCGTGGCTGCTGTATTGAGATAGTACATGATAAATTACAATTTTATAGTCACAACATAGTTTGGGAGTGTGATTGGATCTAAATGACAACAGCTACCCAATGATATTCAAAGAGAGGAGGCAGAAGAGTGTTTTTCTGAGTGTGTCCACAGTGTTTTAACAGCTTGGGTATTTGTGGTGGAAGATTTCGGAGGAAAAGGTATGAGGTAAAAAGAAAAGGATGTATTTTCTCTGTGGAGTCAGTTCATCAGGAATGAATCTAATATCAGAACTGTAGAGCAGATGAGAGGAGGGTATGGAGGGGGGGAATCTTCGTTTCTGTTATTCACTCTTGAAAGTCCTGGCATGAGAGCAATATTCCAACTTCCCATCTATTGAATATCTCAGTGATAACTGTGAGCCATATTTGTGCACACACAAGCAGTGCTCAAAGCACTGCTACCCCATCCTCCCGCCTACTCTCTCGATTCACCTACCACCTACTCAATCACCCACGCACACACTCCCAGTATGAGTGCCTGCCCAGCTCCACAGCAGCTTCATGGAATCAGAGCTCCATTGCTTCCCCTGAGGCTGGAGGCAGTTACTCCCAGCAGCCCGTGTACACCATTAACAGCCTGGTGCATTGGCCTACGTCTGGCAGCTCAGAGCACAGTGTTTTCATCTGGAGACCAGTGTAATACGTTCTGGCGAATAAGTCTTCATTTTAAAATGAAAACGAGTTTTTCCCAGACAATGCTTTAGCTCTGTGTCTGAAAAATAATACTCTGTCCATACGAATTTATCTTTCATACATATTTCATGACCATGCGTGTACACTGGGTGTGTGTGTGCCGGATGATTTGATTGACTTGATTTTAAAATAGGAGAATGTTGATAGTTTCCCATCAGCTGACAATAGCCGAAGTTAGCCACAGTCGCGGTGGTTATTCAAATTCAAATTATTTTTGTGATCATGGGGATGAAGGTCCTCCACCGTTCATAATAATGTTACTTTATACCAAACTACGATTCTTTACTAACTGTGTCTATAATTTGTGCGCTTAAATATAACAAGATCCCAGCCATAGCATCGTCACATCATAAATTGAGTGGAGAATCTTCTACTGCTAGATTCATGTGTGAAAGACAAGCTCCAGTACGGGAAACGGCCTTACACATCTGGCAGTTACTTCTTTTAATGTATTGTTCACTGTCCGTATTTCCCATTTATGTGTTGTGCTAATGTTGTCGTTGCTACTTTAACTGTAAATGAGATTTGTAAAAAAAAAAAAAATCGAACATCAGGGTAAAGAGAAGTGCAAACCTAGCATCGCCCATAGAGTCACAGAGGCCACATTCATGAGAATGATAATTATGTTGAATGGAAATGGGGTAAAAGAAATGCTAAACAGATATGAAATTAAAAGCAAACATATTTTAATCACTTCCATTGGTACATGTTAATACATGCCGATATCAACCAGACTGCATCACCACTATAATCTGCACAATTTTGGAAAAATATACATGTGAATACTGACAAATAAACTTTTGTACCCTCAAAAGTGAAGACAGCAGACAGAAATCTGGCCAGGAGGCTTCTCACAAGAATCCAATAGGAAGCCAGACTGGGCTCACTGTGCCTAAGGATACTGATCTACGGTCATCTGGGTGCATTTATCTTCCCTGCTTAATATTTACCACCAAACACGCCTACACAAAGAATACAAGGTTAGTGTGCTAAATTACTAGTGCAACTACTTAAATGAATCATAAAGCACATAAAAAAATATAGAAATAATACTAAACACAACATCTTGAATGAAAACAAGCAACACATTTTACAATATGTTTTCATCAAACCTGATGAACAGATTGTGAATCCATGATTTCTTCCTAACAGACAGTGAGCATGTGCACATGAAATGTGAAAATGTATCAAATGCAATTATACAAATGACAGTTTGTTGAGCACTTGAGGGAAATATGGTTTCAAAGCAAATGATTCGGAAGCTCAAAGGTACTCTGGATAATTTCTGGCTCTTTAAAATGCAAATACTGCTTCCACGTTGCATGCTAAAACAGATAATACTTACGCAACGGTCATTTCAATAACACATTCTTTTCACTTGACAAGGAGGCCAACACTCACATGAATGTAGCTGTGTGGGTGGACAGAGAGCTTGGGGAGGGATTAAGCCATTTGAGGAGACAAATACTGAACAAGGCCTACCAGAACCTCAGCCAGCAATCTGAAGGCATCAGGCTCAGTAAGAGGCGAACAGAGCACCAGAGAAATTAAGAAACAAATCAACTCAGTAACCAGGGTCAGCAGAACACATTTATTTGACTCGACAAAGCTTCATGTTGGCTAAATGGCAGTCACTCAACCAACTTCCTGAACTCAGCGCACACTAGCAATCGTGACAGGAGACGGAGGTGAAGTGAGTGTGTGCCACGCACTACACTGCCTGTAGCTCTTAAAAAGTTAAATGAAGTGGAACAGACGGTATTGGAGTGTCAAAGCCATGAGAGAACGGGTCTGCAGACTGATACCACTGTCACAAACACAAACCTTAAAACAGAATAACGACCTTCTGCTCAACCTGCATTTGTAAAATTTGGGTCTGAGAATATGAAAGTTCTGTTAGTCTAGAAGAGGCTCAACATCATTTCAAAAAAAGATCATTTTCAGTCAGTCCTGCACCACCTGAACAACATGATGAAGTTCCAGACATGAAAAGAGAAATTTTCCTTATTACACATACCACATACACATACCATATATAGTATTTGCAATATGTATTATATAAGCTGAGCAGTGAAATTCAAGAATTCAGTTGGGTTTGAATGATAATCAATAATCAGGAAGAAATTTAAATACATTAACATAATAATAAACTCTAAATAAATTAGGGCAATCACTATGTTCTTAGTTTTGGAAAAAGCAAATAATAATGTAAAAACATGCATCACATATACAGACACATATAACTACAGGTAGAGTAGAAACAGTGACTGACCAGGAGGCAGACACTTCTCTGTGCCTCTATTTGAACAGTCACCCTTACAATATCCTATAGAAACTGTGTCTGCCCCCCAACCACCTAAATTCATTAAATCAAAAGTAAACAGGAGAGGGGTGATACATTCAACCCTCGACCAAAAGAAAGTTACAATTCCTTTGAAAATCTTATAATCAGCCTCATACATCCAAGCCTGAAATCACATAAACCAATTCATCTAGTTATCATATATCATCTGCCTGCCCCTTATTCAGAATTTTTATCTGAACTCTCTGAATTTCTATCAGAACTAGTTCTTAGGACAGATAAAATAATTATAGTAGGTGATTTCAACATTCATGTAGAGGTTGCCAACGACAGCCTTAGTTCAGCTTTCAAATCAATAATAGACTCGATTTGTTTCAGTCAATATGTGAATAAACCCACTCACTGTCTGAATCACACTCTTGATCTTGGTCTGACATATGGCATAGACATTGAAAATGTAAAATTATTTCAACAGAACCTTCTTCTGTCTGACCATTTTTTAATTACATTTGAATTTACAATTATTGACTACACTGATTCTGGACAGAAATTCTATCATAGTCAGTCACCATCTCTACATTTAAAGTTTAACTTAAAACGTTCCTTTCTGATAAAGCCTATAGTTAGTTCTGGATCAGGTGAGTCCTGAACCATCCCTTAGTTATGCTGCTATAGGTCTAGACTGCTGGGGGAACTCCCATCATGCACTGAGCACTTCTCTCTGTCTCTCTGCCCCCCCACATTCATTTATTTATTTTAATACATGTCAATAACTATGTGACTTTTTTCTCCCATAGTCTCTCTCTCTCTTTGTCTCTCTCATTTCAGATATCTCTGACCCCAGAACCTCAGGACAACAACTTTTACCATTATTACTACAATTAATTACAATATTTCAGTAAATAATTATGATATGAATTATGATTGTTATCAATAATAATGAATAGTCTTTACACTGTTGTTTACATTTGAACTAGTCAGATCTGATACCTGATGGTGTTCAAGTGTTCCAGGTCTCTCTCGCCTCTCTCTCGCCCTCCTCTCCACTATCTCTCTCTCTTCTCTCCCCTCTTTTCCACCCATCTCTCCTCTCCTCCCCTTTTTCTTTGCTCCCCCCAACCGGTCGAGGCAGATGATCGTCCACATTGAGTCTGGTTCTAGAGGTTTCTCTCTGTTAATGAGAGAGTTTTTCCTCCACAGTCTCCAAAGTGCTGCTCATTGTGGAAACTGTTGGGTTTCTCTATATTAATATGATTTTAAGGTCTTGACCTTCTGTGTAAAGTGCCTTGAGATAATGTATATTATGATTTGGCGCTTTAGAAATATATTTGAATTGAGTTATTCTGTCTTTGCTCACCTCTCGGGTTTGTCTCATGATGCTCATGTTTTGCAGCACAACAAAAGAGAAATGTCTGCAACACCAGAGTTTACCCTCCATACTAGTCAGTAACACTGCAGGTGCTGTTTTCAAAATGCGTGTGACAGAGTGAACACACAACCATCCAGCCTGTTTCACTGACAAACATCAGCCCAGATGTGATTATATGCGTCAGTAACACTGAAGGTCAAACAAACTGTGCTTTAAATGTGTTGACTTGATCAGCTTGTGTATCATGAGGTGTGTGCATGCAGCACGCTGAACATTAATAAGACCTTGGCACAGACTTTATTGTCACATGCACAACAATTACATACAGCATGTCACTGGCAATGAAATTCTCGGGTCACAGGCTCCCATCTAGCCATGCTCAAAAATATTTGAAAAACCCAACAAGCACAAATTAAAAAATAAAATATAAAAAATAAAATAACATATATAAAATAAAGTAAAACTACAGTAATAAAAAATAATGAAACATACACAATAATAAAATATAAATTAGAAACCAAAATAAAATATGTGCACTGCTGTTGTATTCATTGTTGCCATGTACATGCACATGAAGTGGGTGTGAACTATGCAAACACCAGACACTGTGATGACACACATAAGCTCAGGTTCCTGAGGCCTAATGTCATCAAAATCATAGAGCTGCTAATAATACGGTGAAGCAGAGTGAAGGTGTGAGTAGTTGTGTGGTGTTTGCAGAGATCTCCACAGTGTTCTGACAGGGGCACGCAGCCTGGTGTAAGCCCCTCACACATCCTCGCTGCAGGGACTCTCGACACACTGGACTCTTATGATGACACTTTACTCCCAGTAAAAATCAAATTTGGCATTTTTGAAAAGGCTGTCAAACTGCTGCAGCGCTGCAGCAAACGAAAGAGCAAAGTCTGTAAGTTTAATGATGCACACTGTGGATGGAGCAGCTTGTGATTCACAGTGGGAGTGTATAACTGGAAACACATGATGTTACTCACCAGTTGCATTACTCGGGTGCAGAGAACGTATGTGAAGGCTTAATGCTATACTTTGCTGCATGAGAGGTTACTACTGGTTTAAGCTGAGACATGAATCACACTAAATTATATAGTTTGACATTTAGAGAAAAATACTCATGTTTGCTATCAGTATAAGAGAGAGTGAGGTGAGCCTGTTCATTATAATAGAGAGAATATTTGGAGACAGTTTACAGAAAAAAAAACTGTAAACAGGAATCTCCAACAGACCGGTTTCAGGGTGGGGATCTACGTTGGTGGAGTTAAGAGAAATGAGGGAAGAATAAAAAGGGGGGGGGCAAGAGAGAGAGACAGGAAAAGCTGTGTACGTGTTTAAACAGTACATCTACCAGCACTTCTACACCTCACACACAACAATATATCAAGGGAGAAAAAAAAGCCTGTTTCAGTAGAAGCAGATCGAATTCTTTGTGTCTGAGAACTTCAGCAGTACACACAAATTATAATGCTTATAAAACTTGACTGGAATAGGATTTGTTAATAACTTTGATCACATCTGGACCTGAAAGGATCTCTGTAAGAGAGACCACAAGGGCACCAGACAACAAAAACCTTTTTCTACATTTACAATCCCTATGATGTGCTGTGAGTATAGGTTTCACAAGTAATACCCCCCGTCCCAGTGACTCTCACACTGGATCCCTATCCCATACCATCATGTCTATTCAAGTTATTGAAAGTAGGTGTTCCCATTTAATTGGTCATAAAACTAAACACATGTTAGCTAACCGTCAAAATCTGATTCAGATGAATGTCTCTTTCTCTGAGACTGCAGCCTTAGGGTTGCTGCACACTAGAGGATTTCCAACTCTTGATGGATTTTAACAACATGGAAGATCACAGACATAATGACAGATTCAACGGATTTAAATCGTATAATCTTCAGAACACACACATACCATATGTAGGAAACTATTTCACAGTGGAGATTCCAGAGACTTGAAATCGCACAGAAAATGGCGATATCTTTTTCTTCAGTGTTTTTATGGCGGTTGGCAAACAACTTAGGCGCATTACCACCACCCTCTGAACTGTAGTGTGGAACACTCAAGTGATTAAACGTGACTTCGGAAGAAAAACCAACATGAAGGAGGAGCGATGTTGTGTGTTGGTAACGCTTCCCGGTCAGCTCACTTTCTCTCGCTGTTGCAGGTTTCTGTTTGAGCCAATTAAAGCAAATATCAATCATGTTTGAGATAGGGGAGGCTCCGAGTTAATCGGTAGCATTAAGATTATTTTGTAAACCCCCCACAATTCAGGATTATTTGGGAACGCTAATTGGCACAAATCATAACAAGGGGCAAATTGGGTCCAGCAGGCTGTAGCTGGGCTGAAAGAGGCTTTTAAAAACGTGCTTTATTAAATGTGAGATCTTTAAGGATCATAAGCTCAATTGACTATTTTTCACTGAAACCTGGCTGGACTTGATTTCACACGAACAAAGGCATCACCACGAAATTTCAACTCTCTAAATGTTTTTAGATCTGACCGGAGAGGTGGAGGTGTAGCAGTACTTCTCTCGCATGTGTTCTGATACAGACAACTCACTTTCGGGGAGTATCTTGCTAAAAAACCCACTGGAGACCTATGGTCTCTCTCAGCATGTAACAGGACCCACTCACAACCTGGACCATACTTTAGACTTAATCTGAATGTGAATGCATCTTTTTTGATCTCACTCTTCTTCCTATGAAAATAAACTCTTAATTGTACTGTCAAAACTGTACAAAACTGTACCTGCCTGCTAACTCTGCTGATATTTTCTGTAATGTCACATCTCATATGTCATCCTGTGATGACATGATAGCTGCTTTTAATTAAGGTACTAAACAAGTTTTAGATGAGTTAGCTGAAGTCGTTATAGTGGCTTACACTCAATTTTGGAATTGATTTTACGATTTTAATGTTCGTTTTTAAGGCCCTACATGGTCTGGCACCTCACTATCTTACTGACATGCTTATTAGCTATGAACCAGCTCAACCTCTTCCATTATCTGGAGCAGGTCGTCGAGTTATTCCCCAGATCTCAACAAAAAGTGCTGAAAGAGCCTTTATGCTCTAAGCAGCTGGAACATCCTACCATGTCAGGTATGCTCCAACACTCCCATCTTTTAAAGCTAAACTACATTAACCCAACTGCTTTTTATCTTTATGACAATTAATTATAATTGTTTCCAAGTGGACGCACACTGTGTGTTATAGAAATAAAGATTTGCTTGCTTGGCTTCTGTATTAAAGTCTCGCAGATTCTGTGACAGTCTGCAGCGAAACAGGACACAAGCAGAACATTTTCTCTGCATGAATTTGTATGCATGGACACACACATACACACAGCCCACACACACAGTGTATCCTCTTATTCTCAGTAGAGGTCGTAGCACTGTTCGGCAGCTTTATCTAGAAGGACAACTTATTTTACAGTCCATTACCTTTGAGTCCCAGACTTGTTCTGCAGCACATGTGGCTGCAGCACAGCGACTCATCATGTCTGCTGCCACATAATGGAAACTGTTGCCACTGCCGAGGTTGTGTTTTTCTCATTTTACCTCATCATTTTGTGAGGGAACAGGACACAACTTGAAACACTTTCTCCTGGATTTCCAGGTGAATCAAGAACAGCACTGTGTTACACGGAGCAGAAACAGTGTCAGGAGGACTGTTTTAGTGAAAACTGATCCGTGGTCAGGCTGTTTGGAAAGACACCAGTTCCCCGGCAGGCTGGGGTCTTCAGAGAGTGTGGGCAGGCTAGCTTAGCAGAGTTTGGCAAAGTCAGTGGTGGTTCAGCCCTGACGGGGGTTTTGTGAGAGAACACACACACACACACACACACACACACACACACACACACACACACACACACACACACAACCACACACACACACACACACACACACACACACACACTGTTACTGTCTGAACCTGCCAGGTTTTTTAGAAAGGGTTTGTTCAGGTTTCATGCATTTGTTAGATTTAATGCAACCAACGAGTTTCAACAGAAAACAGACAAAACCAACCTGTTTCTAAAAAAATGTATTTGCATGGCCAGGTATAATAAACAGTTTGAATAACTGAATTTACTGAGAGACAATGTCACTTTTGAATAAGGACACAACCAAAATGAAAGGTTGAAATGATCCTCCATATCCACACCCTTGCTCAGTTTATTACTCTCAGGAGTTTTGCTGCTATGTAGAATCTTGTTAGCAGCTTTGACAAATAGCTTAGGGTTGATAAATGTTAGCAAACTGTAGATAGATACTGCTGTGACTCACATGACTCATTTAATTTGTCTACTTTATGATGCTTCTCTACTGATAATACACACATTTGAAATATTTAAATGGTTGTATCACAACAGTAAGGCAAGTACTTAACACTCTGTATTTAAGTGCAAGATATGTTATGACCTCACATGGTCCCACTCCTCTCAGTTAGGCCATTTTCACTTGTCATTGTATTATTGGTACTCGTAAGATTGTGAATGGCTCATGACAGTGTGACAGTGAGGCAGCAGGCACAACACCAGGCAGTCAGATGATTTAATCCTGTGTTTTTCACATGCCAACATCAATTCTGGGGAAATCATTACCTCCTTAAAGCAGCTGGTTTAAGAGCATCCTGTGGAATTAAAGTCACTGGTGTGCAGTGCCTGTTCTAAGCCTGCCTGTTTCAAACGGGCTGTTTTCTTGGCCTTAATGCTCGGGAGCTTCCTCAGAATTATTCCTTGTCATTAGTGAGTCCTCCACAAACAGTCCTATCCTGTTGGTTTATACACTAAGGATATTAGCAGCAGTTTGACTATTATTGCAATGTTACCATTGTTTCCCACTTCATTGATGATGACAGTGCACATGGAGTCAGCAGATACACAAGCAGCATCAATACAATTTTCCCAATAAGTTAAGTTAAAAAATAATTCTTTCTCTTAAGCTTTTCAGCTTCCAATCAAACACGCTGATGTCATACTGCCTGTAAGGTGACTCAACAAACTGACAACACAGTACATCCACTCAGTACACTGGTCAGCTCTTCTATCATCTTTAAAGCTCCAAAAGATTGGAGTACATCGGTGGTGTGTGTAATTGAATGATCAACAGCTGAAATGTTATTTATTCTTCAAGCAGAGATCTAACACAATGCATTTGCATGAATATATATTCCTATATATATATATATGGTTTAATTTTTCTAAAATGTGCAAAATGGGAATTTCAATTCATATCCTTTAAGTTCCTTTAAATCCTCTCCAGACTTACTGCATATGGAAGAGATGAGGAGAGAGGGGAAGCAAAAGATCAGGATAAGATAAGTTAACTTGCAAACCACATGGCTGAGCAACAAGCCGATCATTTCTCCAATGGAAGCAGTCGACCAGCCCAAACCAAATCTATTAAAACATAGATGCGTAGAAAAGAAGAGTGGTGGTGCACAGTGTGGCTGTCTGCTTTTCTCATTACTGTCTATGAGACCGACTTTTAGACCTTTTCAGTCTCTCTGCTGTGTCTCCAGTTTCATTTCCTGCAGACTGAAGCCAGTGGAAAGAGGCCGTCCTCCCACATCGAGCAGCAGTGTGATCTCATAGCCTGCAGAGCTGCACTGCTGAAGTGTACACACACACACACACACACACACACACAATCCCCTGCTTTTCTAAATATTGACTTCTATGCAGAGGACTATATAGTGAGCTCAATGGCAAAAGTAAAAACACATCTTACTCACTACTCTGAGCATTTTCTCAGCACTGGTTATTACAGTCATTGTTGCAGGGTTATGACCACAGACTGTATATAAAGGTTATGACATACAACAATAATGGTCGATGGAAAATCCGATGCCGTTTGTGTTGTGATGCTCCGCTCGTATTCACATTTGTTTGACAGGTCGGGCTGAACCTGCTGTCCTCTCTCTATCTCTGCCACAAGGGCAATGGATGATGGTATACATGTATGTTGCTCAGTTAGTGACCATCAGTTGTACAATTCTTTTCATGATGCATTGTGGGAAACGAAATGAGTGCAGTATATAGGGTATGGAAAAAATCACAAAACATTCGGACAGCACTACAAAATGGCGAATCCATTTTATAGTGTAACATATAGTGATTAGTGAGGGATTTCAGACACAGCCTTACATAAATTACAGGGAGATTTACCCAGGCTACTATACCACTGCCACTCTTTTAGGGGACACTGCTTCTGTCCCTAATTGGATAAGTCATCAGGACCTTCGGAATGATGTTTTGCCTCAACAGGACTGTGCTTTGTTTCCCCATGAGGACAACGAGCCCTGACAGTGCATGTACGTATACCAGCAAATAAAAGAGCATCAGCCGGCCTCACCCAGGTGAATCACATCAACTGCTCCTGCACAGCCAGTCCCCTCCCCCTTGTGTGATGTCAGCTGTGATGTTCCTTTTTCAGTTACAGGCTTAATTAATCATCATCAGCCACAGCAGATGCTCACCACAGCTCTCCCCAGATCACCCAATGCAGTTTCTCATCAATGCCATTGTTAATTAGGTAGAATTAGATTAAATGTATAATTGTGCTGCCTACTCCATACAGTCTGATTGTTGCCAGTAGTTAAGACATTGCATGACTTTGTGACCCTTGTTTGAACCGTTCTTACTCGTACATTGTTTTGCTGGATATTTAATGTTTATTTTAAGCATCAGGCATAACAATAGGACATTTATGAAGACAGTAATGTCTCTCCCTCACTGTAGATGTCTGACCTACAATGAAATGAGATGTGCTTCCCATTCTGAGCAGCTCACTGGTTACTGGCTGTGTCCCAGATTCATCTGAAAGTGCCTACATCCAGCCAGTCTTCAAAAAACTGGGCTTGATCCTTCCATCCACAGCAACTATCTTCCCATGTCTAAGCTTTCATCTCTAAAGTTCTTGATAATCTTTTATGTGTAAATACTTTAAACTGTTTCTCTAATCATTGTTGGAATAATGTCACTTCTGTCCGTCCTGGGAGAAGGATCCCTCACATGTGGCTCTCTCTTAGGTTTTTAAACTTTCTTCCTCTATTAAAAGTTTTTTTTGTTGATAGTTTTTCCTTAATCTTTATCAGAACCAAGAGATGGAGGACCCAATAATGCATGGTTCAACAGGCAGAGTAGCAAATACAGTGGTTTATTACAGTCAGGGTCGGTACACAGGACGTCAAAAACAAAAGAACAGTATCTAAAGGAGCAGGCAAAGAGAATCACAGCAGGAAAAACAGGCGATGGTCATACACAGGAAAACTCACAAAGGTATAACGCTGGTAAGTGGCAACACGAGGAACACACAACGAACTGGCAACCTGAGGGAGGACACACAGGGTTAATATACACAGACAATCAGGAGACAACAGGATGCTGGTGAGACTGATTAGGAAAGAGCTCCGGCAGGCTCTATCTGCCACAGCGAGTCATGACACTCTTGTTGAGGGTTAAGAACAGAGGTAGAAGTCAAGACAAATTGTGATTTGTGAATATGGGCTATACAAATAAAATGTGATTTATCGACGATTGATTTAAAAAAAAATAAAAATCAGCATATTGCAGCTGTAGAAAAAAACGGTGTGTTTGAAAAGAGGATTTGGCCAAAATCACATAAAATTACATTTGGATGTATTCTGACAGGCATGGTTTCAATTTTTGACCTCGCTTCTTGACCAAAGTGCAGCTATTGCCCCTAGTGATCATGTGTTCTTTCAAACAGACTGAGACACTGGGGCATTTCTGGAACTGCATTAAATTGTTTTTCATCATAATACGTCTAATAGGAGATTGTGTGTATCCGTTAATATCATCCTGTCATCCCTCTTCCATGTAAAGTATGGTGTGCCTCAAGGGTCTATTCCAAGCACAATTTTCTTCATGGTATAACGTATACACTTTCCTTGGGTGATATCATATCCAGAGACACTGTATTTGTTTTCATTGTTTTGCAGATGACACCCAGCTGTACATCCCTCTCAAGTCCACTAACCTCAGTATGCTGGGGTCTCTACAGGATTGACTGGCTGATTTCTTTAAGCTCCATCCTAATTAACAAGAAGTCCTTGTTATTGGGCCTCAGTATTTCACCAAACAAATACTGCTAAATGCTGGGTAATGTCAGTGTCGACTAGATAATGGAACATTTTTGTGAACAAAACCTCATTACATCCAAATTGTTATCCAAAGTACATTATTTTTATACTGTGTGTCTTAAGATGTTTGCAGTGCATGTTCTATTATAATTGTAGCGTGTGCAAAAGTCTGAGGTGATTGTGGCTAAAGAAATTAGTTTATAATTCCAAAACAGCATGATCTCTTCGGATTCGATATAAGTAGCAAAGCACTTTCAGGAGATTTTGCATATCATATCTTCAGTTTGAGCTTTTCTTGTGTCTAATGCCATTTTGGTGAGGGTTAGTGTATTTCCAGTGTGAAATGGCAAATGAAAAGCCAAAAAATACAAAGTAATATCGAGCAAAGATTACATTTTTCCAAAATGACTGGTTTGTCCAGATTTCTTTGTATGCTTAGATGTTTACTTTTGTGATGAGGTCCCAGCTAACGGTTCCCTCTGTTGATTCTGTCAGACCCTCCTTGTGCACCACATCTGTGCAGAGAAACAGTGCAAAACCACTAATGTGCCAGATTAACCTTCCTGCAGCTCCTCTGCAGTCATAAGAGGCTTTTACTTTGTCTTTCTGCCCGGCAGATGTTGATCATGTCCAGACTTGCAGAGTTCTTTAACTGCCATTTCTAATTATATTTCTGTAGCCTTCCCTGCTTTCTAGGCATCTATTTGTGTGTTTTACTACATGGTCATTCATTAACTCTGGCATTGTCATTTAATGACAACCACCACATAACTAATGAGTGAATTATAAGAAAAGTCTCCCAAACTTTTGTGTATAAGTTCTTTTTTTCTGCTTAAAAAGTAAACGTGCATTGACATTTGACTAAAGATACATTTTAATTTGCTGCAGGGGTTGTATTTACTCTACTCTACTCTCTGTACTCGTCCTGTTGGATCTTAGTGCAGTGTGTGACACCATAGATCATAAGATTCTGTTACAGAGACTAGAACAACATATAGGGATCAGAGGAACTGCACTATACTGGTTTAAATCATATTTATCAGATAGATTCCTCCAAGCACATGCAAGTTAGTTATGGAGTTCCACAAGGTTCTGTCCTTGGACCGATACTCTTCACCTTATACATGCTCCCCTTAGGCAACATCATGAGAAAGCACCACATACACTAGCATTGTTACGCAGACGACACCCAGCTGTACATTTCTATGAAGCATGATGAATCTAATTACTTAGTTCAACTTTAGGAATATCTCAAGAACATCAAGGCCTGGATCAAAGAGCTGATCAAAGAGCTGATAACACCATATTATCCAAATAGATCACTTCGTTCACAGAACACAGGCTCTCTTGTGGTTCCAAGAGTCTGTAAGAGTAGAACAGGAGGTAGAGCATTCAGCTACCAGGCTCCTCTCCTGTGGAACCAGCTCCCACTCTGGGTTCAGGAGGCAGACACCATCTTAACGTTTAAGGTACTCCCATCATCCACTGAGCACCTCTCCACTTCTCTGTCTCTCTGACCCACACGGGTGGCTGTGGCTGAGGAGTAGAGCGGTCGTACTCCAACCAGGAGATCGGCAGTTTGATGGCTGTGTCCACCATCTGCATGCGTGGTGTCCTTGGGCAAGATGCTCAAGCTTTAATTGCCCCTCACAGAAAAAGAAAGTGCTGCCCATAGATGCACTGTATGAATGTGTGTGTGTGAATGGCAAACTGTAAAGAGCTTTGAGTAATCATCAAGACAGAAAAGCGCTGTATAAATACAAATCATTTACATTTATTTATTTTAATACATGTCAATAAATATGTGTATTTTTCCTCCCAGTCTCTCTCTCTCTCTTTCATTTCAGGTATCTCTGACTCAAGAACTGCAGGAGAACAACTATTATTATTATTAACAACACTAGTTATTAGTAATTAATTATTATATGAATTGTTGCTGCTATCATCAATAATAAATCACCATTTACACTGTTATTGTATTTATTAGAACTAGTCAGAGCTGATACCTGTGAACCACAAGTATAGTATTATTTTGTAGGTTAGACCAATTTGTAAAAAGTACTTAAAAGTTATTCTTATTGGCTTTTTATGGTCAGTTGGTTTGCGGCTATGAGCATTATTGTGAGTTTGTCCTCTTCTGTACATTGTTACCCTAACCTTAACTCCACTACAGCTTTCATAATGTTATAAATTGAACTTATATTAGTGTGAAATATAAGTATGTTGTCCAGCTGCTGAAGGCCCACTTAACAAAGATGGACTCATTCATCTAGTTTGTTTCTCTTCTCTTTTCATTTATACTGCAACAAATTATTGCCATCTTAATCCTCATCTAATAAAGCTACTATCTTCACCACAGTTATTTCGTCCCTCAACCTTCTTTTGACTCCTTGTCTAATATTGCTCGGTATGTATTCAGGACATTTCTTACATTGCATATCAGATGGGTTTATTTAAATCTGTAATCATAATAAATAAAGTTGTTAGAGATGTTTGCAAAAGTCAAGATGCTCTTTGAGAAGACTCGATTCATCCTTCAGGTGGAAAAGTGCATGAGACAGCTGGACACTGGATGATCAGCCTTGAGGATCGTACTGTATGTAGGGCTTGCTGCTCTGTTTACAATGTGACTATCTTTAACTGGGAAGCTCTCTGAACAAGGTAAGGCTTGTGCTGTCCATCTGTCATTTTCTCCTTTTTCACATGTATTTTCAATCCTAACTTCACAAACACTTCATTATCGACATTGTATATCACTGACTTTATTTCTATCCAACCTCTAATCTCTTGTGTTCTTTTGTGTTTTGTAGATGCCTCTTTTGAATCAACTCAGAAAGAGGAACAAAAGCTGGGGGAATCGTCTCCAAGAGGACAGGGAGAGTCATTCAGAAGAAATTTGTCACAATCCACCTTGTAGACTTTGAGTGGAATTTCATAGGTCAGTGAGAGCTCTCTCCCCAGGCACTTCACATCAATGCAACCACGGTTATTTGTCAGATTTTGTCTTTCATTTTGTACATATGATCATATTCTTGTTCTCCTATCCACTAAATATGCATTATTTGTGGGAATGCTTACATAAAAGGGAACATGCCCACATTGTAGGATTTGATCATTTAAGCCTTTTGAGGTTACTGTGTATAAAACAGTCAGTATCTGAGCAGACCTTATATCCTCCGCTTTATTTCACTCTGTTAGAAATGTGGACCAGTTATTGGATGTATTTACTTCATGCATGTCACGTCTTCGTCTTCACACCATCTGTGCTTCACACACAATACCTCAGAAACCATAGATCAATTTTGATAGTATTCAAATTAAAATTAATAGTTTTAAAGAGATTTGTCTGATAAAGGCACTCTTTATTTTTACCAGGACCATTCAAGTCTGACTGGCTAGATTTTACATTTTCCACTTTATTTAACCGCAGTTGGCATTTTAGGCCACTGCTGCTCTAAAACTCACTGAGACAACAGCCAGTAAAAGTCAGGCTAAACATTTAAAACCAATGCGGTTCTCAGAGCTTACAGCTACAAGCAACAAGAATATATAGACAGTCTTAACACTGACCTATTGACCTGGCACAAGCAGGCACATCGACTGGGTGACTGGCCTCTCGACACACTCCACTCCTCTACAGCCTGAACAAATGGACAGAGAATGAGTGAAGGCAGAGTCAGCTGACACATGAACAGAGAGCCAGCCAAAGCACTGTGAGAAAACCTTTCCTTGAAAACCACATGTCCTGGCATCAGTGTGAACCTGTGTGTTTCCATGCTGTGACTGTGCTGACTTGACAGAGTGTAAGGGATCTTGTGTTTTGTGTCTGCAGGGACTTGCCAGACAGCTCGAGCAGGGAGAGAAAAATCCACTCAGCTCTGCAGAACACATCAGCAAAGTATATGGTCTCAGCAGAAAGGGGGAGAGAGAGAGAGAGAGAGAGAGAGAGAGAGAGAGAGAGAGAGAGGGAGGGACAGATAGAGAGAGAGAGAGAGAAAGAGAGAGCAAAACAATACCGTTTTTTTCAGAGACATAGACACAGACAGAGATACAGAGACACCAGAATAAGATGGCAGTGCTTGTATCCTGGATATTTTGGCTTTACTCTTGTACAGTAGTTGGAGGTGGACACGTGTTCTCCATCTTTATTTCAATCATCAAGATGGAAGGGTTACTGTCAGCTATACTCAAAGGTCAGAAATAAGAAAATGACCGGATGAGCAGAATAAGGCTTCTTCCAGGTTGTCTCTCTCTCTCTCACACACACACACACACACACACACACACACAGAATCAATAACTGGGCTGTTTAGGTTTACACCAGCTGGACTGCCCTGTGTGCCACACTGAACAGGCAACTCCAACTCTAATAACAGTCTCTGTGCTTTGTCCTGAGGAGGGGAAGGGTGGGGAGGGGAGAAGAATGATGTAATGGCGTAGCCCGACTCAGCTCACAGGAAACAAAGGCAATCAATTTAAGAGCAGTGGCCTGCTGCCAGGCCTCGCCTAAACTCATCTCTCTGGACGCATGAGCAGCCGGCTACAGCACATTCAACACAATAACCTGCTCCGCTGTGTTTTTCTGTACTGTTTGCATCCTGCCAGGGTATAGACAGGTATTATTTGTATTGGCCATGCTGATGCTGCAAAACAACCCTCTGTGTTGTACATGGGAATGAGACAGATTATTTCAATTGTTTATAGCAGAATTTCGATATCCAGCACACAGTTTCCTGAAGAATGAGGAACTATCAAAACTTAAATATACTATAAATATATATATATATATATATATATATATATATATATATATATAAATATAATATAAATATACCTATTTAAATGAATGGCATTATATAATGGTACCCATTGTAACAACATTTTTAAAATTTATAAAACAGTGATGCTTATGCAGTATTTTAACACAAATTGTTAATTGGATTAAAGCAAAACATACTTGATTTCCAGCTTTACATAAACCGGGGCTGGTCAGGAAGGACAAATGGTGAGAGGCATCAATATTTCAATTGCATTAAGAAACATTTCGCTCTTCCTTTGGGTTACACAGTTTGTTATAATGACCAACAACAGCAGTATCAGAGAAGATTTATTGACAGACTTGTTGTCTCAACTCAGAGACATGTTTTTCAGTGGAGACACTCTGATGCCTTTGTTGACATCTCACAGCTGCAGCATGAACATCAGGCAGGTTGTCACACTGCATGCTGCCCAAGAGAAAATTACACATTAGGTTGATGGCATGATGCAGAATCTATATCATGTTTCAATGCAGAAATGTGGACTTGGTGGTAATATAATTTGGACAGTTGCTCTGCTCTATTCAAGGTTCATTCAACCATCATGACTTTGGAATAATTCTTTTTTTCAGATTTGTACAACACATCTGAGGAAAAAGTTGATATTCCACCAGTCTCATCCTTTCCCATGGACATTATGTTTTTGCATTTCCTGCACTGTTACCTGATAGCATACTAAATGTTAGCCTGTGTGGCTTTGAGACGTCAACAGTAATGTTAATGGTAGAGTCCAGGTTGCTGTTACCTAGCAGCAGTGTTTTCTCATGACTTGAACTCCAAACATTCCTCCTACATGATTCACAAGTGTTTCAAGCTCACAAGTTCAGTTTGAAGGCAGCCTTTGTGACGGTGAGCTGAAACAACCAGTGTCAAACCAAACATCACAACGTAAAGATT
This sequence comes from Paralichthys olivaceus, assembly GCF_024713975.1. NCBI lineage: Eukaryota > Metazoa > Chordata > Actinopteri > Pleuronectiformes > Paralichthyidae > Paralichthys > Paralichthys olivaceus. The sequence continues at coordinate 2,571,695 of NC_091093.1, read as the reverse complement.
GATTGATTTGAATGCTGTGATGTGTAAACTATGCAGGCTGCTTTCCCTCTTCTCCTAGATGATTAAAACTATCCTTGTTTCCCAATTTTCACTATATTCATATTTTCCAAATTAAAAACCTTCAGGGTCTGTGTAATGCAATTCTAAAAATCAGGAGTCAAAAGGAGTGTGTGTGTGTGTGTGAAGGATGGAATTAATTTGAGCCACTCGACTACAGCAAATCTGCCAGATTTTGCCCGGAGTAAATGTAGCTCCTCAATTATGCATGACAGTAACTGACTCCATGATGCAAGACAAGTCCGTCCCACCCAGTGGACTAACCAAGGTCTCACAGGAGGAGCTCACCAACCATTAGCAGTAAGTGGACATGCAGGGTGGGGGCTATCGACTGGCACCACTGTCAGTGTGGGCCTGCAGACAACAGGATAAAGCTGTTTGCAGGCTTTTTGAGAGTGTGACACACAAACACAGACAGCGGTGTGGTGTTTGATTGCATTAGTGTAGAAATGGAGGACTGGAGAGGCTATGAAAGCCATTTACCTCTTCTGACTTGTCAGCACATTTTCTGCTGCTACTGTATCAGACCACAATATCTCCACTACTTGTTCTTGCTGAGAGTTCTCTGCTTCTCTGCGTACTCCACTATCTTCTCCTCCACGTAGAGACCTTTACGGCGGCGGACAGCGTTCATGTATTTGAGGGCCTGGTTGGCAGAGTCTGCTTTCTCTCCAAAGTGCAGGTACTCTTCTTCGGTGGTGGGAACCCAGTATGGGTCACTGCTTATAACCTGGGACACAGAGAGCAGGAGAGGGACAGACATGTGATGGTCAGTCATAGTATAAGACAACATTTATCATCTACATGTAATTCTGCTCCTTTCTGGTTGATTGTACTCAAATGTGACACAAACCTTAATTTTACCTACAAGTAACACACAACTGTTATCTGTAACTGTTCAATCCAAACACAATGGATTTAAATTATACTATATACAAATATAACATAGTGAATGGATTTGGAAAATATGTTCCTATTTGTTTATACCTTCTCCTTGCTGACAAAAGCTTACTCTATGCATTGTATGCAGAGAGAACATAATGGTTATAATACTGAAACATGCCCCAACAGTTCCCCAGAGCCCAAGGAGGAATATCCAACATTTAGAATCTCACAGATACACCAGTTTACAAAGATAGGAAACAGAGAAAAACAGCAAATCATCAGAGCAGCTGAAAGCTAAAAACGTTTGACATTTTGCTTGAATCATGACAAATAACAACTAATGATGATTAACAAACGTTGATTAATAAATTGATCATATAACTAGTAGTTAGGCACAACTGATGCTACTAGTCCTCTTACTAAACTGGATCAACTGAACAAAAGAGGACACACACACACACACACACACACACACACACACACACACACACACACACACACACACACACACACACAGTTCAGCTCAAGACAAAGGCTCTCAATGCTGCACACTGATGTGTGACACACATTAGTAACAATTACAGTTGAAGCAACAGGCAGCAGGGCTCTGCACCTGGCTCTAGTTACACTGGGACAGATGGCAGAGAGCTAGCTACAACAACGGGTGGATTAGAGGACACAACCCACACCAGCCCCGACAACACACACCACACCACACTGCACGTGAACAGCATATGCTGTACAACAATGGGATCGAGTGGGGAGTGAGGAGACACGTGGAATCCTGCAGCAGTCAAGTGCTTGACTCGCACCTTGAACTCAAGGCCACCCCACATTTAGGATTTATTGACCCAATAACTAGCTTTAAAAGACAAATAATGAGTACTCTGTGAATACTGAGGAGGGAGGGGGCAATCAATACCAGGCACGATAGGAGGGCTAATATTGTTTTCATCTTGTGAGCCTTTGTGTGTGTGTGTGTGTGGGTGTGAATGTGTCATCATGGCAAAATGGAGACACCTGCTGTAGAGGGAACTACCACAGAGGCAGCTTTAAATTCTCTGACAAGAGTTTTTTCGACTTTTCATCTGCTATAGCATCGCACCTGTGCAAGACACAGTCATGAAACTATACAGGTGAGTATTTGAGGTCAAACTGAGTTTGAAGGTGGCTGTGGTACTCATGGTAGTGCTCTACTGAGAATGTAATACTGAGCCATGGGTTGGAATGTCAACATTCGACGGGTCTGTTCCCATCACAACCTGGTCTTTGTCTTTTTTCATGAGATTGATACTGTGGGCTGTTATCCCCATTTTCAAATTATTAAAAGTCATTATAAACTTCATTTATATTCATTATCAAGTAACTACTACATTATGACATGGGTACTTCATAGTCTTGAATACATAATTATGAGTGCTCTGTAGTCTTTACTTTAGTCTTACTACCATATAACAGTTAAGTGATGTCAATGGGTCGTAGGCTTGGTGAAGTGATTGCAAAGTGTAATGCAACCAAATATTAGATATTATTGAAACAAGTTTGAGATCAACTCTTGCTTTACTTTAACTCACTTAAAATGGGGCAGTCTGATACAAAAGGTGCAATGTCTAAGTTGTGTGACACATCTAGATGTAAAAACCAGGAAATAATACCTGAACTCTTGTCATATATCTGATTTTTGACCCTAAAACCCAATTGTCTTCAATGTACAACACAAAGGAGTTGGCTGTATTGTTTCACTAGTTCTGGAGGAGTCTCTGAGCACCTGCCAAAGTAATCAAAGCCACCTCTGTGGTACTTCCTGCCAAATGTCTCAAGGACCATGACAACACGCTCATCTGTTAAAATGAAGACAGTCTCTGTCCAGTTGAGCATTTCACCTCCATAATGGAAATGATCTCCACCAACAATAACAGATATACAATAATATCTCATGATCGTTCACATATGTGCTGGTGTAAACAGGAAGCAAAACGTGTAATTACTGTCGGTTGCCTAGTTGCAGAAAATAAAACAAGAGAAGGGATTTCTCTTCTTGGACATAACCTGAGGAGGAGCTGGTACAGTAAGTTGTAGCAACGCTTAGCATCTACTACCCATTGTCGAGTCATGTTTGATAAGACCCAATCAGGAAGTGAATGTGGGTGTCGACATCATTGTTTCCGAAATTCTCAAATTTGTATATATATGTTATTTCAACCTTATGCATGTCCTGCATCTCCTTGCGATTATCAGCTGAAACATATAAATGTAACTGTGATACGATAAAATCTAGCATCTCTGCCATGCTCATACATCATTCAGGTTCAATGTATAACCAGGCCAACAACACACAAACACCTACCCACGCACACACACACACCCCCCCCGTTTAGTTGGACTGTCAGACAGATGCTTCGGCTGATCAATACAAGACTTATTCACACAATTCTTCAGTCTGCAACTGAACAAAAGCTCCATTCTGATGGAAATCTAATGTAAACGTCCCCACAGGAGCCACTAACTCTCCAGTTACACAACAATGCAACGCTCGAAATCTGCTCTCTCTGCCTATGCACTCATTCATATGTTAATCCAAGATTCTGGCCATATGAAATCGCTGTCAGAAGGAACGCTGACACCAGCACTAAGCAGCCGTCGAGTCCTGAAGCTGAGAGGGCTGGGGTACTGTGGTGGTGGTGGTGGGATCAGGATAAACTCTTTGTGAGGAAGCGTCTGCACATAAATGAAATGAGACAGGCAACTTTTAATGAGGCAAAGACAATAGCTACGGGACAATGGCTCGGGGGGTGGGGGGGGGTTGTGCTCGTGGTGGTAGCGTGTTGCCAAGTGCTACAAGATTTTGAGGGTTAAAATGATGACATGAAGGTCACTGCACACACACAAAAGGCCTATAGGTGCTCGACAGGCTCTGTGGCAGCTGCCAGAGATTAGACAGACAACGTTCTACATTCAGAACAGGCGCACAATCTTGGCAGCATACAATCTGTTACAGAGTATGTTTGTACCAAATGTTGGCGGTGAATGATGAATGAGCTTTTTTTCTGGTGTGTCATGTTCACACGTGTCGTGAACTCACCAGAAACAGGGTTAGTAAACATTAAACAGCAGCATGGAGGCCAATGACTATGGTGGTTAACTTTTACATCTTTACTTTTTCTATTCAAGCTCAACGTGGACTGAATGGTGTTCAAGTGCTGCTTGACCAGAGAGAGTGGAAAAGAGATACAGAAATTAGCAGTGGAGGACGACAAGCGCACATCCACACTAATCTGCAGTATTTTTGATTTTAAAATGCATCACTATTTTCCACTTGTGTCGTGTAAATTCATCAAAATTGGCATATTACAATATGTTTGGATGTACCCTTAAAATCATTAAGTTTATCATTAATGATTTAATGCTCGTATTAGCTAATAAATCCACCCCCCTACAACCACTTGCTTGGTTTAAGTAGGTATGAATTTGTGGGACCAAGATTTTTTTTGTTACTGACTACAACAAATGTTCAGTGTACCATGTGACAGACTACCAAGTCTGTCACATGGTGAGTGCTAGAGTGTGTAGCCAAGTTCTCGAGCAGTTTTTACCAACCTACGATCACTTTTTAATTCCAAACGTAAGCCGAGATCTACCACCCTGATTTCTCCCAAAAAACCCACTCAGGAGGGTCATATTTATTTATTATTTTGGGAATTTCCGTTAAAGGCTGAATGTACGAGCATAAATAAACACAGAGAGAGGCAGTTGTGCAACTTTATCTGTTCAATGCACAATATTCACATTAATATCAATTCATATTTACAGCATCTGTTCAATGCACGACATTTAGCTTCAGTTCAATAATATGTTCTGCAGAGGAGCTGCTACTGTTATTGCACAGGCTTTGCCTTGAATATGGCCATACATATCACTATTTCCTTGTATACAAGTGTATGTAGTCCTGTGTACTCAAATAAATACCAGTACTATACAGTATGAAGCCGTGCATCTTTCGCTCCTGCATATATTTCCCCAAAAAAACCCTTATTTTAAACAAACGAATGGATTCGGTTATCAGAAACACTTTAATTTTGAAACCCACACAGAAAGTGTTGCAACCATTTATGTTTGTGACATAAATTCAACAGATAAACATTAAAACTCAGCTGAAGGATTCTGCTGTGAACCACAAAGTTTATCTGTCTGTGTCACAAACATAATTCCAACACTTTCTCAACCCGTTTCAAAGTCAAAGCACTCCAGAGTTTCACTTACTGAATCCATTCATTTGTTCTAATGGGGCTTTGATTGTTACTGACAGACTGGAAGATGAAGGTCTTCATCGCAGTGTCCTGATATTTAGTTTAGTACACAATCCGACTTGAAGAAATGCAGTGGATAAACCAGCAGCTCTGCCGCCAGTAGAGGACACACAGCTGATCTGTGTAGAACCACAGCCATTGAGTCTAGAGAGTTATGGTTTAAGACATAGACCGGTAGATCGTGATCGACAGGTTGGTGACCACTGTTCAAGAGGTTGTCTGATAGTCAAGACGTTGGACAAAGATCCATAATGAATACTCCTGCACTTGTCAAGTCTGGATGGAATGAAAACATGAATCTGTTTTTCTGCAGCAGACAAGGAGAAGGACTGGCTGATGCATGCTATGTTTTTCAAATGGAAAACAAAGTTCTGGTAATGATACTGGTAATTTGTGATTGAATTATAGGTCACCATTGAAAACTGCTCCAAGCTTGTGGCTGTGCGGGGAGGGAGAAAAGAGGGGAGCAGCTGATAGCTAGGCACAAGTTGTGTGTGGTTTTTGTAAGGGATTTGAGACCAGTGATGATCAAATCAGATTTGTCAGATATGTGTTTGAGGGAACTGGTTTGCTGCACTATTTAATTTTGCGGAGCCAGCTGCATTTAGTGGGGAGTTAGAGCTGGGCATCAACAGTGCATCAGTGGAACTGGAGACAATGGCCCTGTTCAGACCTGGTGTTGACATTCATCCTGAGAGACACAATTAGAAGTGCTAAGTCTGTCTGTTCACATCTGGCATTAAAATGTGTCCTGAATGTGTCTCCTGTGACCACTTGTGATTGGAACTCCCTTTCCCCGCTCTGTCTGAAAATATTAATGCAAATCACTCTGAGTTTACATATGAGTCTAATTACATTGTGTGTGCGTTCTTGTACTTTTACCTTTTTGAAGTACATTTTAGGTATAAACCCTATAGAGTGAGGACATTTTGACTGGTCCTCACTTCTTCAAAGGGCCTAGAACTTTGTTTTAGGTTTTGGGTTTGTTTGTTTGTGTGTGTGTGTGTGTGTGTGTGTGTGTGTGTGTGTGCGTGCACGCGCATGTGTGTGTGAATGTGAGCGAGAAAGATTTTACCAATTAAATCAATCAATATGTTGAGATGAGTGTTTGTGGTGGTGGCCACAAACTAATCAACATATAGTCACTGGGAGACGTAAAAAATACATTTGATTCATAGTGAACCTGCAACAGGTCAGACGTCCTTCATATGTGGCCCAGGGCGGATTTGGATTCGCACAGCGGAAGAACATGGCCACGTCTCCCAGACCAACTCAGGATGGATGTTAATACCAGGTCCGAACAGGGTCAATGACAATGAATGGTGTTACCAAGCGGATCATTTAAAGGACTGCTGCCTCTAAATGGATTGGACTTATTAACTTTTAGTTAGAATATGGGACATCATCTACCCAGTATGTTGTTCAAGTGGGTAATGCAACTACAACATGGATGCTAATATATAAACATTACTGTTGAGGCTAACAATTCAGCAAGCTAACAGGTATTTAAAGTAATGCCGGAAATGTAAAGAGGGCAAAGAAGAGGCCATAGAAAATATAAACTAAAATATATAAAACATAAAAACATTTTCCTCACAAATATACAAAGTCATAAAAACCACAAGGGGGCGTTCACACAGACTCACATTTGAATTTGACATAAGAGCGCATGGACTATTATTCCTTCTGAGAAAAAAAATACCGTGGCCACGACTGTTGGAGTGTCCCACATAGAGCGTGAGGTAATGGAGATCATGAGACAAGAGAGTTGAGCAGTGGAGAATGGCGAGGCTTAAAATATTCTATGTCCATGGTTGGAGGTTTCAAACAAGCCCCTTTTCTTACATATACAAAGGCTGCATTGAAGGAGTCCACAACTGCAGAGTTTCGTGTTCAAGGACTGCTCTGTAGTAAAGTGTAAACTTATGTCTAGATTACATTTCCTTCGACAGCTTCCCGATGCACTTTGAAACTCAAAACAATTTTGAGACATTTGCAAATCCTTGGGTGTTTAGGGCTTGATGTTGCACAGTCAGTGGGCAAACACATGTTTGCTTTGGCACCACTGACAAACATGTGCGACATACGTGTGATTACATGAACACTTGTGTACATGGTTCTGTGTAGAAACTCTGAGAGGTTGATACAGGAAAAGTTTTATAGGATTAACTTTTACAACTTTTTATAACGAGTAAGTCAGTGAGGGACAAGTTTTTTGGAACACTGTTGTTCTTTCATAATGAACTGGAAAGAAACGTTTTTATAATCAGAATAACGTGGATTTACAATCAGGCTTCAATTTACCACTTTTCCGTCTCCTAAATGTTTGTACGCGTGGAATCGGAGTTAGTGCACATGTCCGCACATTACTGTTTTTATATATCCCAACATGTCAGTTATTATCTATGCTTCTGTTTTCATTATGTCTGTCAGTCAGTTTGTAAATAGGATTATGCCAAAACTACAGAACAGATCACCAGGAAACCAGATGAAAGGATGCGGCATGGGTCAGGGAATAACCCATTGTATTTTGGTGCATATCAGGACCAGGGGCAGATCCAGAATTTTATTTTCTTTATCAATGTGCGATAGGGCATTTTGCAAAACATTCTTTGCTTTCTCAGAGAATAATTAGTGGATCTTGGTGCAGATCCAAATGAAAACCCAGAACTAGTGGATTTAATTGTGGTGTCATGATGTTCAAAATCTTGATTTGTAGATTCTATGGATCAACAAATCCATAAATCAAACCATAAGACCATAATGTTCATTAACCAGCTCACATCGGCACCTCTGGACTTTCTGCAGACTTTATACTAGGTGGCCAGGCAGCCTAAACTCTGGAGGCAGACATTTGTGTTCAGACATAAAGCGCCTGTGGAGAAACTGCAGAGGATCTCCAGACTTCAGCGCATGTCTGAAAGCAGCTTTAGACAGTATCCCATCATAGTAGTTTTCCACTATTCTCCATACTTTACCAGCACATCTCTGTAATAAAACTGCACAAGCAGGATGTAAAATGAACACTGTGAAACATTTACGACGTTAAATCACAGTGAGGAGAGTCTGTCTGACATGTGGCTGTGCAGCAGCAAGAATCACTTGACCCATTACCCCTGCTGACAATGTCCATATGGCCTGGAGGATGTGCGCTCGTGTGTGTTGCAGCTTGAACGAGCCAGGCAGCAGGTATAACGGTCTGACACACATGTTGGCTATTGCAGCTTTGATCCAACTCCCTTGAGGGAATTGTCTCATTAACCAGACAGCCTCATTGACCTACAGCTCCATATAACAAGTCACACTAAACCTGCTCTGTGTGTGTGCGTGTGTGCGTGTGTGTGTGTGTGTGTGTGTATCCTCGATGAACAATGGTTTCGGAGAGTATTGCTGTTGGCACAGATTGTTTCCTCAGACGTAAAAGATGTTTATTTTCTTTGCCGTAGATTGTGTTATATTGAAAGGTGCTACGTGTTTTGTCCAGCTAATGTTCATTATGAGGTTAGGCTAAATAACAGAAACATTTCTCTATAATAGAAAATATTTCAACGGCACCACAAACTACATCATCCATAATGATCATACCTTTCTGGAACAATTGAAACACAGCTGAACATTATAACTTTCATACAGTTAGGACTTATTGCAGTCAAATGTATTACATTAGACTGTACAAGTCTGAAAATGTTTTTCCTAATAAACTGAGAACTAACTGCATGTCATGTCACATCACATCTGAAACACATTGGCTAAAGCTTGCATGCTCATTGTCTGTTATGGCAGGTTAACAGTTCACGTACCAGCTGTGGTTGCATACACTAACTCTGGCTAACAATTTGTAGGAAAAATCCCTTTTGCAACAGCAAGATCAAACCGGTCCTTGTTTTATTTATGAATAACAGGTCTGCCAATTTCATGTCTCCAAAATGTGTTTTAGGAAATGGGCAAATATATGGAGGAAGAGGACAACATAACACAAAACAGACACTGAGAATATCAGACCATTGAAGAGGAAAAAATGCCTCCTCAACAAAACAAGCATTTTTTTGAAGCTCTAAAATAAAATCCCACCAGGAAATTGATTGTTATGAGACTTTCATCTGGTATCAACACACTGAAAAAATGAATGTCAATTAATCTGATAAAGTAATTGTTTTGTTGAACAATCCCTGAATGGGACATTTTTGCCAGGTATAAAAGCAAAAGTTGTGTTAATTCTAAAATGCTTTTCCAATTAAAGAACTGTTGGAAAATCACCTCCTTCTTTTACTTTTATCCTAAATCATTACCTGGAAATAACCATCAACATTATCAATTCTTTTCATTCAAGTTTTGTTTTTAAACATTAGAAAAAATGTTTTAATCTAAAGCAATGATTTACAATAAAAGCCTAAAGTTCAAGCTCCGATATGTTTTTGTTCATGTTTCTGTTTGCTTTAGACTTAGTAAGTAAAGGTGATATAGACCCTATCGGAGCCAAATCAGATAGTTTGCTGTCATTGTTTTTTCTGCGGGTGGAGTTTTCCATTGTCTGGAATGCCACTTTGAACACAGTTTTTGTGGGTTCACCATAAAAAAAACAACAAAAGATATTTCCCTTTATGCAGTTCACCTTCCCAAGCGAATAACAATGCATTCTAGTCTTAAATAAGGACAACGTCAGCGAAAATGTGCAGAGGTGTCAACCAGTTTTAAAGTGAGACAAATGTTGCATTCAGTTGGTTCGAGGCAGTTAGGACGCAGATTGCAAATGCTGTTGTGTCATTTAATTCGGCAATAATCACCTCCCAGTGGCTGAAGACCAACTGTGGACTGGCCAATCCGCTGGTCTTCTTGCGGATCTCATCAGCAAATCCAAAGCTCTCAGCCACCGGCAGAATGGCCTTAATGATGAACATATCTGTGCCTTCCTTCATCTCTTCATGGAGGATGCGACCCTCACGTTTCCCCAGTACACCATACATACGGCCTAGAAAAGAAAGAAACAATCAACTTGATCCTACGATTCTATAAAAAAGTGACATGACTTAATATGGAACAGAGCATTTTTCATTTGAGACTGTTTCTATCAGGCTGCAAACTTACTTTGGCATTTCTGAACAGCCATTGTTTTATAAGCCAACATATTCACAGATACAGAATATCAGCCGATATGTTGGCTTTGCTGATTTATTGATGTAAATTTAGTTTGAACTACATTTTTACATTGAAGGGCCACTGTAGCTATTTTGTTATTCATTACTATTTTAACGACTTATACAAGTTGTGACAGTGGGAAGTCAGAAAGATGTGTATCAAACTTTTATCAGCTTGATGAAGGGAGAGGTTCAGTATAACCAACACAGTAAGAATGACATAACAGACTTTCAAATCTTATTAAACACTTTACGCAGCCAGACAATACAACACCAAACTATTGTCCTAATAAAACTTATTACATGTGACCGGCAGGACCAATCAACTAAGTGAATAGACCAGGATGCTGACTGGGTGGAAGCAATGTCTAACATCTGTAGTCACAGAAGAACAGGCACAATCTGCATCAGGTACAGCAAAGCAATGCACTCAGTAGTCTGGTGTATGTAACTACAGATGCATCGAGAGTGATGAACTGATGAAAAAGTCAGAAATATATATAATTTTATTTTTTATGAAGGTGATCTAAAGGAAAATAGCTGTTGACCATGATGACTCAGTAAAAGGATAAAGCAGATGTGGGGTCCTTTGGACACATCCAGACTGAGCCAAAAGTCAGGAGTCTTCTCTTCATTTGACGCCTCACTTATTCAGCCTGCTTGGATTCAACTGACAAAGCAATTCTTTCTTTAACAAGCTGCTGTAAACAAGCCTGAAGATATTGTTTACCAACATGTTAAATGGCATTTCAAGCCTCATTTTCATCCTAATGACTTTCAGAGGACAACAATTTAGGGAGTGTTGTGGAGCATTAGTATGTTATGAGCTCTGCAGACTTGAGTCTTTTTCTTGCTGAAATTACAAACTGAGACATTTATAGTGTCTTAAAGCAGGATGGTGTGTTTTACACAAACACACAAACACACACTGAGCCTCAGCCTCAGAAGATGTGTATGCACCAATGATCATGGCCTGACTGTTTTAGGAAATGTAAACACACTTTTGAATTAATGCTTTAATATATTAAAACTGTATATACTAAGCCTGCTGCAACAATGTAGCCTCATTAGGCCTCATACACTAACATGTGCGCAGAAATGTTCTTAGGATATTCTTGGGAGTGACCAATCAGTCATAGGCCAAGAATTTAACGATTTCAATATGAACATCCTTATATACTGTATTATAAACTAAGAAAACTATCTCAACTGGTATAGTTGAAGATTTTAATGAGAGCAATAAATGAGGATTAAAGGGCGTTAATTTCATGCTTATTCAATACATTTGGTCAATGCTTTAGTAATTTAGCTTTTAGTTAAAAGGGTGTGTGTTTTCATTTTCTCGGACAGCTGTGTCTTCATCATTTGTGCGTACGCATGGTCTGGGGAACTTTTGTTCATACTCTGCAAGTACTACGTAGTAGTAACTCAGTGGATGTACCTGAGATGGCGTTGAGGGTCAAGCAATTACATTATATAAAAATAAAAACACACTTGGAAGTATTATGTATTTAGACAGAAATTAACAAAGTTGAAAACAACTTATATTGAATGCTCACAGATCCTTAAGGTTTACCAGGAGCATTGTGAGTAAACTATTATTATCTAATTAAATTATGTTTTTATACAGGCTTTCATGTCTCAGGATTTTGGAGGGGGCGCGCCCTGGTGCCCCGAATTAATCAGCTGTCACTGCTTGAGTTTAATGTCCTCCAACACACAAATAAACCATACAGGTTTAACATGCAGTTGATTAGTGACAGCACAATCACAAGTTACCTGCAACATTACCTTCTGTATTGACTGATTATACATATACATACAATATGGCGCGAATGTGACAGGGAGAGAAACTGACCCTTGTGAGATGTATAATATTTTCTTTGTGTGGAGAGGATTGTCAAAAATACTTTCTTACCCAACACCTCAGCGGTGGCCATGATCTCACAGGTATACATGGCGGCCATGAGTCTCTGAGGCTGAGCCTGGAAGGCATGACGGCAGGCCTCCTTAGTGGCAGCGATAAGCTGGCCAGAGACTGGCCCATAGCAGTCTGCAGTGGTAGTCTCTGGTCTGCGTCTGGCCTGGCCTGGTCCTGCTGCTGAGCCCTCCGCTTGTGGAGATGTCTCACTTCTTCTTTCCACTTTTTGGTGTGCTAAATCCTCAGGAGATATGGAGTCCTGATTCTGAGATAAGGCTAAAGACTGGATGTCCCACCTCTCAACAGAGAAGCAAACTCCCATTAGGGGTTCCTCACACATGGGCCCTGACAAAGTTGCTAGCTGGAAGCCACTGACGATGCTGTTGTCTAAGTCTCGCAGAACAGTGGCCTGAGCTCCAGCCTCACTTACTTTGTCCCCTCTGCTCAGACACTGCCACACTGAGGGCCGCTGGTAGCCCTCCACACTGTTCAGCAGAATGTTGGGGCCGTACCTGAAAACAAGTGCAGTAAAATGGTGAGTAACACATTACAAGGTACAACAAATCACTGTGTTCATGCAAACCCAGGCCACATACACTCAGTGGCAGTTTATTAGGTACATCCAGCCAAAAATTATGTAATCTAATCCAGTCCTGCAATCACACCTCCATCATGACAGTTGCACTGTTCAATTTTAATGCGGATTGTACTATAATTAAAGTCAACTAAATACATAGTTTTTAATTTTCATGTGTTTAATTATTTATCATGAATTATTATCAGATTTTTATGTTGAGATTTTGTGTTTTATGCATGAATAGTGCTAAATAAATAATGTTTTTCAAATACTTTAAGATTTTTATAAGATATTTTTAATATGACCATATCGGACTGAGACACAGACGGACTGACACACGATGGATGCTGATCTCCGCCATGGTAACATTCACTTCCTGTTTGGCAATTTGTCTTTAAAGTAACATTAGTTTTGTTGCAACAATGCTTCTTACTGAGCAGAATTACAGAGATTTTATTTTGAAAAGTTGTGAATTTGGGTCAATTGGATCAAATTGTATATATAAGCCACACATGTGAGCATCAATAAAGTATTTTCAGTATCATTTATTGACTATAAAATCTTCACTGCAGATAAACCAGGTAGGATGAAAACATTTTTTCTAACTTCACCGTGGCCCTTGGACTGTTTGTACACAATGTCCAGCACACAAACAATAAAAACTGACAGTTTATTATAGAACTGTTTGAGGAGGACTCACTAATGGCAAGGAATAATTCTGATATAGATCCAGAGCATTAACACTGGCCAAGAAAACAGCACATTCCAAACAGGAAGGTTAAGAACCTGCACTGCACTAGTTTCATTAAAAACAGAACAATAGAATCTACATGAAAGACTCATCACAGGACTGTTGTATTTGACTGCATTAGTTTTTGAAATATGTACCTGACACACTGCCAACTGAAATGAAAATCGTAAAAACAAAACTAGTGCCTGTTCTATGTTTAAAGTGAAGCACATCTGTAGTGAAAAACATAAACCTGTTGTATAATATTATAATGAACTGGTGCTGCTATCTTTAATAAAGTCAATACATTTATAGATATCATTACTTTTTTGTCATTATAACAACCAGTCTGACAGAGCTTAATCCTCTTTTCCACACATCTCCTCTCTCCTCCCCATTTTGCTCTGCTCATCGCAACCAGTCAAGGCAGATGGCCGCCCACATTGAGTCTGGTTATGCTGGGGGTTTCTTCTAGTTAATGAGGGAGCTTGTTTTTCCCCACAGTTGCCAAAATTCATTTTGGGAACTGTTGGTTTGGTCTATACTTTTTAAGGTCTCTACATCAATATGTTTAGTGCCTTTAGATAATGTCTGTTATGATTTGGTCAGACCTGCGAGGACCAAAAGCCCAGATATGCTCCACAGTGTTCCTCCACTTCCTCCCCTGCAGTAGGCTTTCCAGCTGGGTCTTGAGTGCAGCTATGGCCTCCAGGGTCCCGAGGCTGACGTCCAGACTCTTCCCCTCCCTCAGGGACATGTTGACCTGCTCCAGAGTTCGGATCAGCTCGGAGTTACTCTCCAACAGACAGGTCACCTCTGACAGGATAAACAACATTACTGACACGGACTCATGGAAATTCTTTCATTAAGATGCAAGACCTGTCGCTTCACTTTTCATCAGTCTTTGTCTCTGGAAATCTGGTCTGACAATTCACATCTAGTATTTAGTGGACACTTTTTTCTAGCTTTTCTATCCAAACATCCCAGAATATAGCCCAGCAGTAGAATCAAACCCATCAGGGCTCAGACACATTTATAGAAGTATGTCATCAGAGGAGATTCATCCCACAGGCATAGGAAAGAAAAAAAAAGACCATGTGATTTGCACCTTTCCTCTGAATCCTCAAAGCCTCAGTAAGCTTCGATTGATTGTCTCACAGTTTAAACCTCAGTAAATCAGCAGGGATAGGGAGGGGTGGGACTGCATTAGAAATGTGTTATAACGAGACAATCTGACAGTGGTAGTATGCTGCATTATTTTGGTTGGTTGGACTCGTCCTGTACCATCTCTCTCTACGATGTCATTTGAAAGATTTATCCACACTTCTTCCTTTTGACGTGGTCGCCTGTCACAACACACGACCTAGTTCGTTGAAGTGGAATGAGATGTAAAAAGTTCATGTGTCCAGGTCTTACCCTGTGGCAGGGGGATTGCCCGGATGCTGACAGTGGCCAGTTTGTTGGGAGTGGTGAGGGTCACCAGACCACTGGGGTCCACATGGAGGTTGTCTGATGATCGACCCTGTGACACCTCTTCTTTTACCTAACAAAGCATACAAACATAATGACACACTTAATTCCCCTAATTATTCCATCACAGTAAAACATGCCAGTCTATCACTTGATCCTGATTTCCAGTCAAGATAGCAGACACAACTTTACTGAACTGGTTGTACGCTGATCGACTATAGTTCAGTGACTCACCTGGTGAATGATGGCTACTTTCTGCTGCCTTCCCATCTCTTCATTCACCATATCCACTTTAGGAGGACGTACCACGGTCTCCCTGAATGGAATGATGGGCTTGGATGCGCTGATTTCAATTTTAGCAAACCTTTAAAAGACAAGTGAAACTCCTGTTACTGATTTGTGACAGTTAATATGGAGCGTGTTCAGAAAGTCCTAATAATCTCCTTTCCTAAGCATTATTCCTTGACCACGATGGAATACCTCTCAAGTTCAAGGAAAGATGTGGAGGAGAAGCCGTAAAGAGCTAGGAAAGGAGAACCACGGTTCTCAGAGACAATCAGACTCCACTTACACTTGGCATTAAAAAAAAAACTGCTTTATTTATAACAGAAAATGTGCAATATACACAGTACTCTGTGCTGTGAACTGATGGTTATAATAACATTTTTTTTAAACAAAATGACACATCCTGAGAAAAGATGTTTTCAGTTCAAACAGAGGAAACAGATTTCATTAAAAATGAAATAAAACAAACAAGACCAAAGTGTTTAAACTAATATAATAATATGAGGAATATATGTGGAGAAAAATTTTTGTGTAATGATATTTTGAACTATAAGTTCATTATGTTTGTGTTTATTGTGGCTCCTAAGTGGACAGATGTAACAGAGAGGAAATCAGGGGCCCAGAAGATGTTGTGAGGATTTACATCAGATCTGGATCGTGTCATGAGAATAAAACAGCTGTTCGGTTTAATTCTATTTACCTGGCTGTGTCCAGGTGCAACTACTGCCTATAATAACACTCATTTAGACTGTTTTCATAGAGCAAGCTGTGCCTGGTGTGGGAGACCAAAGGAAACAGGTGACAAGCTCATATCAGGGAAAAAATGTGCGTTCAGAGCAGTCTGACGGCTGAGCTTCTGTCTCACAAAGATTTGTATCTACATACATGTATCTCTTTATTGAAGACTTTGTCTCATGTTTAAGAATGGACATCCAACACTGTAACATTATCTGACAGAAAGTAAGGAAAGGCCCTTTAAGCAGTAACTCTGCAGGTAACAATCTTCCACTGGTCAAGGCTAAATTTGAAGAAAAGTTAAAGAGAAATTTATAGCAATTACACTAGGATTTGGAGTCATTTGGAGTCTTATAGTTATGGCAAAAAATTATCGGAAATGGTCCACATGAACACCAAAAACACAAAACTTGTCTGTGTAATAAATATTCTCAAAATCGAATGGCTCTGAGATATCCCTTTGACACAAACGGGGTCAGCAAAAAACCTCTTTCGCACAGATAACAAGGAGCAATTACAGATATAGGAGAAAAAAAAAAATTTATATCACAAATTTAAAAAAAGAAGACATTAAAATACTGAAAGCCATAAAGGACCTCGATATATTTTGCCTCTCCTGATTTATGTCCTTGCTTAGTCTCTGCTTTAAATCTGTCCTGGAGGAGTTGCGGCCTGTGAACAACAGGGTTGGATATAATCCATGTGAGACGTCGTACATGTTAATATGAATAATAACACTTTGTTAAGGTGGGCTTCAAATCTCTTTGACACTTTAACTCTGGCACTGTGAACTTGTTAATCCCCTGACAGACACAATGCTCTCAGTCTTGAGGAGTGCCCACATTATTATATCAAGTGTTTTTTAAAACATCGACAAATGCAGAGCTGAAACTACGAGTTATATCAAACTCAAGTAAATTAATTGGCAGCTTTCTGCATAATCACTTTATCATTCAGGTCATTTCTCTAGCACACATGTTACATACCTTAAAGACTGCAGATTTCTTTTTAGATTTCGGGCTTTCTGTGTTTTTATTCACGATGCAGTCAATATTTTAGGGTTTGGACATATGCAGTCATCTCATGCTATTAACTACTGATAATTGCTTTTCTTATGTTGTGCAGGAAAATTGATTTGATTGTTATTGAGAAAATAATCTGCGGCTTAATCAATGAAAAAAACAAACATAGTTGATGACTACTTTGAATGGTGTGCTCTAATAAAACAATTTCAGGATGGCTGGGCAGGGTGACACTTCAACCTGCATGGTTACTTAACCTGCCGGTCAAAGCACTTCTCCAAACATCAAGTGTTTTAATGGAGTTTATGTCCCTGAGTAACGTTCTTCTATTAACCTTAAGAGCGGCTCTGGTAATAAATTATTTAATCAGTGAAACCCCCCTCTCTTCTGCCTGTAAGGTCATAATCAGGGCGAACAAAACACTTGTAGCTTTTGCATGTCAATACTGACATGAGCCATACCAGGATAAATGGACAAACACTATTTTTCAAATAAAATACAAGCCAGTGAGCCAGGTTTGTAATACAACATTTAGAGTTTAAGCTCTAAATTGGAGTTTGGTGTCCAACAAGCAGCTTTCAGAAGACCACATTCTGACAGATTCAATGTTCTGCAGGCAGGTTTTGTGGTAAGCGATTTAATAGCAAAGAAAGTGAAACCTAATTCAGCAGCAGACTGCTCCACAAGAACAAAAGCCTGCTATGACTCACAATATGCTGGTGAGTTTTTCAAACTCCGGGCATTTGGTAATTCCCAGGACATGGAAGTGAAAGAAAAGGAACTGAACATATAAGTCATCATCGCTGCCATCTGACATCAGCACTTCGCAAAACAAAGAAAAACAGTTCCAGCCATCATCAGAGAGGTTAGTGTGACAAATGTGTTCACGTATTTAGTATGGCCCTGAAAGAATGGTATAACAATTAAAATAGAATTGAAAGGCAAAAAATGGTTCCCCGCCATTTAGTTTACAGATGAATCTGGAGCTTTGTCTTGTTGACAAATTCTGTGAAAAAACTAAAACCAACAATGACCTGATATCACTAAGTGTCTACCTTGAACCACATAAGACTGCTGCTGATGTAACTAAATAACCAAATGTATGATTTCCTCCCATCAGATCACTGTTTAACTACAGTGTTCAGATGCTTTTTTTTTTAAACAAGTACACTATTTCTGAGCTGTTTTAACCCCTTGCTTAGTATTTATAGGATTTTTTTGACATCTCAAACATCTCAATTGTTTGTGTGTCGGTATGCCTTGGTGCAGCTTCCTGTGCAGGACAAAACCTCCACACTGATTAGGTCGTCTGTCCAATTGCCTCTCTCCGTCAGCATTATAGGCTTTACTAAACAACACTGTTGCGTCTTGTCTGACCCAGGGTTCACTGGGTCGTTCTTAAAAAAGATGTCTGCGTTTATGTTTGTGGTAAGGGCTGAGACGGCATTAGACACAAAGACAACGATATGTGCTCATCTAATCCAGCTATAGCCAGAAACACAAAACGATGATTCGAATTCAGACAGAAATATGATAAGTTCTTATGAAGGTATATGCAGTGCAGTAAAATGCAGTCACCTTTATTCTATGCAAACACAGGCAAAGACAAGTATGCACAAGGATGTGATTTTACGAAATTCGGAGAACCAATTAGGGTAATACAACCAACACACATCACTTAAACCCCACCCAACTAAACTGCCCTTTTGTCAATAACTGTCATCCTATCGGTTGAGAGAGAGAGAGAGAGCGCGAGAGAGAGATAATCCCCTCAGAGTGGTGTGACGTCATAGTCTTGTGCTCGCTCTGTGGCTGAGCAGTGCTGACCTCATTCTAAGCGTAACACACTGCAGGTCAGGCTGCTTGCCAGCGATGTCATAAGGGGTTCAGACTGCCATCGACCAGCCAACATGACTCTGTGTCACAGAGGTGTTGATTAAACACTGTGGTCAGTTTGGAAACTGGAATCTGTACAATGGTATTAGTCCAGGGGTTCCGAAAGTTTTCCATGCCACGGCCCCCCAAACAGCATTAGCTTCTGGCCGGGGAACCCCCCCCCTTTGCAAACCCACAGACAATGCTACAACATATGTAAAGAAACATCAACTTTATAATGTTTTTTCTTACTTGTATTCACTAATCAATAATTATTACATTTGTTTAGAATAAGAACATCATTAACTAACATGTCTTCAACACTGAATAACAAACTTTTCAACAAACTGTTGACAATAAGAACAGAACAAAAAAAAAATCAAACCTCTCTAAAGTGTGTGTGTGTGTGTGTGTGTGTGTGTGTGTGTGTGTGTGTGTGTGTGGAAGAGACAGACAGATTATTAGTGTGAGGGATGGGCTTGGGGACTCCTACACAGTTTATAATAATGATTAAACAAACAAAAAAAAAAAGATTATATTTTATGATAATGATTAAAAAAAATAGTTAGATTCTATTTCCCTCCAATTTTCTAAGGCCCCCCTAGCGCCCCCTGGCGGCCCCCACTTTGAAAAACACTGTATTAGACTACATTATATATATGTTTTTCATGGTTGTTTCTCATCTATTCATAAAAAGAGGTCAGGGGTCAGTAAAATTCACACCAACACAAAATATAACACTACCAGATATGCAATATAGGGCAGACTTGACACAAATAAGTATACTGTATACACGGAATTCAGCCTGAGCCTACATAACCAAATATACGCTCACCGGTCACTTTATTAGGTACACCTTGCTAGTACCGGGTTGGACCCCCTTTTGCCTTCAGAACTGCTTTAATTCTTCGTAGCATAGATTCAACAAGGTGTTGGAAACATTCCTCAGAGATTTAGGTCCATGTTGACATGATAGCATCATGCAGTTGCTGCAGATTTGTCGGCTGCACATCCAGTACAATGACCTCATTGTCATGTAACAAGAAACCAGTTTGAGATGATGTGAGCTTTGTGACATGGTGCATTATCCTGCTGGAGGTGGCCATCAGAGGATGGGTACACTGTGGTCATAAAGGGATGGACATGGTCAGCAACAATACTTGCAGCTGAAATCGAGACTCATCAGACCAGGCAACATTTTTATAATCTTCTATTGTCCAATTTTGGTGAGCCTGTGTGAATTGTAGCCTCAGTTTCCTGTTAGCTGACAGGAGTGGCACCCGGTTTGGTCTTCTGCTGCTGTAGCCCATCTGCTTCAATGTTTGACGTGTTGTGCTTTCAGAGATGGTATTCTGCATACCTTGGTTGTAACGAGTGGTTATTTGAGTTACTGTTGCCTTTCTATCATCTCGAACCACTCTGCCCATTCTCCTCTGACCTCTGACATCAACAAGTCATTTTCGCCCACACAACTGCTGCTCACTGGATATTTTCTCTTTTTCAGGCCATTCTCTGTAAACCCTAGAGATGGTTGTTCGTGAGAATCCCAGTAGATCAGCACTTTTTGAAATACTCAGACCAGCCCGTCTGGCACCAACAACCATGCCGCATTCAAAGTCACTTAAATCCCCTTTCTTGAACTTCAGCAAGTCGTCTTCACCATGTCTAGATGACTAAATGCATTGAGTTGCTGCCATGTGATTGGCTGATCAGCTATTTGTGTTAACAAGCAATTATGCAGGTGTGCCTAATAAAGTGGCCAGTGAGTGTTTGTACCCAGTCACAACACAGGAGCCCAGCAAAGAGACAAACACAGAGACAGTCAAACGTAGAAGAAAACACAAATAGGGAAGTATAATAGTCTGTTGTAGGGAAAGCAGACAGCATGTTAAGGGCACTATTAATACTGATGCACTTGGTAAGACCTTCTGTAAAATGAGCTGGGAAGCACTTTACCTCTTGATGAGGTGGGAGAAGAAGCATATATATATATGATAGATATTATGAGATGTCACACACACAGACTAACCGTTCTCGGAGGTCATCCAGACAGCGTTGGAGATGGACCTCACCAGCAGTGACCAGAACATGCTCTCCTGTTTCCTGGATCAGTACCTCAGCACAGGGATCCGCCTGGTTCAACAAACGCATTCCACGTACTAGCTTTGGCATCTCACCTAACATACAAATAAAGAAGATGGAAACCCATTCAGTGCCTTTTCTGCTGTATTTACAGTCCATAACATACAACTTTTCTTAAATTTTGGCATGGCATATTGCAGTCTACTGTTGAATTTGGTTAAACTTATAATTTTTCTATATGCTATAGCTATATAAATACTGTCTAATTACAGCCCATTACCATTTGCTATGACACACTCTTCATCATCTTCCAGATATTCCTACACTTTGATGGAATTCACACACCACGGGTCTAGATATAAGTTCTGATGAGAGAACCCAGCTCAGAGACAGGGGTTTCCAAACTCTTTCTAATTGAAACTGGTCTATTCTTCAGCAGCAAATTTAGTTTTACCTGTACTAAGGAAGTCTTTCTGTTTGTAAGTTAGGAGGATTATGCAACAACTACTGGACAGATTACCACAAAAATTGGTGATAGGACAGTATATGTTAGGGAAGAACCCATAACATTTAGGCACTTATCCGGATCAGGGGTGAATCCAGAATCAATTCATAGATCTTGAAAAAAAAAACAGGCATGTTTAGGGGACTGATATTTGATTTTGTGCAGATCCAAATAAAAATCCAGTGACTTAAAAAGCGTTTTTCATTTAATGACTGGTTTAGAAGTTTAAGCAGGTTGTCCACAAACCAGAGGGTAACCAAAATTGTACTGCGTATCAAGTATCAAGACTAGAAAAATCCTACATATGTAAATAAATACCATTTACCATAAATTAAGTGTTGGGCGGAGGTGTGCGCGCTACTGATTACCATTCTAGTTTTATGCTTAAATCATTGCTCTCTAGGCTTATTGGATAAAGGCTACCAGTCATCATCACAGCAATCAATGGACTGGGTTGACAGTCAGACACAGAGCTGCTGCCTAGGGACAAAAAGGGGGACATCTAAGTTGATGTATGATGCCTCTGATTACCTGTGACCAGAGTATGTGCCCATGTACAATGACAAAAAAATAGAAAAATTATATATACTATATAAAGCAATTAAATCTGAGCATGCTAAATGTTGAAACCTTACTGTACCACAGGAGACAAAAGTATGTCGTTTTTTTATTTTTATTAAACCTGATGTGTAAAATAACTCAAATCGGTATGTCTGTAAAAAAGGTAAACATTATGAAGTAGGCATGTGTGTGCCGTCCAACACCTACTTGGATGTTTGGGTTCTATTGCTACCCGTACGATGGGCGTGGCCTCAAAGTTGAGTGGGGTGAAGGGTGGGCAGGCGGGGGAGGTTGACAGGGTGGCTGACTTCAAGACCCACTCCTGCAGACCTCCAACACCTGGAGACACATAGGAGAACAACATCAGAGTTTCCGTTGCTTCAGTGGCCTGCAGAGTGCCTACACTTCAACAAGCATCCCTGATGAGGTTAGTACTTTGATTTATTTCATTTGTAATAGATAATGAACAATATCGAACAAAAATGTTATCATTCGATGAGATGTACTAGTGGTAGCTTGAGGATACACATACCTCATCAGCACAAAGTTAGACAAATGTTGCACGAAAAGGAAATGTGTGTGTACAAATCATGGACAAATGTAACTTGGTAAGGTATCTCCATATAATTAACTTTTGAAGCTGATTGGTTGTGGAGGTGGGAGGTGGGTAGGACACACACATTTAGAGGAAGGTCAGTGTTGGGTCTGTCTGCCTGTTATGTGAATGTGCACAGCGAGGATCTAGTAGTTTTATGCTGAATCCTGTGTGCCTGCCCATGAGGACGCTATAGACTTCATGGATTTTTTAACAGCCCACAAACACAGGCAGGATTCCTACTGCAGCTGGGTAAAAGCCATGCTCATTGTCAAGGACCCTACTAAGATTTTCTGTGTGGGTAAGGTCTGCTTTTAAAAAAGAAATCAAAATATAACAGCAAGAGCAGGCAGATCTTTCTGAAACACCCTGAGATTTAGTTGGAATAGAATGAGAGGCACCCTGCTCCACACTGTTGAAGATCAGCTCTTTTCACATCTCATGCTAAAACCGAATGTAGTAGGAACACTGCTGAAATAGTTTATTGACATATTAGTGTGTTCCTGCTGATTTTTCATATCTTTGTACATGGAGATTAAAGCATGTACATTCACCAGTGTTTTAATCTTGTTTCTCTCATACGGTCTCATAACATTTCTTTTTGATGCATTTGGAAATTATGATTTGGCTTCCTGGATGTACTGTGTGTACACAAGTACACATCCAATCACACAAAGTGTACACAAACCCATTAAAATATATTTCATAGTGATATGAAAAGGTTAATGTTCTCCAGGTAGAAGCATGAGAACCATATACACTACTAATGGCACTTGTACAAAACTCTAATTGCTGTTGGAGAACTGACTCTTCTACTGACCAGGGCCTTGCATGTACTCAAGTAATTTGGAGGAGTGTAGTACATGAGGTCAGAAAGGAAAGAATATTGTTCCTTCAGTCACAGGGGATAATGATGTTCGTGCCACTCTGCAGATCAAATGACATCATTATTGTGGGAGGCTAATATTGTTACACTCTTTGTGCTCTGCAATTCATTAAAAGTCAGGGCATGGGAGGAATGAATAAATAGAGAGACTTCATAAAAAGCACAGCAAGCACAAGAGGACCAAATGTATGGAAAATGAGAAAATTGAATAAAAGCACGCAGAGTTAATCAGTTAATTACATTAAATGTGCATATATTAAGACATACCTAGCGTTTTAAGAAAAAGAAAAAGAAGTACATCCAAAAGTCAATTTACAGGCATATCTGGCATCACCAGACAGTGTCTTCATTGCTCGTCCAGTGGACTCACAACCAGAAACTGACAGTAATTCTCAACAGCCCCCTGTGAAGTGTATTTGCTATCTGTAAACCCACATACCAGCGCTGGGAAGAATATCGACAAACTGCAGTTTCCTACTTCCAAGCAGTATTTTAATCTTGTTCCCTTTCCACTGCCGGCGTCCATATAGGTGAACTAGGCGATTGCATAGAGCGGCACTTTGGCAATGGCGAAGAAATGTGAATAACTGAGCGTGGGAATATACATATGTGTGTCCTCCACATACACGCGGAGCGAGATGCAGAAATGACAAAAAATGAAATACATGATTGTAAGTTCATCATCCCAACAACAACCATCCCAATACAAATGGAACCAAGTGGTGTATTAGGGAGATTTGAACTGGTATTTACTTTGAGGAGCTGAAATTTATTTGGAAAATATTTCAATATATTTTATGTGCTGCCATGATTCATGATATGGATCCGCAAAATGCCTGCATATTGCTTCATGCATACTTTAATACTGTTGGCACTTTGAGAACACTAGCGTTGTATTAGCATTTTGTGCGAATGGCATATTGCAGCTTGTGTGTTGTTGCTCGTGGTACGTTGCAAAAAGAGGGGCAGCAAAATTATTTTTCGCCTAGAGCGGCA
The DNA here is from genome assembly GCF_024713975.1 of Paralichthys olivaceus. Classification (NCBI taxonomy): domain Eukaryota; kingdom Metazoa; phylum Chordata; class Actinopteri; order Pleuronectiformes; family Paralichthyidae; genus Paralichthys; species Paralichthys olivaceus. The sequence goes on along the minus strand of NC_091093.1, from coordinate 2,547,071 downwards.
GAAGTACACATGCCAGTCCTGTCCCTCCCACAATACACACATCCTGGTTGCTATACCATGACTACTTTCTTAGGGGAAGATGAGAAGTGAAGGTGGGCTCATCTGGTAACCAGTATCTGACAGTGGAGAGAATAAGTGAAAACAGTACGATATCAGGATCCAGTCACATTTTCATCATCAGTGTGTAAAAAAAAAAAAGAATACTGTGTAACAGAGACCAGAAATTTTGAGAAAAAGGGGCATTATTAAATAAAAACACCTTGCATGACACTTAAAAGGAAACACTCTTTCTTGGCTGACTTGAATCCAAAAATAAGCCATATAAGCCATTACCCTAGACATCATCAGTGAAACAATGATGGCACACCGCACTATATCTGCTTAAGAAATCACAAATAAGCTCAAATCTAGACAATGTAATTCACAAAATGTCATAATAATAAATATACTATATATTATACTATCGGTCAAAGCAGACAACAAATAGAAATGTTGGTGTGTCCCAATAACGAAAGATGATAGACTAATGAAGAAGACATTTACACAGCATTTGTTATCCTGTCACTGATACATTAGAGAGCTATTAAAAATTTGAAAAGCATGCAGTTGTCCTGGACTGTAAGAAGGGGATGCTTTGGTTTGAGGCCATGCCATGAAAGTGCATGTGTTGTGACCTCAGGTTTTCCTGGTTCAGCCTGGTTTACAGTTCTGCTTAGGATCAAAGCAGAATCTGCTGTGCACTGCAGCCTAACTAAGCAAGAGGTCTACGCTGTGTGAGCATTTATACTTACACAGCCAAAACCAAGCAGCTGGTGGGTACGCTAAGCCACAGCGAGTGTACATCAAACAATTGCAACTGAAACAGAGAGGATGATGTTGGAGTTGGAGCGAACATCTGTGATTCAGAAGAGTGAAGACGTCTCATGAAAAGAAATTATACTGTTGTGTGCTTCTCCAGCCACTGAGACATGGACGGGACATTCTACAGATTGGACCAATCACTGCTGTTGTGGTCTGCATCAGTGAGCTGTATGTGCATGTACCTTAGGCGTTGATTCATGTGATTAAAATATGAGAAGCACAATGGGCCTTATGCACAAACAGATTTTTTCTCAAGAGTGGGAGTGGTTGGTTTAACATTAAGCATGAAACATACTGTACAGGATACAGGATACAACATATTATATACTTGTACATCCAAATGTGTACCTAGTACATAAGTAAAAGCAACCACTTTGCAATCAGTCCTGATTGACCAAAGTGGAGGAAAGTCCCAACTGCTTGAATGTACACACACAAGCACACACTCACTGTGCATACACCCCAGGGACCAAGCCTGGTTATACTGCAGAACTCAGAATGACTCAAGCCTGAAGACATTTCCTCCAACCACAAGTACAGTTGGCTGTAACTCTGGTTATATAAAGATATTTTTTCCCATCCTCTTTATGCCCCCACTTCCTCCCTCAGCCTCCATTAAACCTGCTCTCAAAACACACAAACGAATGAGAGAGGGACAAGGTGAAAATGGAGAGGAGGTATAAAGAGAGCTTTAACTAGAAGGGAAGCAGATAGACACACATGGACATGTGAAAGACTTGCATGTATCTCATTGGACTTATGTACTGTAAAAGTTGTCCTGCTAAGAGACCCTCTAACAATCCACGCGTTAAGCATCACTGGATCATTTTTTTTGTTTTGCTCCATGGGATCCTCTAAGAACACTGATGTCATATTTCAAAGGAATGGAGTGGTGAGTGGGCAGAGATTTTGTACTGCTTGATATCTTATCTCAGACTTAACCTGCTCTGGGGCTGGTTGGCTGTTGAGCATAAGTTACTATGGTGATTCACTCTGATGTGAGTTGAAAGAGCTTCGTAGGACCAGAAACCCTAACTTAGCATGAAGTTACCCCGATAAACGCAAATCCTGTTTCGTAGCGGAGACCCCTGCTCTTAGTAATGCTGCTATAGGACTAGATTGTTGGGGGACACACTATACATGGAGCTTCTCTCTTCTCTGCTTCCTCTTTATCACATTAGCGTCTCATCAATACATGTTACTGACTTGACATCGTCCCTGGAATCCTTGTGCTTTATTGTTTGCAGATCAATGATCGCTGCTGCAGCTGCATCACGGATCATGATGGTGGATCTCAGATTATGACGGTGGATCATGAATCAGAGATTGTGATGGTGGATTGTGATGGAGGCTGATTGTGAACATTAGTGGATGATTGTGATCGTGGTAGCAGCTAATCCTGGACTATGATGACAACAAGACTGCTAGATATACAATATACCTACTCACATGTTCAATACCTACTGGGGATTAACTGTTCCGTTTCCATTGCCACTGCTGCCCCCTTCAACTCTATCAGGCATTTTCTTATGTATAAATACTTTTAACATTTACACAACTTTCCTTTATGTTAAAAACTGTTTCTTCTAATCAATGTTGAGGCCATGCCATGAAAGTGCATGTGTTGTGACCTCAGGTTTTCCTGGTTCAGCCTGGTTTACAGTTCTGCTTAGGATCAAAGCAGAATCTGCTGTGCACTGCAGCCTAACTAAGCAAGAGGTCTACGCTGTGTGAGCATTTATACTTACACAGCCAAAACCAAGCAGCTGGTGGGTACGCTAAGCCACAGCGAGTGTACATCAAACAACTGCAACTGAAACAGAGAGGATGATGTTGGAGTTGGAGCGAACATCTGTTATTCAGACGAGTGAAGACATCTCATGACAAGAAATGATACTGTTGTGTGCTTCTCCAGCCACTGAGACATGGACGGGACATTCTACAGATTGGACCAATCACTGCTGTTGTGGTCTGCATCAGTGAGCTGTATGTGCATGTACCTTAGGCGTTGATTCACTGAAGAAATATGAGAAGCACAATAGGCCTTATGCACAAACAGATTTTTTCTCAAGAGTGGGAGTGGTTGGTTTAACATTAAGCATGAAACATACTGTACAGGATACAGGATACAATATACAACATATTATATGCTTGTACGTCAATGTTGGTACTTTGACCTCTGACCACTGAAATGTAACCTGTTGTGCCAGATGTCATGAAATTCCTTGTGGGCAGTCCTGATATATCACATTCAAAGGAACGTGAGGTTGGGTTACCTTCACCTTTAACCCCCAGGTACAAAAATTGAATTGGTTCATCTTTGAGTCCAAGTGACCATTGTTTACACTGTTACCCCTCTTAAGCAACATATTAAGAAAAGCACCTACCAATCTCTTTGAAAATGCTATCAGCTTTCAGTCATGATTCAGAGAATATCATACTAAAGAAACAACAAAACAACACAGGATTTATACAATGGACTTGTCTCTATACTCCATACAGATCCATGTTGGATCTTAGTGCTGCATTTACCACCATAAACCACAAGATTCTGTTCCAGAGACTGGAACAACACATATGTTTGCATGTAATGCAGATGATACCCAGATGTACTTATCTAGGAAGCCAGGTGAATCTAACCATTTAGAAAAACTTCTACCTGACCATATAGGTATCTATCATTGCATTAGCTTGGCCCCCAGCTCTACTGTTAGGAACCTTGGAGTTATGTATGACCAGAACAATTGTGTGTGGGAGGGCCTTTGTCCACTTGTGCAATATTGTGAAAATCAGAAACATCTTGTCTCAAGGATGCTAAGAAACTACTCCTTGAATTTATTACATTGACAAAAGAAATCATGTTTTGCATTGGGTCCCTGTAAAATTCAAAACAGCTTAAAAAAATCCTTGGTCATGGTCAGACACCATTTATTTTAAAGAGAGCATGGTACCTGATTGCCCCTCTAGAACACTTAATTTTGGTTCCATTAGTCTCCAATAGCCTCCTCACCTGTGGAGCCAAACACTCCATCTTAAGAGTAGGCTTAATATGTTCATCTTTGATAAAGCTTATAGTTAAAACTTCATAGGGCTTGCTTCCAGCCATTATGTCTTCAGCTGTACACATTCATATCCTATGGATGCATGTTACTACCTTCTTCTCTCAACTGTGCTTTCAGGTCATTCTCCTCTCACTCCCTGACACCTTCTGCTTCTGGAGCTGCCAAGACTGGATCAGTGACTGGAGCACCTACTGCCCCTTGAGCCTGCATAACACCTTCGGCTACAATTATAACTAGTCTTGGTATTAGTCTTGTTAGCCCAACATCTTTATGTGGAGCTTGCATTATTCTATCTTCTCTTTCCTCCTGAAGTGAACATTTCTCAAGACATGTTTTTCCACTGTTGCATCATTCAACTGCCTGCAACATGCTGGTTTGAACAGTTTTTTTCAGTTTTGTATTTATTTATTTATATATTTTTGGATCAGTACAAAATTAGACACATGTAAGCAATGTTTATCAGCTTTGTAATAGCACTGTGCAATTGTGTTACTTTCCAGGACATTACATTGTATGTCATGTGGGACGTTGATGCAAAAAAGCAACTGATTCTCTCACTGACACTGATGTCTAAGATGTTTAGACTTTATCCCTAAGAAAAACAAACACAAGAAGTATTGACAGTTGGCAGTCTTAGTGATCATGTTGATCTGATTATTCCTTGACAGAGATTCAGTAAGTGGGGCTGATTTTATGCCTCATACATTGATATAACAGAGGAAGTCTGATTGTCATTCACAGGAAGCATGTAGAGCCAAATGTATGGCAAGAATTAGGCTGGAAAAAAGTGCTGTAGTGGTGGAAACAGAGCAGATTGAAAAGCAATGAATACAATGTGGAGCTGGAAATTGTTAAATGTTCTTTTTTGGATGGTGTTTTATTAGGTACAAGGCCAGAGCCCTGGAAATCTGCTCCCTTTTAATGTCCGATGGAATTTCCCTTGCTCTGGAAAGTCCCACTTACATCTGACAGTTTTGGGAGTGTGTGTGTGTGTATACTCAATTTTCTTACCTCTTTAGGATCTTTTCCAACATAAATACTGAGGACCAAAGCCCGATTCGAATGAGTCAAAACAATATGGTCCTGGTTAGGGGTAAAATGTGAATTGTGGTTAGGTTAAGGTTAGAGCTCGGCATGAATTGGTCTGGGTCCAGGATAGGGATAAGTGGTCAGGATGAGCATAATGAATGAGAGTCAACACAATGTCCTAAAAAGGATAATTGCTTAAACACGTGTGTGTGTGTGTGTGTGTGTGTGTGTGTGTGTGTGTGTGAGAGTGAGTCCGCACATGTAAAATTTCCCAAAGCCATTACTGCTGCGTAGATGACCATTATAGACATTTCATTGAGAAGAAACACTGATTACATCTACTTCTGTACCATCTGTATGTGGAAAACAATCTTTTCAACCATTCATCTCATCTGCCTCACACTTGGTATGTCTATTGTTAATTTCCCTAAGAAGTGTAGTGCCAAATTTGGGGCAATTTAGATGCACAAAACATTTAATATTAATACAAATTTAATAAACAGACGAGCAGCAGTGGTCACCAACCTTTTCAAGCCCAAGATCACTTTTTAATTTGTGATCGACAGGTTGGTGACCACTGGCATAGGGTGTGTGGCAGGCATTTTCTACCAGAGGAAAAGATCGAAACTCAGATTGTACTTCATTGTCTTAGAAAAGCTTGCCAGTGTTAACCATGCTATTTACAGACACTAAAAAACTAGAGAGAACTCTATATACTAAATATAAATGCTCAATACTATTTACAATACATCCAAAACCAGTGAAAAAAATATTGAATTCACAAGAAAACACTGTGTGGAGATTAAGTTGGACACAAGAGTAATAGTATAGTGTTGACAGGAAGTGAACTGACAGGGCAGTGCAGAGACCGGAAGTACCTCACACTACATTTTGATGATTTTATTATTTTTATTTTACCTTTCATAAAAAATATTGACTGTAAAATCTTCATGGCAGATAAACCAGGTAGGATGAACACAAAGTTTTAAAGTTAAAGCCTAACATTTAGCTGGAGTTTGATTTGATCGAATTGTGCCGCTTCATCATCTTCACACAGGCTGGCCCCACCCCCACTCACTCACACACCGACACAAGGACGAGGCGGGAAATGTCGACCAGTTGTGACAAAAAGTGTGAATATAGGTTTTCTGTGATGGACCACTATAAACGATGGGTTGTACCATGCCAGCGTCTTTGAATATTCTGGGTTTTGAAATTCCAACATTTGGAACAGAAAAGAGAAGAACACTAAAGAACATGTTGGACTTGACTTCACATAAAAATACAGATACAACAAAAATAATCTGTTCCACGGATCTTCATCAACTAACAGCTCAGGAAAGTAAACAGAAAGAGAAGTGCCTTTGCTGCTTCAATAACAACAGTGTTCCTATATACAATATGTATAGGGCAGTCACTCTCTATGGTCAAGTCACTCACTCACTCACTCACTCACTCACTCAGGCATACACCAGCCAGCAGCTCCAGGAAAACTCCAAAGGGAATAAACAATCCACCAGATGATTTCCTCCGGACTCCAACTTTAGAGACTAGGCGTCGTCTCCCGAGCGGCAACAACGCACTTTTGTAAAGGTAAAACAGACGAACCTCTCCGACCTCCACACTCTGAAGCTACTGGTCACTGCTGTGTGTTTGTTTAGATTACGCAAGGTTGTGGTCCTGGGGTTGTGAATGGATTGGAGGGTGAATAGACTTGTATTAGACAGACATGCAACAGGCCTCAGCTGCTCCGGCAGCATAGGAGGTTGGGCAGGGAGACGTGAAGCAGTTCCGTCTTCGCATATCAGTGGATAGAAACCATGGATGTCTAGACAGCAATTTCGGGTTTTGGTTTCAGAATTGTTACAGCCCTCATGATTGTGTTATAATATTATCACTATAACAGTGGTTTAAAATGGTTTCACAATAATGACAATAGTGTCATTTATGAATTTAAGAAAAAAAGGAAAAACTGACAAAGAATAAAACACTATAATCAATTCTACTGACCCGTCGACCCAACTATCATACATATGCTCCTCCCATCCTTCCCATTGGATTAAGGGCCTAAACTTAAAGCACAGTGGATCCGACTCTTTAACTAAATTCTAGAACATATATGCTCTCCTGTCTGTTATCATAAATACTTGATATGTTACGCTAAGTTACAAAGCTAAAAGGCAAATATGTCCATCTAGCCAAAACTAAGGCAGATTAATACAACAGTTCCGGAAGTCTAACTTGATTTTGTGTATCAGCGGTTTAAGAGAAGTGCTGATTAAATGTATGGGTATTTTAGATGCTCTTATTTGTGGTGCTGTTGAATTGTTTTGCATTATATAGAGAGATGATTAAAATAGTTTATATTTCCCCATTTATATTAATGAGCACAGTTGTCACTCGCCAGCTAACTTTGAATTACTCCAATTTGGAATGGAATTGGGTCCTAGACCACTTAGCAGACTTCTAACCCTGAAGAGGTAGAACCATTCTGTGTTTGGCACAGAATTGTGTAGAGGCCACAATACAGCTTAATGTGTTAAACAAAAAAAGCTTATTTGACCATAAGCTTTGCTAAGATCATTTGCTAATGTCCACAATGTGCAAAATAGTATATTGAAGAGAACTTGTTCAGTTTTAACTTTTGACTAACAAAACAAACTAAACTTAAACATTTACGGGGGTTACACATTTCTATCATAAATTAGAAAGATTGGTTGGCTGCCGCAAACATTTCCCCACAAAGGGTAAGGCTTAGTGGACACTGGCTATTCCTCAATAACTCGCCCACTCAATTTATTCAACCATCATAAATCTTATTACATAACTTCAGTCTCTGATCTGCATGGAACATTTGTCAGAAAGTATCAACTTTTCAAGTAATACCAGCTTAATTAGTACTACCTGAGATGTCTCAGTACATCAAAAATGACCAAAAAAAGGTTTTATCACATTATTCAGGAAACACACTGTTTATTGCTTTAGATGGAGAGATGACAAGGCCTGCTAGAAAACTTCCTGTTTTTCTTTATGAAAGAAACTGTACATGGAGCCAATGCAATTCTCTCAATGCTATTAAAATTCCTGTATTTTCCACTCCAGCTCAACTATAACATCTCTTGCTATAATACTAAAGGGAATCAGAGCTCTGGCTATTTTAAGACTAAGTAAAAAAGATCTACTCCACAGAGATCTTGGCCTTCTCTCATTTTACAGCCAGACTACACATTTCTTTTCAGATCTGGCAAGACAGTCGTAGGACTCACAAAATGTATTCTTAAAAGAGGAGGCTGAAATGTCAGGATAACTGCTAGCTTCATATCCAAGTAAAACTCTATATATGTAATAGTGCTGAAATAAAATTCAAAGGGGTTGTTTGATCAGGAAAACATATTTCCTCCTGCCCATATACAGAGCAGCTTTTTATTGTTGGAGAACATTAAAGGGAAATTTCACGCCAAAATGAGGATCACTCATTATCACTCATTATCTTGGAGTTTCAGGGTAAACAGTGTTGCAAACAAATCCAATATAATTGTAGTCAATGCTGACCACTTCTTCAAATGTAAAAAAACAACAGAAAAAAAACTTTCCCATGGTGTCATCCAAGTGTCCATAAGCCCAGACATTCAAATTTGTTTTGAAACAAAGTCAATTACATCGCGTTTTGGCCTAAATGTCTGGAGGATAACAGCGGGCTTTTAGGCTAAAACCATGGTCTAAAAAGAATAGTTTTTCAACATAGTTCATCTTTCAGAACCACAATGACCCAAAGCACACAATCAAGAAAACACTGGAGTAGCTACATGACAGTCACCAAGGGGGCAAGCCAAAGCCCAGATTTAGATCCCAGAGAACATCTATGGAGAACTGAGGAGGCAGTTCACAGAGGCTTTCCAGAGCTTGCGAGGATCTGACGTAAAGCTGATAGAGACTTACTCAAGAGGCTTACTTAGAAAGCTTTTATTGCTGCCAAATGAGCTGTAATAATAACTACTGAATCTGGAAGAGATGTCAGTTTTAGTTTTTTAAGAAAACCGCTACATTTTCCAGACCATGTTTCTTCTTTGTCTTCATACATGGGTTTATTGAAAGAAAATAGCAATCTTATCAATCACAACGTGAGTCTTCAATACAACAAAGTAAGCACAAATTGAACAGGTCTGAATACTTTGTAGAGCCACTACATGTCCTTAAGATACAGCTCACTTAGGGATTTGGTTGTTATTGTGAGCACACACTATCACAGAGGGACAATTGCTGATCGTCATCTCTGTCCTGAGGAATCTGCACTGTGACTTGACATCTGCATCTGTGTTCCCTGCCCAGACATTGTTACACTGATCCAAAATACCCCTAGACACTACAAAGATATTTATTGTTACAGCTCTTAGTTATAAATCACATTAAATTCAAATATGAGCTAACATTCACCCCATTACATAAATGTGTTGTTCCAAGCCCATAAATTCATAGTCGCATGGAACATGTTACATTTCTGTAACCCCAAAGACATGACTTCAGTCTGATTTGAATGTCATCACAGAAAAGGCTTGTCCTGTTTCTTAGGGGCACTGTAATGAAATTGTAATTTCATTATCATCTCTTGTGCATAAAGAAAATTAGATCAGTGTACAAAAACACACAATCCTGTGAAGCAGCCACATTTGAGTTGTTAGAGACTTAGGCCAGATCCCATTTCACCACTTAACCCTAGTCCTTAGCCCTTCCCCTTCATTTTGTGTGTTCATGTGTAGGCGTAGGCTGTCCCAATACCTGTTGAGATGAAGGGGTAGGGCAAAGTGTTAGGGCTTTATAGCCCTCATAATGAAGATTTTCAGATCCAAACTGGAAAGCAGTGAGAGAGGCCTGCAAATGTAGCAAATTCTCCATTAATACCTATTAAAAAAAATAATATAATGATTGTAATATCTTTGTTTAATATTGTTTGAATGTATTATAGTTATTTTTTTCATAACCTTAAAAAAAAAAGAAGCTAGGATTAACAGGCTAGCGTTAGCACGATAGTGATCTTTTTTTGCATGATAATCGTGTATCTTTGAAGATACACAATACACTTGAATTAACCAGCATATAGCAGCAATGTAACTGAACTTAACTGCTCCTCTAATAACAAAGCATTTTGATTTGTATGTGAAATAATGTAGATCATCCAAGCTTTTCAATTTCAAATGTCATTTATTCACCTGCATTAGGATATATGCTATTAGGATATTATAGATTTGTCACTTTAGTAGCTGCAAACAATAGCATTGGTTTATTTAAAATCTCAACAATGTTCTTACAATGACAATCCCCAGCAAAACCTTTTCTTGCATCTATTTACACCCACGACTACTGAAGATGTGTCAAGTTCCCAGAACGACTGCTGATGACGTAACCACTTCTTGAAGGGATGCCCCAATTCATAGGGGAAGGTTTCAACCACTAGCCCTTGTGACTCCAGGGGGCAAGGGGCAAGATAACCCTTGAAAACAAGGTATAGGGGTAGGGAGAAGAGGTGAAATGAGATTGGGCCTTAAGCAGCAAGCCAGTAAATTTAGCCTATCAAAATACTTCTGATATTATAAGTGGATCCACAGGGTCCATTACAGTGGTAAGAAGCAGGAACAAGAGCAACTCATTCTTTTAATTACAAATACATTGTAAAAGTTATCTCGAAATGTCAACTTACCAGATAAGGACTATAGTTATTATACTGCTTATGTGTATAATGTGAACACTGGGAATAGTCACACTGATGTGTGAAGTCTAAATTATTTGGAAGAATAAAGTCTTAACACTAATAATGTTAATGTATTTTGCAAATTCACATTTATCACAGAATTGTGACACAGTTAAGACCAACAGTTTACACTGAGTGACTAACATGTGCCCTCTTATGAGCCACGCATCATACAACCATTGCAACCTGACTTACAGTGGACCTTGCTGTATACGGCTTTGTCCATAGCTACAATGGAACATTACGAAAGGAAGACTAAAATGAATTTATCTGACAGGAGTCATACTTAACCGGCATAAAAATGATGAAGATATTTACACTGTCAAAGCAACTGAATTGGACTGCAGTTGATTTTTCTTGATGTACTTAATTTATCAATATCAACACTGTGATACCAAACGTACCAAATTCATTTCAGTGTCCTCCACTCTGACACAGATATTTATTTTCCTGATAATCTGGTTGTTCTGTCGGCTTATTTGTAAAACCTGTCAACAGTACTATAGACATCATTTCAGGTGAGATTACATGACAAACACAGAGCTGTGTGCAAAACTTATCTTTGAAACACTGATTCTAGCTCAGTGTGACTCAATCTATGTCTGTTACAGCTTTTGTTCCTCTTGGCTCTTTGTCTTTAGAGTTTGAGGCAGTAAAAAGGAGAAAACATCCATTTTCCCTCCTCACTTATGCCACCTATTGGCTATGTGAGTGCTACCAGCATGCTGACTGTACCACATTGCTCAGACAAATGATGGCAGACAGCCAGCAGTACTCATACTGAACAATAGAGAAGAAGGAGTGAGAGGGAGCCATGGAGATGCTTATTATGGCTGATGAGGTCAGCCAGGCCCTGGATCAGTGCCTAAGACCGGGTTACTGCAGTACAGAGGTAAAACAGTAGAGGTGTGGCGGATATACTATAGGTTAGCACTTAAACACAAGAGGGTTGTGCTGCCATGCTCTACACCTGCCGAGAGTCAGCAGCCAGAGGAAGACACCCTCCACGTTTGCCCTTTTTGCTACACTCACGCATGCACACAAACTTTCTCTATGTCGGGTGTCTATGTAGGCCATCGACTTTCTAACTTTACACATTCAGAGCTGACCCACCTGCAGCCTGATTCTATGAGTTTTCCTCAACTGATAAACACATGGCTTACACAGGAGGACTTTGTCATGGACAAGACTATCACCGCTGTCAGGTATTCTGTCAGAATCAAATCATCTTTGTTGAATTGAAATGAACCTGTAATTGTTATAAAGTGATAAACTATCCTTCTGTTGGTTGGAGACATGGAAAGTCTGGAAAAGTAAAACCCAGTCTGGGTCCTTTAGGAATGATGATGGTTTTTATTTCATCCTCTTAAGTAGGCCTGTCGCAATATTTTAGTGTTCTCATTTTATAAAATTTTTGGCAAATTTCTCTCAAAATATGATTAACTACTACGGTTGTAAGGATAGACAATGGTCTCTGTGAAAGTGAGAGCCCATTCTACGATACATTCATCCTTTATAGACAGGGAGTCTTTATAACGCCTTTGTCTCCTGTCTCCTCTGCTCTGTTTGTGTCAGCAGAGTGGGGAGTGTGTGTGTCTGACATTTGGCGAGAGGCAAGGTCCACACCCTGCACAGTGTATCACAGGTCTCACATACACTACAATCTATGGTCTCCAATAAACTTAACCCCAGTCTTAATGTCTTAGGACTGTGGGAGGAAACCTGGAGGAAACATATGCAGACACAGGGCCCTCACCAAACTGGGATTCAAAACCAAGAACCTTCTTGCAGTGCCACAAAGTAAATGTTCATGTCTTAAATTATTATAATAATTCATAGTTATACCATTCAATTGATTATTTAATTCATGAGACACAAAAACATACACACACCCCACTTGCTGACACAGAAACCGAGCAGAGGGACATCTCACCGTCTGTCTGTATGATTCTCCTGTTTTTTTTTTTGTAAATATAACAATTTCAATGTAAAAAGACAATCAATGAAAGAGAGTTGAAGAGAGGTGTTTTGCACAGCACAGTGTGTGGAAATAATTAACTAACAATATTAATGTTGGAGTCTGAAGTAGATACTGCATCACAAAGGTCACAGGCACAGGAGGATTATTTTCTTGACATTATAAAATGTGTATACGTGTGTTATAATTTGTTTAACTTTTAAACATCATGACACCTTGACTCCACTTAAGTATCTGTCTACATCTGAAAATGCCATTCTAGTATTTTACGAGTATAGCAATCATGAAGTTGCTTTCATGTACATACACTGCTCAAAAAAATTAAGGGAACACATCAAACTTGATGAACAAGTTATTTAAGTCAGAAATCTTTACTGAACATTGTATAATTTGTTGAGAACAAAATGACAATGGTCATGGAAACCAAAATCATCAACCCATTGAGGGTTAGATTCAAGACCATACCGAAAAATCAAAGGAAAAAAATGGGAATCACAGGGTGATCCAACTTGCGTGAATTTCATCACGGCAACTCATAATGTGACTCAGTACTGTGTATGGCCTTCCGACAATGTCTGGGCATGCTCCTGATGAGTTGGCGGATGGTGTCCTGGGGGAACTCCTTCCAGACCTGGATCAGGGCATCAGTGAGCTCCTGTACAGTCTGTGGTGTTACTTGGCAGCATCGGATGCACCGATACATAATGTCCCATAGGTGCTCAATTGGATTTAGGTCAGGGGAACGAGAGGGCCAGTCAATGGCATCAATGCCTTTGTCATCCAGAAACTACCTACACACTGACCCACTGCCAAACCGGTCATGCTGGATGATGTTACAGCAGCATAACGATCACTACAGCTTCTCCAGACTCTTTCACGCCTGTCACATGTGCTCAGATCTCATATGTGAAGAGAACGGGGCGCCAATGGCGGAGCGGCCAATTCTGGTGTTCTCTGGCAAATGCCAGTCGAGTTGCACAGTGCTGGGCTGTGAGCACAGGTCCCACTAGAGGTCACCGGCCCCCCCCGAGCGACCCTCATGGGGTCTGTTTCTGACAGTTTGGTCAGAAACATGCACACCTGTAGCCTTCTGCAGGTTCCCTTATTTGTTTTTAATAGTTCTTTAAAAGTGTGAAACAGGGATGTCAACGTATGTTAACCAGTATAATATTATTATTAATATAAAATATTAACCAATCAAACAGTATTGACTACAACACAGCAGTATGACACATTTTAAGATCATGATCTTGTCAGACAAAATGGACCTAAAACTAAATCTGACAAGTATCATATGAGTGATTACAAAAAAACATTACATGCGACTGTGTCCCTTTCCTAATTTTACAGCTATGTGGAAATCAACTGTGATTTGGCAAGTTAATGATTTTGTTTTCCAGAAGCTCAGTTTTCCAGGTCCAGACTGATTGGACTAAATTCCACAGGCTCAGTCTCACCAGTGTAGATCAGCTTTTCCATAAAATACATGCAAACATCATAAAAATATATTTTCCCTTTACACTTGTTTCAACTCAAACACACTCAGAGGCAGAGCTTTTAATGACATACACATTAAGCCTATGGACCACATGAGAGGATCTAACCTGTTGTTACATTTATAACGAGGCCTATAGGTGAAAAATTAAACATACTAGTGTTTAGAGTTTAAATGAAGACAAATAACTCATCCATGCCTTTCCATCGCCCATCCTCGTCTTGCCAATCACATCATTTAATCATCATAAATGACCTGAGACAACATTTCAGGGGAAAACGCAAAATAAGAAAAATCTAGATCAGCAAGAGTGAGACAGACGATTGTAAGGAGACGTAGACATAGAGAGAGGGAGATAACGAAGAGAAGAGCAGTGAAGGAGAAAAAAAAAGGAGACAAGAGGAGGCGACTTGAGGGAGGATGTGGTCAATAAATTTCCGAGGGGAGAGCAGAGGACTGATGAGGTGGAGAATGCTTCATGGCTGTGGGATCCCAGCAGGGCTCGGCTGGGACTGGAAACTGTGTCAAGGACGACTGAGAAAGAGACCGATGAGTCAGGAGCATCAAAAAACTCTTAGTTCTGCACGCGCACACACACTTTTGTAATTCTATCTAATGCTGCTTTCAGACATGCACGGTTTCTCCTCCGAAGGTGCATGTGTGAACGCAAATATTCCAGTGAGACGATCTGCAATTTCTACAGACTTTATCTGCCTGGATTCCTTGTATAAACTCCATAGAAATCCAGGAGATGTCAATGTGTGAACACAGCAGGGATCCCATGCTGGATCCTTGCAAGCGAGTGGGGGGGGGGGGGGGGGTTGTTGACGCTTTTAACACGTGACATGCGCAGAAATGAAAAAAAACTAAAAGAGAACAAACATCTCCCGGTGAAAAAGCAGGGACACAGACATGGAAGTAACAGACGAAAATGTCAAGAGAGTTTGTGGTGATAAGAGCTGACGGGGTGCTCTCTGTACAAAATCACGTGAACTCTATACAGCAGAGTTAATACGTCTCTTCCTGCTTCTTACTGCTGCACCCAGCTGCTCCACCTCTCGCCTGAATAACACAGAGGATTTTGTTGCCGTCTGTGCAAAGAATCTCTTGCTGTGATGTGCATGTGGGAAAGACAGACATTGGGTAAACTCCGTAGCCAATGGCGGTGGCACTGTGCATGCAACATGACAATAAAACTAATCTTAATCTTAATTCTCTGGATTTTACATGAAGGTCTTGTCTGAAAACAGCTTTAGTGAGTACAGTCATTGACATAATGGATTCCCTAGCCCATTAACCATCCAAACTAAATGACTAACGCTTACCCGAAAACCAAGCCTAACCCTCAAACAGCCCATTGAAAAAGTAGGGTCTATGCTTAAAATGGTCCTCACAAAGATATAAGTACAGGAACACACAGTTGGTTTAATTGCGTAAGGACACATTTTTAAAAAATGAATTCCTGAATACCTTCCTTTAAAGGCCAACCCTGATTCTAAGGTATAATTTATCAATATTGTGTCATGAGCTTATATGTTTAAGGGAGCCCTCAACTCACATTGTCTCTTGATGAAACCATTTGAAAAGTGGTCCTTCAATCGAGAGTTGTTTCCGATGTAAAAAATGAACTGTGAAGCTCTAAGTTAGTCTTATTTTGTATTTAAACAGGTATAAGATAAAACATCAATAATATCATTTGTTGGTATTTGAACGTATTTTCATTTTAGATGGAGGAGAATGTTCCCCTTCTATCAGTCTCTATATACGTTAAGCAAACACATGTTGGTTCTACAGTATCTTTGCTTAACAACAGATACTTATCTTGTCAACAAACTATAGTCTCTGGTGAACAGCACTATGATGCATCATTTGAGCATAAGTGGTACAGCAAAACAAAGTTTAATAATATTTCAAGTAAAGGACTAAAAATAAACAAATGTAATCTTGAAATGCAGAAGAGCAAAGCTCCTCTTTGCATTGATGGAGTACAGAGCACTGTAAAATAGGTTTACAGAGACGATTAAGTGACTGAAGTGGAACACTACAAGAGACAGTGTCATTATTCATGATCTGATCTGCTGTGCACTGAGATGAACCCAGCTAGCCTTTGCCGTCACCCTGGTGTGGTTGACATCATTGAAATTATTCAGTTGGTGTATTCTTTTAAGGATCTGGGTCGCTAGTCACCACTGGCATGCCGGGAGAAGCCTAATGCAGAACAAATGTTTTCATAGAGTCGTCCAGTGTTGACTCAGCATCATTCATCTCGCTCAGACTTTTTTCAGTCCTTTTCCTTTTTCTTTCACCCTGAGGACTGACTTGGATGACTCTGGTTGAGGCTGTGTCTCTTCAGACAGCTGCTTTGCATTAGATACTGATGAAGAGAGTTTGATCCTGCCCACATCTTTAACCCCTGTGACAAACAATTGGCCCTACTAAGCTCATCATCAAACACCACTGAGTTGCCTGTGTATTTTCCCTCTGCAGCAATCACAGATAAATCCCCCAGCTGGGGGTATGATACTAATTGAAAACACTGAACAGACCTAACCAAAGGACTTTTGTTAAGGCACTCAGAGAGTTTCCATGGTTCTTTACTTGTTCGTCCAAATACAAGCCAGTCTGTCTCTTATTGGGCAATTTTAGATCAGCTGTTAAAAGATCTGCTGATCTACCAAGTTTTTATTAATATCAGCAAAGAGACAGTTTTGAATTTAAGAGGGAAAAAAATCACTAATAGCCACATCAAATCTAGTCTACAAGCTCTTCAACTTTAGAAATTGTTCTTATTGTCCCAATGCCCTCTGTAGAGCAACCATAGCCCACATGTATTATACAATATATGCACATCAGTATGCAGTAGTATACCTGAACGTTACCTCTAAACTGTGGTTGCTGTTATGAGAGCCTTCATTCTTCTGATTTCTGTATGTCCAGGGTGTACGGACATGAAATTCGCTCTTCTGTCCATTTGTCAAAATGGAGATGCAGTAATTATACCAACAGTCCTGCTGCAGACCTGCAGCCGACCCGCTGCCAGTGTGAACAGCCAGCCATGACACGCAGCAGAACCGTGGTGCAGCCGTTCTGTACCGCATCCTCAGCCAGTGTGGCCCTGGCTTCATGGTAGCCTCTCTGGCATTACATCCGTATTGAGTCAAATAAGCCAATTGAAATTATCATATCATGCTACCGTAAGAGATCCTTAACTTAAATCCACACAATGGAAGAAGTGCCTTCGGCTACACTCAGGCTCTCCCGACAAGTGGGAAGGATAATTTTAGAGAAAGTAAGGTAAAGTAGATGGAAAAACAACCACAGAAGCCGAAGAACCATATAATCTAACAAAGTACAGTTAAAGGAGTTTATGATGCATGTTTTATTTGTTGTGACAAAGATGAAACCTAACATAATACAAAGACTGAAAAGCATTAGAGGAAAAAATGCATACCCTGCATGCACACTGCATATGGGCTATATACACTACTATATCTGGCCAGAGTTTCATAGAAATTTTCACACAACAAAAAGATCGATAACTTTGTGTTTTGTTCAGTTGCTTTTGGGAACATTCTGCTGTCTGTATCACTCGCTTTTTCTCTGACACACAAACACACCGATCATCCACAGCACCAGGGCATATAACACCAGTTCATCAAAACATCTATAAAGTTTCCAATTGTCCTGTGCAGGCAGGATTCTTGAGATACCCCTCTTTGGTTTCTTCGCTGGCTCTGCCATGATGAACATACTGAAAATAATGATCTGTTCCTGAATGGTTAACCAGTGTTGCAGAAGGCAATCCTAGGCATTCTGGGAGAGCTGTGACAATGACAGAGATGGCGTTATCACTATTTTAAGTGTGTGTAGAACAAAAAATCCTTTATTTTAAGGTACATTAAACTACACTGTGCTGCTTTAAGGTAATGAGACTAGAGGCAATGTTCTGTAACCTATTTTAGATTAAACAGTTATTCCCCAAAAGTTTGCATTTCTGATTGCAAAAAAAGGGTGACATTGAAAATAAAATCAGATTATTTTACAACATCATGTCTCTTGACACTTAAAAGTACTCTTTTTTTATGCAGAGTATAATATATGTAGCGGAAAGCAAAGTATTTGCTTTGTCACCTGATTACACTCAAATTGATGCAACTATATTCAAACTATTGATTACATTTTGACTATGAATCCAGTGTGTTGTGGTAGTATATGTTGTTTTGTATAGTTTCCACCACTTCCTGCTAAATGCTCCACCGTATTCACCAATATCTTCTTAAGATTCAAAAAGAATTTCTAAGAAAAGTCATCAGAAAACTGTCAAAGGCATATGCCAGTTAATCCCAATTAGCATAGGTGAGAAAGCAGGGCCATGTGGACTCAGAGAAATCATAAACTGAAATAAAAATGTAAGAACTTCAAAAAGTCGGTGGCACACCTGACTCAGAGTCCGAAGTAAATGAGTCAATACATGGGGTGCAGTCACACATTCAGTGAAAGCTTCTTTCGGCTGGAAGTTGCACAGTTGAAATAAAAAAATAGTTTGTTCTCAAATCTGAAGTAAGAAAAAAATATTGTCAAACATAGAGGTGAAAAGGGAAGGGGAAAGGTTTGACAGAGTTATATGATCTGGACCAGTGAATCATCAGAAACACAGCACTGCAGGTGAACCCTCAGCTGTGGAAACCTGTCTCAAATCTGAAGTCTGTCTATTTTAAGATAAAAATGATAAAATATTATGGCAATTTCAATTATACAACTGCAGAATAAAAGAACATAGTAACTGAGATTTTACACAAATAAGTCAGTAGTCAAGTGTGCGTAAGAGTGCTCTTGAATGTGCGTAGCTTCTGTCTCAAATTCCAGTAAAGAAAACATTGATGAATGTCAGAATCTTCTTAAAATCTGTATAAGCAGGTTTTAAGAAGACATTTCTTCTTAATAGGGATTGGGTCCTGAGTCCCATCATGTGTAGTAGTTTAGTGTCATCTGGTGGTAGTATCAAAAAAGACACCAGCGTAGACAAGACCGCATGACAGTATCCCAAAGATCCAATGAAATGATGTTCAACAAAACACTAAGCTACAGACAAAAGCTTGTTATCTAAAATGCAAGGACCAAAGCAAATTCTAAGCATCAAACCCTACCTGCAGCTGCCACAGTGGATGATTGAGGCTGCATGTTGGATTCAAAGCTGAATTGTCATACAGCCAAAGCATGGTGTGAGGCCTTGTTTCCCTGAGGTGCTGTTTCTAATAGCTGGCAGGAAACAGAGGAGGGAGGGCAGCTCTACGCAGAGCATACAGCCTACAGCAGCTGCCTTTCCTTTGTCCTTCTGCCTCTGTGAATGTGTGTGTGCATGTTATCTGTTATTCATTTAAAATGGCCATGGTGGACCATAAGCACTCTCATGACACACTGACACACAAAGATAGTGCTTTGTCATGAAGTCTGCGCAATGTACTGTGGTTAAGTAGAAAATGATGTTTCCCACATCAAATGGTGCCTTGTGAGCACATTGTGAGAATGGTGTTCTCTCCCCTCAATTACTTACTCCAACCCTCAGATAATAATCAGGGTCTAATCAAGGCCAATCCTGGTGGGGTTTACACACTGGAGCTCTGCTGGCAACTTCCCCACTGCCCGCAGTCCACTACCAGAGCAGGAATGATGGCTCCCATATGGCTCAGGCACACAGAGAAAGGCAGAGTGTGATTTTGTGGGTCTGCACAGGATAGAATTGTTTCCACACTGCCTGCCACGAGTTGAACTTTCTGCTTTGTCATCAAGCTTCTCAGTGGAATGCAGTCCAGTGGAAACTATATGACTATGTCATATTTATTCCAGGGGCATATTATAATCTATCATTTGATTTTCATTTTCAACTTGAAGATGCCTAGCATATAATAGCATTTAATTAACAGAACAAACTAGAAGGTTGCTTGGAGAGCGTGTACCTAGTGCCCTATGTCGAAATGTCCCATTTTACCCAATCAGCTGAAAAGTGTATGGTTTTTTCCTTGGGTCATGTCCTACCACTCCAATAAATTTGTGCAATCATGCTGACAGACAAACAGACAAACGCAGATGGAAACAAAACCTCCTTTGTGGCAGTGCATCACATACATAAGGCGACTGTCCCATCAACTTGTGGAAAGAGGCTTTCCATATTGTTTCTTCTTAGCATACCTCTGATATCCCTCTTTTAGCATTAGCATCACAAGAGGTATCCTATATGCTTACACCTGCATCTACCTCTGCATTCAAAATGAAACTGTATTTAACATTAGCAACACATTATTAGCTGTCCGATAATGTAGTTAAGACGAAGGCCCTTAATATCGATTGCCGTTAACGTTGAAGGGATCTACACATACATGTAGATCCCTTCGAGTTTCAAGTTCTTTTTGTACATGTCTGTAATGAGGGAAATCAAGCAATAGCCATGCCACACAGACTCAGAGCAGCTTACATTAACTGCATCGGGCTTGAGTCAGGTTCCGACACAATAAAGTTATTTTCTGGTTTAACAAGTCTGAAACAACGTCTCTGAAAGTTCCATGTTATTCCACCTTGTAGTTCATCATTGTAGTATCATAACACATAGTATAACATTACATTGTGAATTTATAAGAGTCAAACAAATGTTTGGTCTAAGCCACAGATTAAATCCAACACTGTAGAACCATTGACAGATGTTTAAACTGTCCTGTGAAGGCCACTCAAAGATCAGCTCATCTGTAAGTCGAAAGTCCAAACTAAATAAGGAGCAGGGGATCTGTGATACTCAGTCGAGGGCTAATTGTCCTATAGTGCATTCTGCCCCACACCCTACTTACTGACAGATGACTGAATGTCTATATCATAATGCACACCTCTTAAATAATTCATGACAGTCTCACAGGAGCATCTTACAGCGATCAGACGTCAGTTCAACATTTCCAGCTCTCTGGATAAAGTGGCCAGGAACATTAATGTGAGCTCACATCCATACTGCACAATCAGAAACAATCAGGACATGCCACATTGTGTACATGCACACAAATACACACACTTTAGTTGATTTTAAAGGTTCAGTGTGTAAGTTTTAGGTGACAGTAATAAAAGGTAGAGAATGAGAGACACAGAACTATACAACTTCTTCAAATAATCATGTGCAATATCCGTTTATCAAACAATGATTTGCTTAATCATTCTGTCTCTTAAGTATCAAAAAGGCAAATATAGCCATATACTTTTTCCCCAGATGATAGTCTACAATTTAAATATGTTCATTCTACCTCTTTGTAAGACAAAGAAATGCAGAATATACTTATACTCATCAAGGTGGAACCAGACAATGTATGGCATTTTAGCTTAAGATGTTAATTACAACAACACATTTATTATTGAAAAAACAATTTCTTTGTTGATGTTTCAACTCTAACATGATCACTGTAATATTTGCACTACCACAAATCAGTACTACTTACATTCTAATTCTTTTATTTTACTCAGTAATATATATTTTAGTTGTGTATTTTAATATATTTTAGTTTTTATGTTGTATTTTTTTTTTTTTTTTTGCTTTTGTGGTTTTCTATCTTAACACGGACTGCACAAACACATAAGCACTTGAATTACCAAAATGCTTCTGGTTCAATCTTGTGTTTTTTCGTGCTTGGTGGTGGATCGTGATAGTGGATCATGGTGGCAGCTGAGTGTGGATTATGATTACAACTATATTGCTTTGATATGTAACATGCCTGCCCACATAAATTACCATCATTGACAGTGATTGCTGCTTCCTCCATCTGTCACACATTTTTCTTTTGTATAAATACAGTTATACATTTATAAAAGTATCATTTATGTTAGACAGTCTTTTCTCAATATGTTGTAAATATTGTTATTTTGTGGAGGCACTCTGCTACATGCAACATCTATTGCACTTCTGTCTGTCCTGGGAGAGGGATCCCTCGCATGTGGCTCTCTCTGAAGTATTTTTTTCTTCACTCATAATGAGAGCTAAGGGCAAAGGATGTCTTGTTAAGACCAATGAGAAAGCCCTGTTAGGCAAATTGTGATTTGTGAATATGGGCTATAAAAATATAATCGGATTGATTGAATGATGTGTTTTTGGCTGTGTTTTGTTTTTGGCTGGACCACAACAGCAGGACCTGTCCTATTAGGATGCTGGTCTGTGAATTAATGATAGCATTGGCTGGGTGTTGTGCTTCTCCTTTGGCGGTCGCTCTATCAAGAGGATTTGGCACCAACAGTTAATTACATCATTACATTATCAGAAAGTGAAACTTGTTTCTGTTAGCCCACACTGACACTCTCAGCTCCGGTGTCAGGTATTTGCAAGCTCGGCCTACCTGCCGACAACTAGGAATGTACAGAGCTAAAAGGGGCCAGGCAACCACTGATGTGTCTCAGTTTGTAATGAAAAATTCATGAATAGATCTTAGAAAAACAATATCATGATGTAATATGAAGACAGCTGACAGAGCAATCAACAGCAACCACAACAATGCACCATGAACTGAGGTGTGTGATTTTCAAATAAAAACTGCAAACTTATGTACAATCGTTTAGAAAAAAGCACTTCTCAGAGAAACGTGAAGGAATCTAGGGGGGTTCTGGGTTTGAGTCAAAATGTGGATCAAGATTTGAGAGGGTGTTATGCAGAAAAAAAACATGATGTGCAGGGTCCAAACACTGTTTCCAACCTCAGCCTCCGTGATCACACTGAAATCAGATCTGTCAAACTGTGATCCAAATTCTGTCCACCGAGGCAGTGAATAAGAGCCGCAGCAACCAAAGAGGGGGACCAGGGACACTTACCTAGGATGTTTCCTGCAGGCACCTCCTCCAGCTCTTCTAGCTCTCGGCCCATCAGCAGATATATGCTTTCCATAGAACAACAGGACAAATGAGGCACCTCGCACACACTGTCTGAAGCACTGCAACTCTCCGGAAGCTGGCAGAAATGACACAGAACATCATGTCAGGCGTGAACCGATGTGTGTTCACTTTTGCTGGGATTGCTAAAGATGGATATAAATACCAGGTCTAGACAGAGACCTTTTCCGAAGTCACGCTAGCATTTTCTATGCTTTGGGTCATTGGCGTGCTGAAAGGTGTAATGTCGCGAGATGGATGTTAATACTAGGTTTGACCTGCCTGACTGTCACTGAGGGGCCAAGCCAGTGCCCAGAATTAAACCAATAGAAAATCCGTGGAGAGACCTGAAGTTGATACACACACACCCTATCTGACGACATGGAGCATATCTGACAGTAAGGTCTCTAATAGGTACTGAATTAAGGATACAAATACATTTGTAAATGAGCAATTTCAATTGTTTATGTAAATGCCCTGTCCCAATTCACCCCTTAGTCCTAACAATTGGCCCAGCCCCTTTATTTTGTGTGTGGCTGTGAAGGGGTCGAGTTATCCCATTCCTCTATATGATGTATAGAGGTAGTGGCCATCTATCCCCTCTAACACCCCTTCAACCATAGGGTATTCAGTACCCCCCTAAAAACAAAGGGATAGACAGAAGACAGAAATGTTTAAACCCAGAAGAATATCTTATTTTTTAATCCAGTACAAATTAAAACCTAATTGAATCGCTGTGACCAGCGTTTCTGGAAAATTGAAAACAATCTGAGTGAGAGTAACGAGTAACATTCGTTACTCTTGTGTCTTCCCCACACATGCTCACGTTTTTAGTGCAGGGTAGAAGTTTCTATGGACGTTACATTGAAACAACCAATGTAAACATGCTGACTGACGATGTATTCATCAACAGATCAATCTGTCCCATCTGTCCAGCAGTTGTCAGATGTGTCACTGTTATAATGTTGGTTGAAAATTGTTGTTAGTCGATATTGTTTGTCACCGAGATAATGTTGGTTGGCTACTGATGACCGAGTGATGTCCCAATTCCTAGGAGAACATTTTTTAGTCCTCTCCGTTGTGTTTGAATGGGGACACACCCAGCAAAGAGCACTTCATGAAGGGTAGGGCCCAGTGAGAGGAATTGGGACAGGGAGTTAATATATCTGCAAAAATATATCAAAAAGTGTTCTCACTTTGCTATTTTGGTTTTTTGGGTGTAGATTGATGGAGAAAATGTAATTTTTACAAGTTGTCTATAATACAGAGCGTGAGAAAAGTAAGGGTCTGAATGAGTCCTGTGGTCACTGTTCAGTAAATTGTTTGTCAAATCCCTTGAGCAGTTTGTAAGGATTAAACTTGATTTGACATTATAACTGCACAAAACATGATTTGAAGGTCTTAAAATTCAAAAAGTAAGAGCCTTGTAAAGAAATGGGTGTGATGACTTTCTCTTCTATTAGCTCACCACTGTAAAAGTGAAAACACTAAGAACACATTAACAGCCCTGGAACAGCTGTAACATAAAGCAGGCCAACAGCCAATCAAATAGCTGTTTGGGACAGACAGAGTGTGATGCACAGTATTTCCTCTTAGAAAAGGTTGTTGGGAGAACAAAAGAGGAACTGCATTTTAAACATGAAGCAATAGATTATATAAAGACTGGGAGCACTGGGGTTGCGGGCTGGTTTTATTGGTTGGAACTTATTTTTATTTATTTTATTTTATTTTTTGCTGTTGCTACACAACAGGTGTTGATTTGAAAACCATAACGATAGTGGGAGGATATGCGGTGCACTGCCTGAGGAAATATTTCAATACAAGAGGCCTTTAATTAAAGTCAGATCATTTCATCAATCAAATACAATTTAAGTATTTGAAATGTTAAAAGGTACCAGAAAGCTTCCAAAGTGAATAGGTTATATAAAGGGAACCTAATATACCTTTATAAAAATAAATATATGCTTCTTTGTGAGTTCTTGTGACGCCGGAGAATAAATTAAACACACATGGTCCAGTTGCCAGAATTATATTTCCCTTGTGTTTCCCTGTAGCTCTGTTCGTTACTATGTGACATCACATTCACAGCTCTAGGTTTGCTTGTAACTGCGAACACAAAACAGATAAAACCTAAAGCACAGCATTCTCTTCCTCCCAACCAACTGCACAACCACTATCAAAAATCTATTCACTTTAAACACTGGCATATCCAACCAAATATTTCAATGGCAAAAAGTTGCAACTTTATACCAGATCTGTGCATTAAACAAGCACAGAGAAGTGGAGAGCAGGCGTTGTGTAGGTGTGGGTTTACCATTCTCAGGCCGTGGGTGGGGTCATACTTTGGTCCGAGCACAAACACTCTCTGTCCTTTCTTGACCACCCCGCTGTAGACCCTGGCAAACGCGACAAAGTTCTCCTTCTGCTCCTCTTCCTCCTCTGACTTTGAGTCTTTCAATGTCAGACTCTCCATTTTAGCTGACAGATAAACAGCACAGACACAGACAGTTAGGATTGGGCGATAAAACCATATTGATAATAATCACGGCGCTGATTAAAGATAAGATAAGATCAAACTTAATTGACCCACACACCAGGACACATTTGGTGTCACAGCAGCAGACATGTCAGAATGAGGTAGACAGGAGAATAAAGAAATATAAAAAGGCAATAGAATAAAAAATGTAATAAAATTAAATGAAAAAAATTTACATTATATACATCTCTTCACTGTAGTGGTTTGTATGAAATGTTATAAGTACATTTATAAGTACGTTATAAGTAAGTGCATTGGCACAGGATGATTGTACGAGCAAGTAAAATCTGTTATGTGCATAAGAACAAATATCTTAGAACAATGTTCTACATAGGAGGTTTTTTAGAAGAACACTGTACCTAAAGACAAATTTGCTAAATATTTCTTTTCTGGTTATCTGATTTATATCGCGATATATATCGATATCGACTGATATGAAAACAAATATTGTGATAAGATCTTTTTCCATATCGCCCAGCTCTACAGACAGTGGTCCAATGAGAGTCTATAACAAGAAGCCATCTAACGGTTTTGTTTATTTGGATGAGCGTGAATCTTGAAACTATTTCCGCTGTATTCGACATGTAGCTGGTCTGGCTGAAACCTTTAGGAGACACAAGCACTGTAAACATTCTCTCACCTGTCCACCACCACACTGTTGAATCAGAAACACTACAACTATTCTTTATTTTTAAACAGTCTATGGCACAGGTAAACTAATGAAGCTAACCCTGCTAATTGGGTGCAAGCCAGTTGCACGATAGCAACTCTATTATTATCTATCGATATTGTTATGATATGAGACATCTTAGACATTTGTTCAAGCCTGGAGGTAAATATGTAAGTGAATATTGTATAAATAAACTTTACATGGTGTTCCTCTGAGTATTTAACACTTAGACCTCAACCTGTAGCCACAACTAACTTTCAGTTAATTAATTTTTACCACAACCTGTCACTCATTGGCAATATCAATCCAAAATATTAGTTCTGGTCTTTTGTCAAGCTGTAATGAGTTTGAACAGTAGAGATGAAAAGATGTGACAATGGGAGACAGAAACAGTGAATGCAGAGAAAAGCTCACCTGTGCTGAGGCCTGCAGGTTGGCCTTCCTGTGGCACGGTCCCTGTGTGGGTGAGGTCTTTGTGGCTCTCTGTCTGATCAGCTGCCATCCTGTCAGCATGTCTCTGTCTAGCAAGCTCTCTGCGCTGGGCAAGCTCCTCCTGGGTTAACGGCCTATGCACGCACAACCACACAAGCACACACACAGAATTATATGAATTTAAAACAAACACATCTTTACACTCGGACTGGGTAAAAACAACTAAGTTAGGGGCGGCGTACAGCTCACGTGCTCAGCTGCCGCCCCAACGACTCAATGCCTCAACCTACAGTGGTCCTTGGTTCGGTTCTGACCCGTGGCTATTTCTGCGATGTCCTCCCCCAATCTCTTTATGTCCCCCTTTCACAGCATGCGCTCCTTCCTATCCATTTAAGCCAATAAAAGCCCCAAAAATATACTGAAAAAAGGTCATTCTGCCTTCATTAGCAAAAGTGATGTATGTGATCATCCAAGTAGTCTGTGGTTGTGATGTTTATTGTTTCCGTGTTGTTTCAGGTAGCGTTGAGCAGAGGTGTGGACTCTAGTCAGACTCAACTCACAATTTTGATAACTTCAGACTTGATAAAATCAAGGACTTGGACTTTAACACCAATGACCTGAAAGTTCACTTGGACTAGACCTCATTTACTTGTCATGACTTGACATATTCCATGGGTAAAAATCATTTATCTCAGGGTGTATGAGACAAAGTAATGTATCAGTCTAACTGTTAATTGGATTTGAGGGTGAATGGTTAATTTTCCTATTTTTGGGCCATGATTATTTTGCATTGAAGGGGCCCTGCTGTATTACCCTGCCGCATGTTGTCCCTCCTCACTCCTCCGCTCACTTCACACGTTAAGTATAAACACCAACGCTAATCAGAAGTTATTAGGATCCAAACAGTACTGAAGTTTACTTTGTGTTAGGAGTGGGCAATATATTGAATATAATCAATGTAGCGCCGCTTGCTCCACGTGCGATGTATAAAATGACTGTATCGCGAGCATCGAGCATAAATTGTCACGTGATTGTTTCAAGCCGTCAGCATGAAATTCTCTCTGAGTTTCCCTTCTCTGGCTCTCTCTCTTCTCCCCCCTCACAGCAGACTGCTCACTCCCCCGCCCATCCAGAAAAGTCTCCTGCCTGCATGCAGATTTTAGTATCAGGAGTAGGGAGAGACTCAGAGAGCATTGAGAGAGAGAAAGAAAGAGACGAGCACCAGCGAGTAGACGAGTGTTCAGAGACGGTAATTGACAGTTTGTTCATATTCTTTTTGAACCCTGGACCGAACAAATCAGTTTACAAATGATAAATGTGAACATGAGCGGCGCTCACTCCAGCGAGAGTGAACGCTTGTGTGTATGTGTGTGTTCAGAAAAAGTTGAAGTTTACACACACAGACCCCAGGGCCCCGCCACCACTCACTCCGCTACACAGTGAGATGGGAGGCGTGTTCACGTAAGGCAGCCGGTCAGAAGCAGAAGAACACTGGAAATATATTTGACTCGAAACAAAGTCATTTACACCGTGTTTTAAGCCTAAATGTCCACTGATAGCTTCCGACGCGGTGCATTCAGCGACAGTCGGAAATGCTAATGTCCGCTAGCTTAACCACTTCCTGTGGACTTTTATGAATTGAGCAATTGAACACAGTAATAAAGAGGATATTTCAAAATATCGAGCTGTATATATATACATATATACACTGTGTATTGCCTAAAAATGTAGTCATATTTGTTTTAGCCCATATCGCCCCAGCCGTACGTTGTGTAACTTGTAACGTGTGTAACTGTGTTTGATTCGCTCTAAAGTTTATGGGGCACTTACTTAAAAATTAAGCATCGATTAATAACTAAATCAATTTCTGTTTGTGTGAAGACTGACTTAGATGGGCAGACACGCATGCACGCACTCACGCACGCACTCCTGCAGACAGGAGAGTTCCTCCCACAGATTATGAAGCAAGGCAGTGTTTTAACTTCGTAGTTGCAGAAGAAGTGACACCCTGTTTATCCATGAATGAATTCAGCAGATTATTATAAAGTTCTACATGTCAGTGATTAGAAAAGACCAGAGGAGCCAAGTTTCTTGTTTACCGGCGCTGAGTAATGCGCTTTGACTCAGTGGTGCAGCCAAGAGGGGTTAGGACCACCCAGGTTATGTAAGGGCTATAGTTTTCGACCACACTAGCCTTAGTGCATTGATGTGGAAAATCTAAAATTATCAAAATAATAGCATTGCTATTAACTTGCTAATTCATCTATTATTATTAGTTGTATTTTATTTAGAACACACAATGTCGTGTGCAAGTATTTTCTGCTGGTATTCTCGAGCCGCTCCTCAAGAGAGTGGTGGCTGTGAACTCGAGACTGAGAGAGGTCCAAATCCATAAATGAATGTATCGGTCTAACTGTTAACTCGATTTGAGGGTGATTGGTTATTTTTCCGATTTTTGGGCCATGTTTTGTGCTGAAGTTAAGACAAGAAAAATATCCATCCACCTTTTTCTCCATGGTGGGCAGTTTAAAAGACAGCTCTCCTGTTTTTTATATATACTGTATATATACACACACCGAGTCTTCTCCCTTGCTATGCATTTCCATCCCTTACCAGCCTCCCCCCTGTAAAACAGTGCTTTCCAATGAACGGGACTTTTTGTAAAAAACTCTCACTCTGATGAATGAGAACATAATCAAATACTATAAAAGCAACTGACTCACTCCAACACAATCCTCACTCATTCATTCAGTCACCCACACCTCACTCACCCAACAACTTATGTCAACTTGCTATATTAGCATGACTGTTAGGATACAGTAAAGTAAGTATTTACTCGTGTTCAGAAGTAGTATTCAGTATTCACTCTCATTCGTCTTGTCTGTGGGGAATGTATGTGTAATTTGAAAATATGATGTTTTATCAGTGTCTCAAAACAGAGTGATGCAATTATAGGAGAATCTCACTTCTGTGCACAACTGGGAGGATTCTACTGCATTCTCTTCAAGAGACTCCTCCCTCTATCCAAAGAGATCCTCCCTGAATCCCGGTGAGTTTTCCCTCCAGCCTGTGGTACAACTGACATGATGCCGGCAGCCAGTTACAAGATGCAAGGAGCAAAAGCAACCACTGTACATGGCAGCCACTCTCAAAGTGTGACTGCCCAGAAAAGTACATCAGTTTTCTGAGGCTCCTTCACAATG
The DNA here is from genome assembly GCF_024713975.1 of Paralichthys olivaceus. Taxonomy (NCBI): domain Eukaryota; kingdom Metazoa; phylum Chordata; class Actinopteri; order Pleuronectiformes; family Paralichthyidae; genus Paralichthys; species Paralichthys olivaceus. The sequence goes on along the minus strand of NC_091093.1, from coordinate 2,517,173 downwards.
ACATGGCAGCAACGGTCCTCTGTAATGGCAGTATTGAAACCTTTAGCCATAAAACATGGATGTGTCATTGTCCCAACCCTGTTAACAGTCTTCATCGCAGCCTCATTCTCCACCTAACCTATCACAGTTTACTGCAGGTTACAGACAGAACAGACTGCAAGTTGTTCAGTCTGAACTATTTCAAGGCCATGATCTTGTTTTACACATCCACCACGAAAAAGAGAAGAAAAGAGAAAAAGATCTTCAGTGCATACTCCATGCATTTGCTAGTGTACACACTCCTTGGTTTGGCCATAGATATTAAGATAATCAAGGTTCTCCACCAGCCTCACCAACAATAATTGGTAGTACAAACCTTGAAACCTTACCTGGGAAGTCTTTCCTCAAGGGCAGATGTTGACAGAGAAGTACATCACTGCATTTGCACTGCCAGTGGGGCTTATACAAAGTTTTTTACCTTGTTTTTTTAAAACTCTGACCTGCTTCTGATTTACAAAGCAAACAGTTGCAAACACTTATATGGTGCAGAGACCTGGACTACCTACAGCAGGCATATAAAAGCCCTGGAGTTCTGCCAGCAGAGCTGCCTGCGAAGTGCACTAACATCAGTGTCCTCGAGGAAGCGAACATCAACAGCATTGCCACCACAATCATTAAATATCAGCTGAGACAGATTCTCTACTCACAACCGAGTGCTGGCAAATGAGCATCTGGTGGACAAAAAGGCGTCTCAAGGACAACCTCAAAAGCTTCTGCATGAACAACTCAAACTGGGACCTTGCAAAAGAAAAAAAATCTCCGACAGGCTGCCAGAATCAAACAGCAGCAATGAGAGGAGAGAGTTCACACCACCCAAAAGACCATCCCACATTCCACTTCCAGCACCCCACATCAGTGCCCACGCTGCAATATAACTTGTGGTTCCAGAATTGGCCTCTTCAGCAAACTGAAGAGCAACAAGTAGGACCCCCCCCCAGGAAGAACATCATACTCAACATTCAGTGACAGCAGATGATGGGGTGTTTGTGGGCGCAAGTGAGAGAAAGAGAGCAGAGACAGGAGGAAGTGAGTGAATCAATGTAGTGTGTGCAGCTCTGGATTGAATAGGATTTTACTGAAAAAATTACAAAACTTTATGTGTTGACATTGTGGCAGTGGCTACAAACAAATCAATGTATCGGCACTAAGAAGAGTGAACATTTATTTGATTTATAGTGAAACTATAGCAGGTCAGCTGAGAATTCGGGCCCTCGGCCACATGCATCCAAGAGCACCTCTGACTGTAGTCGTGTGATAGGATGTCAAGACGTTCACACCTGAATGTAGAACTGTCCACTTGCGATCAAATTACACAGGATGAATGTTAATATCAGGTCTGAACGGTCTTAATCTTAAGCCCATTAGCTGAACGTCCTGGAAGGAAACCCTTCTTTGACTGGGCCCTCCAAAGGTTTTGTCCTTGTTTCAGCCTCCAAACTGGGCTTATTTTCAGTTTTTCAATTCAAAAATGTGTATTTGTATAGCGCCAAATCATAACATACATTGTTCTCAAGGAACTTAAAATAGAATGGTCAAGACCCTAAATTTTAATGAAAAACCCAACAGTTCCCACAATGAGCAGCACTTTGGCGGCTGTCGAGAGAAAAACTTGAATTAACTGGAAAAACTATAGCAGAACCAGACTCAATATGGGCGGCCATCTGTTTCGGCCACTTTTTTACTTGCTCTCACTGGAGGAACAACACCGGTCTCTAAGGTGCACTTAATAACTGATATCATGTCAAGACTGACAGTAGGCAATACATCTTAGATGTATGTTTAGAGTGAATAATATAAAATATGATTATCATGTCCATTCATTCAGTATTATGGTAAGAGCCATTCACAACAAAACAAATAACCTTCAATAATACCATCTGAGTTTTTGGAGCTCAAATTAGAAATATAGGCTGACCTTGTCTCTTTACCAGCAGCTTTTAAATGTGTGGCACCTTTAACAAGCTGAATTAAGCTAAATGTTGAAATAGTATACAGGAAAAAAAAAAAATAACTAAAACTCAGCCTACAGGGGTCTATATAAAAGAAAATGTTACCTTTTTTAGGATAAGATCAGTGTCACAACCATGACTCAAATGCTGTGGGAGAAGAAAAACAAAAACAATCAAGGGAGGCCTAAAATGAATGGGACTGTATAGTTTGGAGTTGGTCAAGTGTCATGAACAGGTTCAAGCAGTTAGGTGTTCGAAACAAATGAAGGACTTATTGGAAAGGGATCAGACCACATTTAGAGCAGGCTACATAACGGAGAATTGGGGAGCAGGCAGACAATTAAGTGCAGTGAGCTCCTATTTTGACCACCCCTGGGCTGGTGATAGATTGTGTCTTGATTTCCAGATAACTGGGATTTAAAAACACAAAGATGACATGGGGGGCTATTGTATGAGGCCATGTGCGGATCACTCTGGATTCTAGCATACGTGTGAAAAAGACAGGAGAGCTACACAACGGAGCAACATGGAACAGTAAGTCGTTGAGTTTGCAACCTCATAAGATACAGGGACTGCATTTTTTTGCTGGATCACAGTGCAAGACCATTTGAGGCAGCTTGTGTAAGCCACAACAACTTTGTGCTAAATCATGGCTATCCAGGATTACAAGGCTGGATCACTTTAAACTTAGTACTGCCTTTATATAGTGACTTGTTGACAAATCAACAGAATCATTATATAATCTGCTGACTGGCTTTAAGGCAGAAATATCAAAAAGAGGCAAAGTTCGAGTTATGTTGTGAGGGCGACTCTAATTTATAAGAAATTTGTTGCATAAAATGCGATATCAATCATCAAGAATGTATTTTTAATTTATTACAATGATAAATATCATTGTAGGAACATACTCATATGAACACAACTGACATGTACTGCAACAGTACTGGACAACGAAGAATGTCAAAAACATGAAATCAGTTCAGTGGCAAACTTTGAAGTCCCAAGATACCTCAAGGACAAGCTGTAAAAATAAACACAACTATCCCTACATCTACTTTGCTACATGACCTGTGTGTATGCAGTGTGGCCTGTGTGCACATGTGCTATGTGGTCAGAGTGTTGGCGTATGTGCATATGTGTGCATACCCTCTTCAAAAAGACCACAGTGACTATAGCAACACAGCTGTTCACAGCAGGCCTGAGTGACAGCATCCAAAGAGTTTAGCTCCATGATCACAAGCCACTTAAAACAGCCCATAATTTGCCCCTGACAACAGCAGCAGCCCTGCAGACGCACTCGGGCTGATTGCACGTCTCTTTTGCATAAATTGGTTATAAATGGGACCACAGGCTGAATTCAGGATTCCAAGAGAAAACCACAAAAGAGCAAACCTCGGTGGATGATGACCTGGCTTTAAGAACAAATAACTTGTAAGTGACTTACAGCTTCAAACAAGAGTCAGCTCGCAGATTAAAGCTCAATCCTCTCCCAATATTTCCTCCAAAACCCAGAAGAAAAACTAAGAAGCAGACAGATATTGAAGTGAGGGTAATCAATATGATGTGATGCACTTGAACATCTAAATAAACACTCTGCCCTGTAATACATACACGTCTTCATGCTTCCCATCAGACCACAACAAAGTCAAAACAGGTTTTTTTGTTCGTCAGGAGGTTGAATCAGTCGCTCATTTGTAATAATGGGAATGCCAGGACTTGGTTTTTGGCCTCACACACTGTGGTTATGAAGTAATGGCTTCCAAACACTGGTGCCGGACGATTACAACCACAGAAAGACCTTAGCTTTAACATTGTGAAAAGGGAGGAAAAAGTAAGCTGGAAAATTCAACAATATACTGATATTAAAGCTGTCTGCAAAACACACTAAATGATTTTGATGGAGGAGGTTTTCCATTCTAGCTCTAGTGTCTGTAAATGTAACCGAGCAGTGACTGAGATAATATTCTTTCTCAAAATGCAAACGAATGTCCTATATAGAGTAGGTTAAAGGATCATTTTTTAAAGCTCTGTCAGCTGTTTAGCTGTCATAATGGAGGAGATTCTTCTCACTGAAGATATGTCGACACTAGAAAGTCCTCCAGGTCTCCAACAGTATGCTGAACGCTCCGTACTGCAACACTCTGAGGAAAATAGTGTTTATATGTCCATAGAAACTAGGAGTCTTCTGTGTTCAAATTCAAAAAGAGTCATCAGGAAATGTCCTATAAAATTTGACACAGCAGGTATTTGGTGCTATCACAGTCACCCAAGGGGAGTTATCCTATCCAGCTGTGGCTTAATCCTTTTGACAAATACATATTGATGAATATGTTGGACAGATGTGATGTAGCTTAGCTTTAAACAAGTGTAACTGTCTCCAATTTGTAATAAGGACAGTGCACAATTTATGCACATGGAAAAGTAGCAGTAACTCCGTTAATTAGAACTCATGACATGGGTTGGTCAGGGGTGTAACAGTAATGAATATTCAGATGTTTAAATTTAAACCAGACAGGTAAGATCGAGGATCAACAATCTTTTTAGCCATAGGACTTTTTTTTAAACAACCTCAAAGATAGCTTAGTCACAAGAATTCTGTCAATGCTAATGAGAACCAGGGAGGACATGAATCCAACAGCTGAGTTTCCATCTAAATGTGACCACATTTCAACAAAGTATTCAGAAAATTGGCTGAAGAAGATGCAAACGTGGGCTCATTTCTATCTACCACTGTTATGCAAATGATAATGAGATTAGAAGTAGGTGGCGCTAATCCTCCAGTCAAGTGCAATTATAATTAAAAGTGTGTGCAAAACAAAGCAACAACAAAGGAAAACCATGGCTGGCTCAATGTCCTAAAAGCTTGGTGATGATGCTTGTTTGTTCCTTATCAATTCATGGAACAGTGACCTCATTGATCCGGACATGATATTTTCTGGCAAAATCTTTTTTCCTCTCTTCTGGAACAGAAATATAAGTTTTCTTATCATTCTTTTCTTTGCACATTGCAGTCCCATTTAACATTTATCAATGTGCCAACTCCCTAGAAAAGATATTTTTTTCATCTGCCTATCCACTCTCCACTTCTCTGATGCAAAATGCGACAATGTGTATGAAAATGTTGATAGATAGAAATGCACCTAATATTTGCTGGTAAAATGCAACTGGTTCATCTGTGCATATGACAGCAAAGCTTTGTAAGGGATTACAGTAATTGATCACATTGTAATTTGAGTTAGACATGATGTGAATGTGTTCTACGGTTCACAAATAGTAACAAGATAATGATCCTCTCCATGTCTTGAACCTTGCTGATGGTGTCACACAGTTAAACCAACTGTTGACTGCAGACTGTCAGGCCATGGTGGAACATAAATACGTAAATACATTTACGACCCACCCCTCTGTAGGCAGTTGTGGTCATGGACTGCCACACAGATGTCAGCAGTGTTGCGGGTGAAGGGCAAAATAAAATGGAAGTGCTTGCAAACTCATTAGCCTGATTTCGGACAGGCTTTTTCCTTTCTTTGTCATTTCATAGTGTGAGATGACCTTTCTTTCCTTCACTCTTTCACATATCTGTATCTCCACCTCCCCATCCTCTAACTCAGCTCTGACAGCCTGTCTATATCTCCTCTCCCCTGCTTGACACTCTGTCTCCCTCTGAGAGCTTCAGCAGAGTCTGCAATTAGGATCCAGTTCTGTCACAAGCGGGGGAAGGAGAGCAGAGAGCCAGTGGGCTGAGGTGAGATCTTTCCACTCTGCATTAGATGTTCTGGAGATCAAGAAGCTAAAGACAGGGAGAGGCCTGGAGGGGGAGTATAGATTAGCATTTTCAGGTTACATAAGGCCTCCCAGTCCTCAACAGACATGTCTGCTCATATTCTATTAATTTTATATTACCATGAAATCCGAAAGATGAGTATTTGTATTTGGGTTTCAGCTCAGAATTTCAGGTTTTAATTCCTGGTATTTACAAATTAGGACAAAACATGTTTTGTTGGATTGACAAATGAGCAGAGGCTCTGGTGTTCCTTGTTGTTGATGCATTTCTTTTTAGATTAATAGTTTAAACATTGAATGCCTTTGGGTGTCTGCTGTTGTTGTGGGTTTCACCTGTAAAAACTGTGGAATTAAAAGGCCAAACCAACAAAAAAGAGCAGAGAGTTGTCTATGTGAGAAAATCAAGCCATTTTCAGGCAAGGAAAGAGGGAAAATCAATCAGAGCTGTTGCAAAAATATTGGCAAAGCCACTATAACAATTTGGAATGTCCTGAAAAAGAAAGAAACTACTGCTAAACTGAGAAACAGACACTGAGCAAGTCGGCCAACAACAACACTAGCTGTTGACTGAAACATTGTGAGAGCTGTGAAGACAAACCCCAAAGTAGCATCAGCTACAAATTCCACAGGACAGGGGTGAACATATTCACCATCGACTGTTCAAAGGAGACTCATGCAGAAACATGGAGGCTAGACCACAAGATCCAAACCACTCATCAGGAGGAGGAATCAAAGGGCAAGACTGGTATTCAACATCCAAACATTCTGGCACAATGTTTTAACCTCTACTAAAATGGTGGTATGGCTGAAGTGGTCAGAAACAAAGAATCCGCTCATGATCCGGAACATACAAACTCTGTGGAGGTGGTGTTCCGGCTGCTTCTGGAACAGGCCATGTATTGTTCATTGATGATGGAATGCATGATGGCAGCACCAAAAGTCTACAAAAAACCGTCTGCCAATGTTTACTGACAAATGCATTCAGATTTTTCAGTAAGTTATAAATGAATCAATCTGCCTTCTTGAGCAAGAGGGCAAAGTCTGTACAGTTTTTAATGTTGAAATCTTTCATCAAGAGTGATGCCACATCATTAATTTTTTTCCATTCTTATGTGACAGGATGTAGCGGGAAGTCAGCGGGCTCGGTACATGACTTTAAAGCTCTACAGGCTCAAAAACCACAGAAGCCTGGAAAACCATTTCAGTGAGCATTTTGACCTGAAATGACTAGGAGGAGTGTATCCATTTCCTTTGCTACCTCAACTGTTATTACTAATGTTTCAGCTGTGCTGACTTTGGCTTTTTACTTTCAAATAAAGTGGTGTGTCTTCACTCTGGCTTAAAGACTGTATGCTTTGTTTGCAACCTGCTCATGTTTCTTGTCTGCTGGACTTTATTGTATGGCAACATTGATGTGTATTGAGTATACAGAAACTAACAAATGAAAGTAATAGTGTTCATCCCAAAATCAAAATAGAATTAATCTCATAAATAAACAAGGTTGACACTTAGTTGAGCACATAACACCCTCAAGGCCAAATAGTCTGTTTAAAATGAATCAAGCTGCAGCAAATTACACACACTCATTGCTACCAATCACCTAAATATAACAGATGAATTTAATCAAGATCCAGGAATTATACACTGCATGGGAAAAAATATTAAGATGCTTAAAAAAGTGATAAAAACATTCTCAGAGGTAACTATGACAGTACTCATGTGAGAACATTGTCATATTTTTTATCCTAAATGTGGCAAGTTTTCCTAAATCACTCACATACACATATTTTAGTTAGCTTTTTTTATTTTTACATTTCAGCTTTTTTTTTTTTTAAATCTTTCTTCCTTTTTTGTCGTGGCACATGGCTGATGATTTCTCTATTCACCATTTCCAGTAGTCATTATCCACATATAGCTAACTTTTGTCTTGTACTACCAAAGTATATTATATTAACCATCCATTTACAGTTTACTGCTGAAGAGTTTTCAGTCTTAAATGCAGCTGAGACATTTTAGCTGCTGTTCCTCATTAGAGGTAGAAATAAGACAATGAGCTCTCTCTGACCCAATCATTGCTCACACGTGCTTCACAGGCCAGGCCATTAAACCAAAAACTTGGACCTACTCTGTGATGACTCCCACACATCAATCTCAGCCTCCTGTAAGCATATGTTTCCAGTGAGGAATGGCAGCAGTCCACTCTTTGCTGTAACATGTCAACCCTGCCTTTTTAATGTGAGGACGCTTTGCAATTCATCCCACCGGAAGAAGACGCAGATCTAATCTCACAGCTTCATAAAGGGCTTGAAGACAGAATCTGTGACACCAGACTTAGATTAATGAGGCACACACTGAAGCGGGGAGCTGTGTGATGTTTGAGTGCAATCAGATCCTAAAGCCAGACAGGCAGGCCAGGGTAGACGAGGCCAACTCCATCTATCACTGACAGTGGAAGAGTCGGGGGGTTTGTGGTTTATCCTCTGCTCACCTCTAAGAAGGACAGATCTGGGGGGGCTAATAGCTTTGTCCTACTTGGGGAGGAAGAACCACAACCCATTCCTAAAGGTAAAGAGATGCAAATACTAAGAAGAGGTGGCAGACTACCACTTCACCATCCCACAGTGAGACATAGGTTATGTCTGGACTTTTCTATAACTGACTTCATTATTGACTCCATGTGATCTTTATAAGTGCTTCATAATTTGTCATTAAAGGGCTCACGTGCGATTGGCTACTTTAAACGCCAAATAAATCAACAGTACCCTCCATAGCCACAGCTTTGACGTGTTTCATGTGGTCTTATTGAAAGAAATAGTTGTGTATTCAAATAAATCCCTCTTAAATCTATGGATTACAGAACCTTCATTAGGATGTAGGTTTTTGGTGGATGTAAGTTTAGGTCTAAAATTTCTCTGAAAAATGTACTCCACTGGGCACACTCTAAAAAAAGTCCAATGGGAAGTATAACTATAGACCAGCATTGATTTTTTGAGCCCAACACCAATGTTTTTTTTTTGTTTAGTTTTTCTTACAGAAGTTAGAAAAATCTGATATTGCTATGTATGTTGCCAGTATTCAACACATTACAGGAACATTTTAATGAGGATCACTTCAATCTGATTATTGAAGAAGAACATTTTACAGGCAGAAATTTATATAAGAATTTCTTTTCACCTACTGGCCAAAAATGATCTACATATGCATATGTTGTTGATGAGCAACTAATGTCTGATATATTAGCTGGCAAATTTATCAGCCTAATTCTACTGGAGAACCACACAGAGAGATGTGTGGGGACATTGGCTTCCAAACATGTTTTTCTGCAGGCTAGTGAAAAAACATCTCAGTTACACATTTAGCTGTTTGTCGTACTTCACTTTGTTGGTTTGTGTCTGTAGATTTCAATGACAATAAAATGTAGCATAGTGTATGCATCATATCATTTAACAACCACAGCTCACACAGAAAGACAAAGTCAGACTTCAGTATTAGGGTGAGTGATCGGAATAAGATTGCTACTTTACACTGCAAGTCCCGAGAAATGTCATGTCCCAGTCCCAACAAGTTGGCCTGCATAAAAATGCTTCCTATTGGTCAGCGACGTGACGTATGTCATACACCACTGATGTGTACCACCTTATGCTCTGTATAATGCTTTGTCAGCAGACATAGTTGGAACTACTTTCAAACACAGAAGCCATTAGAAGAAATAAGGACACTCTTTCTGGAGATGCATGTTGCCTGACTTTACTGGGGTGGAGGTGGAAATGTCTGAGATGGATCTCAGACCATAAGCATGGAGAGGTAGCACGAGAGGAAGGTGACAGAGTGTTTGTTTGTCTGAGATTTGGATAAACCAACCAGTTAACTATAGTAATGTCTAGGTACTGCAGTTAAAGCAGTGATTTGACACTAAAAAGTGTTTTAGCACATATAATAGCGTTTGTACTGTATTCATGAGCTGGTACTTCACAGGTTGTGAGTAACTTCAGGCAATCTCTCCATATTTAGGTCCAGGGCAGAACTGACATACTGAGCATGCCCACAGCCCTGCGACATGAGAGAAGAACAGGAAAGCAGCACCATCTACTGACAACACTATCTGTGGAAACACATTCTCAATTACCTCTGTCTGTTCTGAGGCAAGGCCTTGGTGTCCACAGCAAACATCTTGGACACAAAGACGATAACTGGAGAATTTTCTCCGCTGGAACACTGTAGGAATGCTGGAACAAAACAAAGAGGAGGAGAACGAGTCAAACACACATCTGAAATCACAACACAGAAGGAAGATTAAAGCCAAAGTCATGTTCCATTGTTTTAGCTGCTTCCAATACACAGCAAAGCAATGACATACCAAATCCAAACATGGTATACATTTTAGATGACACACACCACATGAATACAATCAGACAGTGGGCAATAATCGAGAGGCAATCATTTCCTTTTTCACACTGATGATTAAGGATATACTGCAAAATATCTTATGACATAGCAGCTAATTCCAAAAAACTTTATATACTATTCTCAGCCAATCAATCCAAGAAATGGCAGACAATAAATATGAACATGTGAATAGGTTTTTTATTTGTTGAATCCCTCACCCATCTACCTCTTGTGGTGTTTACAAATTTGTACCTTGGAATTTTCTGACACACAAATTGGGATGTGTTTGCTGATGTATTCAGAAAGGACATTGGTGTTCAATCTGTTGTTATTTATTATACATGGAGTTTTTCGTCACAATTTTATTTTCTGAGGAAAATGTTAATATTCCAACTGTTTCATCTTTTCATGTCTTTGCATTTCCTACATCATGTTATCTAATTGCTAGCTTTCTTATATGTTAGCCTCTGAGACCTCCACACACCATGTTGCTGTTGCCTTGCAGCAGTGGTCTCCACAACTTAACCACATGAACGCCAAAGACACCATGAACATGACTACCAAGATCGTTACCTACAAATTTGAAGGCAGCCAAAATGCAATGCTGATCAGCATCTAACGCAAAAAACGTTTTTATATATATTGCTTATGTTATTTAAATGTGTAAATATATCTCATACAGTGAACAGGTATCTGACACTGTTCTAATACTGTATTAAAAAACATTAAGATGAAAATAAATTATTGAAAGCATTAAAGCTTAACTGGGAGACTGTGAAAGATAGCTATTGTAAGAAGTTTGGCGTCATATACTTAAACTGACATGAATTAACACTTATAATTATGTAATTTGAAATGGTTTCTATGGTTACATGTCAAAAAACTTTTAAGTAGATAAAGTATACTTTTTGAGAGCCCACTCACCTTTGAACCCGAAGAAAAAACTGAATTGGAGGTTATTAGTTATATTGCACAAACTGATTAAGAGCAAATTACTTCCTGCAACTCATCAGATATAATCTACTTAGTTCAAAAACGTTCTGTACATCTGTGGGAAGAGAAAGAAGGTAGATGAAGGCCTGCCAGCCAGCCAGCCAACCACACACACAGGAATTCTGGTGCTGTAAGATCTCTGATGTTTGAGTCAGACAGATCAGAGTAGTTGGTGGGTGAGATTTGATCATCCTCTAATCAGACGATTAAGGACTACATCAGGGATGAGAGGCCTGAAAGATGCAAAGAACAAACTACCCTTCTAGAGTTTTATTTCTGTGCTGTCCGTACCATGCTCACAAAGCTGCCAGAGAGAAATACATGTTTTACAGATAAGTTCTTCATACCTGCTTCTTATAGTTCCTAAAATATTCTTAGTGAGTTTTCAATATTTCCCTTAAACAGGCTGAGAGAAAATCAGCTCAGCACTTATTGGCTCTATAATAAATGTGATCTGACCAGCATTAGGTCGCAACAGCTCCTCATAAGTCAAACACTGTGCAGTGCCATTATAGTGGTAATTAGAATAACAACAGACATAAATAAAGTTATAAAAATGTATCTAGCAGAGGTCGAGAAATGTTGACAGGTTCCTAGAGCACATCAGGTTAGCTGCACCCTTCTTATTCTTGAGGATCTGGGCTTCACCTTGTTCAATCGGATATGAAACAATTGACGCTGCATTCAAGTGCTAAGTCTAAGATTGTTGTTTACTGCATGATACCCCACCCTCTTTTCAATGTAGATGTGTGTGTGTGTGTGTGTGTGTGTGTCTATACAAATACCTTTTTTCAATTCCTGAGTTTGTTTGGGCAATGAGTCAAACCGTCGCGCTCCAACAGTCATCAGTTTCTCCACTCGCTCTGCTGCCATGTCTAAGGGACTGGGAAGCTTCTCACACACCATTGCTACAGTTCATGTTAAAGATCAAATGTACAAAAACCCTCAAAACACTCAACTGAGGCAGCACAGCAAACATAAGAGGTGACAGCAGACCATTCACTGTTTGTTCCAGGATACAAAGGACAGCTTGGGATAACGGTAACCACTGGCTGCAGATGGCAGACAAGAGGACTTTGGGGTCAGAGTGACGAGACTCCCTGGCCATCACCTTTACCCCAAGTGATGTCACAACTTTCTCCACCTTCTCCTTGTCCCTGGTGACAGAAACATGACAGACATCTTTACAGTGAGACCAAAGTGCATAGATAGCAATGGCTTATGACATTTATATCCTGCAGTGCTTTGTGCCAACAGCATAACAAACAGGTGGTACTGTAAGCTTGGTGATATACTACTTACCTACAGGGTTAGTTGGTGAAATACTGTAATCGGTGAGTATAACACTCAACACACAAGCAGCTGGGAATATGCTAGTGTTTGTCACAAAAGCTCATAAGAGATGAGATGGCTTGCCAACTGACTGCACACTAACCAGATCCCCCAGAAATTCAGCATGGAAAGGTTATATGGAAGTAGAATCCTCAGGGGACATTTAGGATAAAAACATGGTGTAAATGACCTCGTTTCAAGTCAAATTAAAATGCCAGGGCTTACGAACACTTGGAGGAAACCACAGGAGCAGTATGGAGGGATTTTTTTACATTAGAAGAAGTGGGATCTCAAGAGTGCATAGTAAGTGGCTGATTATCAGTGTGGTAGACCACCTCCTCTTTTAGTGATAGTTTTCCCATTTCTGCTTTCAAACCATTAGTTTTTCTCTGGCCAAAATTGAACACATCTGTGCCCTTTTCCTGTATACGTACAGTAAGTGCACTGCTGAGTCCTGAATGAAACTGGCTGTCCAGTGCTGTGCCAGTATTTCTCATTAGTTAGTTAGACCATGACAGCCTGCTAACGCTACATTCTGGTTGTGCCATGCACTTTGGAAGTGTTTGGTTGTTTCCCCAATCTACAGTCAATCTACATCATCAGGGAGGCAGTAGCCACGGAAGTTGGTTGCCAGTTCACCTCCTGGGCACTGCCGAGGTGCCCTTGAGCAAGGCACCGAACCCCCCAATTGCTCCCCGGGCGCCTTCATGGCTGCCCACTGTTCCATGTGGTCACTGTGTGGATGTTCCGTGTGTGCTGTGTTCACACGGATGGGTTACATACAGAGGTCAAATTTCTACGTGTTTGCATGTTGCATGCTGTATGTGGGACCATAAAGAGGAATCTTAATCTTAATATAGACCATCACTATACTGGAAAGGTGGTCTATGATGCTACCTATAAGCAACTTTCAATGCAGTCGTTCAAACAATCCCCAGGTAGCCTAACACCCATTCACACCTCGGCTGTGAGACTGGGGGACTGCACTTTAGTTTTTAAGGTTTTGCTAAAACAGTCGGTACAGTGCCACCTCGTTGTTTTACTAAAAAAAATACATCCTTGTTCTTACTTTGCATGAGAGCAAAGCCCATGATTCATGGGCTATAGTCATTTTGTGGCCAGTGGGTCAACAGCTCAAATGTAAGCTCAACAATTTTCAAGGTGAACTCACAAGAGCTTAAATACCAGGTAGACTCCACTAACTTAGTACTGAATAAGCGCTTTGCATGAGAGGTGAAACATCTTGAAGAAAGTCAAACTACTTTCATAAAGCATGACCTGGATGATTGAGAATTTGTGTTTGCTTTTCCTGCCCTCCATTGCTTGATATTGATATGCTAATATCTGTCTTTTGACAATCAATATTATCATCATAATCATTCTAGCATTCACTGGACATTGTACTTCCATAAACTTCCAAAAACTGGTATCCTGTTCTAAAATAAATTAGAAGCAGTACTTAAAATTCCAACTTACAATAAAGTCTGAATCATCTATACAAACCATTTAATAAAATTGAGACCAGAGTGGTTTAGATGTTACATACCCTCTTAATTTACACATTAGAACTCATTCAATTAAGAAAACAATTAAAAGTGTTAGTGAATCTAAAATATAAGAGTGTGCTTCAGGGTAGTATCTTTCACCCACCTCCGAGTGACAACTGCATCATATAAACTCCAAATGTTATCCAGCACGAGCTGCACAAACAGTGGCTTCTTTCCTTTGGCCTGCAGCAAAGAAGGAGACAAACATTACACATCAGAATGACTGTGAGAGATAAGGAAAGACATGACTGAGCATTTGTTTGCAGTAGAGTTTAATCGTTGTCCCATTAGACCAGAGATTATTTTCCCTAATGCTCTCTTTTTGTCAAATTCAGGAGTGTTATGTATATGCTGTTTCTCAAGGTGGCTTAAGTCCAGCCTTTCCATCATAAAGGCCTGATTGATGAGTGCTGCTGAGACGGTGGTCCTCTCTGACCATTGAGGTAGTTCCAAAACTTTTCCTTTTCACAAATGCACCTTCTTAGAAAACTCAGAATTTTAGAAATGGATTTGTATCTTTGTCCAGATCTGGGCCTGACCTCAATTCTGTCTGCTGGAGCGCTACATCAATTAGGAGTCTGTCAGGCATTTATCAGAATAAGACAATACAACAAGCAACTGGTGACAAATGCTTATAAATGATTACTGCTTATGTTGATTAGCTGATGATGACTGGCCATTCATTGATGTGCTGTCAGAATGGGTGACTCAAGTAGAGGGAGATATATGGGGAAGCTGTGGGAGACATCTTCAGACTTGGGGGTGACAATTTCTCATGTTGCTCTGTTAGGGTTTGTATATTGTTGCACCTTCTGGTCTCCTTGATGCATCAAGTCTACATTCAAATCTGCTGCATAAGACATCAGCTGCTGCCTGAGTTCTGCTTTCACCAGCTTCCAGAAAATGTCTATACTGAAAGACATGTTCTTGAATAAAGAGAAAAAAGCTCCATAGATTTGCCTTTAACACGGTAACTTCAGGTTACATTCAGGATTTCTGGTGCTACGAGGCTCGTTCACTTTTTATCAGGGTAAATCACTGTGGTAACTTTTATTTTCGTTTCAATTAATCTATTTTGTTGTTTGTATCTGTGAGTAACTGGTGGGCTTTTCTCAGGTTGCGTCATTCTGTATTAAACAGGAAACGTCTTATGAGGATTATTACAATTTACAACTGTTACACATCACAGAGTACTTTAGATTTTTGGCATATCTTCTGGTATAAATAAAGTCTGTCTGATTTTCTCCACAGCGTGGTTCACTTTTCCTAACTCCTTACAGCTTCTCTTACACACCTTTCCTTGAACTTGTGACGTATACCATGTGGGTGAAGGAAAAGTGGTTAGGAAATGAGATTATTTGGACTTTCCGAATGCAGCCATTGACATATCCAGGTGATCAATTAGGTTGTTGATTTAAACAGTTCACTAGTTCACCCAGGAATAAAAATTCACAAGACCCAACATTCATATTCTACTTATAACAATGTCATTTACACAGTCAAGCCAAAATGTTAGGGACTGTAGGACATGCTAATGTGCACTAGCTTATCAACCGGAGGACTTTTAGGCTTACAAAATGGTGTAAATGACACGGTTTCGAGTCTAATATGAATGCTGGGGCTTGCAGACACTTGGATGTCACCCCACGAGCAGTATGGAGGTATTTTTTTACATTTGAAGAAGTGGGATCTCAAGAGTGCATATTAAGGGGCTGATTATCAGTGTGGTAGACCACCTCCTCTTTAAGTGATAGTTTTCCCATTTCTGCTTTCAAACCATTCGTTTTTCTCTGGCCAACACTCCTGTGCCCTTTTCCTGTATACGTACATTAAGTGTACTGCTGAGTCCTGAATGAAACTGGCTGTCTAGTGCTGTTTTTTTCTGTGATTTTATTAATCAGAGGATTTGGTCACCAGTTATTTCACTTGTATTGGATTCCGCTCTAACACTGTTTACACCTGAGACTGCCAAAGTGTTTTCTGGACTCAAACACTTCACCCAGCCCTCCATCGGCATAGCGCTACGTAGATGTGTGATCCCTCCAACTATCCCTCCAAGGTGATGTTGGAAATAACCTGGCATTTTTCAGAGCCTGAGTCCTGAGTGTGGAGACAGCAGTATGCTGTAACATATTTATGCACAACGTGGATTTACAATCTTCAAACCGAGCAGCAGGACCAGTACCAAGACTACATATGCTGAATTGGAAGCAACTAGAAGATTGTTGCTACAGCTACATGACATGCAGCTCTCAGTTTCCACACTGTGTTTAGACTCATAGATGATAAATAAATTATTTGTGTTAGGCCTATGTTTTTTCCACACCGAAAACTGATCGGGAATCACTAAGGGAACCAATAAGGAATCAAACCAACCAAAGTCGTATCAGTATATAAAATCTTAACAATTCACATTGTTAGTCATAGGAGAAAAGACAAAACATTAAAAACATACATTAGGAATATCTTCAATTATAGTTACTTTACCTGAGCTCCTTTCATGATCTTTTTTGCTTTTGCATTGAGGTAGAAATCTCCCCACAGGGTTTTGAGCAGCACTGCTGCTTTAATGCCCATTTTCTGGCTGTAGATATGGGCAAACTGCTGGATGCTACAAAACACAAAATCATACTCTTAATGGTCCATTTACACTTTATATGCATGTTCACAAACAAAAAAGCTCTAATCTTTATTACAACACATTGTAAGAAGATTCTAGCCCTGGAAATGAACTGGTTTATTTATAGCAGATAATGATCACAAGGGCATGGCAACCCTCAGAACTAGGTCTTCATGTTCTCACTGTCATACACCAAACTCCCAGGGCAGCACAATGACTTTCTGACACCGTTTGGATGTAGAATTTGAAGTGACCTTACTAATCTGCCAGTTACAAGTAATGAAAGGTTTCACTAAAAATGTTTAATTTCAAAGTCCATTACTGTACAAAAGAAGGGGAGCTTGTAAGGGATGAAACAGGTTGGAGTTTAGTCTGGTGGTTCTATAATCATGTCCATGGCCACAGGTATTCAATGTAATCTGACAGTGCTATCTAGTGGACATGATGATTTTTCTTATTCTATCACTCTTTAGTTTGTGTACCTGTCACTCATGCACCCCATTATCAGCAGAATGAATTCTATGGCAAATGCAGACCCAGCCCACCCCAGGTTTTATGTGTGTCCTTTATCTCAGGTTCAGCTCTTTCTCTCACATTTGAACATGAATGTACACAATAATCATAATATGCACTGAAATTATGAAAAAGTGTTTAAAAACTCTATTTACTCTTCTATTTTTGAATTCTAATTTGCTGTTTTTTACAACTTGAAAATCAAACAAACAGATACTCTGATCTAGATTCCTGAGCAGTTCAATCGTTGGTGAAAATGAGCCATTTTCTTTCTATTATTTTCCTTTGAATGATTAGACAAATAAACTCAGCAACCCTAACGTATCAGTGGAACTCATGACCAAACAATGTCATCATTGGAGGTTTAGAAGAAACTAGTCACACCTGAAGCCCCATCCATCTATGGCGCTGGCAAACACCACATTCCCTTGGTCAGGAGAGAAGTAGAGTTGGGAGTCATCCGCCTCCTCCAGCCCAGCGCTCCAGTCGTGAACATGCTCACCACATGCCATATTCCTTTCTTTCTCTTTCTCCTCCTCTTTCTCTGCTCGCTCCTCCAACACTTTGGATGTGAACAAACCACCTGTCACTGCATTCACCTACAGGAAAGAACCCAGACATGCAACTGAGAAAAACCTCCTTTCATTCATTAATATACACATTTAAAATATTTGTTTCAGATAATAGTTAGAGTCAAGAATAATTTTACTCAAGGGTAACTTTGCATTGCAACATTGTGGCTGAAGTGCTCGAGGATTTGTTATGGAATACACTGAGTGTGGCTTGTATCAGGTGAGAACTGAAGCCCGCACCTGTTCCAGAATCTTCTGCAGGTGGGTGTAGGCTTCCTGAGAACTGAGCTTCAGCTCCATGATGAGTCTATCGATCTTATTGATGACTAGAACAGGCCGGATGTTCTCCAGCCATGCTTGACGCAATACAGCTTGGGTCTACACACAATAAACACAGACAAACAGCAACAAATTGTCATTTCACAGCAAAGCAATTTTAAACACTGTGGCATGAATATGATAGAAGAAAATCTACTAAACAATACATTCAGTAACCTTTCACTCTTTATCGTGACATAGCTTTTATATTAAATGCAAATTTCAAAGTACATTGCCACCAGGGTTTCCCGCAGCGCTTTATAGTTAAGGCGGCCGCCTTGACAACAACGGCCCCCTGCCTTGACTACGTCCCCCTGAAAATAAATAAATAAATAAATATTCAATAGGTTAAAATAAGGCCGCATCGCAATGAGGCGGAATAGCCTAATTAAATATGTTAAGCCATCTATCATCTGCTGTAACTGCGTGGCAAGGCCAACATTTCTTCTTTTTTTTTTTATTTATCGGGAAAGAAGCTAAATCTGACAACCGGACAGCATGCCTGTTGTCGTCGTGAGAACTACAGTGCCACGCTCCTTCCCCCCAGTCCAACAGGCACCAGAGCCATGCAAACACGGTACCTGACCGGAGCCTCGGGGAAGTGGCACTGTAGTCTGTAGTCAATTTACACTCAATAGCCCATATCTCAAAGTGAAAACATATTTTAAAGAAGTTTTAGAAAATGTTTTCAAAATCAAAAATGTTTAATGTCTTCTTGACAAAAAAATGTTTTTGGCCCCTTTGCTGTGGCTCCAAACTGTTATCAGACGACTCCTGTTTATTCCAGGTCTCTTTCACATGTGTCTGAACTTGACTTAAGTTCACCTGTGCCAAACTGAATTTGATTTTAGAAAGGCGCATCTCAATTAGAGGTCATTGTGACTTTGACCTCTGACCTCCAGGCACCAAAATCTTATCAGTTCATCTTTGAGGTCAAGTTCAAGTTTGTACCAAATTTAAAGACACTCCCTCAAGCTAATCTTAAGAAGCCATGTTCAAGAAAACTATAAACATACTGAGCTGACCAGTCTTCCTGTCACTGCTGCTGCTCAGTAAGTGTATGAAGCTCGCACACTTAACCAAGAAGACTGGAAGCTGTAAGTACTTCCAAAGGGACTCACTGAACTAATATTTGATTTAAGTTTTTGATTTGCAAAATTTTCAAAACCCACGTTTTCCAAAATAAGTGATTGAGTGCAGATAGATGGGCTTAATGGTAATTGTGTCTTTATAAAAATAAATATAAAGAATATAGTTTGCAAAAAAGCAAAGGAGTCTGAATACTTTCTAGAGCCACTACAAATACCAATCAAATCCAAAAAACTCAAATACAGAGACATAACTAAACATTAAGAGTTTGTATACAGGAAAGACTGTGGATGCAGTGATGTCAAATCCCTGCCTTTATCTACAGAATGAGTAAGTGAGTGGACAGAGAGACCTACCTGTGGACACACGCCCTCTACAGCATCAACAACTACAATGGCACCATCACACAACCTGACAGCAGTGGACACCTCCGAGGAAAAGTCCACGTGACCCGGAGAGTCGATCAGATTTAGTAAGAACTCCTGATCTCCTGAGGAGACGAGAGGGACACAGACAATCAGACAAACTGATTCGTCAACTTTTCATTTGAAACTGAGTTCAGTAACAGTGAAGCTCAGATGAAGCAAACAAATATTTCCATTAGTTTTTATTTTCAAACTTTAACATTATAAAAATCCTCAAGAATCAGTAGCATGTATGCCAATTTACTACACAATAACATTCAAACTATGTGGGCTAACTGTTGTAACACTTCACATGAAAACATAGGTGTTCCATGATTCACTCAGTCTGCATAAATATCAGGTGTCAGCAGATCCACGCTGGCAGGGAAAGTGTTTATAGTGAAGTGATCACATTGCTGAAGTTTGTTTCATTTTGTTATTCGTATTCTGCGCGTGCTGTTGCATTGTGCCTTATGTTTTTGAGAATTTAATTTCAAAAAAGGAGTTTAATTACAGCAAATGGTCTCAGAATTAGTCCAGGAGTGGAGGTAATGTGGCACCTAACAGTTAGACATTGTCAGTGTGGCTTTTACTTAAGAACTGATCAAAGTGGCCTTACCATGACTGTAGTGCAGAGAGATGGCACTGGACTTCATTGTGATTCCTCTGACCTGTTCATCCTCTCTGCTGTCCAGATACCTGAGCTGGTGGAGCAACACATCACAGACAAGCACAAGTGAAGGCAGGAACTGGAACCCTGCACAACATGGGACGGTCTTGGAGCATAACTTTGAAAATTATCTTTGTAGCAATGAAGTCACAAACCTTCCCAGCCAGTCGACTGGATATGATGCCATTACTTGCTATTAAGCAGTCAGCAAGAGTAGTTTTGCCTGCAAAGACAAAGATGGTTCAAAATAACATTAGTAATGTACTTGCAGCATAAACTTCACATTGGGCTCTGGGGAAATGGTCATGAGATAATGTCATGTGCTACTCTAACACATTTAACATTTTCTGACATGTTTTATAATAATCCACTCTGTTCTACTTTTAAACTAAATTGACATGGATGAAATTGTAAAGATGTCAATTATGTATAAGCTCTCCGAATAGTGACAGCAAAAGAATTTGGCGGTAGAGCACAGTTTCAATGACTTAATGAAATAAAACAAATGCAGTGTTTACTCAAACCCTGAATACTAAAGTTTTCATTTAACCTGAATGAACGGTGACACGTGATGTCACTACTGCAGATAAGCTAGTGAAAGTAAACATGACTCCACTTCCCATGACATCTGGCTCAGTAAAGAAAGGTTCACACTCGTTGTTGCTGCAACAAGTGTTGAATGTGTCGACGCATGAGAGCTCACCGTGGTCGACATGAGCCAGGATGCACAGGTTTCTGATGTTAGCCGGGTTCCTCTGCAGTGCGATGATCTTCTCCAGGCTGGTGTGGCCCATGATGACACTTACCGTGCGAACGCAACCCGCTTTAACCCGCTAATCCCCTGGAGATAGTGTAGCCTGCTACCACCGATGGCTGGAGCGGTCTACAGTTCGCGAAGCTGTGCTACAGGACAGACTCTGCTAACTGCGAGCTATCGTCGGGCAGCTTCGTGACGAACCGCACAATGAAGACAGCAGTGGGACCAAGGATGAGAGCGAAGCCCTGCCAGTCGTTCGTGCGACGCGAGCGGTGACATGTGCTAACACTGAGGCTAACACTGAGGCTAACAGCCCGCGGACCGAGGCTACCGTCGCTTCCTCCGTCTCCACAGCCGCTCACCACCACGCACTGCTCTGCTGAGTCCACTCCGACACACGGCGCTCTGACAGGAGGCTCCCCGCTGAACACATGTGTCCAGACCTTGTTTCCCGGAAGTCGATGACACACATTAACCACGCCCACTCGCTAACATTGGCGCTGCATTCAGGAAGCATTGGTAAACACGAGCGTTTTCTGAGAATTCCCAATGACCTCTGTATTTTAACTTAGGCTGCTCGGTTACTTATACCACATTCATTATTACTTGAACATAATGCAACTTAACATTCAGTTAACAGAATGCCACACATAGCGAATTCAATAAACAATGGTTTGAGAGAGACTGTCTGCTAATAACACTGTGCACCGTTCTGGGGGCATGTTATAGTGCAGAGTCCCTGGTGTCCCCAAAGATTATATAGTTTAATCCTGTGTGCAGAAGTTATTATCTTGTGGAAACGAGATATGTATTGTACCAAGATGTTTGTGTTTTAATCACTCAGATGCACACAGCCACCAGCTTTAGACCTGACCTCAGGTGCGATACAGGCAACATGTCAATGATCCACGAGGTGGACTATTTCCCCATAATTTGACTGCAGGATATCTCTGCTAACATGTGTCAGTCTCTTTCCCTTAATGCTAGATTATTTAACGCTGTTAGAAAACATCCAGTGTCAGTACATAGTCCTCACATCTGGATCTCAGTCAAGTCAGTCCATTAAACCACTGTCCAGACCTCAGACAAACTCCTGCTCTGTCTGTAATGTGGAAAAATATCACTTCAGTACTTGGCCAACAGATGAGGCTGCTGAGCAGATCCAAACATTACAGCAAATCCACAGCCCAGTACAGAAATGCAAACACACCTGAATGATTTTTTATTGTGATCAAAAAGATGCTGACACATCTGCTGCTCCTGCTAAAATTCAAATATCTCCATCACTATTGCAGAACTTTTAAAGATCTCTAATAGAATAATATATTTTCTATGTAATTGCTAAAAAATGCAAATATTATTGATACTAATGCAGGAAATAAATGTTCCATACAAACTTAATACACTTAATTATAATACAATAATATTTGACAATATAATAGATGTTTAGGAGTGTCTAACCCTCCCTAACATAGTACCTCACTCAATGTTCTATCTTACTCATCAGACCACTGTATAACTGTGCACTCTTTTCCTCTTGTGACTTGACTCAGGTACTTGGTATTACATAACAAACGTACCTTCTAATACATGTTTTAACACATGCACCAGTTAATAGATTAACATTATTCATTTAAATAATCAATTTTGTGGAAAACGGTTAACAATTTACCAATGGGGCTTTTGTTGGATTAGAAAACTCTTCAGATATTTGTGGTTGTTATACTGGCATATAATGAAAACCCTGTGCTGCAGTGGTTAGCACTGTTGCGGGTATTCCTCCCACACTCAAACACATGCAGGTTGAAGTGAAGAGGAGAGTTGGTTGTTTGTCTCTTTGTGTCAGCTTCGGTTTGCTGGTGGTCCAGGGTGTCACCCAGTGTCTCTAGTCCCCCTGTCATCCCCAAAGGCTAGTTGTGGCTGGACGGATGAACGGATGTATAAACTGAAACTTCTAGCCTGTGAATATGCATTGATATTAAATGTATGCAAGTTTATTCTTGAACTTGGAATCAGTCAAACTAATTTAGGGTTAGGGTTAGTTTCATTTTCAACACATTCAACCCAAGCTTTTAAATTCAGTGATTTGCATGTTGGGTGATGACTCTTAATGTTCCAAATGAGAAAATAAATCCACATTTATAAAGTGATCAAAAGTGTCTTTAATTCTTTCCATTGTTATCTAAAGCACTGTAATGATTTATGGTATTACCTCATGTTACCTCAGCAAATCCACAAGCAGGATAATGTGACCATATCAGAACTTGCACTGTCAACACCAGTCAGGAAGAAACGCTGGAGAACATATGTTACTGAACAGCATTTCACAATGCAGATATTAAAAACTAGAGATTGAGCTTGTACACATGCAAATGAAACCAGGTGTTAGCAAACATACCACCCATTCAAAATATATACGTGCTTGATCTTCTAAGATCTAAAACAGGAGTTAAAAAACACAATCATGAATAAGTACGAAAATAAGTCTCACACAATCTACATCGCTCGATATACAATATTGCACTTAGAACACAGTATATACAAGACATTTTACAATGCAGCACATCAGTATAATAACCAGCACAAAGGTAACAGACCAACAGACCAGTCCAAATCAATGCTGTGCTGGTGCGTCTCGCTCCAGAGTCTGTTTCACCTCAATGAGTCCACTTTTCTTCTCTTGTGATACTGAAGTTATTTTAAAAACGGTCTGTACTGTCAGCGCTGAGAGTCATAGTTTTGGTGAATATGAAGTGAATATGAATTCATGCTTTCACAACTGAAACTCCAGCACATCTCTGATTAGTGTCTCACAACAGTCACACCCATCGCTCAAGTGAATGGTCTTTCAGGACATATTCTAAATTCTCTTTTACATACATGACTGGACATTGCAGACATTCAACAAGACTTCCACTGCTTCATTGTGTGAATGTAGGGGTTTCACTAGGCCAGTACTTCCAGGAACTCTGTTCACACTTTAAATCATCTGACGATTCGTCTGCCCTTAACCCAACCATCTCTACTCGGATGTCCAATCCCAACCAGGTTTGCCTTGGATGCTCCATTGTCTCCTGGATTCTCCTCCCCACTCTCTAATCCCCTGCCACTCCATTTCTACAAAAATATAAACACAACGACCTCTCCAAAAAGTGTCAGCACAAACAATTAAAAAACATTGACACTAAAAAAGCAAAAGAATCATTCACCATCAACTTTTGGGTTTGATTTTTACAGATATATGGTTTGACATTGTATTTTAGACTGAAGTAACCAATATCTGAGATGTTTTTGTGTCAGTGTCTGTAATTGCAGAACAACTGTTAACTGGTCAGAATTGAAAAGCCTTTGAAACAGCAGCTAAAATACACAGGACTCAGAGTAAATGCATTCTCTTAGGGTCAGCAGCTCTTAAAAGTAAGGTGGAATCACTCTACCTATCTAATGGTCTGGAAAGTCCTGCAGGGGTAGGTTAAAGCAGGGGTTTTCAAAGTTTGAGACTCACCTCAGACAAAGCCTTCCTGTGTTTCTTGTCAGACTTAGTTGCAACAATATTGTTCCCAGATCTCTGTAGTTTCTTCACTGAGTTAAAGAGAATGACCAAACTATAAAAAAAAAGTATCCATTTGCAATAAACCAGAATTCCCCTTTAACATTGTATATTCATAATTCCATAAACATTCTTGAACAATTGCACAAATAAATAGTTTGAAGGAAGAAATGAAACTGCAAGTTTTCTGGGCTTTTTTATGTACCTGCTGATATGATGACCCTCACATATCAGCAGTGGCTGACACAACTTGTGATTGTGGCAATATTGGCAAAGCAATACATCAGTCAGAGAGCAGACTGACACAATGAGAGCAGTGATACATGTTATACAATGCACATTATATTCCTTTTTGGCCTAGCCATATTTTTACAGTGTCACAGGCAATAAAATGTTCTGTTTTTGCAGGAAAGTCCAAAATGGTCCATTTGATCCACATAATGAACACTTGTCTCAGTAAGAGGTTGGGTCCAGATCAAAAACTAAACCCCCTTGTCAGGTCTTTTGAGGCTTCATTCAGTTTCCTTTTAGGAAGTGAACTAAGGCTTGTCCCGTTTACATAAAGTATGTGCTGTGTACTTGAAGCATCCCCTCACAGACAATGTCCTTCCAAGCTTTGCTGTGTGGTTATAACTGGTTACTGCCACTAGGTGGAGTCAGAGTCCTGTGAACATGACCCACAGCATCTATGTTTGTACATGTCCAGGTCACACAGCTTTAGTCTCTTCACCACGCTGCAGTACTGGGTTGTGTCCTGGCATTCACCTGCATGGAAATAAAACACTGAATGTACTCACTAAAGAACAACAAAAACACGTCAACACATAGTTCGGACAGTTTGTCATTCATCATGGTGACAGAAACTGATATAAAACTGTGTTTTCTTTAGATGTTAGAAGCTGGGCAGATGTTGAGGTTGTTAGATCGATAAAAAAAACGAGTTGCACTTAGGTTGACCCCAACATGAAGTGATGCAGAAAAACATTCAGATGTTTATTTATTCATTGAATTAACCTGTTAATCACCTGCTGTGGTAGCTCTGTTAACCATAAAATCAATTTCAAGAATTTGTCATTATCATGTTAAGGTGGTGACTGTTTTTGATGAAATCCATTACTGAATAGTCCATTGGTACAATTATTATCAAGTTGTTAGTATATATTTCATTTAGAATAGTAACATACTACCACTGTCCATGTGTTTTATCTAAATCTTTAACTTGAGGAGCAATCTTAGTTGGGGGCCTCAGGAAATGTCCTACCTTGCCTAATCGAATCCGGTCTTGGCTATAGGAAGAATAGAGATCTTTAGTACACTTCCAATTAACTTAAATGAAATTCTGCATCAGTCAGTGCATACCATTGCTTAACATATAAAAATGGTACTTTTGTCTTTTTGTGAATTTAACTAAATGAGCATTTACTTGTATTTAAATTGATTTCTTCAAAGGAAACTCAACCACAACTGATATACATTTCTTTATTATAATTTCATTAAAAAATAGATCTAAATCTCTGAACTTACAAGTAAAGGTGCATCAACACTGCTGACTGTTTTAACATACACACACAAACAAACAAATGCACACACACTTACTCCCACAGGTGGAGGTGTTGCAGTGCTGCCAGGTGGAGGGCCGCTGGAGCCAGGCGCAGTGCTGGACAGCCAACGTCCTGCTACTCCTGCGGTGAACACAGTCCACCCTGCGTGATTGAAAGCCACTCCCACAGACTACAGTGCACGCCCGCCATGCACCAGGATGCCATTGGACATCACATAGGTCTGAGGAACAGTTACGAACTGAAACAGGCCTGAAAGAGAAAAGTTTTAATAATTTTTAATCTTTAATGCTACACATTTAATGCTGTAGCAGTTTTACACTCCACTATCCCCAGAGGCCCTTTTTCAAAAGCAGGTTAATTGTATTATCTGAAGAACTATGCAGAGACCCAAAACCTAGAATGTCCTAAAATCTGGAACATGATTCTTTTTTGGATCAGATAACTCATTTAAATGTTCAGTGTGTAGAATTTAGTGACATCTCATCCCATACTTCACCCTCCCCTTCCAAACATAAAATAGGACTTGTGGTAAACTTCAGCTGTCGGAAAAACTCAAAAGGTGTTTAGTTTGTCCAGTCTGGACTAATATGAATATAATAACATGGCGGCCTCCATAGAGAGGACTCCCTCCGGATGTAGATATAAAGTATTTAAATATAAAAGACCCATCCTAGGGTAAAGAAAACAATAATTTGGACAATTTAGATGAATCTAGTGAAACTACATTAGTGAAAACATAACTAGGATTATTTTATCTTCTTCTTCTTCTTATATTCAATATCTGCCAATAGATCCCTTTCACCTAAATCTCACCTTTAAACCAGTAGCCAGTATTGCCAAGATCAGAAACTTGACTCTCGTGTCTCAAATCTGTTTCAATTTGAGCATGGGACATGCTCTACAACCACATATTGTGGATCTTTTTACATATCTGGATCACACAAACAAGTTCCAATGTCTTCCAGGAAAGGTTCACATCTTTTTACCAAGTTCGTCTTTAACTAAAATTCACAAGCTCATATTTACACCAAAATAATATGGACAGGAGGGGGCTGTTCTGATGGACATATGGGAATGTCCGCGCTGATTTATGATTCAGGCTCGCACTTTCCCCCTGTGCTCAGTCTTAAGCTGGGCTAACCACATCCTGACTCTACTTTACACACAGACATGAGATTGATATCTATCCTGTCATCTCATGTGGGAAAGAAAATAATTTTAACATAATGTATATTGAACTATTCCTTCAAATTGGCTATAAACAATCATACCCTCCAGGACTTCTGGCAGGAACTGGCACCCTTGTGAACAGCAAATCTTATGGCTATATCTTTATCCAGATGTGTGCTTAAGTTTCTATAAGAGTTCTTAATATTAAATATGATGTATTGATGTTACATGTGACTCTGTCCTTTAATTTGAATGCAATTGGAGAGCTCAGATGGCAAACCTCCAGTAAAAATATAATTTAAACTAGCTTCATGAGAACAAAGTCCTGATATATACTGTCATAGTATTTTCATTGTATTGGAGAATGCGTACCTGTCCCTGAGATCGCAGTCTGTGTACGAGGAGCCATTGGCATGTTGGCAGATAACGGACCTCCTCTGAACAGATGTGGTGAGCCCCAAACACATCCCTGAACACTGAAATGGAGTAACATGGAGTTTAGCCTGAACGATGCATTTCATTTCTACAGTATGTATCATCCACACTGTTGGACTCATTGGTACCTTTCCCCATGGACTGCTAATCCAGGCGGGACAGTTATTAGCAGTGCAATGCTCTGTGTCTGTGGGCCGGGTCATCCTCTCACAGGCAGCTACAGACAGGGTCCTCACTGCACCTCTGGCATCCAGCCGCTGACAGGTGATCTGCCTCTGTTTCCAGCCACTACCACATGAGACCGAGCACTTGGACCACTCTGAAACCAGCCATCTGACAGTATGGCAAGGAGAAAGTATACAGATTCATGTTTCAAAATGAGCAATAGCAAAAACAATATAATACATTTGTGTAACTGTTAACACAATAGTAACATCATTTCAAGTATTCACTCTTTATATCTTTCGCTATTGTGACCTAGTTAAACCAGCTTCTACTGCAGGAGTTATACTAAATCATGCCTGGATCAAAACAGTCATGTGACAAATGAGTTGGAAGACAAAAAAAATTGTGTAATATATAATATTTACAAAATATAAAGCTTGCCCTAACTTTGAAAGATTAGATATATTATTGGTGTCCTGAGCAGAGCACACCATTACACTTCCTCAGTGTGTGTTGTGATCCGAGCCTCTCTGTTCTTTGTTTTTGTGGGTGGTCCTGGCGTGAACTCATGTTCATGTTAGAGTTTCCCTGTGAAACTGTTGTCCCTACACATGTTTAAAAAAATCTGAAGTGATCAGCAGGGATGTCTGTAGTGTACTTTCAAACACTTCACAAATGAACCTGAGAATGTCTGAATTACAGTAAATAACAGGTCGGATAAAAGTTTCAGATCCACTTCTCTTTCTATCTGCACACTCCCTCTCTCTTCATTGCCCATGTGTGCAATAACTAGGAACTTCTTAGTAATGTACTGTTAAGACATAAAATTATTTGGTTGTGAGATTTGGTCATTTGCTTGAAAAAAACTAATCACGACAACTTTTGAAGCAGCTCAGCCACGTAAACAAAAGCTGGTATTTTAGTGAGTGGATTCACAGAACATTATACAGCCCACATACCATTAAGGCACTGCTATTCATTACTGCTTTTATTCTTTTTATGTCGATCATGATCAAATAGTATTTGCTGAGATCTGTGAAGAGGTTTTCGCAAAAATGGTAAATGGTCTGTATTTATATAGCTCTTTTCAAGTGTTGATGACCAAAAGCAGTTTACAGTGCAGTTTTTCCATCCACCCATTCAGACAAATTCATATAGTCCATTTATGTGCAGACCATTCTCTATCACAGATCACTCACACACTGCCGGCTCAGCTGTCGGGGGAAATGTGGTGTTCAGTGTCTTGCCCAAGGACACTTAGACATGCAAAATGGAGCCAGGGATCAAATCTATCTCCTGAGTAAAGGACGAGTGGGATTAACGATGATCTGGTGGTTTAAATAGACTTTTGGGAATCATTTGACTAACCTCCCAGTTTGTATCGAACCTTTGATTGTCCTGCTGGACCTGTTATCAGAGGTGGTTTTGTTTTCAGTGATCTCAGTTATTACATTGATGAGTGCCATGTTATTATATAAAACACAACTTTTGGTTGCGATAAATCGTGATAAATTGCCATTAAATATCATAATGTATGACATACTAAGAAGCTACAATGCTCATTGAGCTTGGAAATAAATACAAATAGTTCACTGACCAATTCAAGGCTGCTGCCTTATATTTCATTTAATCTTCATCATCTCATAATAACCCATTCTTGCTGTACCAAGGGCTGCCTCTGCATATGACCTAATCAGATCAGAAATGCAGGACAACCTTTTATCTACATGTGTACCTGGGGGGGCAGTCCAGTCTGTTGCAGGGGACCGGGGAGGTGATGGGCTTTGGTATGTGCTGACACATGGTGGGCTGCACGTCCTTTCCATTCAGTGTGACACAGTGAATCCTCCGCAGCCAAGTCCCTCTGTTCCCACAGGAAGCACTGCATGTGGTCCAGTCTCCAAAGCGCCAGCCAAAATCTGTGGATCCATATCAAAGAGAATATTTCAGAACACCTTAGGAGGCAGCTTTAACAATCATCTGAGGATTTTCAAAACTAAGTATGCAGTACGCCCAGAGTCTCAATTTTTCATTTCTGATTTTGAAATACCCATAGAGGTAAGAAACTGCCTGAGGCACAGCAGCCACAACCGGCAGAGCCACAGTATAATACGTAAAAGAACCTGACGCCACTGACTTGGACGGTGGTTGCACAATATGCTTATGGAAGGCACTGTATTCATCCATCCATTCATCCACCCATCCTACTGCCAACTCTCTATCCACCATGTCCTGTGAGGGTCATGAACTTGTATTTTAACACTGCTGCTACTCGACGAAACATTGTTCTGCAAAATATTAGACAAATTTTGAATGTGTATAATTACACTTTCCTCACTTCTAATAACTACAGCAAATGTATCAAATTATCCATCGTGTTGCCAGCTTAGAATAACAAGTCCAATATTTCTTCATGATGATGTGGATGGAAATACCTGAATGTATATGCTAGTGATACCCTCTGTGGAACCTTCAATTTCCTGATCACATGGAGCCACAGATTAAACTACAGGTGTCCACTAGCAGCCTTGATGAAGTATTCTTTACAGTATTCATTTATTTTAAAGGGCACCTGAGCCACCTGTCTCTACCAGCTCTCTCAAAGTCATAATCCCTCCTTAAAGGTCCAGTGTGTAAGATTTAGGTGAAAAGGATCTATTGGCAGAAATGTAATGTAGAATAACCCTCATGATGTTTTCACTAGTTTGTTTCATCTAAATTGTATAAATTGTAGTTTTCTTTACCCCAGAAAAGGTCGTTTATATTAAATACTTTATATTTACATGGAGGGGACCCTCTCTATGGAGGCCAACATGTTTTTTACATTAGTCCAGACTGAACAAACTAAACACCTTTTGAGTTTTTATGATAATTAAAGGCTACCACAAGTTCTTTTTCATGTTTGGAAGGAGAGGGGGAGGTGAGGGGTGTTCAGCTGCAACATGCAAATTCATTACTAGATATTACAAAATTCTACACACTGTACCTTTAATGTAGATATGGTGTCTTTATTGATAAATACACAGTCATCAGGACATCTGCATCACAATTAAAGATTGTGGAGGGTTTGCCTTGAGGAAGCATACTTGATGGGGTTTACATTTTTTGTATCTAGGGGTTTAAGTTTTACCTATAGCAGAATCGTGCCGATGGCAAAGTGAAGAAATTAATGTTAATTGCTCTGATTTCAATATTGCGCTTTTACAAAATATAATTTCAATAAAATATTGCATGCAGCAGGTAGCTTCCATTTTGTAATTGTGTGTAGCTGTGACGTTGTCAGTCACAACTACAGCACGTTTACAACCATGGTTGTTTTCAGTTTGAGGTCCTAAGTAATGAGTCGAGCTTCACCGAACTCTGAATAAACACATGCGCAGCTCTTTGTGCAGCAGTGGTGGTGCAGCTTCAGGATTCTGTGGACTGAGTCAGCTAATTATCTACAAAACCCTTATTACTTGACAGCCAGTGGATAAATGATGACATTCAGCTCATCACAGGTCAGATTTGACAGGGGCCCAGAGAAAACTACAGATTTAAATATGCACGCACCAACTCAACATCAACTTCAGTGACCTCACATATGTTGATAACAATTTTACTATATTTACGCTCATTCATAGCCAGCAATTTTAAAGTAGTCTAGGTTTCTGAAATGTGTTGAACTAAATTCATTGCGTTGCTCGCATCATTGTTCTCTTCCAATTATAAGAGTTGGTTCCTCAGTTCATGCGTCGCTGAGTGGAAAGAACCGGTTCAAAACATGAACTGGTTGTTGATGAAATCTGCTGCTCCTTAAGGCTGCACTTCAAAACAAAACTCACAAACCTTAAGAAAGTTTCTAAAAAGTAAATGATGATGTGCAGCAGTTCCACTGTAATGTGGAATATAACAGATGAAATTTGGTATGCGGCAAAGCAAAATGTACACTACCACTATCACAGGAAAATGGTCACACATCAGCGGGGGGC
The DNA here is from genome assembly GCF_024713975.1 of Paralichthys olivaceus. Lineage (NCBI taxonomy): Eukaryota > Metazoa > Chordata > Actinopteri > Pleuronectiformes > Paralichthyidae > Paralichthys > Paralichthys olivaceus. The sequence continues at coordinate 2,485,348 of NC_091093.1, read as the reverse complement.
GCCACAGTCTCTGTATTGTTTATGTATGTAAACTTTGAGCACAGCTGCCACATGTTTCAAGCAGCTGAACACAATCATTCCTCACAAGTCTAACGTTTTACGTGTCTCAGGGGCTGTCACACAGTCAAAGGGATAAAAAGTGCAACCAAAGTTCACAGATAAAGTGCCACTGCATGCTGGACCACCTGTCATAGCTTCAGCTGCTGGGCTCTTGACAGCCCTGTCTACCCAAGGTGCACTGGTGTACAGTAGAGGAAGTAGGAGCAGAAGATTTGACCTTGGTGTGGAGTAACCTTGTTCTGCACCAGAACTGAGAGTGGCCAATCAACAGAGCAGTGTGGTGTGTGGGAGAGGTGGGAGAAGAAATGAAGACTGCAGATTATTATTATTATTTGAATGTATTCTTATACTGTTCTGTGCAAGGTTAAAATGTTTCCTATATTTTCAAATAAATACAAGTCTCATATTGAAGAAAATACTTTGCTAATGTTCAGAAACTAAATAAAAATGTTTTACTGCACCAAATAAAAATACGACCTCAAACAGAAGCTTTTGGCCCAGCCCCCCACTGCTGCTCATAAAATACTGTCATGACAAACTTGGGTGCCTGTGACGCATCAAACGAACAGGATCAATCAAATCCAACATAAAGGTCAGGGTAAATTATTTTTAACTTTGTTCTATTCCGGGATGTACAATCTGTTTTGTGTTGAAATTGTACAGGACAACTAGACAACTGAAGGCTTCTATGAATGACTGTTGCTCAATAGTGAAAGGTGAAGCATTCTAGATGCAAAATGCAGCTACAGATGCAAAACAACCCGAGACACAACTCTGTGGAGTACCAATGAGACATGTCCTGCAGTACATCCCATCAATCTCAAATCTTCTGCCTTGAGAGAGGGATACAAAATGTTTTCAGAGCTTCAGTGCCTCTGACATGTCAAATCTTGTTCATGTTTTCAGCCACAAAGTAAATTGTGCAGATGTGCTCGCCTTCCTTCAAATAACTTAGCTTCTACATGAAAGTAAAGGCATTCACATGAGATTCAAGTGGATGGAGCACCTACTGCCGAAGAGGAGATTGTTTCATATTTTCCTCTTAAATGATGAAAACAGACGATGATTGAGTTTGTATTTGTTGTTTCCGGCACAAGCAAGCAAACCAATCAAATACTGTGTGAAGTAAATGAACGTGCATGTGAATGACTCAGTTCAGTCGACTTTAGACCAGCAAAAAACCTCGTCACAGTTTTCCTCCAGACTTTGTGTGTTCCCACGGTCAATGAGACAATCAAACGAGACACCAACATCAATGACTTAACAACTAGGAAATCAAAACAGAAGTCTTTCTTTAAATGTGCATTCAACATTCAGCAGACCATTTAAAATATTTACTTGGCAAACTCATGGTATAAGGGTTTGCAGAGTTGGCGTTGGAGTTACTTCTGAAAACGTCCACAACATTAACAGTGTGACTGTTGTGCCCAGTGTAAATCCGGTGCTGTCTCCTCCACCGACCAACATTCATCAGTCGCTCTGAGCTGAGTTAGCCAGAGACTCTGCACAGAGCACAATGCATGGCAGTGGGTATAATGGTAGGAGACATGATGTCTAGAGGTGTAATTGTGGCTCCAGTCAACAGATAACTTTTGGAATAGGCTCCCTCTGCTTTCACATAAGCTTCAGGTCATATCTTTACTCCTACACGATGCAGAGATATACGCATGATGCTCTTTTCTTTCTTCTTTAAGACATTTTTTTCCACCAAAATAATATTTCAAAACAATATGAATCATCCTGTCCGTCACAGTCAGGACATTTTCACAATCCTTGGTAGGCAGGCAGAAGTCGACATGAACTCTAAAGATACCACTTTCACTGTGTGTGTTCACACAACAAACATACAGTTAGTCAGTATCTCACTCACTATCTCTATGAGACCATCATTATGTGGATGTCCTTATTATACACTGCTTCCTGTATACACCCAGCTCTACTTAACTGTGGGAGATACTTTTTTTGCATGTTGCTCCTTTTTCTTTTTAATTCTCACTAACTTCAACAATGCTTCATATTAAAACTCTTTTTTGGGTCAGTTTAATCACAACACTCACTGAGACACACTCAAAAGCATTTTCACAGAATTTGGAGCCGTGTTTTCCAGACTTCCTAAGTTGTTTACCTTAAATGTACTTGTTGTTTTGGACCTTACCCGTAGCATTGAAATCTATTTATTTGATCTGGCTTTATTTAATTAAAGTCAAGATATCAAGGGGCTAAATTTCCATTCAAGACAAAAGGTCATCTCATGGTTGGTAAATTATTGCTTATACTACATCATTGTATTCATGGTATATTTTTACTATAATTTGTAATATTAAATCCAAGTATTTAATTGGAAAGCAACAGTTTACACGTGCACACACATATACAAATATACGCACGCATAGCCATACACGACTACCTGAGGCTCACCTTCAGTGTGAATGTATATCCAGGCATACAGCATTTGTTTGGTACTGTTGATGAAGGTTTGGCATTGGTACCGGCCTGAGAACTTCACATGGAGTGTGTTGACCTCAAGGACACGGCCCCCCACCAACATCCTGTACTGCAGGCCGAGACCAGTACCCTGGGACTGGGCTGGATATGGAACCTCATTGAGGGTCTGGTTGTTGTAGTCCCAACGCATTGGCAGTTTGTGGTCAGGAAGTACCGGACAACCTTTTTGCAAACACACAAGCAGGCTGAATTTCAATGGACTGATAAAATTGCTGAAAGGTGGACTTCACATATTTTACACATCAAAGTCTGTTTCCAGGTGCTGGGGGGGAACTACAGCAAAAATACAGTTAAAAAAAAGTTACATATAGCCTTTTGAGAGCTGTGCTAAATCTTATAGTTTGACCCAAGAGGACAAATTGCATTTTTGATTATTTAGATTTTAACTGAATACAAAGATCTATGAGGTAGAGTGTCTGTGGATCAAGAGATAAAGAGGGTCATCCACCAACCAGAAGGTTTGTGGTTTGATCCCTAGCATCTCTAATCTGCATTTCGAGTATGACCTCAGGCAGAATACTGTTCCCCAGATTGCCAACAGTGTAAAACACTGTATGAATGTGTGCATGAATGGGAAAATGCAACTTCTACTGTGAAGGGTTAAAGAGACTGGAAAAACACTATATAAATGCACTCCATTTCCTATTGGGATTGAGATAAATTGGATTTGTTGATTAATACTTTTTGGTGATCAAAATCTCAACAGAGTTGTAATTTAAACAGAAAATAACATCCTCAGCTGAGCTGAATAGATGTGAGGTGGTAAGCTAAACATGTGTCTTTTAACAGCTCTATAATGTGAATACTCTTAAAACAGGATCACACACATAATGGAAAGAAACAAGTGACCAGTTAATCATATAATTAATTATGTGTGTAAGCATTGATTTATTTATAGGTGGTGAGACACATTATCTGTCTTAAAGGTGAAGGTGAATGAGATTTAGCTGCTCTGCTTCTGTGTGAGCATGTGGCAGTATAGGTTGTGTATGTATGTGTGTTTGTGCTTGTACCTATACGTAGAATGTCTCCAGGTTTGATAAAAACACTTGTTCCGCGGCGTGAAGCCATGAGGACCCTTCTCCTGTTCAGCTCTTGCAAGACAGGAACAACCCTGCGCTCTCCAGCAGTATATGGAACTGTGCACACGCACACATACACATTCACACACGTTTTGAATGTTGCACACAACCAACATGTTACTTCAGATTTTATGATCTGAGCATGTGTGTTTATGTAGCATGTTGTTGTATGAAGTTATATATGACGAGGGGATACCATAGGCCCAGTTTGTGTGTGAACCCACCATAGACCTGCAGCACAGTAGAGGCAGAGGACTTTCCTATGGTGTTATGGGCTGTGCAGGAGTAGGTGCCTTGGTCGTGCAAAGAAACGTTTCTGATCCACAGTGAGCCAGAGAGAAGGGAGACAGCACTTGAGTCAAACAATCCACGCTTCCCGTGCCATTTCACCGTGGGTGGAGGAACACCTGAAAGATACAGCGAGCAATAAGAAAAGTCTGGGGAACAACTCAGATTGCAGAATGCAATTTACAGTGTAATCATCTATGGGGTTACAATAACACAAGGACACAAGTATGTGAGTAGGTGGGAGAAGACTAGTGTTTAGGCAGCTCTTTGTATTGCCATCAAAGTAGACGAGAGTTCACCGTCGCTTGGCAACGGCGACATGGACTCTGTTGCCGTTTTAGCAAGTTAGAAGGTGTAATGCAGGGAATGTAAAACGTAAAAGATGAGGTTGTGAACATTTTCCTGAGACGTTTTACAAAGTTACAAGGAAAACTGCCTCAGGATTGAAATGTGTCAACACCACATGGCTGCCTCAGTCTGAACCCAGTAAAGATGCAGGCACCCTAATTTTTGCTGAATATAAGATAGGCTCTTCAATGACTAAAATTAAGACATATTAACCTCACCATCCAATGAAATAACATTATTTCCTTATTTGGTTGGTCCAAATAATAATCTATCATGTTACTGAAAACCAGGTTTCACTGTCTCTTTAAATGTCAGCAGCTCCTTAAACTCTAAAACGCAGAAAATGTTTAATTTCAAATCCATAACATATATACAGTACTATACGACAATATATAAATAGTATAAATGCACGATTTTTGTATAATTTAATGATGACTACTGCATAACTGAAGAACAGGACTACACGGTAGATAAATGGATGGTTGGCAAAAGGGAGCTGCGAGGGCGAGGCGGAGAAATAGAGTGCTCTGAATTAACCTCTCTGCAGCAAAGTCAGCATGACAACAAACAGCATAGGGAAATGTCAGTGGGTGCACTAAGTCTGACATAGAAGAAAAGTAGAAGAAAATATGGCTGAACTTCTTACACCTAAATGTCCATCCAGTTCACTGCCATGGCGATTTTATTTTTAATATTCTGTGATCTGTTCTGGACAGATCATATAGGTCATATTACTTCTGTCTAATGCCACAGCTTTCCACAGGTGAACAAAGGTTTCTTTTAAGCATCGAAGTTGGCATCTCCCCCATGACGCTTGCCAAAGTGCCCTCGGGCAAGAAAGGCTGCTGACTGCTGTGTCTACAGTGTGTGGGTGATGTGTCTGTCAGAAGGTGCTGCACATAGATGAACTGTGGGAGTGGGTGAATGGCAAAAAACTGTACTGTAAAGAGCTTTGACTGGTCATCAAGACTTATGAATAGAGACCATTTACCTTTACAAAGAGATATTCATAGATCCTCCCCCTTTGTCTGTACTAAGGTTGAGCTTTTTAATGTTGTCAGTCTCACACCTTCTCACTCCTTTCATTGTTCATTGTCTTAAATTGTTACGTGCTTGTATGGACAATGGGTGGAAGTATCAGCTGATATGTAAGCACTGAAAGAGGCTAAAAGGACTGGCCACAGGAACAAAGTGGTAAAAAGACTGAGTGGCCACACTGTATCTAACTCTTAGTACATCCAGAGTAAAAAAAAACTCTGTTTCTTACACCTGCAGTAAAGGATCTCTGTGTGGACTAGTGTGAATTGACCACTGGCAACTTGTATGTTACTTTTAAGGTGTTGAATTTCCCAAACAGGATGAGGCAGATCGACATCCACTTTGAGTCTGGTTCTGCTAGAGGTTTCTTCCAGTTATTGAGTTTTCCACAGATGCCAAAGTGTTTTCTTGTTGTAAGAACTGTTGTGTTTCTCTAAAATCTTGAAGATTTCAACCTTACTATGTAAAGTGCCTTGAAATACTCTTAACTACAGACTGGAGACCACTAGCATAACGTGACTCGGTGAATTGGCCCATCAATATTAATACTTGTTAAGCTTCCTTCTAAAATGTCCAGGTGTTGTGTGACTGATATGACATGTGTTGCCTGCCTGCAGTCCTGCCATCTTTTTAGCAACAGACTTCATAATCCAGTGCTATGACCTACCAGTGACTGGGCAGTCCAGTGTGAGGTTGGTGCCTGGCCGAACACTGACTCGTTCCCCAACCACAGCCCTCAAGCTGTGTCCCAACACCAGCTCGTGGTCTGAAACATTCCTCCATGACACTGCGATGGCCGGTGGCTCTGAAGAACAGAGAGACTATTAGTGGAACAGCAATAAAGGCATATTGGCTCTTTGTTAGTTATTATAAAGCACTTATTAATGCCTTATGCTTAATGACCTTATTCTGCAACTACTTAACAGTTTTCCCCTAATAACCTCCTAATTACTGCTTATTGATGGTAAGTGAGGAAGTTGTTGTACATGAATTACAATCAAGTGCTTGGATATGTTCACTTTGTGTGTTCCCTAATATAACGTGTTACCTACTGTAGTTTGATATTTATATAAAGGGATATTTTCTGAATAAATGTGGGTTGGCAGGAATATCAGTTGTATAGTCAGTCAGTCAGTCAGTCAGTCAGTCAGTCAGTGAGTCCACCAAATTGAGATACTGGAACTATCTGGAAAACTAACATGATGGACTGACATACAATTAGTTTGCGGTAACCAGAGGACAAACTTTGTTCCTCTAACTTTTCATCGGGCATCATCATCAATTTTTGGTTTATGACTAAATCACTGCAATGCTGACAACATCCCATCCTGTTTAGGATTAATGCTTATCATCATGTATTGTTATGATAACTAATAGAGTAAGATGACGAACATGGGAAACGTTATACCTGGTACTAATCATTTAGCTTTATATTCAGCAATTGACTGACTGTACTAATATATTATCATTTCAAGTTTATCTGTGCAGCACATGTTAACAAAAAGACAACTCAAAGTGCTTGACATAAATATATTATAGATATAAGGTAAAAATGTGAAAATACAAAAATGCACTGAAACAGAAATTAATGTATAATGAAAAAAGAGTGCAGTGTAAGAGACAAGTCCACTTTTGATTTAATAAAAGGCTGTGGCAAACAAAGAGTCTTCAGCCTTGTTTTTAAAGAACCAAGAGTAGCAGCAGATGTGCAGTTATCTGGGAACTTGATCCAGATACATGCATCATGAAAAAATAACATTTTTAGTTAGATTCTTGAAACAGGAGGCAGATCTGTTACAGACTGTTACAGAAGGGATGTAGGCTGACTTACACCAACATTCTCTTGTAGTAGGTGTTTGTTTGTGTTGAGGAATTATATTGTTGCAAGAAAGAGCTAACATATGTATCTTTTGTTATTTAATTGTACATATGTGATCAAACTAGTTCCTCCTGCGCAGACTAATTAAATTATTGATCTATCTTGGTATTGACACTGTGAGTGATGCAAGCATGTTAGCATTCTGACATGCTCAACGAGTTCCAAGCACTGTTGTGCAGCACAGCTCAGGACAAAATGTCTTCATCAGGCTGAGTAACACCAGAAATTTAAAAAAAGGAACAAACTTCAAACCTCAAGCATTTTGAGGGAATATTAAATGTAACAGAAAATGTGCATCATGTCATAACGACAATTGAAACTTGAGTCCAGTAGATCTAAAAGAAAGGACACACCTGCCACAAGTAGCTGAGATGTCTCTGAGTCTGAGCCATGCATGTTGGCAGCTGTGCACTTATACTGGCCTCTGTCAGACACTCTGGGCTGAAGGATGTGAAGTCCTCTGGAGCTATCCCACGAGACCCTGCAGACAGACAGGGAAAACATACTTTGTCCACCCAGCTGTTCTCAACAGATTAGAAGCTAAAAAGCTGCTCGCACTGCTTTCTGAAAGAGACAGCTTAAACAGAGGGAGTTGCTCAGTTCAGGGATTCATGTTTGGTTAGAGACAGAAAGAGGAAAAACAAAAAAACAGACATAAATAAATACATGATTCTTTTGCTCTTCACATTCTGCATCAACTGCAGAATTCTGTTTGAACAGTGGACCACTGCGACTGCAGCTATACCAGATGACACCTTTTACCTTTTGATTCTTCTTCATTTAATAAGGGAGAGCACTCAAGAACTAGAATGCATTGAGAGGGCAGAACTTTTACATATCCTTCACATATCACTTTTGTCACAGAGGGTGCTGTATTAAACAAGTAATAATATGTTGTTTTGTCCATCATTTCTATCTATTGTAATTACACGGTACTCGCCGAGCAATTGCTGAGTCACAGTGACATCACTGCAACAACCAGGAAAGATGAACCAGGTAGCTAATTTAACAGTTAATCTAAAACTGTACTTGGAGGTAATATGCAGAAAATGCTCCCATCAGGTGAATGCATGTGCAGGGGGGAATGAGAGGCTTTGGAATAAATCATGAAAGGTTATGCTTTAAATGATTTACTTTTATTGTTATCCCTTTTTTGTGATGGGGAAAAAGAAAATTGGATACAATGTTTTAGGAAGGCATCTGACTCACTGGTACTACTTTTGCTGACTGTGTCCATATGTAAGGCATTAGGGAAGTGTATGTCAAGGAAATTGTGTTCACCAAAATCCCCTGACAAATCTGGTGGCTTGAGATGAATGATGTATGGTAGAGGACTCTCCACCAAGTCAAGATGGGCACAGACCCTTCACCACCCGTTTTATTATAGTTACAAGTAAATAACGTGTGGATACAGGCTTTTTTGTGAGTCAAACAGCAGAATGTGTTCATTGATTTTACATCATTATTCATTTCTCCTTCTGTTGATGTAGATGTAAGAGCTCCCCTTAAAAATAAAGCATTATTAATCATAACTTATTAATAATATTTGTATAGTACTTTTAAATACAAGCAACAAAGTGCTTAACAGCAAACAATATAAAACTCACAAACAATTTGAATAAAATAATGTTAATAGTAATAAAAATACAGATGATAAAAGCTTAAGATGTGAGATAAAATGGGTTACCGATTCTGCAAGTCTAATCTCATCTGACAGATGGTGCCAAAGTGTAGGCAAAAATGTCTGAATGGTTATCATTGACCTACCGGATGATCTCAGACTGTGTCATTGCTCGTGGGAGGATAAAAGATCTAAAACATAGGGAAAAGCCAGCTACTCCTCTTTGACCTGACCTTTAATTTGATACCCTACTCTTTCACATGAGTAGTTGTTCTGTTAAAATTTATAGTATCATGACATAATTTCAAGGAGTTGGATATTAGATGCATTCTTGGCTTCACTTGGTGGAAATATCTAAAATACATGAGGGTATCTGGGTGTACATATCAAATATATGTTTAGAATTATACCACTGCAGTTTTAAGCCTCAAGAAGTTGTCGTGTTGACTCTTTGACATTTTGACCATTTGTGCCAAATTTGAAGAAACTCCCTCTAAGCGTTCTCAAGTTATTGCAATGGGATGGATGGACATATACAGACAGACGGACAGCCTGAAAACATAATGCCTGTGGCCACTGGCTGTCGCCACATAAAAAGGAAACGTTTTTTTGCCATTTTCCCTCAATTATAATACAGCTGAACATTTTGTCCTCAAATGACCTGAACAGACCCCAGTAAATCCAAGAAAAGGTATTTAAAAGGTCAAAATTAGCACATGTTGCGGAGAGCCATCTTCAGCTGTTATCATGCTCAGTTCTCTCCACAGCTCCGTGTAGTAAAGGGCACATGCAGAACATTGTGTTTACAGCCCACATGTCCTGTAAATGTCAATCGAGGGTCTGTCTCACTTTGGCTTTGAGTTAGTGTCTTTCCTCCTCTATGATGGGGGCGGGGAGACACTTGATGAGTACAAAAACAAAGCACCTAATAGATACAGTTAAATTCTCATGACAGCAATTCATATTTTCAAGGCTAATAGAAAATAACATTAAAAAAGTAGACAACCACAAAGGAGACTTGTTGCTGCTGTGGAGTTGCTAGAACCAGATAAAGGAAACTTCTTCCAAGGTGTCAGTTTGTCTTGAAAAACCATCTTGGAATAGATTACTGATTACATACAAATTATTGTTTGAGGGATCACTAATCTGATGTGAGGGATAAATTGCTGTCTGTAAGCTATGCATGGCTCTACTAAAGCTGAAGATTTGTTTGAGCAAGATGTTTTGTGCAAAACCAACTTATAGTAACATCATCACCCATAAGCACTACCATTTGACATCAGATGGCTTGCCAAAGAGAAGCTGTGCAAGCTATCACATTAGAGAGGTTAGTGTTATATGTGTGATCAAAAATCAGATATAGTCCTTCAAGAATGTTATAAAAAAGGAAATACCTCTTGAGTTCCATCAAAAATCTGATCAATCAGTTTAATCTAGTGGATCCACTGCAGATACGTCCACTACATGATGTGAGCAGCAAAGCAGGGGAGAAAATGACTGAGGCTTGTTTCATCAACAGTGAAAACATCCAAATACATTGTGGTGGTAAGCTAGGCTACACATGTCACGATCTTGTCTCTGGAGTGAATGTACAGAGATGAAACCGATATTGATCTTGTTACCCAACACTCGTTCATGTGGCAACTCAGGACCTTTATCAAAATGTCAATGTCTTCTAGAAAAAGCCAAGCAAGAGAGTAGGCTAATTAAAAAAACTATTAATGATTCACTATGGTTTAAATTTTGTATGAGAGAAGTTGCCATAGCCACATGATCTGATGGTACACAATCCAAGATGGCCTAAAAATACCTGCTGTCACAGCTTCCTCAGCTGCTTATTATCTCTGTCAAAGAACTCTGTGCCTTTTGTGTCTCTGTAGCCCTGACACTATGAATCATATAAATGGGAATGAAGACAGAAACAATCCAACAGTCGCTTCTTGGACTATTTCATGGTGTAACTTTTCATTATAACTAGTTCACATCTGATTTGAAAGCTTTTCTTGCACAACTATGTAAAGTAGCTCTGGTCAGGACTGGAAAATGCTGCAATGTCCATGGACTAAATAATGGGCTTTCATACCTGCTCAGTTTACTTGGTGTGGAGCCCAAAAAAGCCATTCAGTTTTGGTTTAGTTCATTTTACACCGAGAGAACATTAAGTCAGTGACATGCATCTCATTCATACATGAAACCAAATGTAACATTGACTGATGTTGAAAATGTTGAAGAGTGCAGCTTAAAGGTCCAGTGTGTAAGATTTGGGTGAAAGGGATCTATTGGCAGATATTTAATGTAGAATAATCCTCATGATGTTTCCAATAGTTCATTCCATCTTAATTATATGAATTGTAGTTTTCTTTACCCCAGAAAAGGCCCTTTATATTTAAATACTTTATATTTACATGGAGGGGACCCTCTCTACGGAGGCCACCACATTTTTTACATTAGTCCAGACTGGACAAACTAAACACCTTTTGAGTTTTTATGACAATTAAAGGCTACCACAGGTTCTTTTTTCGTATTTGGAAGGAGAGGGTGAGGTAAGGGGGGGTTCAGCTACAACATGCAACTGTAACACTTGATGTCACAAAATTCTACACACTGTACCTTAAAGTAAAGATGATGGGGTAAACGATATGGTTCCATTTATCATTTGTCAAATTTATAATTTCTCACCTGTGAGTGATGCAGTGGTTGCTTCATCATAAGTATTTCAGACAAATCCACCATGGGTACCCAATTTTATTTAACCATGTATTGTTTTGATTTCAAAAAAACACTTATTAAAGCATTTTGGTTTCAGCTGTATTACCTGGTCTATGTTATCGAGCTCAAGAAAATTTGCAGTACTGGGTTAAACACGTCTTTCTTTGACAAGTACTAACACTAGTATGTTACCTGTCAGTGAGCTGCAGCAGAGCTCCATCTTTGCTCCAGCTGATTTTGGGAGACGGGATGCCCTCTGCAGGACAAAGGATGGTCAGCGATCGGGTGGCATTGGTGAGGAGCGCGCTGTGTCCAATGGTGATGTTGATGTTCTTCTGAAAAGCCAGTGGCAGGTTCTGTTGCTGTCTGATGATCCTCGGTGTGTTCACAGGTATGCCCAGTGAAGAGCGCTCTGACCAGTTGGGCAGACTGTCTAAGGGAAAAAGTCATATCCAAACACAAAGATAAGATTATTGGTCCATCATTCTCAAGGAGAGGAATTGTGTTTTTTTTTACAAACTATCCATTTACTTATAAATAAGTTAAAAAGATACACAATTAACAAATTACTGACAGAAAATTATCCATCATGTATACCACCAGCATATCACAAGGACAACTATTCCCTCTGACACCTACAATCAGTTCAGAGTGTCCATTTAATCTAACCACAATCTGCATGTTTTAGGACAGAGTAAGTAATGGAGAAGACATGGGGAGAACAATGCTTACCACCATTCTAACCTCCTTTTCATGTTCATGCAATCAGTGAGAATTTTAATATTTCACCTACGTTCCCTGAAAACCATAAAATGGCCCGGCTCGGGATTACATGTCTGATAATTTTTTTTGTTATTATAATAATTATTATCAACATTCATCAATGTAATGAGATGGAAGCCACAGAAAGGTGGTGTAAAAATAATGTAATGTGAAACACACTCTTCCGTGTTTATAAGTACCTTTAGCTTGTAGTCCTCCCTCTGTAATCTGGGTCCAGAGCTGGGCAGCAGACATGTGGGTCAGCAGTGAGGAGATGAGCTCAGTAGCTTGCTCCTGCTGTATCTCTCCTCTGTCAGCCTGCAGGGTGATATTAATCAGCCTCTCCTTCAACCGTGGCTGCAGTGAAACCCCCTGGACACCAAGGGGCAAAAGAGATACACTGACCCTGGGCCAGTATGGAATCATGCTTGAGTAGTGACTGTGGCAACTAGGCAGCATTTCCTCCCTGATGGGACCAAGGGTGGTAGGAGAAAGTCTCCCAGTAGTCCTGCTGTCACCGCCAATCAGCTGGAGGGTGAAGATATCTGAGGCAGGTCCAGTGACACATTTGTACACCCCAATGTCCTCTGCTGTTACAAAGTGAATCTTCAGAGAGCCAGATTTGGTGATGCCCAGGTGTTTGGAGCTAGGTATGGGGCGTCCGTCTTTCAACCAGCGGATGTTTGCCTTGGGGAACCTTCTGACAGGGCATTTGATGACCAGGGAGGTGTTAGGTAGGAGGTAGGCATGGCCACCAACAGTCAAATGGATGCGTTTCTCCTTGTGGGTCTGGATGTAGATGTGGTGCTTACCCATTAGCATAGGACACCGTTTAACCCCACTTTTATATCCCCGGGCCTTTGTTGGATGTCGCACTTGGTTCTTCACCTTCTGTGTGCCTTTGGGTCTCAAATCTTTATTGTGTTCTGTTAGAGTAAATAAAGAAAGACAGGGTAGTTTTTTTATGGGTCTTAGTTAACAGAAAAACAAGCTTCCTTCCCGGTTACCTCTTAAATGTCAAACATAATCTAGTGATATCTAGTGTTGAAATTGCATGTTGCAGCTGAACACCCCTCACCTCAGCCTCTCCTTCCAAACATGAAAAAGAACCTGTGGTAACTTCAGTTGTCATAAAAACTCAAAAGGTGTTTAGTTTGTCCAGTCTGGACTTATGTAAAAAACATGGCAGCCTCCATAGAGAAGGTCTCCTCCATGTAAATATAAAGTATTTAAATATAAAGGACATTTCCTGGGGTAAAGAAAACTACAATTTATACAATTTAGATGAAATGAACTAGTGAAAACATCATGAGGATTATTCTACATTAAATTTCTGCCAATAGTTCCCTTTCACCTAAATCTTACACACTGGACCTTTAAGTAAGTTAAATAAACTTATATAAGTTGTAAAATTTTGGATATGCACTTTAAGAATGCACCCTGAGAAGTTAAGAAATACCTCACATGTCACTAAGTAAGACACTTTTATTTCATCTCATTGACCCAGATTTTTTTGTTGCTTTTAGTTGCAGTTATCCGCATCAACTCTAGAGCTGTGATCTCATGCAAAACATGTCAGGACATTTTTTTCTTCTTTTTCTTCTTCCTCTTCATTAGATTTTCTCATGTCATTTAACATTAGAATTGGAGGAAGGGGGAAGAGTAGGGGCAAAACCAAAAGTGTATAGTGATTACACACAAAATGAAGAATATTCAGTTTCAGATTGTGATGTTTGAAAACTAGTACAACTCACATTTTTACACACCAACCTGGCACAAATAGTCAATCAGCAACATTTCGGGAACAGTTTTGATTTCTGTTTTTCACATCGGCCAAAAGCCTTTAGAGTTGTGTATGTGTGTGTCCCAAACCTTAAACTGCCAGCTGATATTCAGAATCAGTCTGGTCTTGGGATTTGAGGGTCTTAGTCTTAATTTGTGGCTTCAGTGTGCAAAGTTTTTGTGTGAGAACATTTTAATCAGTTTTTGGATTCAAAAACGGACAAACAAAAAATTTGTGCATAAAACACACTGAAATGTCTCAACAAAATATATTATTCAAGCCTGTCGTTATTTTTTACAGTTCAATTTTCTACTTTCTAAGAACTGGTTAAGGTCAACATTTTTGATTCATTTATTTATAAGTAGGCTAGATAATTAATGCAGTGGAGCTCTCTGGTCTACTTCTCCCACTAAAATGTTGATTTTGGCTCTTGTAAATTCAATCTGTATTATGTTCACACCTGGTTCACACAGAGCATTCCATGCACTAAACAGAGATGAGAAAAAGTCACATTAAATACAAATTAAAGCTTACGAGATTTTGCAGAGAGTCCATGCTCACAACAGCACTACATTCTCTCAGAGGTCTTACCCAGTGGCAAGAGCCATTGTTCATGCAACATGCAATAATTTATCCGACCTTTGGTAAGGTGAAACACATTTTATGTCAACAAGGAGGCCTGCAGTATTAATAACAGCATAGACTGCAGTATATTGAATGTTATGTCAAAGCCGCAGAGCCTGAAGATGGACGAAGGCCAGGCAGTGTGACACCTTTATTTGTGCACTGTTACATCAATGAAAGGCATAGCACAGAAGAACTCCTGACAAATGGGAGCAGTTTGGGTCAGTGTGAGTAATGATGATTGTAAACCATACTGATTGATGGTCATACTTAGACTATGAGAAAATGCAAACAAGACCTTCCCACTTCCCTCCTGTGGAATAACTGGGCTAAATGTGAAAAGCCAAATACATCTGACGTCATTAACCAAAATAAAATATTGTGAGATAAGGTCTGGGGTAAGTTACTTAATTTAAATATGGTTTGAAAAATGGGAGTGCAGTTCATGGCCATAGTGATTACTACTAGATGGATTGGCCTGCTGAGCACTGACTTCATCAGTATGTTAGTAGAGTGGACACTTACCTCCTTCTACCTGAAGATTTGTATTGAGATAAAGAAGGTTAAGCAAGGTGAGACTGCAGTGAAGTATTAGACTGAGCTGTACTTACAACAGCAAGGCCAGTCACGTTTGGCAAATGTATGGAGTTTGCTGTGGAGAGGCTGTCTGGAGAGTTGTTGTGTCAAATCTCATCACAGGTCTACCGCTGGGCAACAAACAGCATCTGTCACTATCTTTTTCTGTCTCAGCAAAGGACTTATGCCGTTTGTTCTTACAACTACAAGGTTGGAGCTGCTACTGACAGTAAGTTTTTGCATTGTTTTGTATTAGCCACTGGTAGTTGAGTTGTGACTGATAAGGGCCAATCAGGATGCAAATGTGGGCATGTGTATCATTGTTTACAGTTCCAACCCTGGACCTTTAAAACTAAAATGGAACCAGCAAAGTTTTCAAAAAGACTCCACTAATGTGGACAGCAGGTGTACACATTACAAATGTGATGTGTTGGGACATGTGGACATAGTGAGGGAGATAAGTTCAAACCATGGCTCTTTTCTCACCACAGCTCAACAATCACTGCGTAAAAAAGTGGGTGTGATCGTTTAAAGTGTTGGTTTTGGAAGGTTTAAGAAATGATAAAAAGCAGCCCCCACTCCCATCTAATGCTGGTAATGCGTCACTGCAATTTTTTTTTTACCTGAGGCAATCTGACTGTAGCATTCTAACATCTTAACTATTCTAGTGACCCGGCCTTCACCTTTATACTAATTAGCCAATAGTGTTTGTGAGAAAGAGCAGGGAGCAGCAGCTGGAGAGAACATTTCACGAAGTACACTTGGACTGTGACTCTCAGGAGTCACCGTGACATTTGCAAGGCATTAAATCATCTGTTTTACAGTCTGTGTCCCAGCTGTGCTGAGTTAGAGGGACTCATACAGCATTACAGAATCAGCAGAGGTGGCTCTCCCAATGTTGGAACAGTGTTGTGTGCATTTATTTCACATGCACACAGTGAATATGGATGTGCAGACAGTGGAAGAGAACTCCCTTATGTAGCCTGGCCAAAGTCTTAATGTGAACTCATCAACACCAAATGAACAGCTGCTGAACTTGATTTTCAAATCTCATTCCCACATGTAGGGACCGCACACACTTGTGAGCTGCCTGCGTACGGACTATACAGACCACAATATTCGCCTCGAAAAATGAAGATAAGTTTGGCTGGGTTTCCAAAGGGAATGTTTTCCCTCTAATGATTCATGTACAAAGAGAGAACAGGATCTGCTTACTGCCCCAGGGGTAATCACTTTCCACCCATACACACATACAGTACCAACACTGTGCTTGTGGGAATGTTTATTAAGGCTCTGGCCTCTCATAGCTGCAGTTATCCTTATAGAGAATTTATATTACTGAGAACATGCCAACATCTCTGGATTGAGTGGACTTATTCTAGGAGCAAGTATTAAGAATGATTCACTCTGGTATTACTGTGTATCTGTCATTGGTCATTTAGTGCAACATCTTGACACTTGACTAGGCAAGTGTGGCCTTTCAAATCTGGGTCTAAATGGAGACTTCTTTAGACTACAAGAACCAACAAACTGAATATTCATATTTCTCTCAACTACAACGATCATTGTCCTGCATAAACGTCTTTCTGCTCAGTAATACACTAATGCCCAAAGTATCTGAAACCACCATACATCCAATCATCATTAGCAACCATCCACCACTGCAAAAAATTATCCACTCTGCAGCTTAATACCTCACCACTTAACAACACATATTTTACTAGTTTTATACAGAGAGAGTCGGTATACTTTATGGAATTGAACAACTCCCCAGAGATTCCATAAACAGTTATATGGGAAACAGTCAAAGCATTAATCAGAGGACAAATAATATAAAACTCAACTAACAAAAAAAAAAAAAAGGAACAGGAATTAGAAAAACATCTGGAACGGAAAATTCTCTCAGACAAGTACTAAAATAATCATAATGAACAAATAATGAGTCTCAGTTAGACCAAATTATCAATAAAAATTCATGACCCAACAATAATAATTTTGAACTTGGCAATGAAACAGGCAAATACTTAGCTAATCAGTTACAGCATAAAAAAGAAAGAGCAATAATCCCAGCCACTAAGAATGCAGCAGGTGAAACTACCCCAAACCCATATGAAATAAATACAATCTTCCAGAAATGTAACAGTGATATGTGATATGTTGTGGAAGATAAACCTTTTTTAAAAGCGATTTAGGAGTGGTCCAAAGCAGGGAGAAGCCTAAGATTTGCATGGGCCATCGTCCTCCTCTTGGCCTGGGCGCAGCTCGATGTAAATGAAGAACACAAATGAACAAATAACATAGGGGAGGGGGGGCCTCACTAAAGAGATGCATACTATTTATTATGATGGTTTTTATTATACTATATATTATAACACCTATTATTATTTATTATATGTACTATATTATAGGGTGTTTGTTTGTATTTACTTACTTATTTATCTTATCTACCGTCATATATTTATAACTACCAAAGTACTAATACCACATCCTATTCCTCACCTCAGACCACAGCTTTTCCAAGTCGATTTAACATGTGCATGTACCATGGACTCATGCAGACAACGCTCGCATGCACACACACGCACACGCACACGCACACACATACACACACAGATGGTGTGATGGATGACACCAGCCACAAAGCGTGTCAAAGTGTTGATGTTCTGACCCATGCTATATAACTATAGAACTGCCTTCCTTAGTATAATCAACCACAACAAAGAGGACAAATATATGTTTGAGTCTTTGTATGAACTCTTACTGGGACAGGCCATCATGCGGCAGGTTCGCACAAGTGGCGGGGAGGGTAATCCTGAGCACTGTCCCCTGTCCAGTGTCACCTGGTGGCCCACAGCTGTCAACTGGCGACACAGCTGCTCCCTCCGCTGGATCCCCAACCCACAGGACACTGAGCACTGCAGAATAAAATAGAATTGAACAAAACAGGAATGATTTTGCATTCTGCAATCTCATCACTCGAAGGCCCAATCCCATTTCACCCCTTCTCCCTAACCCCTTAGCCCTTCCCCCTTCGTTTTGTGCGTCCCTGTGTAGGTGTAGGATGTCCCAATACTTGTTGGGATGGTGGGGTAGGATTTACAAATGACGATAATGATTGTAATATCTTCGTTTAATATAATTTCAATGTATGATGGTCATCTTCTTCACAACAACCTAAAAGAAAAATCTCTAGTGCGTTAGAATGCTGGCGATTTATTTTCTTTGTTGCATGAAAATTATATTTTCACATAATTTCATATCGCAAAATTATGTATAATAATGTGTTTAGGAATGTAAAGAGGACAAGAGGACAAATCATAATAAAGCCCCCTGCATGACGGCTTGCAAATTTCTACCATAGAAATTCTGACACATTTAACATTGAGCAAAATAGAAAAAGAACATGACCTTAAATAATCAGTTTACGTTAGTTGCCATTGTAATGACAAGTCTGGATCACAGCAGTGAATAGATTGCGAGAGCAAAATAACTCAGAGACGCATGGATGAATTTTCACAATTTTCACATTTTCACTTGGTGTAAGTATTACTGAGTGTTTCTCCAGATGATTAACTTTTGGAGCAGAGCGGAGGACGACATCCCTGCAGTAGAGACACGTATGCTTGTTGCGTGAATGTGCAAAGCAGAAAATAGGTGGAGATAGAGTTGGCAAAGATGGTCAAATCTTCATTCAAGTTTTAAAGGCCACCGATGCGAGGAGGATCTCTCCTGGTTTTGCTGGTGGTTAATCTGAATGAGAGACAATGCAGTGTGTTTGTGTGGGAGAGAGGAAGAACAAGGCAAAGAGTGCTGTCCCCCTCTTCTTTTTTGATTCCATTTGGTTTCAAAAAAACTTAAGATCCTGTGACTTAGTGAGCAGCACACACAGATTTTCCCTCTGCACATGTAGCACTCTCTAGTATTTGTAAACTGTTTGTGACAGGCTCTTGTTGAAGGTTCATGTCAGTGGTAAGTCTCAGAGTGAAACACTTTCCTTGGGTTTACAATACACAGGCTATTCTAAGATAATTACTGACTTACTACAGTTGCTCTCGGAAAGGGAAACATTCATGTTTTAAAAGTAGACTTTGGTGTTGTATAAAAACTGTCATGAAGATTTGCAAGCACAGCTGAGTGTGATGTTTGTCTACATCTATGGAATCCAGTCATGCTCTCTTCTAATGTCCCCATTCATCCCTCTCAGTTCTCGTCATTGCAGCTATTTCGCAAGTACTCAAGTTGTTTTTTTAGATTCATCTCTTGTGTAAAACTGATGCTTAATATACAGTATCTGGCTCAAAATAAATAATTTGTTGTGTGTTTGTCTGTGTTGTCTCCTTGGAGAAGTGTCACTTCAGGTCTCTTTGAGTTTACAGTTAATTCATGAGATGTATCTTTCCCCCCCTTTGTCTTAAAACTCCCTGCAAACTGTGCCTTCTTTGTACAGCAGTTTATACTCATAATCATATGCAGTGCTAATAGGATATGTCAGCACACGTTGCTTTGGGATTTTTGGCTCTCCTCTCCTTCAAAGGTTATGACTGTCATGACAGTTTGGTATCATCAATGGCACAAATTTGAACCCCAGAGCTGACTAAAGTTCATAAAATGTTTGATTTTGATTGATTGATTTTATTTTGCTCATTGAAACCAAATCTGCAAAATGCATCCACAAATACTGTATGTTATCAAATGCTGTTTTGATCAGACCTTATATTCTATTAAATTATCATTTTTTTGGTGATGATGAAACAGCAGCTTTCATTCCAGCTACACTCTTTCAACTGTGGGTACCTTTCCCCATTCTCCTCCTGCTGTGTAGGGCAGACAGTCAGTGTTGTTGCAGCCTCGGTCAGTGGCAGGTTTGGGGCCCCAGCAGGCCACGTCTCCCAACCTCCTATAGGCCCCTGTGGACAACAGCTGCTTACAGTAGACCTTTCGCATCTGGACACCCCCACCACAGGACTGGGAGCACTGGGAACCAGCAAAAGATTGAGGTTTTATTATATGCAGTCAAATACAATACAATTCACACACACAAACACAGAAAGTCAATACCAGCTGCCAAGGTTCATTCTCCCAGGCTGGAGGACAGTCAACATGGTTGCATGGTTGCAGAATGGCAGGTTTGAATTCCCTGCACTCCTCCTCAGAAACACTCAGAATATCCTGCTGGTCAATGGACAACAGACGCATGCAAAACACACTCCTGGTCTGTATTCCAACGCCACAGGACGCAGTGCAGCTGCTCCACGCTGTCACCTCCCATCTGCAGTGAGATATAATACAAAGACACGAAACACTTCTTTAGGCTTTTAGGGGATAGAACATGGAATTGGTGTAGGATAGTTCATCTTTATGGCACATCCTAATATCCTGTAGCATAATAAGTTACTGATTTTGAATTTATTATAATACTCCAATGTTGTAAACAAAGAGATTGGTGAAACATGTCTTTCTCAAAATGTCTTTGCCCTGTTAAATCTCTTTCTTCAGTCCTCCTACTCGCACTGTGTGGAAGACATGACAGGAGTAGAACTGGAACTAGACTGGAGAAATGAGGGCAACCTGAAAATCAAACATTCTCAACAAGTCCAGCATGATTTTGTGGCATCAATCACTCATGATGCACAGATCTCCCTGGGCTTGTGATGGACTGCTCTGGATTGCTTCATGTCCAAAGAAAAAAAACATTGCACGATGTGGCACAATTATATATAAAACAAATGACTAAGGGTGTCGTGATGCCAAAATTGAACATGCACATTATGAACAAACTCACGACAGAGAAGAGTTTAGTCTGTGGACTTTAGAATTAAATGTACACATTGCACACTGTAAATGAGAACCACATTATTAAACAGTGATTGACTCACAACTACCAATCAGTAGGTAGTAAGTAATCATCACACTAATCACAACCATGTTCCTGGAGTTATTATAATGTGGTCACACTGCTCCACTGATTTACAAGTACCAATGGGCAGATGAGGCACCTCTGCCATTTGTATGGAAGTTTTTCATCGAAGCAGTCTTCTGGATAAACTGAAGACTTTTAGAGCATCCATCAGCTGTTGGCAATGATGATTTTCCAACAGGATCAGCTGCCACAGCAGGCTTTTCCAAAAGACTATGTTGCTTTTGAGAGTCAATGTATATAGTATTTGCTTGTTTTGTATTATCTTGCTCACATTCTGATTTCAAATGATCTGATTCATAAATGGCATAAGAACTAAATCTCCAATGCCTTTAGGTCAGTACATACATAGCAATACTACATTCACAGTTAGGCTGCTAACTAGTATTGTGCTATTCTTTGCTGAAATATTCATCATTCTGATCCTAAACATTTCTGTTTTGGGGCAAGGTTACAACCATTAGTTGTTTCCAATATTAACACTCTCATGTTGTGCTGATTACTGCTAATAACTCCTCTGGTACCTGCTTATCCAGATGTTGAAATAGCTGGTCCCCTAACCTATCTCTTCCAGGTGTTTCTCCACTTTAAATGACTTGATGAAAGGAAAGTATTCACTTATGTTGTATAAGCAATGCTTTAACGGTTTAACTAAAAGTGTTTGCCTTAGTTTCATTAAATTGGTACTGAATATTTGATGCACCAAAATCCACATTTTCCTAAACTCTCTTTACAGTTCTGTGTCTTTTTCTACTTTTACCTTTTAACACCCTTTGATTAAAATTGTATACTGTGAAATCACTAAATCTAAACATAGCTGGATCAAGTCAGGTTTCTCAACAAATACAACAAACCTGCACTATCCTGTACTTTCAAAAGCACTCCAGACTCTTTCCATTTCTAACTTCCTGCTCATAACTTGCTATCCATGTCACTATCTGCTGAATGTTCACAATCTTGAGAGCATTTCACATCTCTTTTACCCCTCATTACATTTGTTCCCATTCCCCTCCACCCTCCTAGCCTGTCCACTCTCACCTGTGCCACCACCAGACTTACAATGTAAATGGGCATATATGTCTGTAATTTGTAAACCTTGCTCATTAAATCAGTTTATCACATTCACAGAAATTAATAGCTAGAAAAACATTATGATTACAGTCCACCTTCCACCATCTCTCTCTCTCTCACCCTCTCTCCCTCTCCCTCCCTATCCAAACAAACCACAGATGATGCAGGTTCACTTATGCCTTGGCTGTCAGTAATCTAATGCACAAACTGAAAAGTAATCAACATATAGCTCACATCTCTATGCATCTCTTCACTCTCATAGGTTGGCTGTGGCCATTAAAAAACCTGGACCCACGTATTAATGCTGCAGCCCCAGGCATGGCCTTTAAAAGAGACATTGCCTCCACCTCAGTATTGCTCTATCTGATGTCTTATTTTAGCCTTTCCTGGTCCTGCACTGCTTGCTTTACTTACCCCAGCACCACTGGGGCAAGTAAGAGCCCCACTGCCTCAGGCATATCTTCATTTGCAGAACTGCAATCATGTCAACCCTTCACTATCAATGCAGATGCTGCTGTGCACTGAGCTTCACTCTCTGCACTGGCTGCACCATCATGACACAGTGAAAGTAAGCTGTTACTAACTGGCGTCTTCGTTGTCTGTATTTATTCATAGTAACAGTGAGACATTAGTCCTACCATGAAGTAGTAGTGGAACACAGAATTTACCTGCTATCTCTTGTATTCAGCATCTTGTGACACAAAAGAGTAGAACCCTCACATACTTTAGATAGCAATAGACCATGCATACATTTTGGAGAGAAACACTATCACAATGTTTTTTAGGGGGCATTTCACACATTGTGAAAAACTGGACCTCTTCTACAACTTAGGAATCACATACAGAGACCTGGTTTGATTATTGCTTTCATACGATTCGTAGCGTCAGACCAAACACAAGGCCAGAGATTAGTTCTTAGTGAGAAGAATGATGGATAGCTGTTACTTGCAGAGACAGAATCAGGGAGACAGGGTGAGTGGGAGAGTTATAGACAGGCAGAGTAGAAGCAGGAGGGGAGTGAACAAACCTCACTGTGTTCACACTGTTGGCCTCCCAAAATCCAAGGCAACAGACGACACCCTGTGTGTGTGTGTGTGTGTGTGTGTGTGTGTGAGATAGCATGCGGGTTTATAAGGCACTGTATTCTGCAGCTGCTTCCTGTTAATGTCCATTAGAGGAGGACAGAGTGGTAAATCACAGTGTGATTCAGATATGTCTGCAGTTTGCAGGACTACTAAATGGGCAAATGTCCATCTGCTGTGTGGAAATACAGTGACTTATAGCATTCACACACACATACACATACACACACACACACACACACACACAAATACACACGCACACACACACACAAACACACACACACACAAACACACACACAAACACAAATACTTTACATGCAGAGGCATACACTGATGGTTACATATGTGAAATATTACGACCTTGGTGTGATATTGAGTTATAGCCACTTTTACAAAATGTCCTTCTATGATCATTCACAATGACCTCATAGTACACATCACCATTAGACGCACAAGGCAAGATTTTTGGAAGAAATAGTCTGACTATTTGGGAAATCATCTAATTTATATTACGCAAGTGTTCAAGAAGTTTGTCGTTGTTAATCAACCTATAACATTAAATCTGCAAAGAAAATAAGTTTGCACATGTATTTGTGGGCTATAAATTAAAAACAAAGTGTGTCAATATTTTGAGGATATTATAAAGAACTTTTGTGATGATCTCTTCACTTTACAAACTTACACGTGTCACTGATGCTTCAAGTACAAACTTACCCTGTTTTTAGACCTCAATCTGATTAGACAATTATAATACAATCACTAAGCATAGTCAAATTTGATGTCAGATTAAGGCAGAAGATTTTTTCATCCCATGGTTACTTGTTTACAACTTGGAACATGCAATAATCACTAAAGGTTATCTCATCATAAAACAAATACTGACATTAATTGAATGATTCACAACTTGAATTCATGTCATGAAGACCACACACACGAAAAGATTCAACATTAAAAGTTTCTGGTAGCCTTTGAGCAACACAGGGAATGAAATGATTTTCTGGTCATCCATCATTTAATCTTCTGACAGTTTCTTTATCAGTGATGCATTCAGAAAGAAACATTACAAAGAGTGTCCGTCTATTTCTACTTATTCTGCTACTTATTTAAGTACTACTTGTTATCCAATTTGATTGTGGGCTCAGTATTAGTCAAAAATGTGTGTAAGCCTGCCACCATAGGGACCATGGTGACACCTTCGACATGAGACTGATCGTAGCTTAACCATGCACTTGTACATCATAGGTGGGCTCCACTATACTTCAAACATGAATACATTGCATTCAGTTTGTTCCCCTTTCTATGTATGCAGTACTATTGATAATATAATGTAAAGCCTCATAAGATGCCATGTGGCTGGACATGAGTTTAAAAAAATATTTCTTAATCAACAACAGCTGCAGAAAGCCAGCTGTTCTGTTGTCTTTGGCAATGTGCAGCCTCACTGGAAAAAAAAAAAATCTTCTGTGTGTGTTTATGTGGGCGTGTGTCTGAGAGCACATTATTCTACCATGGTGAAAGCTTGTTGTATAAAGTGCAGGCTGACAAGTAATTTCCTCCACCGAGAGGTTATGTCTTCATCTGCATTTGCAAAAACTATCAAACCGATTTCCTTGGAATTTTATGAAGGCGTCAGGCATCAGCAAAGAAAGAACTTCTTGTAATTTGGGGCAGACATGGCAGATCCAGGATTTTTTTTTTTAACATGGCGATATCAGTCATTAGCCTTGGTGGATGATGAACCAATACCTGCCTGCTCTGCTGTTCACTGAACCAACGTGAAAATATATCCATTCAAAACTTATGATCAAGTCAGACGACAGCTACTGATAGACCTGCAATGACTCACATTTGCATTTAATTAAAAGATGGGGGACTTATAAGGAGATGCAAATTAAAAAGACTAAGGATACTATTTTGGTGTTGCTGCATGTCTGCCCTTATAAACCAAATGAGGTACATAGGGTTTACTTTCTTCAATGTCCTGCCTTGGTGACTTGCTGTGTGGACAGCGGTCGTAAAAGGTTGTTGTATTGCAATGTTTGCAGTTTAAAGCTCAGTGATGGAGTGGAAGAAGTAAGCTGCTTTTGGTGTGAACACAACAGTCAGAGTGACAGGCTCCAGGGTTTCTGTGGACTTTCCCCACCTGGCCCCTCAGTATAAAGAGGAATCAGATTTGAGAGCACAGCAGGGAATCCACCGCTGCAAGCGAGTTGGAGGGTTGATGACACTTTTAACACACTGTAGTCTCACACACTTGTAATAAGCACTGCTGGAGGGGTCACTGACTCTTATGTGCTTTTTCAGGCTCTTTAGGCTCTAAATGGCTTCAGTAAACACTTGGTCTCTTACCTTGGGGGGCATGGTTCAGGGTTACAGATTCGTATCATAACTGGTGGCCTGCTGGACAAATCACACAGGGAGTCCTCCACAGCCTCACCTCGCTTCCTGTTAACACATCTCACAACTGCTGTCTGCTTCCCTGAGCAAAGGAAATAGACAAGAGCCAGTTGGACATAATATGGACAAATGGGTCAAGGAGCATTTCAGCTGTCAACATTCATTTGAGAAACCTCACCAGCAGCACATGTAGCTGAGCAGGCAATGAAGCCACTGTAGTCCCAACTGTACAGTTCCTTCATCTGGTTGTAAGGGGCTTCATGATCTTGGGAGCCTGATAAGATGCCTGTACATGGCCCTTGGTTGCAGGGCCTCTCTACCTGCGGTCTGTCTTTGCCACACTCCTCCTCTGGAAGGTCCACCTCCGTCTTGGTGAATGAAAGCATCACCCGGCACTTCACCTCACGAGTTTGCTTGCCTGGCCCACAGGTGGCGCTGCAGGGTGACCAGGGCCCAGGTACAAATCTGAACACAGTTGTAGAGAATATACACAGGGGTTATTAAATTCAGCAAATGTTTATAAAGCTATGATTCACAGGGAACTTCACCTACACCACCACCTCCAAAAGTTAAAGTTATCAAATGCTAAAACATCTGATGTAAACATTTGCATGTTTTGTATAAATGGCAAAACACTAGGCTATAGTGTGTTGCTGTGAACTGCAAGCATATGTGTGTTTTGACCACACGGATAGGCTAGTCGCTGCACAGTGACACATCTCCAGGCCCAGTTCCAAAGACAAATAATCATCCAACAGCGTGTTACAACGCAGGAACATGCTGGCTCATATTCACCACGTGTATTATATATACTGATATACTGATGCTGCCATTCAAACACTTTGTTTTACCTGGGATGGTAGGTATTAGAGTGATCATCGGTGCATGAAGAATGGATGATACAGAACAATCTGAACATCTGACATGAGCTATTGTATTCACAGTTGTATTCAACATTTCCATTTGTTTTATATCTTGGCAGCTGCAACCTATAATACAGGGCATGCCCCTCCAAATAAGACCAACATTATTTCTCTATACATTTTAACTATTGGCTCTCTATTTGGAATGTTCCTTAACAATCTCTTAACATTTATTTTGACACTTTGCAGAAGGCCAAAAGTGGATTGATCTGCCACTGAAACACTTAAAAACACATCCTCCTGTTTGATTCACATTTAATGGTATTATGGTTAAGGGAATAAGTCTTTTAGAAATAAAACTGAAACTATTTAATTATGAGCTGCTTTTTGAGATTCATGTGGAGTAGGGAGCAATGTGCTTGGAGCTGAGAGTCACACAGATGGAAGTCAGAGAGCATGGCTGGTTTTGGTGTTTTCATGTGTAGTTAAGAACAGCACCTACTTGTTTATGGTTTAAGTGTCCAATATCTAATTAATGATTGTTAGTATTGTCAATGTTAAAATGATGGCGGTACAGGTGTGTTATCACTAAGATTCTGTGTATTCTCCAACAATTCTCAACTGCTTCTATCTTTAACTACTACAAGAATGCATTCCAAAAATGTAACTCTCTTTGTAAACAGACCGTCAAGACTCTGTGAGCATCACAGTCAATGTTAGCTTGTTCAGACCACGACTTGAACTGGTGCCTTTAAACATGAGAACAAGGTTCCATAGCCTTAACAAAAATTTAACCCAAAACATGACTTTGCCTCAACATCAGGGCTCAGATTTAACCTTGTGTACATAACCCGAACAAGAACCCATTACATTTTGGTAGAGATCCTCAACAGGTGGCGTTTTTTTTATACCTATTGCAGCTCAATTTACTGCCCTTCAAAATATGAACTGAGCCCCAGCAGTTTCTGCTAATTTCTCTTCACCAACCTGGACAATGCCCACTCAACTTCCATTATATGCTGTGGTTCATCTTGCCAAAAATGAATTCTGAAATAAATTGTGATGTATTTTTTTTCATGACAGTTGGTAATGGGTAGCCAAGATTGTTACAGTATTATACTTAGAACGCCAATAAGAAGGTCATGGCTTCAACTCTAACTAAGAGGCTTCACTGCAATTCTAGTGTAACCATCTTCCAGGTTCATGTTTTGCGTGGGAATTATTTGATTTATTGATAACTGATACTTGATAATAAATTTAGTTTACTGGAAACCTTCCACAGTTGAGACCTGGTGTATTGTGGTTTAAGACAGATTATTCTTTTGGGGTTTTACAGTTAAAGGTTTGGTGATGCAAGATGTGACAGGTATTGGTTCGATTTCTCAGGCCTAATGATGCATTTGGCTATTTTGTAAAAGCTGGTGGCTAGTGGCTTTTAAGTACAGGTTACTGGCATGTCTGGGGGTTGAACCAATAGCACACTGTACCATTATATATTTACTTCCTCTATTATTCCAACACTCAACAGATAAACAACAGTAACAGATAACATAGGTTTCTATTTTGTAAATGCTGGCATTGACAGATTTTTTCTACTGGCCAGTATGAGGGTTAACCCGTGACCTTGGTGTTATTAGTATTACACTCTAACCAGCTGAGCTAACCAGCCAATATTTATACATCAAATATTTCTATAATTTATTATCCTAAAATTATTTTGGGAAGAATAAACAACAGTGTTGCTGTTGAGTCATGTGTATGGTTGGTGCTTGAGGAGGAATAATAAAGTGAGGATTGCTTCACATGTGGGAGGTAGTAAATAGTAAATACTGGAAAGTCAAAATCATTCAAAATTAAACTGTTTGCAAATGTTTTTATTTCTGTAATCTTGTAATAAAACCCAGTGACCAGTGTGAAGGCTGACCACACTATTGGGATGTTGTTAATCCTTTTTAAAGTGGCAGTAAGTATTTGTCTTTTCATTACAGCACACATGCAAGGTATGCATCATTGCAGATGCTTTTCATCTTAATTTAAGGCCTACGTTTTGGGTTTTTAGTATGCTTCACATCTGGATCAAATTCCAACTGCTTTTTTCATTAATAATAATCTGACCTAAAGGAGAATTCTTCCAGTTCCTGTACTTTGGTGTAAATAAAAACGAAATTTGCTTGAGTTCACTGTGTCTCCTTCCCATATACCCACCACAATAATGCCAGCTGCTTCATGTAATGAAATCCTAAAACTGCTGACTGTCAGGAGCACCAGAGTAAATGTGCAGCAGTGAGCTTGTTATGGCAACTAATCTGAAGTGAGCAAGTGAGAGATAGGTTCCCTGGAGGTCAGGCTTTCTCGAGGGGAACATTTTAACATTTGACTTTGTCTTGATTAAGCTCAGTCACACAAATCAGTAGGAATGCAGAAGTGGCTGTGGCGGAGGGATAAAGTGGTTGTCTTCCAACCAGAAGTTTGGTAGCTTCAATCCCAGCCCATGCCAAAGTGTCGTTGGGTGAGATGCTGAACCCTGAATGGCCCCTCATAAATGTTGAATCGATTGAATGGAATTGATGGAATTGAATCTGAAGAGAGAGAATTGCTTTTGAATAAATGTGGGATTCTACATCCATATTGTCATGTCTTCCACATTGGTCAGTTGTTATTATGGAGGCGTCCAACAGAACAGGACATTATTAACAATTTAATATTTTCAGAGGTGGGAGGGGCATATAATCTGTAAACGCCAGGCTGTGTCTTGTACAGTTTTGAATTCACCCAACCTAATGGAGACTGCTTGCCCCAACTTATTTAACCTTTACTGAACATTTCCTGAACTTTTACTTAGAGCTGTCTCCAAATGATTGACACCAACTTAAAAAACGTCAGTGTGACTTGAATGTAAAGTTTCTAAATAATGCATATCCTGTGTATCAAGCTCTGCCACCATAATGCCTCAGGCTTTGAGTGTGAAAAAGTCAAAAGACTGCTTTGTCTAATAATTAGGTTTCAAATATTTAATATTTAATCTCAAGTAACCGTGTAATTAGGAAAACAAAGCTTGTGGAGTTTTCAATATACAAGTGGTGTGTCTGGCCAAGGGAAGCAAGGCTGGGGTTCTACAACATTGAATGCATTACAGGAAATCAGAATCAGAATCAGAATTCTTTATTGTCATTGTTTAACATTGTCACCAACATTCAACATTGAAAATTCTTTTTGCAGCTCTTCTTGTTCCAGCAGCGATTGAAAGATTTTAGAAATCAGACATAATCAAGAAGTAAATAAGTAAAAAAATAATTCAAATGTCAGTCTGACTGTCCACCTGAGTAATAGTGCAAAAGTATTGATTTTACTTGATTTTAAAGAAAGACCTTTCTTTAGCTTTTTGATGACCAGCTTAAAATAAATCGAGGTAAAGTTATGTTAGGAAGTCAGGTCATACACCTACCTGGGATCTGATCACAATGTGACCACACTCAAGTGCATTAACACAGACATATAGGGACAACAGGGATGTGGTGAGAATGGGAAGTCAGAGGCAGAGCTGAACAAACACACACACAGTTGCAGTGGGCTTGTGGCTGGCTGACAGCTAACGTCCGTACCATAGCTTGTTTATAGTCTAAAGGTCATCATACTACAAATGATACTGCACAAATGGTAGAGCATGGGGTTTTTGCAGCACTTTAACAATGTCATGCTACATCTGCCTTTTGTTCTGAGAAAGGACACTCATTATTCACATTCAGAAACAGTTTTTAAGGGTTGTTGTGGTTGTTCCTCTAGTAAGGGCAGCCTCTCTTCTTCTTCTGTTCCATTTATTGGTGGGTGGCAACATCTAGGTGCATTACCATCATTCCACAGGATATGCCTCTTCCTGACTCCCCTGAGGGCAGCCTCTCTTAAAAGTATTTTAATTTAATCATTTCAGATCCCCCCCTTAGTCCCCCTTTTAGTGCAATTTTCTTAATTTTTACACAAGACCTAAATGGCCTACATGATATTTCTTTGTGCCTGCTGCAAAGTCATTGAGGTGTGTGTGGGAAGTGTTACTGGCATATATTTGTGTCTGCATAGTTTGTGGTGAGGTTTGTGAGGTGTGTATGAGCTGTGTGAGCTGATGGATTCCAGTTAGGCTATCAGAGCTGACCAGGCCCAGAGCAGAAGGCAATGAGCACGCTTATCGTCAGCAGCGGAAGGAGGGGAAACAGAACCAGACAGATTGACACAGGGCTGGATAAGCTGTGTTTGCTGATGTGTGTGTGTGGTTTGTCCAAAGCACTTTACTTTGAGCTTGAAACCTTCAAATATTGAGCAGATCGCACTAGCTATTTTACCTCCATTTCACCCTCCTGAGCCACAGCTGCTGGTAAGAAGTAAAAACTAGCTGGAAAGCTACAGTTGTTTGTACATTCTATTTAAAGTCTTTCACTATTACTAACTGATTTTCTCACTGGAGGTGATTTGCAGAGCAGATCTGTAGGCTATATAGCAAATGGGACATATATATATATATATATATATATATATATATATATATATATATATATATATATATATATTTGCTATATAGCCTATAGCCTACAGCCTACATATATGTATATATATATATATATATATATATATATATATATATATATATACAAGAACAGAAGATGGCACTAGTGATAGATGTTGCAATCCCAGCGGAAAGCAATATCAGATATATGTTTTGTTTCTGTCTAAATGTGCATGTGTGCATACTCACGTGGGATCCTCTGTGGCAGTATGGTGTTCCTCCAGTTCGTGAGCTTGTTTTAACCAAGGCACTTTGGCCTCCACTGGCATGGATTCTGACAGGGAGACAGAAAATTAGTTACAGGGATCAGTATTCAGTATTACTGATTCATGCCCTGATCCAACCAGGGATGAATGCATCTCAGAGCAGGAAACTGGAAAGTGGACCAGGAGGGATGCATGTTGTTAAAACTTTCTGACTTTTAAGTGTCTTGGTTCTCATGAGTTCTCGGCATTGGCAATGTGCCAAGCTTTATAATACCCTTTTTAAAACCCTTTTGTATGTTCCATGATTGTCATAGTCAAGCTTAGATGCTGTTAGAAGCTGACACAGTTAGGATCAATGATCATAAGTGAGAAAGCACAGATTATCTGACAAACTGTTATCTAAAAAATAATCTAACCGAAAGAAGATTTTCTTTTTGGTCTGTGATGAAACATTAGACAAATACCACCCAATTAGACATTTTTCTGCACAGGATCACTGCAGAGTTTGATACAGGGGAAATTAATTTAAAATATGTACAGTCTGGTTTCAGCAGATGAACAAACTCTGAGCACCTGGAGACGGCTTGGTTGTTCTATGTGTAGTGTTTTGTTTTTTGGACAACACCTGAAGGCAGCACCACCCGGGTACCTGAGTGTGATCGATCCATTCTTTTTATGAAGCGATATCAAAGAGAAGCAGTTCCAACCATCGCATTAGAGAGGCTGCTGTGATATGTGATCAGTATTTCAATATAAACTTTGAAGGAAGTTATAAAAGTTGCAATGGCCCTCTATAGGGAAAAGGTTCCCCACCCCTGGTTTAGACTAGAGTAAGGTCTCTGTGTATGACAGAGAGCACTCACAGCATACTGTCTGAGTTTGGATTGAGTCTAAGACTGAGAGTTCTGTTATTATGGAAAAAGCTCTTAACTGGCGTTGAGATTTTCAGTAAAGCATGTGAGACTATGAGCTTCTTTGTGAGGGATTAAATACCTCTTAAAAAACTTAGTTTAAAGAGGAGGGATGCTCATTTATGGTGCATCATAAATTAGGGGCCACATGATGGAAGCTAATGTAAATGAAACCTGTTGTTTTTATAGTGAGGGTGGTGACTGTGTGGGACACAGCTAGTGCGCAATGCGTAACGGTCAAAAAGGCCTGATTCACAACTGCAGTACTGTTGTTTCTACCATATATCACACACTTGAAGAGCACATGCATGTGCACACAGCACAACCCATGAAAAAAAAACATATTAACCCATTTAATAAATCATTTTGACAAATAACATGTATATTCATTTGCTAGATTGCTTTAGGATCAGTGTGTAGCTTGTATGTGCAATATTATAGTACTGTACAATGCCTTAGATGAGATAATGTTTTAAAAGTCCACATATTAATATGCAATGGGATGCAAAAGTATTTGTAATGGAGTTCCGGAAAAATGCTTTTTACCTTAATTTCATTGAATTGAGCATTTGTACCTTTCATTGACACTGTATACCTGATATAGAGCCACACCCCTTTCCCCCACTGTATTTTGGACACCACTGTCAATATGTTGACAGCTCTCCATAAATGATGAGTGTCCTACCTCTGGGCTTGTGGCAGGCGATAGGGACCAGACAGTCTTCTTTAACGTGAGGTTTGAGTGATGCTTCACAGCCTCCAATGTGCTGTCCACGATGGTCGATGCAAAGAACCACCCGGTAACGCAGGCCTCGGCCACACGTAACTGTGCACTAAGATGTGATAGTAACACACACAATAATACACATGCTCAAATATCACACACTACACAAGTTCCATCAAACAATTCAAGTGGGTACGGTTGATGGATGAATGAATCCCGAGGTCGGCAAACATTTAGGTTTTTGACCTTTAAAAACAGCTTAGTCTACTTGGGACCATTTCAAGAAATGATTGACTATTTTAGATTGTTCCATTTAATTATACTTATTTGTATATTTTCAGAGATGTGAAAAAATGAAATTGTTCAGTAACTTTTTAGAAATGGTAAGAAAGTCTAGTAAACAAACAGTTTTTGTTTAGCAAGAATATGTTTTCTCAGCTTTTCTTCTTTTTTAATGTGTAATTGGTACAGCGTCCTGGGGTGTAACTGTAATCAGTGTTTACATCTATCAGAGGGCTTACTGCTTTGTTGACTAATTATTTCAGCTCTTCGAAGGATTTATCTATTTTTTTTTTTTGCTGGTGTAATCAGACACTCACTGACCTGTGACCATTCCATGGCCACCCACTGGGGGCAGGTGAAGGTGTTGCAAATCTGTCGGGTGACAGGTCGAGGGGAGTGGGTACACTTCCACTCCTCCACCTGAGAGAACTGTCCCTGGCTGTCCTCCTCCACGCAAAGTACACTGCGATCCTGCCAGCCACCACTGCAGGACACAGAGCACTGGGTCCAGGGGCCCTGCTCCCAGCTGCATACAAAGGGAGGGAACCGGATTCACTGAAAGTTTATCAATTAATCATACATCTAACATTGTTGAATAACAGGCATCTGCATGGTGTGTCCTGCCCTCATTTAAAAAAAGAAATGATGTTTTTCTAAAAAACATTTGATTCTGAGCACCTGTTCATACTACTATCATAAATCCCGCAGATACAAGCCAGGAGCTCAAGTTAATGTTCACATTGTAATCAGCACGTTTTAAGTGTAGTTACTATAACAATTCAGGAGCTATTGTGACACTATTTATCAAGGCCTAGTTAAGTGAGACAATGTTGGTGTCAGGCGACAGCTAACTGTTAAGTATTAAACAGAAAGTCAAATGTATGACAACACACCAATATATTAAGAACCCTCCCCCAAATTTAAGTTCACAGATAATAATGAATGCCCACAGGGTACAGTTCCACTCCTCCACCTGAGAGAACTGTCCATGGCCAAGGCAAAAAAAACTCCTTAGGCAGCTCCCTCAGTCCATGTAAAATATCCACAAAAAGATAGAAAAACTCAGTAAAGGTCCTCCCTTCAAAATGTACACCAGAATGGCCGAGAAACATGGAAATAGGAGTCCAATCAAGAGTTGAAAAAAAAAAACTTCTGCTCAGTGGTTATGGTGCTTCACTCACACTTTATTCTCCTCACAGATAAGGTATCACCATAAAAATGAAGCAGATATCCTTTCTTTTCCCTAATCCTCCTCACTAAAAACCTCCTCTCTCCCCCAAACAATTCACCTCTCTTTGTTTTCCTAAGCCTTTACACCTGTGGAAGGGGACTGGCAGTAGAAATCACCTCTGAGAGTGATTACAGCAGGAAACTACACAGAAAAGCACATGTGATGAGGACAGAGGTTTCACTTTGCAAGGATTCAGCACTAAACCATCTAAAATAGGGACTCTGCATTTCTGTGTTGTTGAGAGAGTTCAGAGGAGAGGAGAGGACAGGGTGGAGCTCACAGAATGGCTACAGTAATTCAGATAACCAAGCTTTACAATTGTGCTGGGCAGAGAGGCATCTCAGAATGAACACACAACACGCACACACATCCAACCTTGAGCTGAATGGTTCTACTTCAGAAGACAACATGCCTTGTGCCAACAGGCTAAGCTGCCGCTGGTGGTGTGATGGGGAAATCAATGTTAACTCCTCATTGTTTGGCCTTAATCTAAATCAACCATGATTTAAATATCACAGTGTATCTGTGTATGGTTGTTGAACATGACAGTGAGTTTGGTGATCTCCACAGTCACCAGATGTACATCCAGTAGAACCTTTAGTATGTGTTAGAACAGGAGATTAGCAGCAAAAGAAAGTGTCCTACATCTTGTGGAATCAATAACATGAATCAATGAAGCTTGAAGTTTGAGAGCAAAGGGAGTACCCAGTATTTGGATGGTGTTCTTACTATAGTCCTTAGTGCATGGTTATGTCTCTGAATGCTGACAATAGTTTTTAATGTAATCATATTTATATATTTTTATCTAAATCAAAAAAGTGTTCACCAGCCCTGGCAGTATACATATTGGCCCTATCTGTATTCCTAATGTTCGGAGTGTGGGTGAGAGCGTGCTGTGCACATGTTGCAGGACTAGGCTGACTGCAGGCTCACTTCACCGCTGAGATAGATAGATAGCCTAACAAAGGTTTGCTCTTGTTTTAACAGGGTTTTTGTCAGTTTGCCTCTTCACTTTCTTTACATCCTCTGTCAGTTGAGCCAATTTTCTCAGTTTCAATACTTTGGCAGTGGTTTCACAGTTCTACCCTAACTCTGTTTTGTTTGCAGAGCAGTAGATGCTCTCCCTCAGTGCTGTAAATCAAGCCTCTGTTCCTCCACACAATCTTTGAACGCCCTCGTACAACCTCCATCCTAAAACTTGCACAGTGTAGACAATGTTTACAGGGAACCAACCTTTTGTCATTATTCTACAGCCATTACATTTTGAGATCAGCATTTACTTGACATGATAAAGCAAAAAAACTTGGCTTTATTCTAAATGTGGATGATAAGCAGAAAAGCACTAGATAAATATAGACCATTTACTAAGTAACCCAATGCTGTGTCTATTCCTTCTGTGGCCACTCATGTGTGGTAGTTCTGCCCTCATTTCGTCTATGTTTTAACATTACGTTGCATGTGTTGCTCTTCACCAGAGGCCCCTGTGGTCACTTGATAACAATCAGGGAATCCCCTGTGGAGCTGTGTGCTTGTGACAACTGGCCCTAGCCCTATTTACAATTGTGTGTATGCTTGTTATGTAAGTCTGCATCCTAACTATGATGCAATTCACCTATTCTGTTCTTTATCAGAATAACCTGCATGATGTTTGTTGTTTCAGTACCTTACAAAGCACTGATTGCTGTGGACGGACAGCCAGACTGACAAGCAGACATTTTTATGGTCATAAGACACAAGGGAAAGAACAGGAAAAAGATGGAACAGCCAGGGAGAGACAGACACAAACAGAATGTGTTTCGCAGCACTCTGTAATTGACTGCACTGTCGCGCACTTCCATTTGTGCATGTATTAGAAATGTGGTGCCACCGTAAAGTATGTCTCCCCTGAAAGGCACTGTGAAATTCAAACACTGACACAATGGATACCATATAATTAACTAATGAAACATACAACTGCAATACAGTACACAGCAGAAATAATAAAGTTATTTGACCTGTCAGTGGAGCTTAAAGTCAAGCGGGCTTCTGGGAAAAAGCCTTGCACCTCCTTATTTACACACATCAGTGAACTCTCTCTCTCCACACACATTCCAAGAGTAGGTGTGCAGCAGTGTGCTGCAGTGTTACACGGCAGAGCACATCTTAAGGAAATGATGGCTTATTATTATTCTCTCCCTGTGACAGAGTGTGAGGCAGTCTCCACCAATCACTTCCAGTCGGACCACTGTGCCAGGAGCTGAGCTCACAGAGCTGAAAACCCCACATCCAAGGAGCACACTGCCAACTACTTTTGGAGGAATTTTTTTTTTAAAGTCATATGCAGAACTGGATTGCTCACTCTCCCCAATGGATAGATGAAGTCAGAGTGGAGGAGGCGAGAGGCCTGTGTTGATTGATGAGTAATGCTTTGCTTTGGGAGACAGCTGCCGTGGAACAGAGCACAGTAACTGTTTTTAAGACACAATGGAATGAAGATGAATTTTTCCCCATTTGCTCCTTCTCAATGTAAAATTGGATCAGTTTGTGGCTGAAGGGAGAGTGGCAGAGCAGAGGCTTTTCACAACCCAGACTATATTTTATTATTCATCTTGTTCTTTGCTTTGATTTATTAAAACTCCAGTGAAATGATGCCTGCTTTGCTTTTTGTTTTTGGCCAATTGAGAGCAGTGGAAATTAATTTATATATCACCACCTTTTAAACTAGCATAAATTGTTTGTGGACAGTCACACATCCAATGTACACACATAGCATAATCCTTCCTCTGGCATCAGGATTTTTTTCACCGAATGCATTTAAGTCCTACATTCATTAATCTTTAAAATCTGCTTTGGTGTCCACCAACCTCTATGTATTAAGCTGTGAAATGTGCCACTACATTCACAAGCAAAACATTTAGTACAGTCTAATTCATTTAATTTGATTCAATAATTCATAACATAAAAACTATAATTTAAGAAAATGTAACATTTTAGGTGACAACACAACAAAAATAAAAGTAAATTATTAAAGTGAGTGACTACTATTTCCTACTAAGAATGTAAAAATGTATGACTAATCATTTGGAAGAATGTTGTGGCACATGTACTTTAATTCCTCCAGGCGTCTTATGTGGAGGATTTACAGCAGCTCTCCCAGTGAGGGACGTTTAACATGTTGAAAGGACTCTCAATAACTCTTATTTACATACTTCCTACTGCTACTTCTCCCCCTTGTTACTCCAGGGTGCATCAATGGGCGTATTAAAACCAGTAATTACAATC
Organism: Paralichthys olivaceus; assembly: GCF_024713975.1. Classification (NCBI taxonomy): domain Eukaryota; kingdom Metazoa; phylum Chordata; class Actinopteri; order Pleuronectiformes; family Paralichthyidae; genus Paralichthys; species Paralichthys olivaceus. The sequence goes on along the minus strand of NC_091093.1, from coordinate 2,447,573 downwards.
ACAAATTTCTCAAAACTTTGTGCCTCTTCACCTCCTGTGTTAGACCTCAGCCAACACTCTCTCCAAACTGGAAATAATTCAAAAAGAGAGCAATGAAGAACAGTTTCCAGTAACTTTTAAAATGAGAGATTGTAGGAGCTACTCACCGAGGCAGAGGTTGGAAGTGGTCATATGGCATCACCTCTTTGAATCCATCACTAGAGGAAACAAAGTATTCCAGAGCACTGTCAGTTTATGAGATTATGATGTCAGAACAGCATCCCTTGAGCTTGTAGGGAATCCTGTCAAGGCATATATGAAAACTGTAAAAACAACCAGAATGATACTCAACATTAGCTTCGGCCTTCGCAGTTGTAATAAAGTCATAATAGGGTGTCAAAAGAAAATGCTTATTCATGCCAATTTATAATTTCTGCTCCTCAGCATATTGATCAGATCCCTTGAGCCAGCCCTTCATTAAAGGGCTGCAAATTTGTTTTAGTAGTTATCTTATATTTATGGGAGGTTTTGAACTTGTAATGGTTTGGCTTGGCCTGAAACTCTGAGCTCTGCCCAATCAGATCCTCAGCAAAGTCCCTCCAGCATTGCCAAAAAGCCTGGAGCACTAACAGGACTGGACCTCTTCTAAAGCCAAAATAATAAATGTCATTCCCAACTGCTGAACTAATCATTTGAGACTCAGTGGATTGTATGTAATGTGAAATATTTGTTTCAGTCTGAATCTCTGCAGTTTTCAAGTCATCGCAGGATCAACGACTGTCAAGAAATTTCTGTGTGTATTGTATTGTATTTGCACGCTTGTTTGCACATGCTCTATGGTTTACTGCATGTGCATATTACTTGTATCTGTTTAAATGTGTTTCTTAAACAGTTTTTACTCGTCTCACTTGCAGCTAATAAAATCCGTACAGTAGCGTTCTTGTTCTTATCTTATCTATGTATATGTTTAGGAGAAATTATAACATCTAGCAAGTATCAACAGATGAAAACTAGTCTTTGCTCCCCTTGGCACAATTAGAACATTATTTATTAATAATAAGCCAATAACCAGAACAGAAATATGCACTTAGTAAAATGTTGCATCATAAAGTGTAGTGATGCCTATAGTTATTCATTACTTCTACAGTCACTGCATGTGGTTATATACAAAAAATAGCCCTAGCTTGGTTTGGGTCAGTGAAAGGATAAAATGTTCCTGTGATATCAACAATGTAAAATAAAACTGAAAATGATCTCTACCCCTCTTTGCAGGGGTCCATGTTGCACTCCTTGAGCTTTGTTGTTGGTTTGGTGTTTTCAGGATAGCTGTGACAGTGATGCTCAGGCAGGGTCTGGTTGGATCGGATGTCTGTGCACTCTGCAGAGTTGAGCTGGTAGCCTGGGGAAGGATATTGGACAGAGGCTCTTTAAACTGGTGAAGCTGGACGTACAACAGCTGAAAATAACAAAAACAGAAACAATGTTAAACTATCCATAAAACTGTGTACAGTTACCATCAACTAATGGCCCCCTCACCTCCTCCACAGGTGACAGAGCAGGGGAAGAATTCAGTCTCCCTCCACTGGTACCTAATCGGCTGGTAGAACAGAAACTGGACAACTGTGTCCTTGGGGCCTCTGTACTTCATCTGGACAAAATGGGGTCCAAAGTCGGGTGAAGAACAACATTGTGTTAAGTAGTGTAAAGTAGAGGAACATCAGAGAAAAGTAGAAGCTCAGCTCAGTAGGATCCCAAGAACCACACAGTTTGAGGAGTTTTCAAATTAATGTCTGGAACCAGGTTACTGGCCCCATGTGTCCAATCAGTGCTTTCAACCCAGCCACAGGTTCACATCTCTCTATCAGTGACTTTAAAACTCTCGAGTGTACAAGAGAAGACACAGTAGATGGCGTTAATGTGCCATGACGTTGGTTGCAACCCGCCAATAAACCCGAAGGAAGAAAAAGAAGAGAAGCCAGAAATAACTCATGGAAGTGACCGGAGAATAGAAGAAAAAAATTCAGATTGACAATTTGACACAAACTGACTCTGTCAGTCTTTTTCAATGGAATCGTTCCATGTTCTTTCAAAGAGTAAAGAGTTGCCTCAGATTGTAGAACGTGTGCTGTTGAACCGCCCTTCCTTTTCTTTTGATGATGAAATTGGAGTGTAAGTCACAACCTTACAGCTTAGGATAGGATTTGAACGTGTCCACTAAACTACTGAATGTGCTTTCTTTACACTGACCTCCAGAATGCAATGCATTATCATCAAATAAATTGTAATTTTATGTCATAACTTTTACCTAATGTGTCTTAGTTGAGTGACAATAACTTTCATCTCCAGGAAACAAGTGAAAGTGAGTCAAAAATTTAAATTAAAGTAAACATACAGTCCAGCAATTAAGCAACATGACTTGAATCTGCAAAATCTGTGGTTGCATCCCAAATCCCACACCATGGTGACAACTGATTCATCACTTTCAACTGTTGTATGTTGTAACCATGTATAGAGAAGAAAATACTGCAAGGTTTGGACAACACTCCTCACATTATATCTAATAATCAAAAATGTCAACATTGATCAAACTTGCAAACAGTTTATAACATACTGCAGAGGCCACTTTATTTGGTTCTGCTTGCAGGGAGAAGCATGGAATTTGTGGCTGCAATGCTATTTCGACCTCAAATTCATCCATCATTCATCATTCAGTCGTGAATTTGAAAAGTTGTAACATAATCGTGGCCTCTGTGCTGTTTCCTACAGTTGACTAAGCCTGTTGTCACTCAGCCCCTATTCCATTGAGGATATTTTGTAATTTCAGAAGACGTTACATTACCACTAGCTTTTGGTCTCTTTCAAGCACTATGACACCAAGCCATGGCAACCTCACTGTGACAATAAGTAACAGTCACTTCATTGTGCATAGCCTACTATATAACAAGGTTCCTCTTAATAAAAGGCTAAACAATTTGTGAAAACAAATGGGAACTGTGGTTTTTCTTTATCAAAGACAACTCAAACAAAAGAAAATGTTTCATTGATTAGGGACCAATTTCAGCTTTAGATTTGTTGCCCATGTATATGAGATTGATTTAAAATAAACTACACTCAGTGTATTCATGGTAATGAAGAACCATTTTCATGGGCTCATGAATGTGGTTTTGAGAGTTTCTAAACAACAATTGAGCACTGTGACATAGAAGAATGTGATAGACCAGGTTTTGAGCCACACACACTTGGAAACATTCATTATTGTTTGGGGACGTCTCAATATAAATTCATATATTCTTGAAAAATGTCCAATAGTAAGGTGACTTGTAGAATAATGATATTTATATAGGTCACATTGGTGAAGTTAATGGACAAGGCTTTTATCTTTGCAAGACCTCTGACTGTGTAGAGAATGTCTTGAGCTGAAGAGCTTGTCTTTGCTATAATCTGTAGAATAAAAAGGGTTGTGAAACAATACAGTCATTTGAGGAGCTTTTTCTGTAAGATTGAGCAGCTCCTGGCATTACTATATATTGAGCAAAATATGGACATCAGACGTTGGATATGCTAAGGCGGTTATTGTTTAATTCTTTGCATGCCCCCTTTATTTATTTTCACCTTGATGATGAAATCAGCGTTGAGTGGACCATTTGACTTTAGTGTCTGCCTTTCTGTCCCTCTTTGAAAATCCAAGGAGGTGTTTCCTATCACGTAGGAGCCTGTGGACATCAGACTGGTCTCCTCCTTCCTTCCCTGGAGAGAGACGGCTTCAATAGCTGAGGGAGAGACACCGCAAGATATTTATCAGTCTACACTTTCAATCATAATATCACATTTAACTTAAGAGAAAAAGTAATATTCAAAAACAGTAAAAGGCCTTGGCATTAGCTAATGTAATTAATGTAAATGTGTGACACAATATCATTATGTTTTCTATCCACTTAATGCTGGTAATTCAGGTGTTGTGGTGGCAGCAGATTCAGCAAGTGGCCCAGGAGAGGTGTCCTGACAGACGGCCAAACCACCGAACAGACTCATTTCACTGGGCAGTTCTACTCCTTCCAAATGTATGAGCTCCTCTCCTAATCTTGAAATGCAGCCACCCAGAGAATGAAATTCATTTTAACTCTGTAACTTGTATCTGGGATAGCTGTTGAAGGGATGCCTGGTTTTCAATTGATTCAATGGGACCTTATCTGTGGACATAGTAGATGCCCAGAGCAACAGCTCTATCACTAACCTCCCCACAACAAGACTGAATGCTCTAAACTTTGACATGACCATTAGAGAGCAATTTCACAATGTTCCTCTTGAAAGTCATCTTCATCATTCTTGATTGGTCAGGTTTATGTCACATGTAGAATCATTACTGCTACAGTTTTGAGAAACAGTTTTTTTTTTTACCCATCAATGTTTCCAACAACTGAAATCTCTGTATATTTCAGTATATGACAGTATATGACATCAATGAAGCATCGTGTTAGTTCATGCAGGACAGGGAGTCATGTGCTCAGCTGTCAGCTACCGACGGGTTATTGGTGCTCGTCAGTCACCCACCAACCACAGCCCGTTCTCTCACCAAAGCGGCCACTTTAAATGCAACCTCATCCTCACTGATCCCTGCTCGGCTACACACACCCACGCCTGCCGCAGGCAACTTGCCTCCACCACCCCAGACTCCACCTTTTAGCACCAAGTCCAAACATGGCTGTGGTAAATGATATTCATCTTAAACAAATGTACCTTGCCAGTGCCAATCATAACTGTATCCCCATTGTGCAACAAATGGGTTAATCATGACAAAGTGTTCCTGACTGAACTATTGCTCTCACTGCAAAAAACACCAATATCACTCCTTCAGTGCCCTGTGCTTATTCTGAATTTTAAGGGAGTTTGATTGTGATAATAATTATTATGATAACAAAAACAGCAACCCATTTTGATGCAGCAATTCAATTTGAGTGCATTGTAATATTTGCATGAACTATAGACTGTATATAATGGCAACAGCCCATTATATCATCTACTGTACCTGTGTCTTGTCTGTTATTACTCTCATTCTCACTGGCCCATTTTTCAAAGTAAAAGATTCATGTGCTGCCACACTACCAAATTTCTGATGAGATAATTAAAACTTGATAATATTTGATTTCAAGAGTTCATGAACTTGGAGGATTTGAGTTTGCCAAGTCGAATACTTAAATTTCCTCTCTTTTACTATGGTCTCTCCCTCTCTGCAGCTTCAGCGTTCCCTGTCCACCACACTCATCTCCTGGTAGTTGATGAATGATCTGTTAAAGTAATTAACTCCTCAATTCTGAACCATCTGACAATGAACACATTCAGTAAATCCAGCAGTTTTCAGCAACGTGTAGGAACTTGAGTATATTAGCAGAGTGAAGGCTTGTGTACATGTGCTGGGTTCATCGTGGGATGTTGGTCTCAACAGCTGACGATAAAACAGGTCAGGAAACCCCAAAAGATAAACAAATATTCAAACTGCTCCGGACACGTAAATCACAGGGTTCAGGCCAAGTTGGAGCTTTTTGTATATTTCATATCCAGAAAATGGAGTGTTTTAACAAAACCTTCCTTATGAGTTTAAGACAGGTCAGTTTCAGATTCAGTCCAAACTTTTGGCCTTGTGAAGAACTCACCAACCTAAAACATGGTTGCTCAATTACCAACTCAGCTACAGAATGTGACATTGGAGGCTATGGTCACTGACGTGCATATGGACCGACAAATGAACTAACCCTTACCCTAATTGAAATTAATTCAATTTTATAGCCCCAAATCATAACATACATTATCCCAAGGCACTTTACCATGATTAAATTGTGTAACATAAACACCATAAAGTCTTAAGATTAAGAAAGAGAAAAACATAATAACAATAGCCTATAAGAATAAACTCCACCGTATTTTTTACTTAAATAGCAAATAGCAAATGTTTTAGGGTGTTTGGAATCAGAAATCTTGTCATAACTCAATGGGATGGACTTACCATCGACTAAATGAAATGAATTGGATGAAAGCCACTTGTTTTCTTGGCAGCAAACTCAGCAGTGAGATCTGTGAAATTCATATTGGATGCAACTTTGTTTTCAGTGGAGAGAATAGCGAGTGCACAGAGTCTGTCCTGAGACGCAGCTTCAAACAGCTGTGCTCTCCTGATAAAACAGTCCTGTAATCATGGAAAAATGCTCTGTGTGTTTATTTAATGAGGTTTGGACATTCGAAAAGCATCAACCTGCTCTGATGCAGTACCTTTGCTGAACAGTGTTTATTTTTCCATTGTACAAAGTTTATTCACAAAGGAATCCAAAATGCATTCATTTGTGTGAAATCGGTGTGGAGAGCAGCCCCATCAACTATAAAACACATCACTCATGTAACCCATAAGAGGGCTAGAGACACCCAGAACTGGACAGATGCCATCTTTTTGAAAACAGTCTCAGCGGTTTAGTTTATTTGAAAGCTTTCACACTAAAACAAACAATCCAAACTGGTAGAACAGTCAGCTAGCGGTGTGCAAAAGGACGGAATTCATACATACTCAGTGTACTTTCCCTTGAATTGTACACTAACATTTTATTGCAATATTTATCAATCCAGTCTATTCCGCATTAAATGTATTTGAAGTCGGGTTGCCCTGTTTGTCTGCTCTGTAGCTTCTCCTGCACTGCCTCATGCTGTACAGCAGACCCTTATGTTTGGTATGTTAGTTGCAAAGAGAATAATACTCAGCGAATGGAAAGCTACCAGTGCTCCTTGTTTCTCCTGATGGTTGATGGAACTGGTTTCAAGGATGCATCATGAGAGGCTTTGGAGCAACACGCAAGGTTTTCGTGAAAAATTTGAGAGCACTTGGGGCCAAATTTATAGGCACCTAAACTTTCCTGAATGACACCCGAATTTTGCACGATACCTATTCTGTCTATTCCTCGCCATATACTTTATTTATTTTTTTACTCAATGAATAATTAGTATAGGCTGTAACGCTTATCTCTGTACAGTCTGGCTTTTTTTACTTTTTTTTTTTGTCCATTGTGATCATTGTCCTTTATGCTTTTGTTTGTATTGTATGTTTAATTTTTTTTCTGTGTGAAGTTAAATATAATTAAAAAGAAATATGTTAAAGTCACGATTTGTATAAAATGCATTACACACTTTCATGAAGTACTAGTGTTTGTATTTGCACCCGGGGGGGAAATAGTTGGACAGCAGCCATTTGACTAAAAACACTCCTTTGGAAAGCCCAGCTTTGAAGCAAAATGTTTTGTATAAGATGGTGAAAACTGTTGCAACATAATTGTTAACTCACTAGAGGGAATTAAACATATAATAGAAATGTCGACACTCACATATCACATCAGGTCCTTTGGCACTGAGTCTGAGAAAGCGACTTCCCACTGGCACCTCCAGAACTGTTTTATGAGCTGCAGGTGGACAGAAGGTAAGTAAGGTTTCATTGCAGCACAAAACACAGCACAAAATACAGAATGGTTGTAAATTTGAGGAAACTTGTGCATAACTAAGTGAAGAATGGAAAGATGGGACAGTGTTCTCATTACCATTACAACTTGGTGGACATATCGTGTAACAGAATGGAAATAGATAGATAGATAGATAGATAGATAGATAGATAGATAGATAGATAGATAGATTACTTTATTCATCCCCGGAGGGAAATTAAGTCGTCATAGCAGCTGGTATATTTGAATACAATAAAATACAATACAATAGAATAAAATAAAATATTGAGGTAGAAAGAATAAAAACAGAAACACAAGATGAATAGGTAGATAAGATAACCTGCAGTGGCAATATGATGGTAATAGTACTGATGATATGATGGTAATGTTATTGTTAGACAGTATATAAAAATAGTAGTACAGTATATATATATATAGTATATAATATAACATAATATATATTTATATAGATAGTAATTATACCAATATAATAGCAGTATATAGTAATAATGGCAGCAACAGTATATATTATAATAATAATAGTAGTGGTAATAATATAATAATAATAACATGTACACATGTATAAATATGTGTATATAGACTTATATATACGAAGAATATACAGAGAATATGAATATAAGTAACACAGAGTATTCACAAAGTCTGATGCTGTTGCCAGTCATGTTAATAAAAAACAGGCTTGAACACTAAAGATTACAGTGGAAGTGTTTTGACAGGGTGAGTGTATGTCTGTGTGCTCATGTCTATTGCTGAGAGGACCAGTTGCAGCTTGTTAATACACCCCCTCCAATATCCTGAGAAAAAAAGCCTATTTAAACATGTTAAACATAATTTAGTAAGATATTAGATACTAATACAATAAACCAGCCACTAGGGACACACTTTTGGGTAGGTCTAGTGCCAGACCCAAGCCCGGATAAATGGTGAGGGCTGCGTCAGGAAGGGCATCCGGGGTAAAACTTGTGCCAAAACAAACATGCGGATCACAAATGATCCGCTGTGGCGACCCTGAAAAGGGAACAGCCGAAAGATGAAGAAGAAGAAGAAGAAGATTAGACACTAATACAATGCACCTGGTAGACTGTAAGCGCATGTGAGCATTCAATATAAGTTGTTTTCAAATTGTATTTGGTTCATTTCTGTCTGAATATATATACACTTCTTGGCGGGGGGGTGTAGCACAAGATTCTGGGCCCTATACACAAGCAGTCTCTGTGGGTCCACTCCGTTCATGGTGTCCCTCATGCATATTTCAAATTTTTTTAGTGTCACAGTCAACTATCCAAATGAATCTGTAGTGTTTGTTATAGGGTAGTATTATGGCTCTGAGTCATATTGTGTGTGTCTGTGTTTATGTGTTGTGTTGTTCTCCCTCCCTGCCTGGGGGTGGTGTTGTTTTCGCTGTTTTCTTCTTCCCGGCTCCTGAGGCGACCGTGCTGTCGCTATACATCAGACTGAAGTGTTCTGCTGATTACTGTTCTGATTAATGCTTGAAGCAGTCCTGAGTAGTGGTAGGGAAGAGAAGCCTTTTTGTTTTTGCATCCTTTTTCTGTTTTGGTTAGCTAGGCAGGTAAGATCCCTGTATTTTCTTTTTGTCTTTTATTTTAAAGTAGGGAGGTTAGTTTGCTGTTATAGATTGTTTTGTTTGTTATTTTGACTGTGCTCTTCCTGATGTTCTTTTATTTAACAAATGATTTGTACAAATAAATCATTTGTTTCGACTTCAAAACAATCTGCGTGGCACTGGTTATACTTGGGAGAGGGGAAAGAGGGAAGGCGTTTATGTTCTGCTCTGGTAGCTCCTAGGCCAGGCGTGACAGGTAGTCACTAATAAACAGTACATAACCAATTTAGTTTGCTGTACAACCTCAGTGGATCATCACTCAGTGGGAACGAAGCTCATTTATTTAGTTGCCTTATTTTGAAAGGTTGGTCAGTGAATTTGTGTTTCCTGTCATTATAAGCAACGTATCTGTATGGGACTTTTATCGTGAAGGGTCACCAACGGAAGTGGGTGTTCTTTTCGAGCGAGACTTGACTAGATGTAGAAAAATAAACGGGCATGTCGTCCTGGTTCAAGTCCACATTGTTCAGTTCTTATTTTACAGTTCTCAGTTACGACACCACTGCTTCCTGGTTTTGGGTATACCGGCAAGTGATCGACGATGAGCTCCCACCCGAAGCTTCTCCCTCTCTTGCTATGGGAAGGTGACTAACTGGATGTGTTGTAAGTAATGCCTTTTATTGCTTCCCATGTGCTGTTTCAAAGTGTTGGCATAGAGATACTGTGGACAACGACCGGGGTGTGAGACCTAAAACATCTCTGGAAAAATACAAATGGCATGCAAGTTGCCACAGTCATTTAGCAATCTTTGATGACACTTACTTGCACATATCCTGCTGTGTAGTCATGTAATGTTAACTGTGCCTTTTGGCAGACCTCTAAAGGAGCTGTTTGTCCTAAATACAGTGCTGTTTTAATTCTAGAGATGAATATACTTCACATTTTGGCCCTTGACCAAAGTTATCTGAAATGACTGGATGTCGACATCAATATCCAGAGTCATGACAGAGTCTTTCAAGGTGTCTATTACAGTCTAAGAGAATGCCCAGATTTAAAACAAAGATATCTTTGATGAGTTGTGTGGAAATAGAATAAATACATTGCCACAATCTCAAATAATCACATAATCATTACTCCCATCTGTTTGACTCTGAGTTTCCTCAAGAAAGGAACCGCTCCCAGCTCTGTCTGATTTTCTAAATGGGGCCAGGCGAGGATTTCATCTCATCCTGCTGCTCATTATACTGCGCGTGGATTTATGTGTGTTGAATGTTACCAACATCAAATTTTCATTTTCCTTCGAATATCAGTTGAAATTCATTTAAATTTATAGTGTGTGTAGATTGAACTCCAAGGCTCTCATTTAGACACTATACTTCCATTATACTTTAGAACCAAATGCCTACACATTGCTGCTCATCCATAATAGACAGTGTCTGTCTTCATGTCGTTCCTGCTCAGGCCCTTGAAAGCTGATATGTCCTCCTCTGAGCTTTCACCTTCCAGCCCTGCTGTCAAACCCTCCTCCACCTCATTTTCTGACAACCCTTAAGTCTGACTCTCCTTCCACAAACCCTTAGAATTCTTCCTGTGTCACTCGCCCTATTATTGCCTAGGTATAAAAATGGATTAAATTGCCAAGTGTGTGATAACGGGCTCTTTTCTACACATTTCAGGTTGTCTTCACTTTCCCCAACTCCAGTGCAAACCTGCAGGAGCTAAAGCTGCCTGAGTGGTATCTCTGTAGCCCTGCAGAGTAGTCAGAAGCACACCTTTGGCTGCTGTGTAGGATCCATAACCACAAATCGCCTTTCATATTTAAGCTGTATCAGACACATTCAAATAAACCAGAAGAATTTTCATATTAGTGACATTTTTTTTTTTTCAAAATTGCAAAATGTTTCAGCTTGTTATGCACGTCAGTGCAAATCGATAAATACACTTTTTATATTGCAGCATTAATTTGAGAGACTTGCACTGACTTCCCTAATAACATGTCTCCCTCACTGTACTCCCTGCTTGTGGTAAAAGCCGTTCACTGTTTTTCGAACACTGAGTAATGGAGACCACCACACTACAGTCACTGTCAGCCCTAAATCTGCCTGTTTTACAACTGCACAGCAGCCCTGATCAACTCTGCAAAGCTAAATAACATCCACGTGTGCAGTGATGCGTCAGTGAGCTTTGCTAACTAGTCAATCATGCGACTCTCTTAGGGCAATGCTCACAGCAAACACAAACAGCACACAGCGGAACTATTGAAGGTATTTACTGCTGGAGAAGGATTTATGTTTTTCAGCCTGCAAGAGTACTTTCTGACTTCTCACAGCAGAAGTGTTTCTCCCTTTGTGGTTAAGTGAGGAGGTTTGGTGTTGATGCAAGACCTTTATAGATAAGTGGAGGATTAATTATATTTTCTACATTGTATGAAAGTTACTGTTCCACTGGCGAAAATATGAGCGCTGAGCTCAAACAATTAAGCTGCCATGGCTGCAAGCCAAATTGGCTTTACCCCTTAACATAATTATGCTACGAAACTACATCTGCAATGTCCCAAATTCATGGGATGAATGAAATAAATTCAGCTGCAGTCATTTGCATTTTTTCTGTAAGCTAAAATGGACATTAAGTGTAAATAAATTAGAGAAATGAAACACAGAATAAACAGTAAGAAGCTCATTTTATGAGTCTGCTCAACCCATAAACATGAGGGGATACTGCGGCCAATTCATATTCCAAATGCAATCACCGAACAGTGGAATCATGAATAATGGATGAAGTGGAACAAAGGTGATTCTCTGTGCACCTGCAATGGTAAATAAACCTGCTTACCAAGGTAACCATAAATGGTCATACTTGGTTTATTTTATTAGCTCTTCTTTTAGGACATTAAAGATAAGGGAAAGGTAAAAAAAAGACAGGAGATACTAAAAAGTTCAGTGTGGATTTAGACAGATATTAAATATAATTTTTTAAATTATGTTTTCATTAGTGTACATCCACCTGCAAGAGTGGGTACTCTTCCACTGTGTCCTGTATGTTGCGCTACTATGTTTCTACAATAGTCTAGAAAGGACAAACCAAAGGGCCAGGACCCTTATCTGAATGCCACTGCAGGTTCTCCTTCACACTGGAAAGGAACAGGTGAGTGTGGGGCCACACCAAGTCAGTAAAACTTCAGGTTTATCAATCTGTCCATTTAGGACGCACAAGTGATAATGAATCAGTTTCACCTGCTTTGGTGCAAATGAAAGTAAAAAAGGTGCAATGGAGAAGGAAAAGCAAGAGAACCCCCAAAAAGGGAATGGTTTTACATGTGCTGGCCACAGACAGCTGCTCTCTCCTTATCCTTCCTGACTGATTGTTCTCCAGTTTTGGGTTCTGCTAGTGTCCTTGTCACTACTGGTAGCATGAGGCGGGACCTGCAGCCCGATCAGGTGCACAGTTAGTCCAGCTCCTCTAGGATGGAACATCCATACGTGTGGTCGCAAGAACTTTCCTGTGTCTCTTAGTACAGTCTCAAGAGCAGGGAGGAGATACCAGGAGACTGGCAGTTACACAAGGAGAGCATCTGATAAAATGATTGTGGGCCACAAATCACAATCAGTCCCATGTTATTGGGTAACACCAGTCTCAGAAAAATGTATATATATTTAGGGTATGCAAAGTAAAACAAACCTAGGCACCTATACAAAGGTATAAGCAAAAGCCCAGTATAAAGTGTATCATGCTCAAGAGGATATTGTTTTGTTTCTTTGCTGCAGCTATTCAACATTCACCTAAAGAGGAATTAAACAAGTAACATTTTAAAATACAATTTTAGACATAGAAAAGGAATAATAAAAATACATTTAATTGAATAAACCAAGTGGATTAACAGTAATTTCACGGTAAAGGTCAAATTAATGAAAGGGTTAAAATGTGGGTCAACAATAAATAAGTAGACTAACAGCAGATTAAGTGCATATTGAGATGAGAGGAGGTGTACAATTAAGTAGTTTGAACTTAAGTTTGCACTAGTGCAGTAAACTTTAAAAGAATGGACAGAAATTGTGGATGGAAGTCCTACTTTCCTCTTTTTGTTTTGAATAAAAGCCAAAGTCATTTCAGTGGATTGAATTACTCCAATATGTACAGGCTCCTTAAAGGCTCAGGCGACATGCTGTGAATGGGCCTACACTATAACACATCTCCCGGTATTCTTCACTGTCTCCTTCCTGAGGACTGTGGATCAATTAAGGGGGGTTGTTGGATGGGATAAGACTTTAACCTTTTGCTGTGGATCTGAGCAAAACACAGATTCTGTTTCCACTGTGAAGGTCTACAATCTATCCACATTACTGAGTGCTACAAAGACAACCGTGTTTGGCCCACTTGTTTGGCTAAAAAGTACTTCAAAAAAATGTTAATGAAGGCTTTACAGTAACTGATTGTCAACTAAGAGTTCCTCTTGCATATCAACTTTAAATTTCTGAAATTAAAAAAGAAATAAAAAGTTTAAAATAATTATCATATTAAATTGGAGTTTTTCCAAGCGCTGTTAATAACACTTCACAGCTTATTAAGTGTGATGAAGCTGTGGGAAAAACTAGTAAGTGAAGTTAGGATTAATCTTTTCTGGAAATACTGGCTGTTTCACAAAAGTAGTGCAGTACTTGCTCAATAGCGGCCTGTTTGGAATGGACTGTGAGCTAGAATGTGAAGTCTAACAATACATTTCTTTCTCTCTACTTGTTTAACATTTTGTCAACAGAAATGCCACACCATGAATAAATGTATGTCACCTACAAACTAAAAACCATAGAAATATGTTTACATAGGAACTGGCTTTAATTCCTCATTCTTGAACTGATACAGTACTCATGCTACATTACCTCAGGACTTCAGCTTTCACCTAAATGTGAAAGCTGAAGCATCACATTGTATGTAGATATGTATTTATATCACATATACCCTGCTCACTTGAGACACTTGTTTCGAGAAAGAGGACCCAAACCTGCTCAAACTACAGATTATTGGTTGACCAGTTAACCTGGGATCAAATGAGAGCAGTGTTAAAGAAGTAGATGATACAGCACTGTCTATAATGACCAGGTATGACAGCTGCATCCACTCAAATGTCAACACAGCTTAACTCACTATACCTACAACCACCATCACATAACCACTGAACTCATGTATGCCACTGCAAGAGTAATCCTGGAGATACTTGGGTATGAAATCAAGAATACATGAAGAGAATGCCCCCCATGGAGAAGAAAGTTGGAAGTAAAGATCAAGAAAGCCCAGAGGGATGGAGGAATTTTTTATTTTAAAGGTTTTGGAGAGGTTGGAGTGGTGGTTGGACACTTATCCTTTAAAGGGTTTTACTGCATTTCCCTGCCCAAGGTAAAAGTTAGGTTATGCTTGGTAAAAAGTACAGAATAAAGTCCCTTGTGGAAATGTGGTATGCACAAATACTGCACTGATATCTGCTCTGTGCACAAAAAACAATAAACCCAGATTTTCTGTTAATTTATCGACATAATATTATTGTAGCAAAATTAGTTTTGTAGTGTGTTGGAGTTTCTTCTACAGCATATAGTACCATAGCCTTCATGTTTTCTTATCTACATGCAATTATTCAAATTGGTAAGAAAATCATAAGGTTATGTATGTGAAATATTGTTATATATTGAATTATTGATGTAAAATTACATCTTCTGTTGGTAAACAGGTGAAAGGCTAAAATATTATGTAAATGATCATGAGGAAAAATAAAGACATAAAACATTGTTGGTAATGGCCATTATCAAAGACAAACTATATACACTGCATGTATTCTTCTATTTAGTATAGACAGACATATACATCAAGCAATAATCCAGAAAACTGTGGAAATGAATGAAAACTGGCAACTCTGGCAAAAGGTTCATGGCTGAGGCAGGTTTGCTGATCTAAAACTAAGATGGAAACAGATTATAACCCATTTCCAAATCAAATGTCTGCTTGGTTCTTCTTATTGTGCACAGTGCTTTGTTGTAAATATCAAACAATATCAAACAAGCAAAGATGAAAAAACAGATTTCGCCATAACACAGCTATTAATTAAATCTCTGGGTGTTAAATCTGAAAAATAGTACAAGAAGAGAAAATTGGATTGATCTGTGAATAGTGCAGCTCCATGTGTTAGTGGGTGGGTTGCTGTAGCCAGATGGCATTTTATTGCAGAACCTTGATTGATAAATGCTGAAGACAATGAAAGAAACTGAAAAACTCCTTTGTCCCCCATGCCATCAGACTGTACAACTCCTCACCTGGGGGGAGGAGGGGTAAAAGGAGGACAGAGGATGGGAAGAAGCAGTAGTAGCCACTAACCACTACCCATAACACACTGGATTCTGTGCAATAGGTTTTTAAACACTGGACACTGTGCAATACATTTTTAAACACTGGACACTGTGCAATAGCCTCACCACAACCTTGTAAATAAAATGTCAATTGTTTTACTGTCTTTTTTACTATTTGTCTCTTATTGTTTTTTGGGGGGGGTTTTTTCATTTCCACTAATGCTGCTGGGATTTTAATTTCCCTGAGGGGTCAATAAAATTCGATCTAATCTAATCCAATCCAAGAAGAGCAGGCCAAACCAGAGATGTCCCCTGAAAGCCTTTGGCCAATTTACTAAGGAATGAAATGCAGATGAGACAGGTGTGAACCCCTAGTCCCAGCAGACAGACATCCAGCTTTATTATTTACTTCCCATAGGGTCTAAGTGGGAGGAAGGCTGGGCAGGGATAACACATGTTTTGTCTACTGTTGTGAAAGCAACAGAGACATACAGGTCTGAGCTGAGGGCTACTATGTAAAATGACCTAGAGAGCTAATGGAGTGAGCTATTTGCAAAGCGCCAGCATGTGGTGGACATTTTGAGTGGGGAAAAGGCTCCAAGGGAATGTCAGAGCCTGCTCTTTATAACTTGAATGACCTGAAGCTTAAAAATGTAACAAATGTGAATAAATAGATGTATGTGAGTTGGACATAGATGGAGCTTGCGTCATTGCATGGCCAGCGATACGTACATTGTTCTGGTGTCAGGTGGGGTAGGACCTGCCCTCGCACCAGCCGGCAAGTGGAGCCATCACCGCCACAGACGCCACAGTTATCCACCTTTGCGCCACTGGCCAGCTCCCGATCACAGCCCACTTCCTGCGCACACATCACAGATGCACACTTAGAGAGAGATATAGGACTGACCAACTCATCCACTGGTCAGGGACAGAAAGACAAGACATGCACATTCACATTCGGTACCACAGCAATGAAAAGGTAATAATTAATTAACTGATGAGTTGAATGATAGAAAATATCAACATACTATATCATGTCATTTATCAAATCA
This sequence comes from Paralichthys olivaceus, assembly GCF_024713975.1. Lineage (NCBI taxonomy): Eukaryota > Metazoa > Chordata > Actinopteri > Pleuronectiformes > Paralichthyidae > Paralichthys > Paralichthys olivaceus. The sequence continues at coordinate 2,431,156 of NC_091093.1, read as the reverse complement.
AAATATGTTTTAGTAGAGTACAAATTCTCCAGTTCCAATCATAGAACTCCTATTGTTTTCTCTTGTATCACTGTGAACCAAATCAGTCTTGAAAACTGTAGTAACAAACAAATACATCTATGATTCTGACTATTTCAACATATTTGCAATTCGTAGACACACAATAATAATCCTCAAAAAAAAAATGTAACCAGATGCAATTATGTTTCTTACTATGATTCATTTCTTACTACTACAATTAATATGAAACATAGGAGACAGGGTATTACAATCACACAGGTTGTCAACAAGCAAATGCTTTTTACAGATAATCTTAATTATCACTGAATTCAAAGTAAAAGAGAGTGATGGCTGTACTCCCTAACTGCAAAAACAGTAAAAAACTAGTCAATCACAATTGCTCATGATTTTCTTCTACTGGGTTTATTTTAATGGCACCTTCATGTAAACATACCTGCTAAAGATGAACATGGAACAGTAACAGTATCATTGTGAGCATGTTAACCACTGCAAATCATTTTATAACATCACCAATTCTAAATTGTGCCTTGTTTTATGGATGACTGGCGACCTATTCAAGCCTCATCCCTCGTCCCACAGCCTGGTCTGTCTTTAAATTCAGCAACATTAATACAAACAAATTTTAAAAAACATGTATAATCAGTTTCATCTCAGTGTGTCCTTTCATGTAACCTGATCCTTGTCTGCAGCATTAAAAATGAATTCAGCATGATGTCAGAATTAACTGCCCCGACACTGTTTCAGATGCAATTAGAGAAAAGGCTTTTGAGTTGATTTATAGTAGATGGATATTTCTATTTTACTTCAGCCTGCAAAAAACAATAATATGGCCATGCTGCATGGTTTGATAAGCAAGGTTTACATACCATGGGGGAAACTAAATCAATCATGACATTTAAACTGATATTTAAAATATTTTTTCATAATTTTAGGCAGTTCTTACAGATACAGAAACCTTACTTATTTAAGTGGCAGATAAACACCAAGATCTCTTAGGTTTAAAGACTTGTTGAGTTACAATAAGATCTTTGAAAGTGGATAATTATGCAACACCCTTAACTAAATCAAAAGACTTTAAACCTACAATGCTAATGCTTTTAACAACCAAGTTAGTACACCCTGTCGATGGAGCTTTTGCTGGGCTGCAGCGATGTACATATGTATTCCAGTATCCCGTGACATCATTGCTGTGTAACATGTGAAACATCACCTCTGACCTCACAATTATGCTGAGAGGAATGATAGAAGGAAAGGGTTTGAAAATTCTAACCAGAGAGAGGGCAGTGGGATCACTGTTTCTGTCTGCAGTTATAGTCTCTCAAATTCTCCATTTCAGCACTATCTGTACAGATGGCAAAGATGCTGGCTGTCAACCTCACCTACACTAAAGCACTGATCATGAACCTCTTAAAAATGAGTTACAGTATATCTACATTTTCCTGGCAAGTGCTTAGTTTCGTGTGAATATTCACTCTCCTCAGGTGGAAGTAGGATGAAAGTCTTACATCAAAACAGCCATCTGCACTGATGCTCACTTTTATTGTTGATTGTGAACATTTTCTAACCTAAGAATCTTCATGTAAAATATTTGCAATACTGTGTTGTACCAGAATGAAGCAATAAGGGCATCAAAATGAAAGATGAAAAAACAACAGAACTATTTCCAGTTGATGTGTAAGTTCAAACAAATATCCTATCTGGTTCACTTGATTCTCCTCTCCTCTCCTGTGGTGGTATTACTAGAGACAATTGAACTCAAACTGTTTCTCTTTTTCCTGTTGCATGCATTCTCAACATTTTGTTGCAGTATTTCTCTTAAAACTGGTGATTTAGACTTTGCCACCCCAAACTATTATGTTACCCCTTAAATCACTTTAACACTGTTCAGTATGTGTTGAGATGTTAAATTTATTCCAGAAGTAAAAGTATGTTTTATCCCTGGGTTTGATTCAAGTAACAACTGCTCTCGTGCACACAAACAGACACAGCCTAATGTAGACATGCTGAGGCTTGACATGCTGAAGTGCTGTGACAGGCTTACAAAACAAAATGGCACATACACATGGATACACAGCACTGCACATTTTAGCTTCTCTTTCCATTTACTCCTAGGAGTTGTGTTTATCTTCTCTTCTACTTGTATACAGCTGGATTTCATGCTGCTCTGTGCTGTATTATTAATCCATACACATTCACTAGAGGAAGGATTGGCCTCATTCCGTCACTGACAGACGTCCTGCTACAACACCAGAACATAGAACACCTTTCATTCTGCCCTTTCATTCCTGCCAGGCCCAGGGCTCTCCCTGCACATCAGGGTCAGCAGCAGCTGTTGTTTGAGCACACATCCATCATCCATCTCCCATTATTGCTGCAAAGAAACCTGTGTGCCCAGTTGTTTGGAGGATTTTCACTTTAATGATGCAACAGAAAGAGCCTGAACTTCTCCAGAAATTGCTTTTTGCTCAGGCAAATTCTGTCACATCATTCAAACTAAGTTCAATTTGAGTGTCCAAGTTGTGGCCAAACAACCGTAACCAAAGTGAGAGGAGGGTAACTTTTTCTAGCCTGCAGGAAATTAGCTTGTCAATTGATTTGCTTTTTGCTTTTTCCAAACAGCAAACAGCTTTCCAAAATTAAAGTCTCCTATTTCTGAGCACTCGGCCCACACTAATGTTGATACATTTCAAAACAGGTCTTTGGCAGTGCCCATTATATTCATTATTATAGTATAATAGCCCTTCAATGACAACAAAGCTGTTGCTGTTTGGACTTTTTTTTAAATGAAAAATATGATGCAAATCTCACTCTCTCACAAGTTTTATTTTTGACTAAATATTATGACTGACATATTCATGTTTGTGACATAAAGTTGATTGAAAGTCACTGATACAGTGATTCATTGATTGATTCATTGAGTGATTCATTGAGTGATTCATTGATTGATTCATTGTGCTCACAGGAATCCAAATGGCCTCAGATTAACATGTCTCATGAGGGCATCAGGTAACATTACTGAGAAAGACATAATGCAAGACACATATTGCAGATACATTAAAGATGTGTGTAAGATTTAGGTGAAAGGGAACTATTGACAGAAATTTAATGTAGAATAATCCTCATGATGTTTCACTAGTTCATTTCATCTAAATTGTATGAATTGTAGTTTTCTTTACCCCAGAAAATGTCCTTTATATTTACATCGAGGGGACCCTCTCTACAGAGGCTGACATGTTTTTTACATTAGTCCAGACTGGACAAACTAAACATCTTTTGAGTTTTTATGAGAACTAAATTTACGACAGGTTCTTTTTCATGTTTGGAAGGGTGAGGTGAGGGGTGTTCAGCTGCAACTTTAAATTTCAACACTCGATGTCACTAAAAACTACACACTGTACCTTTAAGGTTGTTGAATAAGTCTACATTAGAACACAAAACGGTTAATTTGTCCATGCAGTCATCCAGAATGCTCTGGACAAAACATTCAATACATTGTCAACAAATATCCTTTGGATTTTAGTTGACAAGATTAAAACTGCTGCAGTGACTAGATTTAAATCAACATGACTGTGGACAGCAGCAGAGCACGTATTTCTGTATGTACATATTTGACTGTATATGGGCACAGGAAGTTAATTATGGAAGAAGTGGTTATTGTACAAAGTTTGATCTATTGGGTGTTAACAGTTAAATCATTTTGGACGTACAGACATGATAGTGATAGACAGGAGCCCAGTTATACTGTACTCTAAAGAGCCACTAGCACTGCCCAACTCTTTGCACACCATTCCTGCATTACTACTTTTATAACACCCCCTGTGGGGCTCAAGTTGATTTGTGACAGAGAATGTAATACATGCAGTCTTGAGGATTTCCCCATCTAAAATGCATATTCGTCTCACTTTCTCACAGCAGGGGGATCCTGTTCCTTTTGGTGCTGCCGTCACTCTGTCTCTATTGACCAGTACTGACCTATCGAAAAAAACGTCCTTATAGCTAAGACTAGAGCTGTGCACTGTAGACTGCCCTCATAATGAATGATTATCATGAGGTGTCAGGGATGTTGTTGCCAACAGACTGATTCACGGTGCAGTTAATACTGAGACTGGTATAATAATATTAATAATAATAATAATAATAATGGCTTGCCTTTATATAGCGCATTTCACAGGACCCAAGGATGCTTTACATATGTCCGTGAGTACAAAACCGAAGAAAAAGAAATACTACAAAACAAGATAGAAATAAAAAGTGGGGTGGAGCATTAACTGAGGCCAAAGGCTTTAGTGAAGATGCTTGAGGAGTTTTTTGACGATGTCGAGAGATTCTGTGTTGCGTATTTCAGCAAAAGTTTGTAGTTTGGTGTTGGAGAGCAAACCTGAGTTTGAGGACTGCAGCCTTCTGAGCCGAGTGTAGGGGTGGAGGAGGTCAGTTAAATATAGTGGGGCTAGGGTGTGGAGGGATTTATAGGTTAGAAGGGGGATTTTGTATTTAATACGGGCCTTTATCAGGAGCCAGTGGAGGTGACTGATGGTCGGGGTGATGTGCTGCCAGGGCTTAATGAGTGTGAGAACCCTTGCAGCAGAGTTCTGTTCATATTGGAGTTGTTTCAGGATGTTGTACAGGACTCCAGGCGGGAGGTGATGAAGGCATGAGTGAGGGTTTCTGCCAAGGAGTCAGGGAGTGAAGGCCAGAGTCTGGATATATTTCTGAAGGTGGATTTGGTGACGGATTTGATGTGGGATTGAAATGAGAGGGTGGAGTCAAGAATGACACCCAGGTTGCGGACCTCGGGGGATGGGAAGATGGAGCAGCCGTCAATGTTGAGGAGGAGATCTCCAACCTATGCACACTAACCAGGCATATCACTAACTATAATTACCGCCTCATGGTTGTATGTCTCCTCCATCCAGTCCAGTTGCATGTTTGCCCAGAAAAAAATATGTGAAGTGACTCACATGTATGAACGAAGGAACCATGAAAGATGGGACAGACAGACAGATGGGGACGTGATCACCAAGAAACAATGTCTGCAGCCATAGATGTCACCTGTGCAGAGGCAAGACTAACATCACCACCATGCAGTTGTATTTTTACCAACTAACCAAGTGGGAGGTTTCCATCTACTCTACCAGGGGTCGGCTACCCGTGACTCTGGAGCCGCATGCAGCTCTTCAGCCCCTCTGCAGTGGCTTCCTGTACAGTGTCATGCATGAACATGTTCATATCTTTTGTGAACGATGAACTGAACAAATCAATTTTCATACGGTGAATGTGAGTGATGTTCATTCACGCTGGAGTGAACGTGAGTGATGTTCATTCTTGCTGGAGTGAATGTCACTCACGTTCACATTCATTTTTTAAATCATCATCGTTTCAGGCCATCATGTGAAATACCAGGAGGGAGAGCGTGGGCAGTAGACCATGCCACGGGGCTCTCATGGGCACCCTGGCAACAGGAGCTGGAGGCCGACGGGGGACCAGGAACAGGAGTTGCAGGAACAGGAGCGGGGGATGTCAGCTTCATCGCCAACCTTGGAGCAGGAGCAGGGAATGCTGGCTTCACCACCGATACAGAAGGTCCACGTCTCTGGCCCAACATTGGGCGCCAGTGTGGCAGTAGACCATGCCACGGGGCTCTCACCACAGCGGCCAGAGACAAACCAGATGCTTTTCAGCATCTTTTATTCTTCAAACAGCACAAACATAAACTCAACAAAACTTAACTTAAACTTGCCAGCTATTTCAGCTGGTGTCTCAGCTTTGCAGCTCAGCTCATCCTCTGTATCCATGAAGTCTCCACTCATGTGACTCATCAACATTTTGTGCTCAGTGCAGGAGCACGAGTGGTAAAGTCTGTTTAAGATTGACGATGTAAAAACTGAGTTTAGCCATCAACTTTAGTTTTCACCGTTACACATTAAAACACATCAACACCAATACTCTTTATAACAAACTTTTAGGAGACGTAATGACGTACTTTAAACCCCTGCTCTTAAAATGCAGATGTGTTGTCAATTATTCACGTTTCAGTCGATCACAGTAAATCTGTTTCTGCAGTATGATAATCTTGGTCTGTGGTAATATTATTAAACGATTTAAATTCAACGTTACTTTACTTTACAGCCGCAAGAACAAACTCCAGCTCAACCATACAACTTAACAAAACGTTAGATATCTAACATGGTGGAGTTTATTCTCCAAACGCACACAGTCGCCTTCAGTTTAAAAGTTTTATCACCATAAAGTGTAACGCTTCTCTCTGCCACGTGGACCGGTTCATGTCGGTGTTGTGTCAATTTAATAATAACCCATACCCGCTCCATTAGCATAACATTAGCATTACTGCTGGTATCTTGCCTGGAGGCTAGCGGGGCTAAGCTTACAAGTCAGGTACCGGGACATCTATACCTGCTCATCACTGCTGACACATAAATAAACAGTACTTTACTCACCACAGAAACTGGAGCACAGACGTCTTTGACTTCTCCGTCAGGACAAGCAGCCCAACAACAAACCATATTATTAATCCGATATGTGAACCCCAAGGGTTAGGGTTAGGGTTTTATGAAAGAATTGTTTGACTCGTTATGTAATGATAGCTCAGCTCTATTTCATATTCATTTCCCAGTAGGTTATAGCACTGTGCCATCATACACATCTTCAGGGCCCTGGAAGAATTTCTAAAGAAATGGATTGCACTTAAGTGTTTCCTGCCAAGACGTGTCAAAATATCTGCTGTGAATATGCTCTGGTTAATTTGAGTGTAAATAAAGTTTTTCTAAAGACAAGCAATTCGGCCTGCACTGACTGTATGCTTCATATTAAAGGTTTATCAGATGAGTGGGAATGCCCCTCAACCACACATTTGGAGTTGTTAAATAGGAGGGGACTGTGTCTAAAAACTTGAGGAAAAAAGGTGACAAATGTTCTCACGTCAGACAGATTGAAAGTTAAATATGCACTGCACATTTAATTTGTCTTACTGGGAACAGTGTGATAAAAGTCTAAAGAAACAACTGCTAAAACGCGTTCATATTAAGTTTGCAAAGTCAGGGGTAAAGGTTATATTTGAAGATTGTTCAGCTGTCTCAATGTGGTTAAAAAGGTTACAGCATGTGAAAAACATTATTGAACCTTAATGTCGTCACTACTCATGGTACCAGTCCTATTTAGACCAAATAACTCAAAATGAGTGTGTCCATTCATGACTGTAAATATTTGAACTATAGACTTGGTTGGATGACAAACCATGCAGCATAGGTTGTTTAAGCATACTGAGATTACTGGTTTGCATTAATGGGTAAAGCTTTGGTACAGAAACCATACACTCTGCTTCACCCCCTTCTAATCCTGATGAAATCAAACAGGGGTCGAAAATGCCAAAGAGTATAACATTCACATTGCTTCTGTGCACTTTTCAAATAAACATTGTTAAATCGTGAATCAAGTCTCTCCTGATTGAAATCAAATTGAGGAGTTGCCATGCATGCAACCAATCACGAGTCAGTCTCAGCTGTCAATCATGATGTTTCAATCCACTTTTATAAAATCAATTAACAGATCAGAAACATTAATACTTGAACATACTGTAGATCACTGTCGTGAGAACTACCTAGAATAGCACAAACCTTTGTAAAAATGTCCTTAACCTGTATTTTCCCTTTTTAATTTGGTCCATGCCCCCACCATGGGGATATCAAGATGATTTGACTTCTCTATTGGTATTGATAGCATCTCTGACGTGTAGTGTAGTGGGGTTGATAATGAAATAATCTAATGAAACACAGACAAAGTCAAGAATAGAAGGATGGTGCCAAGACGCATTGAGGACACATTTGAGATCAGATTACTCAGAACATAAATAGATGTGGTGTGAATCACACTTGGCTACATTCTTTATGTAGTGTGAACCTACACACCACATATGATTTTTGTGTATTTTTTCTTTTCTAGTTTTTGATTTTTTAAATAAAAAAATTCACTCTCTCCCCCTCTTTCTCTTTCTCTCTCTCTGCCTCTTGGATTGAAACATGCATAAACACATTGCCAGCAGATAGGTCCGTCGCAGTCAGACTGGCCTTGGTGAAAAGAAAAAATGTATGTATTAACTTGCTGGTAACAAGGGAAGTGAGATCTGCTCAAAAGAAAGCACATGTGGGGACATGCTCTACTGCCAGATGTGAAATGATGACGTTAAAGTCATCCACTTGTGATTAGATGTTAACAACAGGTCTGAACGTGGGTACGAATATGCAACATTATAACATAACTTACATCCTACATTCTCCCATTAAACTTTGAAGATTAAAATGGAGGACTACGTATAGAAATGCATTTTATAGTACAAACAAGAGTTTACCTGTTGCTTTGTGTGTTTCTCAATATTAAATGCTTTTCAAACTTTTTTGTCAAGAACCTCATACAGAATGAAACATGGTCAAACTGACAGCAGCAACAAATGAAAACCAACAATCTGTTCAGACCTCATCAATTCTTGTTCCACACTTCAACAAAGCAGATTGGAACTCAAACATTCACTTGACAGTTGGACAAGAACTGTCAGAATATATTTTACTATATTATAATAGGTTTCTACCCCATTTCTGTTCCGTTTACTCACTTCATCACCTTTTGCAAAAGAGTATTCATACATAATTCTTTGTCAGGTGTTATACATGAGCTCCTCTTCCTCCTGTCATGCAGTCACAAACAACCTCCAATGAAGCAGCAGCCTGGGAGGGGGAGCAGTCCACAGTAAATCCCACTCAGTGTCCTAAAACAAAGCTCTCCTAAATATAGAGTCTCTGACATGATTATGACACTGCAGGGACCAGAGTTTCCATGTCCTAGCTCACCCGTGCATTTCCTCATGGCCCTTTACTATACGTGGGAACACATTACTGGCTGCAAAGCAAAGCAGCGATGAATACTCACTATAGAGCGAGTGGTCAAAAGGACAAAATTAGATAAAGAAGTACAGAACCAGGCTGAGCTCTAGGATAACAGGGAACTTTCTAAAGAAAAAAGGAGAGCATCGGTGTTCTCAGCAAAAGGCAAAACAGCAACATATTGTATCTTATTTTAAAAGGAACAGCGTGCAGTGAAATAAGGTTAATTTAATAAGAATACTGGTCATAACCCTGATCATGTAATAGCTGCTGTGTGTGTGTGTTTGTGTGTGTGTGTGTGTGTGTGTGTGTACAAAATAACTCAACAAAGCAAGCATATGTTCACAACATATAGTGAAAAAATATTACTTGGGAGCATATCTCTAGATTACTAACTTCTGGAGCTGATTGGTTAAAATGTCAAGGTCAAGGTCAACAAAAATATGGTTGAAGATATTTCCATAATTAATCGAGACACAATCTAAAGCTTATATACTGCAGGATATATGTTGCCCCTGTGTGATGCTAAAAGCTGTTGGTAGTTAAACAGGGATTTCCTTCCCCTGAATCTGAATGGCAGCACATAGGGTGTCTCTTGAAGTGGGAATAAAACCTATTATCTGTCACGGCTCTGGACATTTCCATGGTGTTTCCTGCATCCCTCCTCCTTTTCCTCCTCCTGTGTGTGTGTGTGTGTGTGTGTGTGTGTGTGTGTGTGTGTCATTAATGGAGAAAATATTACATTTGTGGGAAAAACACATGGCCCTACCCCTTTATCCCAACAAGAATAAGGACACCATACACTACACGTAGTAGTGCAAAACGGAGGGGAAGGGCAAAGGGAAAGGGAGAAGGGGTGAAATGGGATTGAGCCTAAGAAATAAAATCCAGGGTTCAATATATTAAGTATGATAAAGACAGGGAAGTGCAGAAAATGACAAAGAGCTGCAAAGAACAAGTTTTACATGTACGCTCCTCACATGCATGCACTTTCAATAAATTAATAAAACTCAACATGAAATATGAACAAAGCTTTACAGGACACACAAGAGCCTCTGCTCCAGCTAACAGGTGTTGAAACTAAACTGTCCTCATTTTTTTGTTTTGCTGCAATTTTATACCGTTGCTCTATTTACCAACACGGTGAGATAACTGTTGGAAGTGTCTGACTACACAATATCTGATAATAACAATATCTCTATGATATGACCCCTTACCTGACACACTCCATTGATGCACATGTTAAAGGCATCTGCCTGACATCGTGTCCCATCCAGAACCTTAGGGGCAAGTTCAACGGTGAGGCTTCTCCCTTTAGCCTGGCACTGCAAGATGCAGGGTGCAGAGGGGTCATACGGTGCTGGGACCCACTCATACGTGACACCCTGGTACTTGATATCATTGTGGGCTGAACACTGCTGGGCCCGGAAATCACCTGACTCTGCAGGGCAGTCCTGACGAAAGGAATAACAAGATCAAGGATAGGTGTTGGAATGTGACACCACAATAAATCATTATGATTCATTTTAGTACATTGGCAATCAAAATATGTAATTTAACTGTATGTAAAAAGATTAATAGTAATTGTTAAGTTATAATTTCAATAATCAAATGATTGACAAACAGCTTTTAATAATCCATTTTATGGTTCACATTTTCTCTTGCATCTGTGGAGTCTTGGTTACTGACTTCTAATCAATACAAGTTATAGCAAACATCGATTTAATCAATGCAGATTCCAAAGTATTTAGATGTATTAAATATTTAACAGCAAACGTTTAATGAGGAAATAATTTAATTAATCACGTTTGACCTCAAGGATACACGATATGTTTAATGGGAGAAAAACAAAATATAAAGCAACTGATTGTGTAAAGAGGCAAATGTTTGATTTTAACTTTAATTTAATTTAACTAGAGCAGAATTAGCTTTAAAGAAGTGGTGTATTTGTGTGTGTGTGTGTGTGTGTGTGTGTGTCACATCTTCACACAGCTACACTCTGTCAGTCTATATATCCTCTGGACACCTACAGTACTTGAGTCCTGTAAGCCGAGTCTTCAGTTCAGATGAACCAAGCCTACATGCGTAAATAAGTGCAGTACCTGGTCATGTAGATAAAAGCATAGATAAAAAGGAGATTTTATCACAGGGGTGGGAACGTCTATGCATCCCACTAGTTTGATTGATTGGGCCACCAAGGCAAGTCATAAATGTAAAAAAAAATAAAAACACACAGACACATGAGCACATACGACTTAAAATCTGTGAAGTGCCACAAAAAATGTCTTGGTCACACCAGTCCGCCTGCATTTAGCTGCTCTGTCTGTCCTCTCTCCTTAGTCATTGAGCGAGGTGGAGATTACATTCACCACAGGCCCCAGGCCCTCTCACTCACAAACTGACACATGGACAGTGAAGCAGAGATAAGATGAGAACTCGTTAACGTGAAGAGGCGGTAAATGTCAAAGGGCGTGAGTGTGAACACAGGGTTTCCATGACTGACCAACAATGATAAATTATTAGTGCCGCTGTTTCAGAATCAGTGCCAAATCAGCAGTTGGTTTGTACCATGTCAGAGTCTCCTGCGTTGGTGTCTTCCCTCCACACTCCTGCTGACCTGCGCTCACTTTAAACTTTAACAATAAACACCAACAATCACAAGTTATTAGAAACTCAGCAGTACTGAAGTTTACTTTGTGTTTGTGAGACAGGTGTACACACACGCACGCACGCACAAGCACGCACACACACACACACACACACACACAGAGGAAACGCTGGCATATTGACCTACTACAACACAAAGCTAACAGACTAATGTTTATTATAACCACACCATCCTTTTTACTGAGCTGGTTATTCATCAAGGATATTTTAATATTTGTAATTCTAATTCATTCATTGTCAGACTGAATATTTTTAAGAATGAAGTTCATTGCTCTTATATGAAATAATGTACTTAATAGCATGAATATGCTACAAAATTGTCATCGTATCAGTGGTATGAAATGGTTGCAAAATGATGACAATAATAAATAACTGTGATAGAACACTGATGTTACTGAATCATGAAAATATTTGATTGCATACAGAGAACTCACACTATTACTGGACTGGGAATAATACTCAGAGACACAGAGGTGGCATTATGAAACCATTAAATTATATTTTCTTAAAGTAGAACACAGGGCAGGCGGTTTACACAGGTGTATATTCTGTAGGAGAAATGAAACATAAAATATAATGTCTGTTGGACTTGATGATTTTACACATATGTTACAGTATCTTTTACAAACAACTGACAAATGCAGAGCAAGATAACCAGACAGCAGGTGGGTTTATTTTTAAAGTGATTAAATTCTGGCAAATTAATTGAAAGACATTTGAAAAGATATTGCAGAGAACCTTTAAACAATAAGTCTGTTAATATGACACAAAAATGACATTTGTTTAGGGAAACATCATGATTTGGGTTAAAATAAGCTCTCTGTTAAGGGCTCTGTTAACTATGTAAAGGTGAGACCTCAAAATTACAATGTAATAATAGGTTGATACTTTTCAATGTCGTGCATGCAAGCATGAAAAAATGGCTTGCTACAATAATTCATCGTTTGTACAGGTCACTGAAATATCACTTCTCATTCTGCTTTTAATGTGAAGGGGGGCAAAATCTATGGTCACCATCCTGAGACCCCAAATTTCCAAAGATTATCTGAAGCTAAAAATAGGCCAAGTTAAATCAAGTACATCTTCATCATCCCATACATATACATTTTAACATCGTTTCTCAATACAACTCCTCGCACGTAATAACATGAAGAATTATTATAACATGAAGAAGCTGCTTTCATACTCACATGGTCACATAATTAGTCCATGTACTATGAAACTTCCTTGAGACATGTCTTCTTTGGGATTTTGAATCCACAGCTAGCTTACCCTCTCAGACCACCATAACAGAGTTCAGCAAAGAGTCTGTGATGTAGCATTTGACACTAGGCCTGGGCCGATAATCAATAAATCAATTAATCGCACGATAAATTAAAATGAACTCGATAATTTTGCCAGCCTCGATATATCGCCATGTGCACGCGTGTTTTGTTTTCCTAGCCTCTCGCCGGATGACAAGAGGGTTCACTCTGTGCTCGGTCTCAGCACCTGGGGGCGTTGGTTGCGGAATGAACGGAGTGAACCCTCGGCGGGGCCGCTAGCATTAGCTACACATGCTACACGCACAGAGTGCAGCGAGTGAGCGTCGTGCGAGGAGAAAAGATGATTGCAAAGTCAAACGCTACAGCCCACAGTGTGGAAATGTTTCGGCTCCAATGCGAATGAGCAAGGTTAGCCCATCAACACGGACGAGCCAGTTCAAAAGTGGTGGCAACGGAAAAAGGCAACACAACAAAGTTGCATGCCACCTGAAGCATCACCACCCGACCCAGTGTTCCCAGCTGGGGAAACAAAGTGCAGCTCGAGATGCAGAGCCTTCGTCCCGACAGTCAACACTCACTGAGGCGTTCGGTCGACAAAGTCAATATAAACGGAACAGCGCAAAATGGTGTGCGCTCATTGAAAGTGAAGTTCACTAATCGCTAAAGGTAAAAAAACACTGAGAAATAAAAGTTTATTGTCTTTGAAAGGGTGTGCATTATTATTATATATTATCATGTTGACAATAATATCGTTTATCGGCAATGGTTCGTGTGACAATATATCGTCCAGCAAAATGTGTTATCGTCCCAGGCCTATTTGACACACATTTTAGTTTAGTATTCATCTGGCTTTTACAGGAATGAGAGATGGCACTTATTATTTCATGTTAAGCCCAAACAAGATCCATGATTATTAACATCCTATACAACCTTTGCACTTCATGCAAAAACCTTTATTTTTACACTACTAAACTAAATCAATCTATTATCTCCTCAAGTTAACACATATTATCGCAAACTAAATTTTATCAATGATTTATAAGGAGAAGACTCACCGTATTACTGCAGGTTCTGTAGCGGATGTTTTTTCCATCACAGTTTCTGCACAATAAGGGAAAAAAATGGGGAAAAAAAGTTTAGCACAAAGTAAACCAACTGGTGACTCAGGGAAAAGTCAAAACATAATGTTTAAGAATAAGTCTGAAAAGCATGGAATGAAAAGAAGAGATGAGTAAATACAGATATATGGGTCCATATTCACATTCATCATCACAACATGCATGATTTGCTGGAAACACCTCACGTGAGTAGAGATCACATAACAGATAAGATCCTTATTTTACCATCTAAATTACAACCGATAATACTTAGTGTCACAAAAGGATCAAATTATCGTACACCATGCGTTATTCATGGTTCATCTTACAAAATGGTACAATTAACTTAAAAATACAATTAATATTGTATATCTGGCAACACTGCACTACACCTTATAATTGATTATATTAGTCTCTGAGCTCTGGAGGGATGAAACACCCTTCTTCTTAAAATGATTTCGTAATCTGAAATTTTGCAGATGAAGGTAAAGGGCACTATCTCTGAAGAGTTATGGTTTGGTGAAAACCTTTGTTTTTTCCTTTTTCTTTAAGATATTTTCTGCACATTATGCCTTGATAAGAAAAGGTTAAGTCAAGGACAAAAGGGGAGAGAGAGTGGAGAAGACATGCAACAAATAGCCTCCATATGTTGGAAACTAAGGAGCTTTTGGAAATGCCACCATATTGTTAGGGCTGGACGATTCTGGAAAAAATAATAATCACGATTATTTTGATTGATATTGAAATCACGATTAATAAACACGTTTATTCATTGATTTCAAAAAAAGTGTTTATTGCGCCACCAAAACTCAACTTTAAATATAACTTTTAGAAAAACAACCAGTAATAACGTCACCGCCTCCGTTATCTCTCGCTGTCGCCGGGAGCCGGTGGGATATGGAGCGGCATTGTAAAGAGTGTCCTCAATGGAGAACTGTGTTGCGGTGGCGGTGGCTGAAGTTGACGCTATTGCACTTTTTTGGGTCTTTTGCTCCGTAAATACTTCGTCATAGACCACTTTATGGCTGAACTTTGAATGGATAAACATATTTGTCGCGTTGCCCTGGGGTGCAGACACGACGGCGTGACAAACTTTGCAAACAATCTCTTTCTGCTCTACGTCCGATGATTTGAAGCCAAAATGTCTCCAAATGACCGAACTTGTCCTACCTTTCTTTTCAACTAAAGGTTCAGGCTGCTTTCCTGCCATGTTGTCAATCGCTCTTTCCACAATTGATCCACAAACTCACTGCTGCAGCTGCAGGCAACATAGGTGCGTTCACTTTGCTTTTACAGCGCAGTAATTAGCATACACGAAGCACATTAATTGTTTTTCTTCTATTACAGTTTTTTCATGATCGTGAGAAGCCAAAATCGAAATCGGGATCAAATTTCATTTAATCGTCCAGCCCTACATATTGTTTTCATTATTTTCATCAAACCATTCAGTGACCACTCTTGTCCTCTGGATTGGGGCTTTGTCATGTCATCCCTCCTCTAATTTGTCAGGATTTTATTTTTGAGTCAATTGTTTCAAGTGCCTACTGTTCATGTTGAAATTGTGACAAAATATTCATGAGGCTCCATACATATAATTCACTCACACTGTCTAGTTTTGTGTCGTTATGCTTCTCTCCCCCGCAGTTTTTTTGTGCAATATGTTCTATGCCTCTTACAGGTTTGGAATATTTTTTCCTCTTTCTCACCTAGAACTTTGATGAGCTTCTCTGGATCAGACAGGGCTGCAGGTAAATTCCTAAAGTACAGACTCAACATGATGGATAACTACACACATACACAAACACATACAGAGACACATACCCATGCACACAGCCAAACAACTGTAAGGTTACAGCACACCCCACCTGCAGCACACATAACTGAGCCAGCAGCCATCTCAGCGATTCACTAAGCTCCAGCTGGCAGAGTCCAAAATGCGGGCGCACACACACACACACACACATACAGCATGTCAGAATAAATACCCGCCCTGTGTGAAATGTGACCTGGCACAACATTCGTTTCCCCATGACAGCATGGACACGCTGTTAAACCCTTTCCACCTTGTTAGCAACAATAACAAAACCCAGTCTCTCTGTGTGTGTTAACTGCCGTAAAGTCCACATTTCTCCTGCATCCTTACAATAACTGTCGACTGAACTGGTAGCAGCTCATTCATGCCAGTGTAAAGTAGGCCTGGTATAATCTGCCATTCAGGGCAGACATGGAGCTGAAAATCACTGAAACCATTCAGCAAGCTCCAAACTAATCCAGGCCCAAACAACCGCAAGCCATGGCTCCATATTAATGGACCTGTTGATACATTTTCCCACTAAAAATCACTAACTAATGTTTGTGTTTGGGTGTCCTCCAGTTAGTGCATACTTGTGTATAGCTGGGTCACCTGTGTTTTCAGGGTCTGAACAAAAATGCACTTTTGGTCACTGTAATGCAATCTGCCTCATTTTACACAAGCAGTATACTTTCTGTTGGTTGTAACATACATCTAATGATGCACTTCGAAACATGCTCCATAATAGTACCTCGGGTCATCGGGTGTTTCAGGTCTTTTAAAATTTTGCCCAGTTGACCCGACCAGGAGTGATCAGTTTGTGTCCTGTGTCCAAGAAGCAATAGCCCATTGCTTGTCCCTACTGATTCGCAACCATCCAGTGAACCGGGGTTGTTGTCCCAGGTCCCCTCATTTGCCAGTCAAATTTTGACGCCTGTCTGGACTCTCTATGTTGGCGTTTGGTGGTCACATGGTTTTGAGAATGTAATTCTACACCTTGGTGCTCTAAGATGCTGTCTATGTGCTACAAAGTTCCCCTTCCTTGGCACAAAGGATGTTTCCATGTTGCCCCGGTAGAGGAGGATTGGTGGAAACATCATACACTTACTGGATGAGAAACTTGCAATAGGGTCCCGCCTTCCACAAGTTGGACCAAGGGATTTTTCTGGTCCATGCCCTTTTCTGCCACATCACCACAATTTGGATGCAGCTCCTAAACTCTGGCCCTCACTTATTAAAAAGACCAGGTGCCATCTCTTCTTACCCTTGGCTCTGTTGTACGGAATTAATGGGATGCTGATTTGAAACTGCTCTGCCAACTTCCACATCTTGCACAAGGGCTCTTTGTGATGCAGTCATAATTCCATCTTGTCCACTGCCTCCTGGGAACTCTTATTTCCTGCTGGTGCTGATCTTTATGTTGGCCTGGGAGACGTTTGTGTCATTGGATTACCTGTACTGCAGCACCTCCCTGGCTTGGGTAACCATGTGTGTTGGGTGGGAGTTTAAGCCTGTTACTCTGCCTATGTGGGGCGATGCTGCTCAGGCTTCTTGGTAGCCCCTATTACACAGAGGAGACCACTTATCATCCTATCAAATCCCTTGACCATGGAAATTGGGAATTCATACACCAGTGATGGCCAGATCTTGGTTTCTTCAAGGTTCTTCATGGGTTTCTCTAAAACTGACAGGATATGAATAGAAGTGAAAACAGTTAACCACCTTCCTTTTCTTTAGTATGTGGGAGCTGGATTTTCTGGCATGAAGTACACCTAAGCCCAAGTGGTGAGTCTCTCGAGGTATTCATCTGCTTCCTTTTTCCAGTGTCGCCTTCACTATTGACGGGTATGGAACCATATGCTTATGCTTATATGTGAGATTCAGCCATAGCAGGCTGAAAGTCACCACTTATGATAATAATAATAATAATAATAATTTGGGTTTGTATAGCGCCTTTCAGGGTACCCAAGGTGCTTTACAGGGGGTAAACACAAAATAAAAGAAACAAACACAAGATAATAATTCTGATACTGATACTGATGGTTGGCTGATGCTAAAGTCCATAAGCTGTGGTGAACAAGTGGGTCTTCATGAGTTTCCTGTAAGTGTCCAAAGATAACTTCCTTAGCATTCCTCTCTGGTCAGCTGTGTGACACCAACACCAATGTGCTACATACATCCTGGGGCTCTCATCACTGAGCATTGAGAGTCTTAAACAGCTGGTTGTTAGTAGAATGCTCCTCCATTAGAACCCATACACTTTCTGTATGTCTCCATTGCTGGTTCAAATTCCTCCTCCTCCAGATCTCCCTAAAAAGCTTCCAAAGTCTGTGTGTTTGAGGTCTCTTGTACTCTAGGGTAGTCCA
Organism: Paralichthys olivaceus; assembly: GCF_024713975.1. Lineage (NCBI taxonomy): Eukaryota > Metazoa > Chordata > Actinopteri > Pleuronectiformes > Paralichthyidae > Paralichthys > Paralichthys olivaceus. The sequence goes on along the minus strand of NC_091093.1, from coordinate 2,413,057 downwards.
CTGGGTTTAGGGGCTGACCCAGCTCTAGTAGCCTTGATAACAGCTTGGATTTCCTTCCAGCTAGGTTATTTCATGTTGAACTCTGTGGTAGATCTTAGTTGACTGATGAGGGCTGTGCATTCTCCAAGTTCTTATCTTCATGCTGCATCACTGTGCTTCTTGTTTGAGTGTGTCAACTAGCCACTAGGTAAGGGTTTTCTAGGAAGTGTGTGTTTCCTGGTTCTTTTTTGGACCGGCTCCTGTGTCATTGTGCTGTATCTTTGTTCCTAAAGATACGGCAGAGTTCAGCCAGCCCTTTTTCGCATCCTTGCTTGCCCATTTAAACTGCCTCTTCAAGAGGCACAGTTCATGTCTCAGCCTTGTGATCTTTTCTGCGCTGCAAACTAGCGTCACTCCTTCCCTCTGCTGGCTAGAGGTCATTTCACCCACTGGGGTTGTGCAATGCATGGTACCAAAGTTTGGAGGTCCTGGGCACAATGGGGGCAATCCTTGCCCAGCTCCTCATGCATCTCACCAAGGTTGTTCACTGTGCATTGCTTTAGTTGTCTCAACAAGCATTTCATCTTGTTCTGGTATATCTTCAAACTAGGAATGGGTGAGGGGGTAAACAGGGTAGATCAATCGTCCTCAAACCAGATGTCCTGGACATTTAGCCATTGGTAATATATCATATTTTTTATGTTGTGATTACACTTTATTTCCATTTTTCCTGCCATCTTCTCCCTTCCTATCACATCTACTACCCTAAAAGAGTACACAAGGACTGGTTTATTCCACTAGACTCAGATCTTCATGTACCCTAAGTTGTAGACATGCTACAACTGCCTCTGCACTGCACTTTGAATGTTGAATTTCACTCTGCTCTTTGCCAATCTCTGCTTGCTAACACCAGTTTTTGCCTGTGGATCACCTATACCTACCTGTAATATCTGCCACACTCAGCCTGCCTTGCTCTGATGGGTTACAATGTTTGGAGGCTCTATGCTCTGTTAAGCCTTGAACCTGACTTTCAGCAAACATGATCACATTTTAAAGCTTGTTTCATGTTTTACAACATATTTTCTTTATATATATTTTTTGTTTTATAACTTCTTTAACTGTTTTGCTTGAACTTTTTTGATCTCTAATCTGTCTTTGTGCCCGGGTTTTTCAATAATAGAACAAGTGAAGGTGGCCCAATCACAACAAATCTCCTAGATAATCTTAACATCCTTAACAGCAGAAGGACATAACAAGCAATCACAACGATACCTTCATGTCTGATTGATTGTAAAAGCCTCCTGAATATGTGATTTACACAGAATGAATCGGCAGCATTTTGTTGTCTGTGGTCAAGAAACAGCTGAGAAAATATATAGGGATGATTACAACACATAGTGTTGTAATGGGAGTTTGACTCCATTTGAAATACTGAGGAAAAGACATTCTTGTAGCCTGTCAGGAGACAGATGTTGAGATGTAAATAACTAACAATAACATATGGAGTGAATAAATTAGACTAAGTGCTTCAAACACTGTCCAGTGCTACTTAACACTGGCTATAAATCAGTAATTACAAGGCATTCAGGCATGACTAAACAAAGGCAAACACTGAGAAGAAGAAAAAACAAATACGACTGTGAGGAACCAGTCTGGAACAAGGTGTGTGAGATTTCAGGGTACATTTAATTCCTTGCTAATTTAAATGCAAAAATTAGAGAATCAAATTTCATAACATGCAATTAAAACCATTTGTATATGAATCGATCAAGAACACAGTTTAGACGTCACTTTAGGGCTAGGGTTTTTTTAAATCAATGTTATATCAAAAAGTAATCAACTTAAAGTAACCAGCACTTTCAAAGAGTAGTTGTACCGTTGCCAAATGTTGACATTAAAGAATAAAAATTCAAAGCAACATAATTTAACAATATTAAAATAGATCAAATCTACATGCTCGTGTTTAAATCAACAGTGGGACAGTGTTGATTCTTTCAGTCACAGACAATTTTTTCCTGTCTTTGTTGAGTGTTTCTGTATGATGACAGACAGAGCAAGTGGAAGTTAATGTAGCCTTAAAGGGGAGAAAGACAGTCTGGCACCAGAGGAGGCAAAGCAACAGACAAAGACAAACTCCACCTCCAAAAGAAAAAAAAACAGGCACGCACAGAGGGCCAGGATGTGTGTGTGTTGCAGATGAAGCCAGATGCACAGATATACACACACACATATATATATTGTCTTTAGGTCTGTGTGCTACTTACTGCCATCAACTTCGATCTCCAGACATAATTAGTGAGGCCTGGTAGTGTGTGAGTATATATACAGTATGTATATATATATAAACTAGATAAGATCTATATAATATACTATATAATATAATAAATAATATAATAAATAATAGTATATGGTATATATCTTCAGTCTAATGTTTCATCTGAGTTTTGCAATTGCAGTTTGTACTTCTGATGGCAAATCGGATCAGCAACTGAATCAGAAAGCTGTGACCTAAGTTGACATGGTCTTCAGAGTCACATGAATATCTGTCTTTTAACAATGGTAACTCTGCAACCCATAGGAAACATTCAATGCATTAGACCACCTCCAGAAAAACCCAAAGTCCACTCTGCACACTGTATTTTCTCTTCTATTATCTCTCTTTTAGTACCTCTTGTATCAACTTACAACCACAAGGTGCCAATTAACAAGCTTTAGCTCTGCTATGTATATTCACTATATGGGTGGTTTATTAGCATGCTGTAAAGCTCAAAATCATGTCTTTGATGGCCAAACAGGGAGATGTTTTAGCAGTGGCATGGCTGTGAAAGTGAGACTCAGTTGTATTCAGAAATAATGGAGACAAATGTGTTGTAGGGAGGCTACAGAACTTTGCCTCAGGGCACAGTCTGAAATAGATTGGCTGTTATGACTTCCTAAACAAGCAACACTGCACCACAAATCGCTGAGCAGAGACAGGTTGAGACCGACAGTGAGAGCAGACAGCCTGATTTGGAAACTGCAGGGATTTGAAACCCACACACTTGTGTGTTTATCAGGAACATACAGAAAACACCCAATGCAGTCTCCCTCTTCCCGTCTCCCTGTTATCCCATCCATAACGGCCTGCAGAGATGCTCTGCACTCTGTCAGAGTTTCCAGCCCTGTCTTTACCTCTCTCTCTGTTTTCAGTGGTGTTGATGTATTCCCACACTGAGCAATGACTCACGACAGTATGGGTTGCTTAAAGCTTCAGTGTGTAAGATTTAGGTGAAAGGGATCTATTGGCAAAAATTTGATAAAAATATAATCCTCTAAATTCTACAAATCGTTTCATTTATCCTAAAAATTGGCCCTTTTATTTAAATACTTTATATTTACATCAGGAGCGGGTCCTCTCTATGGAGGCAGCCATGGTTTTTACAGTAGCTCAAACTGGACAAACTATATCTTTTGAGTTTTATGACAACTGTCTACCACAGGTTCTCTTTCACGTTTGGAAGTGCAGGGTGAGGGGAGGAGTATTCAGCTAAAAATTGCAACTTCACCACTAGATATCACTAAATTCTACACACTGAACCTTAACCATGTTTTACAGGACTGATATTGTGTGTAATTTGGTGCAGATCTAAATAGAAACCCAGATATAGTGAATTTAAATAGTATTTCTTACAGGGACTGAGAGTTGTAGTTGATTTTGTTTATAAGTGATGCACACTGAAGACCAAGGTTTCATGGTTACACACACACACACACACACACAGTATTTCCTGTTTCATGTGTTGTTACTTCGTGTTTTACTTTGACACTCATGCTTGTCTCTGTTTCCTTTAGGTAACTTCACTCCTACCATTGTGTGTCTCACGGATTACCTTCCCCTCCCTAATATGTTTCACCTGGGTGCACTTGACCTGATTTCAGTTTAGTATATATGGTCTGCATCTCCCCCTGTCCAGTGCCAGTTCGTCGCGTCTTGTATGTAGAGTTCCAGTGTTATACCCATATATTGTCTTGTGTTTTTGACCCACTTTTTCGTATTTAACAACCTAGTTTTAGCCTCAGGTTTTTGGATACCTCTGCCTTGTCTTTTTGTCTGCTGTGTACCGAACCCTGACTGAAATAGATGACCACTGCTTTTGGAAACCGGACATTGTTTCAGAGTTGTGCTTTTGGGTCCTCAGTTCTTGTACTCAGTCGTTACACAATGCCTTGTCGAGGCCCCTTTGTGCTCTGGGGTAGTTTTGACCAGTTAGTAATTCAGCTTTGTGGTTTAATTTTAGGGTTGCTTATCTGATTTATTATGAAGTTAATGTTTTTGATTTGTCTGTGCATATCTTTTTGTGTTGTAATACACAAAATTAATTTGTCTGACTCCAATGAGCCTGTTTCATATAACCTCTTTGTTTTTGGTCACAAGACCACTCTCTGCATACAATAAAGATTAAAAATTTGGTGGGCATTCAAAAATCGATATTACTGGTAAAGATTTCATGGTCAACTCAATTAAAAGTCTCATCATCTCCAGCAATACCTCTCTATAGGGATCACATGCTAGACACTGGATTCTTTTCTTCCTTTTTTCTGAATTGATTTTTGCCATAGTGCATTCCCATATTTTGAGGATGCTATAAAAATTGTGTCTTGTGATGTGTCAAATGAGGCTTACCCTCCATTGAGGCAACGTCGCAGAGAGTAGGAGGCTCCTCCGCCGCAAGTTCGAGAGCAGTCACTCCAGGGGCCCCAGGCATCCCACCCAATGTCCCTGTCCTCATCTGAGCGGGTCATTCTGGATGCCTAAAACAATACCAAGACAAACATCACTTATTACCATCAGCAGGTTGACCTAGTCTTGACAAATTATTGGATTGGCTGCTGTTACCTTTGGTAATACCCTGTGTGTAGCACCACCATTAGGTCAAATTTTCACTTTGTCCTATACTTAATATTATGGCTACTATGATGTTGATCAATAGCACATTTCTTGGTGATATGTTTTTAAGTGACAAATAAGTAAAGACATTACATTTACTGCTACTAACAAAGAGGGTCACCATCTTCACTGTTGACCAAATGAGAGGATGTTATTAGTTTGATCTCTCTACATAGATTTCAGAGGAGAGGGCACGAGGCATAATTGCCTGAAGGTTTGTTGAAGTCAAGAATTCCTCCGAATCAAAGAAAAAATATACCATTGGTCTGAATACTCTAGATCAGCTCTCCTCAGCCTGAGGGAGCAAGCAAAACACACAAAAAAAAAAAAATAGTTTGGAATTTAGCTGAAAATAAAAAAAAATACAAATACTGTATGTTTCCACTCTAAACAAACCTTACACAATTTACTTCAGGCCATTTAAGAAGCTGCTTTCAAAATAAATCAAATATAAAAAAAAGATGGTTCACATCCTTGAAAGCTGAATTAGAATTGAAATGAATGGATGTGCTTGTACACTGTTTTTTATTCAAATTATTAAATTAAATATTAAATCTTTATCTCAACCAGGGGCGAAGTAACCTTTTTTTTGGAATATTTATATTTTATCTGTAAGGTTAAGGAAAGCTCGCAGCAATGATACAAATAACTGTGGTTAGAGTTTGCCGAAGGTTAGCTAATGCTTGTGGCTATGTTTAGATTTAAGGAACTATTTGCAGGTATGTGATGGGACACATTATCCAGTTATACATTAAAGGAATAATCTGACTTTGGTGAGATCAGGAAAAGGAGTGTTGAAATATAATATTTTTTGATAATAACTGTTATGTATTATATGTATTGTGTTAATAATATCACATTATGTAAAATATCGAGCACCTCTAAAATCCTTTCTATCTCTTTTTGCTGTGATTGAGTACATCACACTCCATATAGGTATCACAAACTGTACCTACAAGCTTAAGTACTTAAACCCTGTAAAAATAAGTAACTTCAGCGGGTATAATAGCACTTGTGTGATTAGATCATCTAGTTTGAGGAAGTTGCATCACCAAGCTGCAACACCCTCACTGCAACAGACCACCCTCTGACATTTCCTCTATCTTATCTACTGTGTTAAAAACTTAGATGAAAGAGAGGGAGTGATGGTTGGAGAGACTCTGATAGAGAGAATGGGAGAGATGGAAAGAGAGAGCCTTTTGTTGGCTGTGGGTCACCAAAAATAGGAACATTGGCTACCCCTGGGTCAGTGATGTCACCCCAGACCCTGTGGTGCCAGTGTGTGTGTGTGTGTGTGTGTGAGAGGAAAACTAAAGCACAATGAAGTATTTATAGAAAATAAGTCAAAGAATTGAGTTTCAAAAGTTCTTTCTTGTTCTAAGTTCTGCCCTTCAACCTGTGTGTGGCACTTTCACAGGGTAAATATCCGAAGCACAGATTTATGCAGTTTAGAAAACTGTTTTTCCTGAAGAAGTGGTAGCACACACCCTCCTCCAAAACACTTCTTGCCATGTCAGTGAAACTCAGCACACAGGAACAAACTCTAATTCCTCTGACAATGTTATTTATGCCTGGTCAACCATCATTAACATTTCTGACATGCCTCCATGGGCTTCATTTCACCCTGCCTCCCAGGCCCGGATCACTGGCTGACCTTGGAGCTGGCATAGTGAAAGTCTTAGCAGTCTCCAACCTTGTTCTGTTGTACCCACACAGATGAGATAGATCTGTGTGTCTTAGACTGCAGTAGAACTTGGTATTCTCTCGCTTTTCTCTGCCTGCTGCATCTAAAGAGACAGACTGATCCGCTAGAGAGGAATTAGACACGTTAACACACAGCTAATAGGATAAAACCACCTTTTGTTGTCTGGCTTAGCCGGCTAACAGCCATCGCAGACCTCCAACAGTAATAACATCGGCATGAGGAGAATCTGTCCAGCCAAGGCTTTTTTGGCCTGGATGGTCAGCCAGGCCTATTGTGTGAGCTCTGCATAGTTCAGTATCAGCAATCTGTGTCTACTGACAACACAGATGACCTGGACATGTACAATATTTTTTTAAGTTTGGCGTGCAAACAAAATTATGCTACATGCATTATGATATATGTTGTGAATGACTGGACCAGATGACTCAAAGTATTTAAATGAAAGAATGTGAGGAGTAACATTTTTGTTTTAGTGAGCATGAGCACACAGGGCAACATAAAAGGGTCACAAGCAAGAGAGAAATCACCATGGTTTTCTTTGCGATTGCTTTCATAAGTGAGGATGACATTAACAGTGTCTTTCAGTCGGCTATCATTAAAAATGGTGCTTTGTGATCTCACACCACTGTGGTTAAGGTTTTGTTCAAATATTTTGGTGATGGCTGGGAAATATTATAGTTTGAGTTAAAATTTGCTTTATTTAAAAAAAAAACTTGTTTAATGTAAATTAAAGATTTGGTTTTAATGGAAACGTGGACTGTTATCAAATGGGAGGGATTAGAGGTCTCCTGTTTGAATGACATGTTCTATCCAGAGTTCCTGATCATGCAGGTATAATTTGGTGAGTAAAGAATTGCTCCCTTTTTTATTTTTTTTTCTCTAATAACAGAATTTTAAATCATTAAGAGTAAATTAGTTAACCTTGCATTTACAACAACCCTGTACAAAGATCTTTAAGAAATTGACAACAATTATTTTATGTCTCTCACTAAAGCTTAAAGTAACAAGGTCATTTACACTATGTTTTTAGCCTAAATGCCACTGGACACTAGAATGTGGCTCCAGAGAAGGAAATCAGAGGACATTTAGGCTAACAACATCACGTAAATGACAATGTTTCAAGTGTCATTTGGATGTTGGGGCTTTGGGACACTTAAATGACACCACAGGAGCCATATGGAGGCATTTGTTTGTTATGTTTTTATTTCACAGTTTTTTACCCCAAACACCAAAAACTTCACCCACCCCTCCACTGGCATAGTAGTGAGCAGTTAATGAGTGGATTTTCCTTTTTGGGTGAACTATACCTTTAATCAGTCATACTTTTTACTGAAAAAATACAGAACAAATATTTGGAGAGGCTCTTATGACATGTTTGTCAGATCTGCATCACATATGCAAATACTGAATAATGAATTGTGGATTTGGACAACTTGTCATGCATTGATTTGTTGAGGATGACAAAGCTTAGCAGTTGAAATACTTGAATACTCTTTTATTTGCTTCCTTATGTGTCAGCCTCTCATGGGTTCATTTATTCATTGATGCATTTTAATTATTCATTCATATATTCGGTTAACTTCGTTTCCTTCATTAATCCACAATTGCGTAATAGATAACTGAAGCATGTACAAGTGTAAATCCCATTAGGCTTCCTCACATTTACGTAAATAGACTTAGATCATTTTGGTGGTTTGTAAGAGCTCATTGCAGGACACAGTCTCTGTTTAATGTGGTGGCTTACTACACTATAGGTGTGCCTGTTGATTAGATTTTGATCCATATTGTTAATGCAAACTGATACAAAAAATGTTTTAAAGAAACTAAGTACAAGGAAGGATTATTCTGCCAGTGCCCACGATTCAACCATGTCTGCTAGAAAGTTTCTTTGAAGCTTATTTGCTTTAGTGTTCACTGCTAGCATTTAGTTCCAGTAATAAGAAAGCAGAACGAGGTCCATATGGTGCAAAACAAAATGAAAAAGGGGATGCCAGGGTTGTGTATGGGCGCAAAAAGGATTTGCCTTTTATACAATTTCAGTCACATCTCATACAACACTCACAGTGTTGAAATCCTTAATGACCATACCATACATTTTAGATCCTCAGCCAAAAGTTGTATTAAAACATTGAAAAATGCATGCCCTATACAGTGCATCTTTGTACAGTGGTTTCCATTCATCTCTGCCTGGAATAAATGCCTGGTTAAATCTGAGCCACAATTCAGTATATCAATGCTAAGTTAAACACCAAGTATGCTTCTTCACAAGATGGTTGAATAGCCTCCAAAAACCGGAGCAACCACACCTTTCTGATCTTGGATTAGATGACGGCAACAATTGTCTCTGAAACCAGCAATCAGACATTCGCACCAGCAGAGACAGTGTGAAAATGACTCTCCCATCTCCCTAGATGTTTGAAGATTATTTCATCTGCCCCATCTCTATGACAACCTTGTAGCGAGGCCATTTGGATCAGATCTAAACACTTTTATTGAATGATAGATTATATGATTGTTAAGGCACATTGAAGCCACAGATATCCTGAGAAATCCAATAATCTGTTCAATGTCAATATGAAGTTTAATATGAGGACACAAACAACCAAATTCTGGCAATTTTTTTCTTTAAAATCATACTTCCTGGTACAAAGTAGTTTTATATCAATTTAAATCAGAGAATGCCAGCTCTCTATCCCTCTTTTCTCTCAATCCCTGTCTCAAAAGATATGAAGCATCTGAAATAATCCTGGCAGAAATGTTCAATAATCCATTTAAAGCTTCCAGCAGGCTGACAGTCTGAATGCTGCCTCTACTCTCTGTTCCATCTGTAATGTTGGTCCAGTCTTTCTTCCCCCTGGGGCTTGATGAGGGCATCGTATTTGTGATGAACAGACTCAAATTGGGGCAGCAGTAGCTCAGTCCATAAGGATTTGGCTTGGGAACCGGAGGGTGGCCGGTTCAAGTCCAGCATGGACCATAACCATGGAAGGTGGACTGGTAGCTGGAGAGGTGCCAGTTCACCTCCTGGGCACTGCTGAGGTGCCCTTGAGCAAGGCACCGTACCCCCCAATTGCTCATAGGGCACTTTTCCTGGGGGCTGCCCATCACTCTACCATCTCTCTCCAAAAAAATATGCATGTTTTTGAGCCCTGTGTGTGTGTGGGATTGTGGGTTAATGCATGTATTAAATGAAAAACATGAGTGTAAAAAGAATTTCCCCTTGTGGGATCAATAAAGGAAGTTTAAGTTTAAGTTAAATCCAAGTTCTGACTCAGTGGTAATAAGTTACAGTCATTTTGATTCTGTCCGCTCCTCAGGTCTTTATATTAATGACTCAATACCTCTTCAAATGGCAGGTAATCTCTCAGAAGTTATAAATAGGGAAACCAAAAACTCCACAGAGTAATCTCACTTCAAGGAAAATGTTTTAAAAACAGGTACATGACTGAATAACTTTTTTTCTTTCATTTCTTGTAGTATAGATATAAAACAAGGATCTTTGACCTTTGAGTCTGTCTCATTCGTATGGCTGGCAGGTTGGACTCTGAACTCATTATAAACCATTAAGCTCATTCCCTGCCTGATTGCAGCAGAGCCCTCAAACTATACAAGACCTGGCCTCAAAATGCCATGACAACTGTAAAAACCCCAAGTACCAGCCCTAATCAGCAACACACCGTGGCCTTCAGACACAACACTGAGCCGTTTATCATGCTTAGGAGAACTGTGTTTACTGAGCAAAGCCAATATGGTGAGCTGGGCACATGTTCCTTTACCAGATCTCACATGAGACTTGTCAAGTGTGGCCCTCATTGTCAAATTTGGACTTAGCTTTGAAAACTTACACAGCCCCTATCCTGGTGATATGAGTTTTTCGCTGGGGATAATGGGATCATGCAATCTGTTTTTTGTAAGTATGAGATGAACCAGAACTGTATTATCACTCTTATGTGGCAAAAACAGCTCCTACCTGGCAGTTAAGTAAAAAAAATGGAATAAAATGAATGTTCCTGGTCCTGAATTGCCCACTGCAGTGAGGGGTGGTTGGTCCTCACCAGAAAAATAACAGCACTGGTTGTTAACATGTCAAGAATACCCGTTCTGAAACTTTTGCAACAATTCAGTGTCATCTGGCAATGCCCTGCATCAGCCAATCACACACATGTCAATACACATTCCATGATAGAACACTCTGCAACAGTAGCATAGCACTTCCTATAAGCATTAAAGCCAATGGATATTCAGTCCGAGACACTGGGTAAAGGTAGTGACATTTCATAGTAAACGCACGAGACTCTGTTGATCAGGTTTTATTTGGTTACAGGAAAAAAATTCAACTCCCAACTGTCAGTCACAGAAAGACATTGTTTACATGATGGGTCCTTGAGGTCATGAGATAACAATGTAACCAAGCGTCTTGGGTTCACCTCACTGGGCATGTTAAATAAGAGAAGATGAACCACTTGCTTGAACAAATTTCCGATTGACAGTGAAAATCTTTTCTGGAGCCTAATCCCAGTTTGTTCAAACCTGCCAATGGAGTGCATGTTGCTACTTCTGTTTTATGCAGAATACTATCCTCCATACTATTGCACTGGATAAATCTACAGAGTAAAATGTACATTTAGCAGTGATGCCCCCATCTCCTAGTACCGCCATCTGTCATTTAGATGTTTACTACACCATCAAGAAAAATGGACCAGACTGAAACTAACCTTCATGACAGCAATAGTAGCAGATATTTCAAATTTAAGGTCTGTCTTGTCTCATGATTTTCCTGCACTCACTCTCCTTTATCTTACTGCACTCTGCATGGACATCTTTACCTGCACGTCTTAGGATCATTCCTTTGAACAAACATTTAACCTCTCAAATGTGCATTAAAGAGGAAAATTCTCTTAAAAATGACTTCTGTAGGAATATCCAAAATACCTTAAAATAACAATGACACACTCGAGTGACACTGTAGGATTCCATATGTTTCTGCCTGTCTCTGTCCCAGATTACTGGTCACAGGCAGAGATCACCACAGTTGGGTTATCAGAGAGGAAAATATAATATGAGAGCCAATTTATAAAAGATAAAAGGCTTTGGCATAATGTTACATGGTTAACTGATTATTTTTTAAAGCTTTCCTTTAAGACCATAAATCAGTGTAATTTGCTTGTTTACCTGCTTCTGCTGCCTCTTAACGCTGAGTGAGAAAAGACTATTAAAGTAATTTTCTTATGTTATGACTCACTTGTGTATGGCTAGCTTTCTAGTCAGTCACCTGTCACAGATCCCAGAATTATCCACAATGATGTAAATAAGTCCAAAAACTGCTGCTCCCATCTTTGCTCAGTATGCACAGACCACACACACATGCACACACACACACACACACACACACACACACACATACACACGACTCAGCCTTCATTGGGATCTCAACTTAACACATGTAAAGTTTAATGGTTGTATCTTGCACATAGACACTATCAGAAACCAGTCCACAGACAGACGGACAGTAGCTGTAGTAGAAGTAATCTCCAGGACCGCAGTTTGCCAGGATCACACACACACACACACACACACACACACACACACACACACACACACACACACACACACACACACACACACAAAGGGAGAAAGGGATAGAGAGAGAGCCACGCTGTCACAGCTGGTAAAAACATGCAGGGATTTCGTAGAATATCCGGCAGGCAGGTTGCTTTCATGCTGGTGTTAACAGCAATCAGAAGCTCAGCATTCACATGTGGACACACACACACATGCTCACACCCACACTCAGACTTCTGTCCTAGTTTCTCATCTGTGCTGCTGAAGCAAGCAAACAGAACTTCATCAGGCTCTTTGCAGCCAGGTAGACACAGACAACTATACAACATATAGGTCGCTCTAGGCAATCAAGCACTTTACACAGACTCTATAATTCATTTTTCTGCAGTGCTCAACCTTTAACTCCTGATATTCTCCCTGACTTCCTGATCTGAGACACTGGCCAGTCAACTATATCATTCGGCCCAAGAAACAAATCAAGAATCTTCCACAACAAGTCTGACCCTTAGATACACCGCACCAGCTCATCTCAGCAACATGAGGAGAATGTCAACGTTTTTAGTTGGAATCAACTTTATTATCATTATTAATTATTACTATCTAGACTGCATCAGCAATGTGGAAGATATAAAATACCTAAAGTGAAAGCCATCTCCTCGTGTTGTATTTATCTAAGTTTAATCTATGAATTTACTTGGTCCCAATAATTCAGCACGTCTTTATTAACACTTGTTTTTCAAGTGTTTGCACAGCTTCCTGTCGGATAATCCATCCACAAATCACCTTTAAACTGCAGTCAATCAAAATATTATTCAATGTACAATCAATACCTTCAGTCTGTGAGCCTGCAGGTTTAAATATAAGGACAGTCATTGGCTCATGTC